>NC_134313.1:90849540-91453327 GCF_964195595.1 Calonectris borealis | reverse complement strand
GAAGAGTACACCTGTCTAAGCCGTGAGCCGCCAGCTTCTCTAGGAGAATGCTGTGGGAGACAGTGTCAAAGGCCTTACTGAAGTCCAAGTAGACCACATCCACAGCCTTTCCCTCATCCACTAGGCGGGTCACCTGGTCATAGAAGGCGATCAGGTTGGTCAAGCAGGACCTGCCTTCCATGAACCCGTGCTGGCTGGGCCTGATCCCCTGGTTGTCCCGGACATGGCTCGTGAGCACCCTCAAAACCAACCGCTCCATGATCTTCCCCGGCACCGAGGTCAGGCTGACCGGTCTGTAGTTCCCCGGATCCTCCCTCCGGCCCTTCTTGTAGATGGGAGTCACATTGGCGAGCCTCCAGTCGTCCGGGACCTCCCCAGTTAACCAGGACTGCTGGTAAATGATGGAGAGCGGCTCGGCAAGCTCCTCCGCCAGCTCCCTCAGTACCCTCGGGTGGATCCCATCTGGCCCCTAGACTTGTGAATGTCCAGGTGGCATAGCAGGTCACTAACTTCGTCCTCTTGAATTATGGGGGGTTTATCCTGCTCGTCGTCCTTGTCTTCCAGCTCAGGGGGCTGAGTACCCTGAGGATAACTGCTCTGACTACTAAAGACTGAGGCAAAGAAGGCATTGAGTACTTCAGCCTTTTCCTCATCCTTGGTGGCAACGTTCCCCCCCGCATCCAATAGAGGATGGAGATTCTCCTTGGCTCTCCTTTTGTCATTAACATACTTATAAAAGCATTTTTTGTTGTTTCTCACGACAGTGGCCAGGTTGAGTTCTAGCCGGGCTTTTGCCTTTCTAATTTCCTCTCTGCACGACCTAACGCGATCCCTGTACTCTTCCTGAGTTGCCTGCCCCTTCTTCCACAAGTGATAAACTCTCCTTTTTTCCCTGAGTCCCAACCAGAGCTCCCCATTCAGCCAGGCCGGTCGCCTTCCCCGCCCGTTCTTCTTGCGGCACATGGGGACAGCCCGCTCCTGCGCCTTTAAGACTTCCTTCTTGAAGAACGTCCAGCCTTCCTGGACCCCTTTGCCCTTCAGGACTGTCTCCCAAGGGACCCTCTCGACCAGTGTCCTGAGCAGGCCAAAGTCCGCCCGCCGGAAGTCCATGGTAACGGTTTTGCTGGCCCCCCTCTTTACTTCACCAAGTATCGAGAATTCTACCATTTCATGGTCACTAAGCCCAAGCAGGCCTCCGACCACCACATCTCCCACCAGCCCTTCTCTGTTCGTGAACAGCAGGTCAAGCGAGGCATCTCCCCTGGTGGGCTCGCTTACCAGCTGCGTCAGGAAGTTATCCTCCACACACTCCAGGAACCTCCTCGACTGTTTCCTCTCTGCCGTGTGGTATTTCCAGCAGACATCCGGAAAGTTGAAGTCCCCCACGAGAACAAGGGCTAGCAACTGGGAGACTCCTGCCAGCCTCTGGTAGAATATTTCATCTGCCTCCTCGTCCTGGTTAGGTGGTCTATAACAGACTCCCAGCAGGATATCTGCCGTGTTGGCCTTCCCCCTCATCCTTACCCACAAGCATTCGACCTCGTCATCACTACCATCGAGCTCTAGACAGTCGAAGCATTCCCTAACATACAGGGCTACTCCACCGCCTCTCCTTCCTCGCCTGTCCCTTCTGAAGAGCTTATAGCCATCCATTGCAGCACTCCAATCGTGAGACTCATCCCACCATGTTTCCGTGATGGCGACTAAGTCATAGCTACCCCGCTGCACAATGGCTTCCAGCTCCTCCTGTTTGCCGCCCATGCTGCATGCATTGGTATAGATGCACTTGAGCTGGGCTGCCGATTTCTCCCCCGACAATGGTGTGCGGTCCCTAGGCTCTTCTCTAGAGAGCCTGGTTTTATCCCCGTCCCCCTTCGAATCTAGTTTAAAGCCCTCTCGATGAGCCCGGCCAACTCACACGCGAGAATCCTTTTCCCCCTGCGAGACAGCTGAACTCCGTCCGTCGCCAGCAGGCCCGGTGCCGTGTAAACCTCCCCGTGGTCAAAGAAGCCAAAATTCTGCCGATGGCACCAGCCCCTGAGCCACGTGTTGATCCGATGAGTTTTCCTGTTCCTTTCGGTGTTCCGCCCTGCCACTAAAGGGATCGAGGAAAACACTACCTGTGCTCCCGATCCTCCCACCAGTCGCCCCAGCGCCCTGAAGTCCCTTTTGATCCCTTCGGGACTTCTCTCTGCAACCTCCTCACTGCCAGCCTGTATAACCAGTAGCGGGCAGTAATCGGAGGCCTGCACGAGACTAGGGAGTTTCCTAGTAATGTCCTTCACCCAGGCCCCAGGGAGGCAGCAGACTTCCCTGTGGGATGGGTCTGGCAGACAAATTGGGCCCTCCATCTCCCTCAGAAGGGAATCACCAATGACAATTACCCTCCTTTTTTTCTTAGCGGAGGCAGTCGTAATTTGTGGGGCTGGCTGCCTCGCCTCGGACAACCCCCTGGATGGGCCTTCATCTGCGTCCTCGTTCGTCTGGCCCTCAAGTTCCAGAGCCCCATATCTGTTGTGTAGGGGCAGCTGGGAAGGTTGAGGTGAGGGAGGCCGGCCGGGGGTTCGCCTGGCACCCCGAGGAGGGACCTGTGTCCATTCCCCTCCGTCGCCTGGGTCTCCTCCTTCTGCCTGGTGGCAAGAGGGCAGGGGTTCTTCCGCTTCTTGCGGAGCCTCCGTGTGCTGCCCTTGCCTCAAGGACGGCAGGGTGCGGCTCCACCAATCTATCTCCCTCTCGCACTCCCTGATGCTCCTTAGCCTCTCCACTTCCTCTTTCAGCTCTGCCACCAGGCTGAGCAGATCATCCACCTGGTCGCAGCGCACACAGGCATCGTCTCTGCTGCCCTCCTGTACAAGGGACAGCCTCAGGCACTCCCTGCAGCAGGAGGCCTGGACAGATGTGTGTTTGCGTAGGGGCTCCGTCTGGGTTGCCACGTTTCTCCTGGCGATGGCTTTCGGCCGAGTGGATACCATGGCCAGGTCCTCTTCTGGGAGGGTGATGACCACGAGCTGAGCTAGCCTCTGGAGCCTGGAGGAGGGCTGCGCCCTGCCGGCGCGAACTGCCGCGCAAACTACCGCGCCACGCCCTTCTGGCGCGCCACGCCCTGTTTGCCCGCCCTGGTCGCTGCTCTCCGGGTCGCTCGCGCTCCCTGGGGGCTGCTCTTGTACCTGAGGGGGTTTGGCCGCTGTCCCTCCTGGCCCCGCCCACGCTGAGTCAGAGCTGCCGCTCGTCAGGAGCTCGCTCCTCCGGCTCGGGGGAGGGGGGCTGGGGCACCCTCTCGCTCCCTGCGCTTTTGCCTTTGCGGTTTTTGCCGCGGTTTCGCCGCTTCAGGAAGGGTCCCCCGGCGCGATCCTCCGCTCCGGAGCCCTTCGCCTCGGTGGCTTCGTGTTGTCTGCAAACTTGCTAAGAGTGCACTCGATATCACTATGTCATTGATGAAGGTGTTAAACAGTGCCGGTCGCAATACGGACTCCTGCAGGACATCATTTGTCACCGATCTCCGTCTGGATATTGAGCCATTGACCACTACCCTCTGGATGCGTCCATCCAATCAATTCCTCACCCACCGGACAGTCCACCCATCAAATCCATACGTCTCCAGTTCAGAGAGAAGGGTGTTGTGGGGGACTGTGCCAAAGGCCTTACAGAGGTCCAGATAGACGACATCAGTAGGCCTTCCCATGTCCACAGATGTAGTCACTCCATCATAGAAGGCCACTAGGTTGGTCAGGCAGGACTTGCCCTTGGTGAAGCTATGCTGGCTGCCTCGAATCACCTCCCTGTCCTCCATGTGCCTTAACATAGCTTCCAGGAGGATCTGTTCCATGATCTTCCCAGGCACAGAGGTGAGACTGACTGGCCTGTAGTTCCCCAGGTCTTCCTTTTTTCCCTTTTTAAAAATGGGGATTATGTTTCCCCTTTTCCAGTCAGCAGGAACTTCACTGGACTGCCATGACTTCTCAAATATGATGGATAGTGGTTTAGTTTCCTCAGGACCCACGGATGGGTCTCATCAGGTCCCATGGACTTGTGCACCTTCAGATTCTTTAGATGGTCTCGAACCTGTTCTTCTCCTACAGTGGGCAAGCCTTCATTTTCCCAGTCCCTGCCTTTGCCTTCTATGGCTTGGGCGGTGAGGCTCGAGCACTTGCTGGTGAAGACTGAGGTAAAAAAGTCATTGAGTACCTCAGCCTTCTCCATATCCCAGGTAACCAGGTCTCCCATTTCATTCCGGAGAGGGTCCACATTATCCCTAGTCTTCCTTTTATCCCCAACGTACCTATAGAAGTTTTTCTTGTTGCCCTTGACATCCCTGGACAGATTTAATTCTCTCAGGGCTTTAGCTTTCCTAACCTGATCCCTGGCCGCTCGGACAATTTCTCTGTATTCCTCCCAGGCTACCTGTCCTTGCTTCCACCCTCTGTAGGCTTCCTTTTTGTGTTTGAGTGTGTCCAGGAACTTCTTGTTCATCCATGGCGTTTTTGCCTGACTTCCTCTTTGTTGGGATGCATTGCTCCTGAGCTTGGAGGAGGTGATCCTTGAATATTAGCCAGCTTTCTTGGGCCCCTCTTCCCTCCAGGGCTTTGTCCCATGGCACTCTACCAAGCAGATCCCTGATCAGGCCAAAGTCTGCTCTCCTGAAGTCCAGGGTAATGAGCTTGCTGTGCACCCTCCTCGATGCCCTAAAGATCTTGAACTCCACCATTTCATGGTCACTGCAGCCAAAGCTGTCCTTGAGCTTCACCAGCCTCTCCTTGTTGGTGAGAACAAGGTCCAGCATAGCACCTCTCCTCATTGGCTCCTCTACCACTTGGAGAAGGAAGTTATCATCGACGCATTCCAGGAACCTTTCAGATTGCTTATGCTCTGCCATGTTGCCCCTCCAACAGATATTGGGGTGGTTGAAGTCCCCCATGAGGACCAGGGCTTGTGAATGTGAATTAAATGACTTGCCAGCAAAGCTTTAAATTGACCCACTTAGAAGCTACAGACCGTCTAGGAGCCAAGTTAGATGAGTACTAACTTAACTTTAAACCTTTATTTGCATACATCAGTGAAAACTAGCAACTTCAGAAAAGCAGCATGCTTTGCACAGATGTAAATGGTCAGGGAAGTTTCAGGTGAAAACAGGATAAGGGTTTTCTCAGATGGCAGCATCCTGCTTTATCCTCTATCACATCAAAAAATTGTACTCCTTGTAGTAGGATTGGCCCAAATGCTTCATCATTAAAAATTTGCTACTTGCATAAAATTCTGTTCCAGATAAGTATGTTTTATACCAACATGAGAAGTATCTAAGATGTACAGTATCTTTGGAATCCCCTGTGCGTAAATACCGGTAGATTAAGTTAAAACATGTTAGTTTTTAAGAGGATTTGCTCTGTGTGTGCATGTGAGAGAGAGAAAGAGAAAGAATGTGTGTGTTTTGCACAACTATATCCACCCAGAAATGTAGGACTTGGTTCATTACTGCTTTTTATTTTGCGTAGTATTTTGTTATGGCAAGCTAAATAAGATATGAATTCTACCAAGTGCTACCAATTCGAAAAAGTAGTGTTTTACATACTTCATTAGTATACATGTTCTTATGAGTTACAGAGCAATTGTGACTCCAGTCCATTAAATGCATGCCATTAGCTTCACTGTTATAAACGATGCTGAAGAGCAATGAAGCGTTATGAATACCTATGATGAAAGAGATAACAAACACAAATTCCTACTATTCTTACAAGAAAAGCAAACTATTGCTAACAAAATGCAAACAAACCCCATCATATCTTTTATAGTCGAAGCAAAAATAAAGCTTTAGGAATTCTTTCTTCCAGGGAAATTGAAATACATGCGACCCAATAACAAGCTGATGAAATTCTCATACAGCAACAGAATAAGATACTCTGTAATGACTCTAGCCCAACCTCCTAAGCAGTAACTCCAGCTTTGCCAGTTTCAAGTCTGAATATCTCCAATAATTACACAAAATTAGGGTCAATTTAATAATGTTACTGTTCAAATGATAGATTACTAGTAGGATGAGCAAGAAAACACAAGAGATTGTTTGTTTGCATTGTTTCAGTGTTTTATAGAGCAATTCCAACTGTGTGTATGGAAAGTTTTCAACATAAAAAAGAAGAAATCACAGCATGTTACATGGCTATTACTAGTTGGGTAAGATGAAGAAACCTAATAGGAGCAAATCCTCACAATGTGGCTAAACAAAGTTGCAAAACTTAAGACATTTCATTCTCTAGATAGATGGAGGAAATCTCTGGTTTCCCATGAAGGAAGAAAGCATTAGTCCTGAAAGATCATTTTTATACCTCCTGCTTGACTCAGTAATAAGAGGGATGGATCTACAAACCGACATTTGGATTTCATTTCATAAGTTTACCTCTGCAGCTATCAATTAAAATGTATAACATTATGTAATTAAGACATTTTGGGATGTAAATAACATATCTGCAACGTGCAGCAATATAAACTTTTTCCATTGCATTATGAGTACAGAATGAAGAAAAGAATTTGTAAATCCTGTTTATTTAACATGTCTATACTCTGTGACATTTAATATATTTAGATTTTAGTTTATTCTCCTTTAAAGGCAACATTGCCAGTTTAGGTAATGTTCAATGGGTTTGTATAAAGAGAAGTCAAAGGTTAAGATGTCTCAAAGTCAAAAGTTTGCAAAGATAAAGGTAGAAAGAAAGAAAAAGAAAACATAGATAAACACAGAGCAGACAAAAAAAACATAAAAATGAAGGGTGGGTGGAAGGAAGACAGAAGGCTGACGAACAAGCTAATTTTGGAAAGCAAAAGACTTTGTTTAAGCTTAGTGTAAATCTCTGTCCAGCTGAGTAACATCACAGATATTAGACATACAAAGGAACTGTAGCAAATGTGAAGTTCATTCACAATGTAAACTTTGAGTAGTGTTTGGCTCTGTTAATGCAATGGGTGAATGGAGCAGACATGTCTAGTTCTCTGAGTTTTATTTTCCTCCTGTTTCTGCTGAACTTCATCTCGTTACAAAAGTCTGGCCCATACCATAGATCAAGGAGTTTTTCACTGATGGCTTTCAGTGGACCTAAGACAAAGAAAATTGATAGCTATTCAACTTCTTATGAAGGCTACAGGGGGTAAATTTTTGTCTAAAATTGCAATTAAATAATTGGCAATTAGGTAATTTCATATCTATTTATTCTCAATTCTATTTAAGCTGTCCCCAAATCTTGAGAAAATCAGTTCTCCTGTGGAGGGTCAAACAGTTTTCACTGTGCTCAGGGGTGGCTGAAGATTATCGTGGAAGTTACCAAATTATTGGCAGTTGTCCCTATTATTATTCTAATAATCAGTATGAATATTTTAAGAGTTCCAGTTTTAGGCTTGAAGTCTCCTATATTTCAAAATTTAATGGTGCACTTAATTTTTTTCATATTGATTTTTATACTTTATTTCTTTAAGCTCTCTAAGGAGACTTGGAATTCAACTCAGTAAAGAATAAAACAAGTCCATACTTACACTTATTGAAAACAAATCTGTATTATAAATCAAGAGTGCGAGTTTTCAGAAGTCTTTACAGGATTTAGTTATCTATTATAATTTTAAAAGGAGATAAGTGCCAAAGACTCTCAGACTCCCTTGAAGAACTCACCTTTTAAAATCCTCTTGGAGGCAAGAAATATGTCAGAGAAAATGTTCAACTCCTTTGCCACAGATCTAAACAGAACTCATCGTTGACTTCATGCCCATCACATGCAATACTTGTCGTTGCTTTAGGCAAGAAACACTGGAGAAAAAGAAAGAAGATATATGGCTTTTTGGAGAAAATGTCTTCAAAAAAGGTGTCCACTGGGAACTGCTTATCTATGAATAGGTACAGAATGTTTTAAATATTTCATAAAATGTGCTAAAATATTTCCTAAGTTTTTACAATAGTTAGGAATATATCTGATCTTCTAGGGCTTTGGTAGCTTGAGCAAAACACGTTTCTTCTTCTGAGTTCCGTGTATTATAAATCTGACCTACCACTTGCTCTCCTCCATTGCCTTCAGAACATTTTTTACTGTCCTAGAATGATGCAGCCAACCCTTTAACTACCATGAAAGGATTCATGTTCAGATTTGGGCTGTAGGCCATTCCATAGTAAAAAGTTCCAAAATGCCAAAAATGCCATACAGAACCTTTAGCTGAGGGAGGGACTTTAGCATGGTCTGGGGTTTTAGGAAAAATGACCACATTAGCTTCTGAATCTGATTCCAGACAGATTTGGCAGGCCTACTGATGTCAGTGGAAGGCTGAACCACTTTGTGATTGTACTTAGTTGGGAATGAAGCCCTCAAACAGAGGCAATGTGTCCCCTTTGTTCCTTCCAGTACCAAAGCATTTCCAATCTATCAACCATTACATATTTAAATGGCTTAAAATCACATCTCCTTAGCATGGTAGATGAAGGTTCGTTAATCAAGACTTGATTCCAGTAGTAGCATAAGGATACAGACAGGAAAAGATGCAGGCTACAATAACTAAAGGACTTACCTATCCCTCTTCCCTTTCAGATGGACTGGAAGAAGATGAAAAATTACATTGCCTAGAAGATCTTAATGTACTGGCAATTAACAAAAGTAGGAAAAGAGGCATTCCTTCTTAGTGATCATAGAGGTTACAATCTACAATGGCACTAAGCTGCGGAGCAGGAAATGGAATGAGCAGCGGTACCAGTTTGGTGGGGCAGACAGTGAAACACTTCCATTTGTTTCCACCTTCCCCTATCCAATGCATATTATTTCCAGGATTACATATTTGTCTGGACTGTGTAGCTAAAGAGCTTTTATGATATGCAGAACTGGCAACAACAATACATTGACTGACTCATTTTGCAGAAATGTCTTACTGTTTTTTTACCAAAACTTGCATAGACAATTTACTTAAATACATGTACTCCTTATTTTCAAAGGTAAGTGCTTAAGACTTTAAGGAATGACCAAAATCCTACTGAAATGGGATTCATACTCAATGGGAGTCTTTTCTTTTACTTCAACAGATTTTAGATCAGTGTCTCACATTTTATGAAGGGGGAAGAAAAAAAAAAAAGGAAAGCAGAGTTTCTTCCTTTTCAGCCCCAAAGGTCAGTTGTGTTAAAAATGGGATTAACTCAGCTTCCTTGAGTTTAGAAATATACTTCTGTGTTTTCCATTCCATCACACACTTCAAGGTTACCATGAGACTTGTTAGACCATACAAGGATACAAAATGCCCATTGTTTGTGGTAGAAAAAAGTGTATTGTGGCTTTTTTTAGCATTGGTTTATGGATATAGGTGAAACTGGGCACAGATTTACCATTAAATGAGCTTCCCAGAAGACATATTAATTGGAACTGCAAATTTAAGTGAGCAATATAAAGTATATGCTGTAAGCTAAACTTGAGATCTTGATAGGAACTATTTTCACTGCAGAAACTGGAATATAAGAGTGGAGCCAGTTCTGTTAGAGAACTTGCATTTATTTTATAGCTTACAGTTATCAAACTCTCAGTTCATGTAAAGCATTGCAATTTCATAGATTTTAGTGGAGCTATGCAGCTTATACTACGCAAAGATGTCACTTAGAAGTGTATCTAGTAAAAGCAGCACAGATTTCAAGTACTGAGTACTCTGATAAATAACTCCAAGAAAGTTTTAAGTAATTAATTCAGAATGCACCTAAACACCATATTTTTCTAGAAAATTAGAAAATTTTCCTTTTGCCTATTGCCTGTATTTATATGGACATGGACTTGTGATTAACTTCTGAAAGTGGTTCAACCCATGTTGAAGAGATGTATCTTAGGTGATCTGCTGTCAGGGTTATGCTTGTACCCCTTCAAATGAGATGATGTTCTGGAAATATTATGTCTTTGGTACCCATGGTTGTTGTTGCTGTTGTCAGGAGAGCTAACAAAACTGGCAAGTAGGCAGAGCTCAGCCTCTTTGAGCTATTGCCTATTGAGCACTCACATCCTTTGTTCTTGTCTCGTCTTGGACAGACTTGCTTGAAGAGACCGTCCCCGATGGCAATATTGGGTGAAGATGCCTTGTCCTGAAGGCCCTGTGGGTGCATCTGCAGAGGATGCTGTTAAAGTTCTGCTGTGGTGTATGGAAAGGATGTAACAGCTCAAGTCACAGTGTTGACAAGAGCTGGCAGCGTTACTGGGTCAGACACCGAATGAGATCCAAACCTCAATAAAGCTGGCATCATGGTGAGGCATGAGAAAAGGCGAGCTCTGCTTCATTCTTGTGCCTGGATTGAGAGCTGCTGACCACCCACGGGGGGATTGCTGAGTGGAGGCACTTTCTGGTGGGTCCTGTCAGGCCCACTTTGGTTCCGACTGACCATTGAAATCTGGAATATTTTCAGAACCTGAAGTCCCTCTCCTCCCCCGCTATTGGCGCACTCGGCAACTTTTCTCTCTCATTTTCAAACACCTACAGGCCAGGAAAACAGAATGGCAGGATGCCCTGTCACATCAGAAAGCCCCAGCGGGAGCTACTGAAGTGGATCTGCTCCCCATAATTTTTTCTCTACACAAAATTTTGTTGTGCCTATGCCACCTGAAACCTCTTTAATTTCTGTGCATGGGCTGACCACTGGTGATCCTCTGGCTGCACAGTTTTGGGTGGAGGGATAATTCTCAGAATCTACAGGAGGGAGGATGGTTGTTTGTGTCATGATGAGTGTCTGTACATCTCCAGGAGTGTGCTGTGCATGCAGGTCCTTCAATGCTGTCATGATGTGCTGACAGCAGGGCATCGTGGTTGTTGGAAGACTTTGCATCAAGTCATGCAGAGCTACTTGTGGCCTACAGTGCATGTTGTTGTTGAGAGCTGTGTTTGGGCTTGTGATGTCTCTGCCTGGGTCAAGAGACCGACACATAGGCTACAGGGACTGTTACAATCCCTACCAGCTCTTGAGTGGCTATGGCAAATTATTTCAATTTTTACTGTGGACTTAGCTATATCCCATGGGCACACAGCAGTGCTTGTGCTGGTGGACTTGTCTATGAAGGCAGTTATTTTTGTTCCACTAAAGAAGCTGCCCACAGGCCCTCAAGCACACATTTGTCTTTGCAATATGTGTTTCACTGCCATGGTCTGCCAGATCATGAGGTGACAGAGCGAGAGGCCCAGTTCACTGCCTAGTTCTGGAAGGGGTTTATGGGCCTGCTGGGGGTGCAACTCCCTCTTCCAACTCCGTATCACCTGCAGTGGAATGGTCAGATGGAGCGGGTGAACCAAATCCTGCAGCAGTATCTCCTGCTTTATTTGCCACCAGGATGACTGGCAGAATTTGCCTATACCAGCAGTGTCCACTCTCCCCACAGCAATATTCTCTTTACACGCAGTACAGTTTTCATCCCTGTGGCCACCCAGCTACTCTGTCAGCTGTCCAGGGATTTTCCCCTTATGATTCCTTTGAGTGGTTGCAAGGTCTACATTTGTTTCTTAAAGAGCACCTGGAAAAAGGTGCTAGATCTAGCTAGATGGTGCAACATCTAGCTAGATGTTGACAGCCAGCAAAGGACTTTGTGGCTGGGGACTATGTTTGGTTGTCTGGTGAACATTTTTGTTCAGTGCATCCTTCTAAATTGGACCACCATTACCTGGACGGATATAAAATAATGGCCCGGGT
Source organism: Calonectris borealis (assembly GCF_964195595.1). Lineage (NCBI taxonomy): Eukaryota > Metazoa > Chordata > Aves > Procellariiformes > Procellariidae > Calonectris > Calonectris borealis. The sequence goes on along the minus strand of NC_134313.1, from coordinate 91,441,665 downwards.
TAGTCCAGTTGTGTTTCATTTTTAGCTTCCATGTGCTCTCCAAACTTACACTGTTGCTCACGTATCCCTGTTAAACATGTTCAGCCTGATCCCTTCCAGCCGCAACCTCAACCTCTGCCTCCACTTATGGTCTAAGGCCAGAGGGAATATTGTGTCTGGGCTATTTTGGATTCTGGGATACCCCCCAGGATACTCTGCAGTATTTGATTGATTGAGCAGGGTATGGCCTGGAGGACCATGCCTGTGTTGGAGGTGCCTGCCCTGCCAAAGGTTTGAGCTTTTCATGCTTGTTATCTTACTAAGTCAGGTCCACTGGAGGGTGTGTGGACACACCCTGGGTGAAGGGGGTTATGCTTGCATCCCTTCAAAGGAGATGGTGTTCTGTAAATACTATATCTTTGGTACCCATGGTTGTTTTTGCTGTTGTCAGGAGAGCTAATAAAACTGACAAGTAGGCAGAGCTCAGCCTCTTGAAACTATCGCCTGTTAGAGCCTTCACATCCCATGTTCCTGTCTTTTGTCTTGGGACTGTCCTGACTCCTGCCTACTAGGCATGACCATCCCTTAGGCTATATAATTAGTCTGTAGGCAGCTAAGTAATACAATATCAATTCAACCCCTGATATGTGGAAACAAACAAACAAACAAACCGACCAATTTTTTTTCTTTAGCATTCACTAACATAACTTAGAACACAATGGGATCCCAATCTGGCCTTCAGCACTTGCATCTTGCTAGAAGACATGTAGAGAGGCAGGAATAACTAGTTTTCCCATTAAAATCTATGTAAAATAGGGAAAACCATTCTGAATGGAAGACTAGGAAGTTGTCTGAATTTTTCCTTAGTGGCCTGCTCCCAAAAAAAAATGAGGCATGCTCAGTAAGCCTTATAATGCATTACTGAATGAGGCCCCATCTGGTTGTTCAAGTTCAGTGTTAGTTTTCATCCCAGACAGATTCCCCAGTGTAGCTGTATCACAAGCCACGCTTCTGAGAAAAACAATGGTAACAGAATGTGTATAACAATAATAATAATAATAATAATAATAATAATAATAATAATAATGTGAATAAAATGTATCTCATGAGGGAATTGGCTGAACATATAAGCAATGAAGACTCAGTAGATATCCACAGCGTACTGCAGCTTTGCCCTGTGAGGTTTTTAGTCACACTTACATAGAGTCAAGGCTATGCTATTACTGCTATACATCAAGACTTTGTAGTTTAAAACCAGTTTTTTGTGCTTCATAATTTTAACTACAGTTTGGGAAGGGGCTGGCAAGAAGGGAGTAAGTTGTTTTGCCGTATTAAGGATCAATATTTGGATCAATAAAATTCCTTTAAAAAAATCTCATTTGTTTTGTTCGTAGGAAAACAATTTATTGTTGACTCTGTTACCTCACCCTGTTCAGAATCACCTGGAACAGAAAAATTAGTGGCTAGGATCTCTTGCTGTTTAGTGTCTTTTTAACTGACAGTGCAATGCTGCCCTATTCAGTTTTAAAACCACCTGTCACTTTTTTTATCTTTTTTTTTTTTAACTTGCACCACATTTGTTTTGTAGCTAAATGATTTGACAAGAAGTCTGTATCACTGGGAGCTTTACCACTGACTTCAGTGGGAACATGACTGGGATCTGTACAGATCTTTCTATTGGCTTGAATAGACTTTAGATGATGGTCCCTGGTTTCAGGTTATACTCAGCTGCCAGTCTTGAGTTAAAATGAAATAATGCGACTCCCTCAGGTGACAAAGCACAGAATCATGTTTTTCTTGTGTCTGCACTATATCCATTGACATCTTTTTGTACGTATTTTCAAAGGCAGCCCTTCCATAACCTTGGACTTTCTGTATATTGCTTACCCTGTATCAAAACTACTGTGTCTTAAATTATGAAGAGCTGTAGAACTTCACAGGAGTTGTGCTTTGCATGTCTTGGCAAAGTACAAAGAAAATCAGCTGAGTACTTTCTTTGTAGAAGGTTCCTTAGTTGCATACCACTTCCCATTCTATAATTCTATAAGTCTATTTCTCCTCTTCCTTGAAGAAGAAGGGCATATTTTGCAATTATCATAAAGGCATCATGAATGATCTAATCTAGCTGAATATTCTACCTCTTGAGATCAGCAATAAACTTGAAGTATAATTCACATGAGGAATTTGAGCATTTCATAACAAAAGGTTTTTACAGTTCTTGTTGAAAAACAAACCTGTTTCTTACATAGTCAACTCTTCTTTTCCTACAAAAGTGGATAATTTTCCCACATACATACCATACATACATGCATTTAAAAAAAAAATCCAAACTTTCATGAAGAAACAGTTCAGCTAAAAGTAATGAAAGTAATTAAACAACAAAGAGCTCTGAGAGTCATAAAAAAAGTTCAGCTACCTTCTTAAGAGTAGGGGCATTATAGGCAGTCAGCTCTTGAGGATTTTCTGTGTCCTTGTCTCAGGATAGAGAATACCTGAACGTAATCAGCAGAGACAGTCGATCTGATTTTAATTGTCTTAAAAGACCAAAACTGGGGGGTTAGTCATACACAACTCTCTAGTATAGTGTTACTTAGACAATTTAAGTCAATCTTATGGTTATTGAGATGTGTACACTTTGTTTATTGGGCTTTCTTATTTTTATATTTCTAGAGAGATTATGGATTCTTTCATTTGTAATTTACAACCTGACAACCCAGGTTTATTTGATTTGTCAGCTGAATTGTTCTTCAGGAGATTCTCAATATTTCTGGCAAGCTGGAGCTTGATAGAGTTAAAAACAAAATAAAAAACTTGAAAAATCAGTTCTTGACTGCAACAATCCAGTTCAATTTGCAGCATCTGGAAAGAAAATCAAACCTTCCTGGGAAGAATTAGCACAGCAATAATGAGAGTAACAGTAAAGCATAATGCATAATAAGACATGTTTTGGTCTTGTGTCATTGAGCATTATCTTCACTTCAAAGATAATGTGTAAGTAACAGCATCTTTTTCCACATATCACTAACCTTTAAAAAGTGTGCATGCAACTTTAGATTTTCCCTGACCATCTGGCTACTGAAATCTCTAGTAATAGAGACAATGAAATCCAAGCCATGGCAAGTTTCCATCTAAAATCTAGTGGGACCAAAACTTAAAAGTTGCTTCATAAATGCTGCCGCTGTTCATATTTGTTTCTTTCAATGACAGCACTGCAGGGCTCAACATTAACCTCTCATTCTTTTTCATTAGTATCCATAAGCTAAAGGACATTCTGATTGGACTGTTGCTGCTGTTTGATGTATGACCAAGATGCCATCTTTTCGGGGAGGGAAAACTTGGTTCAGCTTTTAAAACCACAAAGAACTCCTTAAACTGAACTTCACATTCATGCTCTTTTTCTGTTTTTATTTAGATGATCCCAGATGCTGTGAATCACTTCCTATTGTTATGGATAATTTGAACATCCAAATTCCTGTGTCATAAAACTTCAAATCCATAGTTTCTACCTCAAGATATCATAGCAAAAATTTAATATCAAGATCTGGCCTAATTCCTTTAAGTTGGTTAGATGAATTAGGACAATTTAAGGTGCTTATGAATAGCTCCTTTTATTCATGAGTTTACAAGCACCTTAAAAAAAATAATAAAGGCAAACATCATTGCCATCATTTTACAGCTGGAAAAACTAAAGTCTGAAAGTAAATGCCCTACTCACTGTTACACTACAGGAGAGGTGGAAACAGAAACCAGAGCTGGACTTAAGTAATTTTTTGGGTCTGAAGTAGAAAACATCATGGCAAGTACTAAATGAAAAATGTTGTAAGATCTTTACATCGCTTACTGGCATTTGCTTAAGCTATATGGCAGAAGAGATCATTTCAAATGGTCTTATTTAGACTTCAGAATTTTGTAAAAGAATTTTGAGTTAACATGGTCTCTCATCATAGTTTGTTTGTGCATTTTGTAATCTACTGCAGCTTTTTAGGTTTACACCAACTACAGAGTATCCAGTGCAGAGACAAATCACAGCCTCACAAATTGCTCCTCGGAAACTCCCCTCATGCCCTACTGTTTGACAGTCAGCACAATCCATTACTAAGAGGACAGACCTGTTAATCTACTGTCAAGCAAAATAGGAGCCTCAGTACCAGGTACCAGGCTAAGGAAATAATGAGAAACACAAGAAACTGAGGTGAACTGAAATAAGTTTCTTCAGCCAATAACCAGACTTGACCAAAAAAAAATGAGCTCCAAGAAAAAGATTCAAGCCTGAGGATCCAAATGTTCCAGATTGTCTTCAGTTTATTTCAGATTTCTTTGTAATATGACTAATCTAAAATTTATTTTAAAATGGGGTTAATAATTTTGGAATAATTTTGCTTTCAATAGTTCAGAATGTTGTTTCACAAAAGGCCCTGCACAATTATTATTTATAAAAATATTAAAAAAACTAAGTTGTTTTAGAAAAGTAGAAGGCTGGGAATAGATTTGCTATGATAGTAGCCCTGAAAAAACTTTCAGAAATGTATTTGCTTTGAGGCAAACTATAGTTGTTCGTCTGTTGCACTTTCCCTGTAAAGTGAACCCAAGTACTAAAAAGAAACATTACAATCCAATAAAGAAACAATGCCAAATGTTAAAGGTCTTATTATGAGTTAATTTGCAGTCCATGATGACAACTGAAATTGTTTTGACAGGAATCTGAATGAAAGAAACACTTCTAATTGATAACACCAACAGAAAAATTAAATAAATGTCTGCACATAGAATGGTATGTCAGCTTTGGAATGACTGTATTTATCAGGATTTATTTTTTCATGACAGATATTGTATTTAATATGTAGGTTCCCATCATCATGGTGTAGCTCCAGATTGCTGGTCTAGAGAGTATGTTGCAGGATGAAGCTATGAATTTATTAAACAAAATGTGTTTTGTGACAAAGTAGATCATCCATTCATGGAAAAGAAGCAAGTACTTGGCTTTAGGCAACCAAACGCTGATCCACAAAGGAATACTTGCAAGCAGTCAGTTTGCAATAACACAGGCTATGAGTTGCTTGTGCAGAATAATCAGCAAGCAGTTGGGAGGAACAAACAAACGGTAGCAATCATTGTCCGCTCATAGGTAATTACCATAAGAAGAAAAAGAGCTAAAGTAATTGAATAAAATGTACATAGATTGTTTACTCAGCTCTATTAGCAGCAAGCAGCACGCTCTCATTAAAACTAAAAGACGAGAAATAAAACATTGTTTAAAGCTTCAGTGAGAGAGCGATACTCGTTTCCACAACATTACCTGGCATTTTAAAGAACACTAACAGAACACAAGAATTCAGAAGGACCCTATAAATACATTTGCAAGTTAACCTATTCTGTATAGATTACATACTATGAGTTGAATACAGTTTCCACTGCCAAAGATTTCACTGGAAAACAGGCAACAATTTAGGAGTTGGATTTCACTCCTTCTGAAGTCAAGAGCAGTTTGCTTTTGTCTTTGATAAACCTTAGCAACTGGTACTGGGAAAAGAGATAAAAATACTAAAATCCAGTCAGAGCTGCAAGAATATTTCAATGGTAACTTTTTAGGAGAAAGTCCTTTTGCAGTCATGTTTATTTTTTGAATGTGTTTCTGCTTCTGTATTTTATGAAGACTTTTTTGGTGTTGATAATTTCTTTTTGTGGTAGGGAAACTTAATTTTTGTCTTCTTTAAAGCAATATTTCTTAGCCCACATGAATCTTCATTTTCTTGTTTAGAGCAATTTATCTTGGCCCAAATGAATCTGCTCCTTCATCTCCCCAGACTTTGTAAAGAAGCACAAGTAATGTTTTCTACAAAAAAAGATAGAACTGAGCAAGTCTGTAAAGATTTCGCTTCCCTCAGGGCTTTAAGTAAGTAGGCATCAAAGAAGTGATGTGAGAGCTATAAGACTAGTTTTATTGCTACACCATTCATTCTACTGGACAGACTGCCCTTAATGGAGGTCACAAAGTCAAGTATGATTACATAGATACTACCTATAGCTTATACACACATATAAATATGTGTGTGTATACATACACACATAGACATATATTTGTTTTGATATCCACCTACGTCTACTTATTCTAGTATGTCTTTGTCTCCTCTCTGATGCAATTCTTTCTTTATTTGAGCATTTTAAAGATACCCATTAACTTGATAACAAAGCTAAACCCAGGTCGAAAATAAAAACATTTCAAATATTGGCTAAGGTTAAATTTGAATTGCAACTTTGCTTTTCAAGAGAGTCTGTCTTAATTTTTAAAAACATACACAACAAAGTCATCCTTAAAACCACTTTTACATTAGTAGATCATACAACTGAGTCCACAAGCAGAGAACATTATTTATTATTTATATTTCAGTAGCACACACTGTATAAGGCTCTGTCCACAGAGACAAACAAACAGGCAGTTCCATTGATTTCCTGAAACATTTCCAACTACAGGTTTTCAAAAAGACCCAAAAGGACTGTATGCTGATGTCCAAAATAAAAGAGCAAGGAGATGGTATCTGGCCATATATCTTGGTATTACAAGCACTTAAGCCATGCAATGTATCATGGGGCAGAATTCCCCAAACTGGCTTGAAAAGTTAGGTCTAGAATTGGAACTAGCTTAGGCACATCAGTTTAGTGTCCAGGCTAATTAACCCAAATGAGAGGGAAGCCTAATTAGGTAGGACACTACGCCATACTAGTGCTGCCCAGGACAGCTTATGCTATACCATATTTGGGCAGGAGAGGGAAGAGAATGGGAAAGAGTCAGGCTGTGACCCTGTGGCGGGTTAACTGGGGCTGGATGTCAGGTGCCCACCAAGCCACTCTATCACTCCACCCCCTCAGCTGGACAGGAGAGAGAAAACATATGATGAAAGGCTCATGGGTAGAGATAAGGACAGGAACATCACTTACCAATTACCATTACGGGTAAACCAGACTCGACTTGGGGAAATTAATTTAATTTATTGCCAATCAAAGGTCAGAGTAGGATAATGAGAAATAAAAACTAAATCTTAGAATATCTTCCCCCCACCCCTCCCTTCTTCCTGGGCTCAACTTTACTCCCAAATTCTCTACCTCCTCCCCCCTAGAGGAGGGAGGAGGTAGAATGGGGGATTGTGGTCAGTTCATCACACGTTGTGTTTTGCCGCTCCTTCCTCTTCACTCTCTTCCCCTGCTCCAGCGTGGAGTCCCTCCCACAGAAGACAGTCTTCCACTAACTTCCTCAATGTGAGCCCTTCCCATGGGTTACAGTTCTTCATGAACTGCTCCAGCATGGGTCCCCCGCAGGGTCACATGTCCTGCCAGAAAACCTGCTTCAGCATGGGCTCTTCTCCATGGGGCCACAGGTTCTGCCAGGAGTCTGCTCCAGCGTGGGCTTGGGCTCCCCTCCACAGGGTCACAGCCTCCTTTGGGTGCATCCACTGCTCCAGCATGGGGTCCTCCACAAGCTGCAGGTGGAAATCTGCTCCACCATGGACCTGCATGGGCTGCAGGGAGACAACTTGCTTCACCATGGTCTTCACCACAGGCTGCAGGGGAATGTCTGCTCTGGCACCTGGAGCACCTCCTCCCCCTCCTTTTTCACTGACCTTGGTGTCTGCAGAGTTGTTTCTGTCATGTATTCTCCCTGCTCTCCTTCCAGCTGCTCTTGTGCAGCAGTATTTTTCCCCTTCTTAAATATGTTATCACAGCGGCGCTACCACTTTCACTGATGGGCTCAGCTTTGGCCAATTACTGGTCCGTGTTGGAGCTGTCTGGAACTGTGTCGGGAATGGGGGAAGCGTCTTCTCACAGAAGCCAACCCTGCAACATCCTGGCTACCAAAACCTTGCCACGTAAACCCAATACAGACCCCACAACCATATTATATTGTCCAAAACACACTAGCGTGCTGCTTCATCTTTTATTTCTCCCATTTCCCAAGTGCTCTTGTTCCAACCCCAGCACCACTCATACACTGCTGCACTTTGAAAACCCAATCTGATTCTTGGGTATTAGCTGCACGGCACTGTGGGCATATGAAGTCATTCAGTGCTAACCTAGAACAGAATAGTGTGCTGTAGATAGACTGTGAGTCACTTTTACCCATCCGGTCCTCTTGCCTAGATCACATACAGCTCCAGCGTAATTACATCCCTCCCTGCCCCCAACACAACTTCTATATGCAGTCACAGTCAAAATTGTTTCATCTCTGCAACGTTAGCCTTGACTAAGCGTCTGGACTCTTCGAGATCCAAGTATAATGTCATAAAACCTGATAGATTCAGGGACCAGCTCTGAATACAAGTCTTCTCATAGAGCTGGTCTAGACAGGAACAGTTCTTTGAAGAAGCAAGATATTCACAGTCGAGACCAAGGAACCTTTGCCTGTGGCCATGTTCATTTCCAGCATAGATCTGCAAGCTTCATTTACCTTCACTGTCTTATGCACTTGTTCTATGATTACAGTCATACAAGGGTGGAAAAGTACACATTTAAAAAAATAATTTGGTCACTGGAACATTTTGGTGTCACACTCCAGGTTTGCTTGTGAAGGAAAAATCACCAAAGTCATCAGGAATGCTATTCACAATACTACTGAAATCAAGATTTTTTCTAAGCTCTTTTGTAAGTTGTCTGGATCAAAGCTAAGAAAATGTTTCAAAGTGAACATGCTATTTGGAACCAATGATCCTAATACTCAGATATTAAAAACTGAATTCAACATTATTTTTCTGAATAATACAGTTTGTCAATGCATATAGGGTTTTTCCTATGGTGATTCCATGTAGATGACTGCTGTTCACAGTTTTCAGATTTAACCTACTCTTGTTCACAGTGAACACTGCTAAGAGCTTGGATTTGGTGACCAGGGCAAAGAAAAAAGCTTTAATATGTCTGGCTTGTTTTCTGTTTCTACCATAAATATGTTCTGTGAATTCAGGAATCTCATTTTTCTTTCTCTGTTTGGTTTAACACATGTGAGTGGATATTAGCACAATTTCTCATTCCCAGAACTAGTATGAGAGACACAATTAATTCATAAATCTAAAAGTAATAGAAGGTTAGAGGAAGAAAAGTGCTATATTGATATGAAGGTATTTTTCCTTTAAGAGTCAAGTAGATTTTGAACTCTTCATGAATAAAAAGAAGAAACAGCTTATTTTTTCCTGTCCCACCTCTAGGGACAGAAACATGGGATGTGTCTGAAAAGAACACAAATAAGCACTTAAACATTAGGCACAATAAGCAAAATTGATATTGGTGACTGAAGTGTTGCACTAATGCTAATTTGACAGGACAGTAAAGTATAAGGCAAAAAGAAGCATAAAAGAAGAGTCTCATGACAGGCATGAGGAAAATAAAGGAAAGGACAAGGAAGTGCTTTGCCTACTCCAGGACTTAGGAAAAACTGATTTCACTAGTGAAGCAGCACTGCACTCAGCAGAGCCAGGCTGATTCGTATCAGCTTAGGATGTCTTTTTCCAAGGCTGAGACTCCTATGGTTTTCCTTCAGGACACATGAGCTCTCCCTTTTCACTGGATTTTTTCTTGTTTTCTTTGAAGGTAATTTCTTAAAATTCAGAGTTATTTAACAGCAGCCTCATCTCCACCCTTCTCAGACTCCTCTCTGCTAACCCATAGCCCTCAGAAGGAAAAACAGTAAAATAACAGATGAGCAGTAAGATTAAAAAGGCTTCTGGGGGTCAATTCCATAACTAGTAAGGGAGGAGAGGACATGGGTTTATGATCTGAGGGTCAGTTCAATGTGTTCTCCAGAGGGGCCATTTCTTGGAACATAAATATGTAATTTAAAGTATATTGTGTCAGCAGCATTTTTGGGGCCTGATCCAGCAGCAATAATTGCAGCCTTTGAGGCAAGGTAGCCTTTGGGTTCTCATTAGTGCAATAGGGTTGTAATTTCGCACTCACTTGCACATCTGCTCTGTGTGATCAATCTTTGGCAGCCCACCTCACCTATCCAGCAAGAGGCCAGCATGCTGCAAAAAGACACAGGTCCCCTCCTTGCCTCCTGCCGTAACTGTATGCCAAGCTGCTGCCACACTCTCTGAGGAAGAAAACCTTACATGAAAATGGGGATTCTGCTTTCAGTCTTCTGATATTATCTCTGATGAACATTTTATTTATCCTTTACCCTCTATGAGGCTGTTGAAGAAAATTACGTGGGCAAAGGAGAGAAAGCATTTGCTTTGAAGTCTTATCCATTGTATGAGACTAGAGGTGGGGAGAGAAATTAGTGCCATGAAGCCCACAAACAGATAATTTCTAGGTAGGATAAAAAGGCTGTAGCCCTTCCCATGTTACCGTTTTCCTCTGTGAGATGCACGTTGTCTGCCACGTGGTTTAGAACTACATTCAGCTGCACAATTCCCTTATTCACAGCATAACTACATTCATTTAACAGACCCCATTCTTTGCTATAAAAAAAAATTAAAAAATCCATCCTCCCTCCCCAAATGCAATCTACATCTACATTATTTCTGTGCTGATTCACATTATTTCAAAGCTTAAAGTATCTTCTGTACCCACATGCCATCAGCTGTGTATATAGAGTGCATAGACATGCATTTAGACACACACATACATGTGAAAATACATATTTACACATTCAGATATATCTTCACGCACTAAAATATATTTTTACACATAGGTGTATAAACACAATTTATTGTGCCTATATATTTATTTCTAATAAATGACATAAAATATTTGACAAACGTTGGGCCTGTTATCAAACCACAGTGTCCAAGAGATATATACTGTATTCAGCTATAGTGTATGTGCATATATGTATGTGCGTGTCTGCATACACATGCGTATATCTGCATGTGTGTGTGTGCATACACATGCACAAACACAGTCTCCATACTCTTCCTAATTTGTGAAGCATGCTTTCCTGTTAGGGCACTGTGAACAGCAAATGAAGCAGAAAGCACCCAGTACTCCACAAGTCAGATGCTATCTGGAGGCTCCAAGGATTTCTTAATTGACTAGGGTGAAGTCAGGAGCTAAAATGATTGAGCAACAATGATGTGTGCAAAAACATTTTTTGCTGTTTCAATTTCCTTTCCTGACATCCAGGAAATATCTCACAAAGAAAGGAGAAAACATTTAAAGGGTCACCAGTGCAAGACGACAGGATTTCACACTGTACGTTTGAAAGAATAAAGAATATGCCTGATACCAAGATTTATGCAAGAGGCCATGGGCAGCATTAGTTTGCAATCGTGAAATCAGGACACCGGGTTTTATTTCAGCTTCTGCCCCAAATATGCAGTGTGATCACTTCATCTTTCTTTATCACTGTATCTACCAATGAAATTGGAAATGCTTTGTTGCAGGCATTGAACTCTGTACAGATCCAAACAAAATCAAGACTCAAGCCAGTAAGGGGGCAACTGAATTGCACTTGTTTTAGGTAAATGTAAGAGGTATATAAAAGTACAGTCAAAGCAATTAATTTTAAGCTTCATATACTTATTAATCTAAAATAGGAAGCAATGCTAATTAATTAAGACTAATTTTACATATCAGTGACAGCAGTATTCCCCTAGGTTCACATCAGAAGACAAGTGTTGTACTTTGTGTATACATGTTGGTTTTAATTTGACTGCTTGTGTATAAACTATTACATGAATATGTGCAGGAACAGACATATACCATGAGCCATCATCATGACCTTACTCCCTGCTCCAGTTTCCTACTACCAGTTATTTAAATGGTCTTCTTTTCCTCAGTCTTCAGGACCTGTTGTGGCTGCACTTTGGACCTGATAACTCAGAAACTGAATTAGAACTCTGCTTTTAGTTTAAATCTAGGACTACCATACATTTGAAATTTCATTTTCCTTGAACTTTGCAAATATTATACTTTCACGATGGATAATGCACCCAACGAATGAAAAATATTTATTTGATTACTTCTTACAACTGTAAATATCTTGAGGACAAAACAGTATTAACAGGTACCTTGTAAGATTTTAATGGTTAATTTGCCTCATAGAATGTGTTCCAGGAGGCTATGATCTCTCCATATTTACCAAAATTATTATAGCTTGCATGGCTCTGCTCTGTCCTTTTTTCCCTGCTTGTACCAGAACTTTCTCTATTGCTCCTTCTATGTTTTTTTTCATCAGTAATGATCTTTCCATATTCTCTATTTCTCACTCTTTCAGGCCTCCCTTTCACTCAATGACTGGTTCTTTGCCTTCCTACCACCTTTCCTATTCTGCAGTGTTTAGGTCCACATCTACTGCCTCTCTTATCTGCTTTTTTTCCCCAAGTCTAAAAGTTCTCTGTTTCTCCATATCCTTATAATATTATCAATTCCATGTTGATTTTGCTGATACCTCCTAATATCTAATTCCTGCTTCATTGCTTGGCCACCAACTGAAATTTGATTGACCAGCTGGGGACAGATAGGACTAAATAAGCTGCTATTTAAATATTTTCATGGCCAGCCTTTTAAAGCGCACCAAAAAAATGGAAACCATCAACATTCAGCACGTGTCAGCAAGTTTCAAACTCGCTGTGTCTAATTGGGTTTGGAAAAATAATCCCAATGTGGCAGTATGTCCACATTCTCACTCCAATATATTCTGGAGAACTGAACCCTGGCAGTGAATTTTGAATGACCCTCTATCTCTCTGAAATCTTTACTGCTGCAGCAAATTTTCAGTATCATTGAAGTCCTGGCATGCCAGTTTATTTATAATTAATATAGACCACTTAACTTTTCATTGCAGAACACCAAAGAGCCATGGTTTCATGTTATTTAGACGCTACCTTGCCAACAAAGATTAGGAGTTGAGGTTCTGTCAAGCATTGAACTTTTTTTATGGGACCTGATGAAAAGCAGATCTTTCCTCCCAGAGAATAAATCTTCAGTGGATTCTTCGGGCTCTTTGAACACAGAAAAAATAAAATAAAATCAAGACTTGTAAAATCAAAGCTATGTTTACCCTGAATTAGTACAAAGTAGACAGAAGTTAAATATTTAAGATATGACCCCTCCAGTGGGGAAAACAATTTTACTTTTCATAAATACTGTCAGATTTCAAAGAATTGTTTTCTCAATAAGCCATAAAATTAAAATCTGAGAACATTTCTCTGATGAAACTCCCCTCCAAAATGGGACCTCATGCTTCTGAATTTTTGTTTGAAAATTTCATTGTAAATCTGGCTTTACAAACCTGCTTACTTTTTTTAAGAAAGAATTAATGACTTCTCCTTTATGAGAGGCTTAGGGCGAAAAAAGCAGTATGGATAAAACAAAAATGAGTGAACATTTTTTCTCTTCAGTCAAAGCAAACATGACCTAAATCCCTTTTGAGAACTAGACAAAATAAATAACTGGATTCCCTTCATGTAACTTTCTAGTGAGGTCAGGAAGAAACATAAGTAGAAAGGTAAAATTAATATTACAAAATGGTGTTCAATAACGCCATACCCCTTTTCACCAACTCTGGGTCCAGCGGAGTCCAGACAGCACTTTGAGAAAGAACAAAAAGGTACTGTTAGGAAAGGTGAACTTAATATTTCTGGTCCAAAGAAAAGGTATTTTTCCCCCATTCTCAGAGAGTTTGCTACTTCATTTCCAAGTTTTTCTGTCAGCAGAGGGTTGAGTCCATTATTTATTTCAGAAAAGAAAGATAACTCCAGTCCTCTAGTCAGATGGATTCCCATGGTCTGGCAGGCTCTCAGGCACTATCCCTCATTGACTATGTGACTTGATTAAAATACTAGTTGATTACTTTGCATGGTATCCCACTGCAACAGAGCGGAGAGCCTTTCACAGCTTTAGGCACATCAGAAAATACAGGTGGTTACTCATAAAAATGAACACACAATGTTCAAGTACCCCTTTTTTAACTTGAATTGCAATTTGGTGCATTTTTGTATTGCTTACTAACTTTTAATGTCACGTGGTGTTTTCTATGGCAAATATTTCATGTATTATACAAGCTGTCAGGAGAAAGCTGGGGATTTTGGCTGGGGACGTTTGGACATTTGGCAGTTTGGACATTTGGCAGTCAGCAAGACATGACAGGCAACTTGGATTTTTGGTATAAGCTTATTAAAGTCATATGTCTAAACAATCAGCACAGAGATTGCTATGCACAATGAGGAAAATGTGTATTCTCAGGTAAGACAGTTAACACCTCATTAGAAGGAAGAGATTACTTGCTTTTCAGGGGGAGATACCATTATTAACTGATGAAAGTGAGAATGATGGAAGATCTTATGAGGGTTTTTAACTATAAATTTCACTAAAAAAGCATTAACTGTGATCAGATGACTGACATAGCCTAATTCACAGTGTAGTAAGAACTCAGTTCAATATAGAAGAACTGCTTAGAGACTCTTTGTAAAAGTTTTGCTGAAACTAAACTGAACAAAGAAAAATAGAATGTCTAAGGAGTGTCTGAAACATACTCAAACAGTATTGGGATTATCTACGAGAACTTGTGGAGAACAGGCACATTTTCAGGAGACTCCAAAAAGGCAAAAAGTATTAGTCTTTAAAAGGAGAAAGTATGAACCAGAGAATTATAGATCAGACTTGCAGAGTTCCTAGAAAGATATAGATAGATATAGATGGTATAGGTATAGGTATAGGTATAGGTATAGGTATAGGTATAGGTATAAAAATAATAATATTTTAAAAGCCCTACCACCATCAACAAAAAAGATCCATTTTAAAGACTAAAGAATAATAAGATGGGAAGTAAGATCCAGCACAGCTTTGTCAAGAAGAAATGACATCAGACCAGCCTGATGAGGGCTTCTGAGAAAAGGTAGCTGGTAACATGTGGGAGAAGCAGAAGGCATCATAACTGGACAGATTAACAGGTATGCTGTTTATAAATCTGGAGAATACTCAGAGTAAACTATAATAATTTTCAGAACCTAAAAATATTTTATTAGAATAAACTGTTTTACTTATTCATTGCAGAAAGGACAGGAAGCAATGGGCTTAAATGACAGCAAGAAAGATTTGGGCTGGCAATTGGGAGAAATCTTTCCAACTATAGGCATAGCAGAACACTAACATACACTGCCAAGGGAGAACACGCAAACTTCTGCCACTGGAAGTTTTCAAGAACTGGTGAGACAAAAATCTGTCAAGAATAGTTTAGTCATAGCTGTTTAGTCATAGCATATTTGCCTTTGGGCAACTAGATGGATTAGATGACCTCTTGGGATCCTATTTACTATGATTTCTGTGATTCCTATGTAAACACAGCGCTATTGACTCAAATTCAATTCATGTCTAGGAACTTATATAAACTATTTCAAGAAAAAAAGAAAAATAAAATTTACACTTAACACAAAGAAATATTACATGTGGAAGTTAGACAGTTTTCGTTGTTTTACCAAAATCAGAAGGATGGGGAATGCCCAAATGAAGATTCAGCTGCATGATGAACTTCTGCCTCCATGCTGTCTGCTGTCAGCTGGCTACAGTTATGTTTCCCAGCACATTTAGCTACTTGCCTTTTACACTACCCACCATTTATATTGGGGGGAAAATGTAGTGTCGTAGTTGTAGCAGAACTTTCAGCTCAAATGGCTTAGTATCTGAAAAATTACCCAGAAGTGAAGACTCAAGCTAAATAATTTCTGCACTGACAGTCCTCCAGAATACATCCCCTTACCCCTAATGTTCAGAAGTACCATCAGGTTTGCCCACAGGCTATAAGAAGACACCCAGCAGGCCTATCTGGGGTGCAGCACTGGCAAGGAGAGCGTGACAGGGATATGGCCTCATAAAGGCTTGGCTAAGCCAGGGAATTATTGCTTTAGGAATAGCATTGTTAAGAGCATGAGAAGTGTGAGGAAAGCCTGCAAAAGCATTGTATTCTACAAAACAGAGGTTGTTAGCTGACACTGGACACTGAACCGTGAGTATCTCCTCCATGACTGCTGGGCTCCAAAGCTTTGACTTAATCTTCTTTACTTAAAGCATTTACCTGAGACACATAAAATAAAGCTTAGCTATCCTAAGCTCCCTCTTTTTCAACTCAATAACAGTGAAAGTTTCAGAAAAATTAAATTACACTCCCTTTTGACTACAGAGGAAGCCTAGGAGGGCCAAGTCCCTCATTCAAGCACATCAGTTAAGTCTCTCAAGGTAGGAGTGATGAAGGTAAAGTTCTGGGCCCAGGTTAGCTGCCTAAGTCAAGAGAGATGAATCTGGGCTGACTCCTCAGCACTTCACTCATCACCCAGGATAACTTTGCAGTGTGTAGATCAATTGGAGATTCAACAGAATAGTACAAAGACTTTCATAACAATATACCCTCAAAACCACTCTCCTATTTCTCTGCTCTTAGAAACGTGTGAAAGGAGGTCTCTGACAGCAAGGGTACAGCTTTCAAAAATATTAAGAGTTCTGTATAGTCACAATGAGATTTGAGGGTGCAGGGAGTGGGGAAAGTTATAGGCACTGCTCTGATCTCTGATATTTTTGGATTGTTCTTCTGCATGAGCACCTTTCCATTCAAGAGCACTGCATCCCTAAGGCTGATCCTATTGTTTCCTTCCTTGCAGAAGAAAGAATTGTGTGCAGAGGGTCAGTTCTCTTTCATGTACAGTTCTCAGGAGGGAATAAGACCCTATAACAGGAAGTACTGAACATCTTGCAAGTGATCTTGAGAAAGCTGCAGCCGCCTTTTACAGACTCCGGAAGCGTGGAAAGTTCAGACTGTGTTTCTGTATTCAGCAGATAAACTGAACACTTACCTGAACTGAAACGAACTTCAAAAGCTGTTGGGAATCAGAGATCATTATGGCAGATGTCTGAAAAAGAAAGATTATCATAAATTAACTTGTGTGTGTGTGTGTATGCACATCTTTGTGCAAATAGACAAATGCACAGTTATTAACTAGAGCATGTGGTATTACCTAACTGTGAAATGGAGCTAGGTGAATTCAATTTTAGTAGAGGACAAAAATGTTCCATGACTTCTCCATTCTAGAGCAATTCAGTTGCTGCTGGTGATTGCTAGAGACCACTTTAGATTAACTGTGCACAGTAGCATATGGCTGCTCTGTGGGTATTTTATAAGACGATCACCTAACTATGAAAAAAAAAGGTAGAATTAATAAAAGCCAGTGAAGTGCTTGGGTGGCTGAGCTTCTCACAGTGAACACATTATAGTGTCTGAAGGAATCCAAGACATGCAGTTCTGCATCAAGCAAAGTTTCTTAATTTCCAGTGCAGCAACAAAGTTAATATAATTGCAAATAGAACTTCTTGTAAGTCTCATCTTTTCTTATGGTCTGGTAATTTCCAATATTGCACCTTTAAAGTACAGAGGTAAAATGCGATAATCCCAGTGGGATCCGAAAACTAATTATTTCAGTGAAGGAACACAAAATAAAACAAAAGCACCAAATCCTCATCAGAGTGAACAAGGATGGTGTAACTTCACATTCACATCAACACAGGGACTCAAAAGGCTAGAAGAACTTATAATGATGTCTACTATGTAAACTAGTTTAACACAGTGCTTCTCAGGCCACACCTGGAGTACTGTGTCCAGTTCTGGTCCCCACAATTCAAAAAAGATGTGGACAGACTGGAGAGGCTCCAACGAAGGGCCATGAAGATGATCAAAGTGATGGAGAACCTGCCCTATGAGGAAAGACTGAAGGAGCTGGGTCTTTTCTCCCTGAAGAAAAGTCTCAGTGGGGACCTCATCACAGTATTCCAGTACTTAAAGGGTGACTACAAAGTGGATGAAAGCCCTCTTTTCACAAGAAGCCACATGAAGAAGACAAGGGGCAATGGGTAAAAGTGCACGGGGAGAGGTTTCATCTGGACATAAGAAAGAAATTTTTTACAGTGAGAACAATCATTCACTGGAACAACTTCCCCAGTGATGTGGTAGAGTTCCCATCACGTGAGGTTTTCAAGATGTGATTGGACATGGTGCTAGATAATCTATCTCACCTAGGCTCCCTTTCCCACAAAAGGTTGGACCAGATAGTCTTTCACGGTCCGTTCCAACCTGGGCTGTTCTATGATTGATTCTATTAACACAATGAAAGCACAGATCTTTTTCTTCTCTTTTACTGTCTTCATATACTGTTTTTCTTCTTAATAGCAAATGATTCACAGCTTTCTATCAGAAGAAAATAGTCTTTTCCCTCAAAAGAATTGTCAAATGACAAATTCTTTCTGGCAGGATTGAGGCTTCCATGTGTGTTGGGTATTCCAGCTTTGACTGCAGGATCTTGTGTCTATCTTTTTACTACCTATGTCCTTCTATGACCAGGTGACCCACCTAGTGGATGAGGGAAAGGCTGTAGATGTGGTCTACCTGGACTTCAGTAAAGCTTTTGACACTGTCTCCCACAGCATTCTCCTGCTGTGGAGGTGCACTCTTCGCTGAGTAAAAAACTGGCTGGACGGCCGAGCCCAGAGAGTTGTGGTCAACGGAGTTAAATCCAGTTGGTGGCCGGTCATGAGCAGTGTCCCCCAGGGCTCAGTTTTGGGGCTGGTCTTGTTCAATATCTTTATCAATGATCTGGATGAGGGGATTGAGTGCTCCCTCAGTAAGTTTGCAGACGACACCAAGTTGGGTGGGAGTGTTGATCTGCTGGAGGGTAACAAGGCTCTGCAGAGGGACCTGGACAGGCTGGATCGATCGCCTGAGGCCAACTGTATGAGAATTCAACAAGGCCAAGTGCCGAGTCCTGCACTTGGGCCACAACAACCCCAGGCATCGCTACAGGCTTGGGGAAGAGTGGCTGGAAAGCTGCCCAGAGGAAAAGGACCTGGGGGTGCTGTTTGACAGCTGGCTGAACATGAGCCAGCAGTGTGCCCAAGTGGCCAAGAAGGCCAATGGCATCCTGGCCTGTATCAGAAACAGTGTGGCCAGCAGGAGTAGGGAGGTGATCGTGCCACCGTACTCAGCACTGGTGAGGCCGCACCTCGAATACTGTGTTCAGTTTTGGGCCCCTCACTACAAAAAGGACATGGAGGTGCTGGAGCGTGTCCAGAGGAGGGCAACGAAGCTGGGGAAGGGCCTGGAGAATAAGTCTTATGAGGAGCGGCTGAGGGAACTGTGGTTGTTTAGTCTGGAGAAGAGGAGGCTGAGGGGAGACCTCATCGCGCTCTACAACTACCTTGAAGGAGGTTGTAGTGAGGTGGGTGTTGGTCTCTTCTCCCAAGTAACCAGCGATAGGACAAGAGGAAATGGCCTCAAGTTGCACCAGGGGAGGTTTAGATTGGACATTAGGAAAAATTTCTTTAGTGAAAGAGTGGTCAGGCCTTGGAACAGGTTGCCCAGGGAAGTGGTTTAGTCACCATCCGTGGAAGTATTTAAAAGACGTGTAGATGAGGCGCTTAGGGACATGGTTTAGTGGGCATGGTGGTGTTGAGTTGATGGTTGGACTCGATGATCTCAGAGGTCTTTTCCAACCTGTATGATTCTATGATTCTATGATTCTATGATTCTATGATTCTATTTATATGACATCACGTTAGACTACAGTGGTTTCCTATGTGGGATTATGTACAGATTGCTTACTTTGATGGACAGGCTCAAAATTTACTCAGACTGCTCAGAGCTGCCTGCTCCAGAGTTCTCAACTCTGCTTTGTAGTTGCAGTTGCAGTTGCAGTTGCAGTTGCAGTTGCAGTTGCAGTTGCAGTTGCAGTTGTAGCTGTAGTTGTAGTCCAAGTCATTATCTCTGCTTTTG
Source organism: Calonectris borealis (assembly GCF_964195595.1). Taxonomy (NCBI): domain Eukaryota; kingdom Metazoa; phylum Chordata; class Aves; order Procellariiformes; family Procellariidae; genus Calonectris; species Calonectris borealis. The sequence goes on along the minus strand of NC_134313.1, from coordinate 91,421,948 downwards.
AATGCAGTGTTCTCCAGTTATTTAAGAATAGACTAATCCCAGAAATGAGCTTCTCATCATCCAACTGATGAGAAGGTAAATACCAAGCTCCACTTTGAGTCCCATGGCTCACTCCATTTAGTATGTACCTTGGTGTCCATATTCAGCTCAAAGAAACATTTTTTCTACCCCACATTTTTGCATAATGGCTCCCAGGTGGCAGTGATTGCCAGGGAAGATAGGTTCTCCTTACACAGAATGGTTTAACGCTTCATAGCCCACTGCTAAGGAACAGGCTCTTAAAAAAGAGAAAGAAACAAATTGAGGTTTTGGTCTCTGTTTCAAAAACTATGAATGCATTTGACATTAAATGGAGAAGATGCTAAAATGGTGCTGGGAGGAAGGAACCTTCTGGACTGGTGCCTGGACTTTCCTCCCTGTCTTTTATGGAAACATAGATACTTAAGGAGAGAGTTAGAAGGGATTTTGGCATATAAGATTTTTAAAAGTTCAATTCTCAAAGCTCCTCTGCAGCTGAATTCCAACCTTGGCAGTGCTTGCATGCTGCTGCTTAATGCTTGCTCATGAGCAGCTTGGTTTTGATAGGGCTGGGCAGTTAGGCTCCCAGCAAATCCATGCCTAAATTCCTTTGAGGTGCACATGTTAATTTTTACTTTTGCCTTCAATGCAATGGACATTCATAAAGTGCAACTGACTACTCACAAAAACTATTGAGGAAAGTGAAGAAACAAAGAAGTTTCCCTAATTTCCTCCGGTAGCTCAGATTTATGAAGTTTAATGCAGGATGCAAGCATATTTTTTTACACATGCCCTATTGAATAGAGGTGCTTTTGACAACTGGATCCTTTCCTAGACTTATGTAATTTTAAAAAACAAAGTTTTTGAGATAAAGTGAATACTATAAATTCTTTCTAGATATCAACCTCACAGAGCATAAATATATACAAGGTGCATCCCGGTTCACTTCTTCCCTTGTAAGAATTTAATGGCAGGTGATATTTAGAAATTACTCTGATCATTCTAAATAGGCTGAACAAATGAACTGGACTATGAGGAAGTTACAAAATATTTTGTATTATCCCCACAAAACTGAGAGATCACTGTTATATTCAAAGGTAATAACTGAATCTGAAGACTCCACTTTTGCCTTTTATATATTTTTGGTCAGTGTATCCAACATTATCTTTTAGTTAGTCTATGTTATTGAGAAATGATAAAAAAAGAGTTCAAAACCATTATAAAATATTGATACTGAAATAAGAGGTCAGTATACAGTACATTATGCAAGGGAGAAGAAATATGAGGATATTTATTAGAAAAATTGTCATATAGCCAGTTAATAGAAGATTCTAGGGAAAAAAACTCTGAGAATTACACTTACTAATTTGTAATGAGCTATTAGAGAAATAACTCTGGAGAATACATAAGTGATTTTTTATACATGAAAAACAGTGAGGCAAGCAAGTCCATCACTTAATGCCTTCAGCGCATTTTAAATGAAAACACTTTCTTTTGATTCTTTCTCCATACCTGGACCATTCACTTTCCTTTTTTTCCTCACAGTTCTTTTTTTTTTTTATGCACAGCCTACTCCACAGCAGGTGGATGTTCTCTGAAGTAACTGCAGCCCATGAAGAGTCCATGCTGGAGCAGGTTTATGCTGAAGGACTGCAGCCCATGGGAAGGCCCGACGCTGGAGTGGGGGAAAAGTGTGAGGAGGCAGGAGCGTCAGAGAGGAGCTGTTACGGACTGACCACAGCCCCCCGGTCCCATCCCCCTGCGCCCCTTGGGAGAGAGGAGGTAGAGGTGTTGGGGATGAGGGAGTGAAGTTGAGCCTGGGAAGGGCTGGGAGCAGGCCTTTAGTTGTTGTCTGTTCTTTAGTTCTTGTCTGTTCTTGCCTGTTTCTCACCATCCAACTCTATTTTAATTGGCAATGCATTAAATTAATTTTCCCCGGACCGAATCTGTTTTGCCCGTGACAGTAACCAGTAAGTGATCTCCCTGTCTTTATCTCGACCCACGAGCTTTTCCATCTTATTTTCTCCCTCTGTCCTGTTGAGGAGGGGGAGTGAGAGAGCAGCTGGGTGGGTGTCTGGCAGCCAGCCAAGGTCAACCCACCACAGAGTTTCTCATTCTCTGGAGCATACAGCAAAACTTGGAATCTAACAGATTTTATCTAGCAGTCAAATAATATTCTGTGTTTGAAATGCTTCTATTTCAATGTGAAACTTAATGCATGTTTCTTTCCTTCAGGTTGAAAGACAGGGTCTGTGGGAAAATACTTAAACAAAACTAGCCTGCCATTTTCTCTAAGACAAGAGAAGTCAAATTGTATACATAGTCCAATGTCATACATATAGAATGTCTTAAAAATATACATGCTAACATGTATGGATACATTCCTAAAAATAAACATTTCTCCCAGTTTTGATAAGAGAGGGCATTTAAGCCCACAGAGCTCAACCCCTAATTGTGTACATGTCACTGAAGCATAATGTAAGGCCAGCTTGAAAGACAACAATAGAAAATTATTTGAGTAAGAATGGAGAATACAGATCTAATTTGGGCAACAATGAATAACTGACCTCTGGGCCAAATGTTTCATAGGAAACAAAAGTACTCCTTTTAAAACACAGTGACAAAGTAATTGCTTCTAATAGGGTAATACTTTAATCAAGACAGAAGTCACATGCGTTCCTCTGTTTTCCAAATAGTGACACATAACAGAAAATAAGAGAACTCTCCTAAACCAGGCACATCGGTACATGAACATGACTATTCAAAATGTTTAAGAGTAACACACAAAAGTGGTGACTTTCTGATAAGACAAAACCAGTTAGTGAGCATGCTGCTGCCAGGATGACTTGGGATTTGGCCCCGTTTCTCTTTTATTTCAGTTTCTTATTCTTCTGTTTGGAAATATTAAATGGTCTGGATTCATTAACCAAGGGTGGCAGCTCCATAGGCAGCCAACCAAATTATCCAAAGTCTCTTATTTGCTCATTTATTCATTTATTTATTTTACTGAGTGCATTATGTAGCTCAGCTATTGAATGTACAGGTTTCAACAATATAAGTTCAAAGTCAGTGACTATTTTGTTTGTGTGAGTGTCAGAGAGAATTACGTATCTATTTGTTACTCAGAGGCTTCTCTGAGGATTAACAACTCTGTATTGGCTCCAGTTCACACTCTTCTGCAGTAATATTTCCTGTCCATTTGGCTTCAGAGGAATATTTTCTCTCACTGTTTTGGCCATCGTGTAATAGAGAAATCTGCACCCTTCTGCAGGCCAGATTCAGACACACAAAGCTGTGCCCAGTAGCACCTTTTTCCCTAATATAATATGACTGAAAGGAAAGATGATTCTAAGTAAATCCGTCACCATCTGACACTGGCTTATAAAATTTTAAAAATGCTTTACATTTAGAAAACAACATACTGAATTAATTGTAATTACTAGAAAAACAATAGTGATCAAACGTTTTATGCAAAAGAAGTACCAGAAATGGGAAAATTGTTTAGCTCTGAAGATTTAGATACCTTTGTGACTAGTAATGCCAGAAACAGACAGGTGTAAGGATTATATAGTTAAAAAAAATGCAGAGAGACAATTATATCTGACACTTTTTTTGTTTTCCAGAGGCAATTATTGTAAGGGTCAAATTCCTGAGGAAGTTACCTAACAGATGTTAAACATTCATGGCCAAGTTATAAACACAAAGACAGACAGTGCCTCGACAGAAGGAACTGTGTTACCAAAGATCATAGAATCATAGAATCATTAAGGTTGGAAAAGACCTCTAAGATCATCGAGTCCAACCATCAAATAAATGTCAGATGAAGTAGACAGTTAGTGTTTGACTATTTACCTGACCTGTGTAAGCAAGTGACCATTTAGGTGGAAAATATAGGTAAAAGCAAAAATATTTGCACATTTTGGTACCCCTGGCGTACCAAATTTGCCATTGCAAATATATAGCCCAAATTATAAAGTGAAAAAATATTTTTCAAGCTGAGGAAATTGAAAAGATCAAAAGTCATCTTGCTCTTCTGAAAAAGCTTATCAACAGCACTGCAAATATTTTTAGGAAAAAGCATTCACTATACCAAAATGAGTACTTGTGATGTTGCATGGCAAAATGTATGAAATGAGACTCAAGAGACATTGAATCTCGGATGTAGAGTACATCTGTTTATGGGTTAGAAATGTGTACTTATGAGAAATTTTGCTATTAGTATACATTTACTGCTTAATAAACTAATATTTTTATTTATTTGCATGGGAGGCAAAGTAAGCTTCTCCTGGATAGATTCTGTTGCTGCTATTCACCCGGGCCATTGGTCTTGTTAAGTCTCTGAATCAACACTCCTCAAGAAAATTAAGAATGATGATTTCTTAAAGAGGTAAATGCTATAAAGAGAATCTAGAGACAAAGGCTGTAGCAAATATTCAGTTTCAGGTATTTTAACTTTCCCTTCATTCAGCAAAATAATTTGGGGTCAGTATACTGTGCTGCAAGAATTCCATGTTCACTAGTCTCTTCCAAATAAAGACTTCTCAGGTAAAGTAAGTATTTAGGTTTTATCCTTTACATATGGAATTTTCATTTGCTTTCCAATTGCCCTGCTTGATAGATAAAGGTTTTCTTGCAAAGAAATGAAACAATCTGATAGTATTATAAAGACTGAGTACTCCATTGCAGTGCTTTATAGACAAGTAGGGAAAGAAACACATTAGATTATTATTAGGGATATTAATTATTATGTCACTTTGACACATAGCATGGACCACCATACTTACATGTATTGATCAAAGATTTTGGATAATTTTATAGAAGTATTCTAGCACATCAGTAACTGCAAGGTTCTGTCATCTTTCCTTTCTTTATATTTTCCCATAGTTCTGTGAATATAAATACCTGAAGATTGTTAATATAGTAAAATATATGCAAGGCATATGATTTCATGAACCATTGAGATTCACTTGCCTTCTATAGACCTTTAGACATGGCTAAAGTCTAAAGCTAAAGTCTATCTTTAGGTAGACTTGAATATGGCTAAAAGTATTTGAAATAAACACTCCGGCTCTTGTTTCTTCATTGGAAACTCTACGTTTCCTTAGAGGGATTTGAAAACGAATGCTTCTAGCTTAGCACTGCTGGAAATGAGAACCAAATATTTCTTCATCAGATTGTCTCTCTGTTACTAACAACAAGGGGCAGTGATATAAATGTGAAAAGTAAGGAAGATGCTATGGAAAACTGAACTTGGATTATGTGTTGATTAACTTAAAATAAAAAGAAACATACAAAGTAGTAGAAAATTAATATTCTTTTTATTTGGACAAACCTTGAAAGAATAATGGAAATTATTGATATTGTCTTCCAAAGATCTGTCAATTTGACTCCAAGTAAGGCAGAAGAGCATTGAGGAAGGAATTCTAGACCTAACTAGACAAATAACTCCTTCAAAAAGACAGTAAGAATAAACAGGAAGTCTACAAGGACTGTAAAAAGAGGGATCAGCAAAGAAAACTCCATCAGGGAGGTGTTAGATCTTGCAAAGGATGTTTGAACAAGTAAAAGCTTCTTCAGCTATATAAAGAGGAAAAGAGCAAGGAAAGCAAAAGTGCGGTCAGTATACAATGTTGGAGATTAGAAGTGACCTGGGAATTGCCCTCAAATGAATAAGCATTTTTGCCTCAGTTTTCAGTAGAATAATGGTGTTTGGCAGTGTCTGTCAAAGATCATCCCCACTGACACAAAAGACTTTCTTTCCTCCACTAGGTAAGAAAAATTAGTGTGGTAATTATATCACAGTTGCTTATTCAAATTTATACCTATTTATGGCAACACATTAAACTAATTTACATTCAAGCAAATTCAGTTTCACCCATTGTTAATAGCCTGGGATTACTGTAGTTGTTGAGAATTCAGATCTCCCCTGGTTCTTTTTTTGGTGGTAAAATCTCCAAATTCACCCCATTTCTTTTCAGTGGATTATTTCTCACTTCTAAATCAGTGAAAGTATTAATCAGCTTTTCCAACTGAATAAGGTTGAATTCCTTTGTTTCCTGGCCCCTTAAAAGTCAAGTTAAAAAAAGACCAAGCAGACTGTTAAATTGGTGATTTGAAACTTTTCTCTTTTCCCCAAAGGGGAGTGAAAATGTATATGGGAGGACAGATCCTTCTCTTTGTGCTCTGTATGTTCAGCGATATAAAACCAAAGCCTCCTGAGAGCTGGAGTCTACTCTCTCAAGCGTACATCTCCTCTTGCCAAAAATACTAGCTCATGTTGTATTAGCAGAGGTCATTAGTTATTCTTTTAACTGTTACAGAGTCTTCAGAGAAAAAAACCCCAAACCTAACACAAAGAAGTGATTATAGCACAGCAGATAATACGCTAAACGAAGACACAAATTTGCATACAGACAGACAGTGTATGTGTATGAATACATGTTACATATTCCAGAATCATCTGGATTTAAAAGATTACGGTAGGTCCTTGCTGCTTTGTTTCAGGTTTCTTTCAAAGGGAGCAGTTTGGGTTGTAAGAATTTGGATATGGAAATTGCCAACCTAATGCCAAAGCAGAAGCCAAAGAGCATTTTGACTTTCTGAGTACTTTTTGAATATTTAAGAGGAACTAGTTATCTCCACTTCTAAACTGAGGAAAAAATAACATATGCAATCACATGTCAAGGAAGAAAGGCAGTTTTGTTTTTCCCCATCTACCATTGGGGAAAAATGGACTACAGCGTTTTTAACCTACATTCAATAATAAGCAAAGCATGAGCACAAACTCTGAAGGAAACCATAACTAAGGAGATGGAAGTAGTGAAAAATGGCATTAAAACCAGGAAAAATTTTTTAGTGGTATATTTTACTAGACCTTTCCTGACAGCTTTGTTTCATGATTCTTTTTCATAATTGACATTCATAAAGTGAAAGAGGGACTACTTGGGAGGAAGGACAATATAATAAATAGAGCAAAAGGTATAAGCTGAAGAAATTTAGGATGGAAATTAGAAAGAGGATTTCTATTGCAAGTAGCAGTTTCTGAGAATAGCCACCCAAAAAAAATCAACAAAGGAACCTTAATTCATTTTAAGATAGACTTTACTTGATCTATGAAAGGAATGAAACAAAGCGGTTGCCTATGATTGCAGAGAATTGCCCTTGATAACCCAGACAACCCTTTCCAGCTCTATTTGGCTAGACATGACATACTTCAGGTGGGGTTATTGGACCAACTACTCACCACAAATTCCCATGGGGATTATTTCACTTGCTTTACCCCAGGAACTCCTCATTACCGTTTGCATCACTCAGGAGCTTGTGGAGAGAGGCTTAGCAAGGAAGCGAGGAAATCCACCATAAGATCTGGCACCAAGTGAGATCCCTGACTGAGTCGGGTAAACCGTTGTCTTATTTGGTCCACTTTTTGGTTTGTTAAAGACCCAGTCCCTCACAAAGTTCATTTCTCATGAACTGCTGAGTTCTCTGAAAACCCACTGACTTCAGTGCAAGTTGAAGGCAATCTTTTAAGGTCCATACAAGAGCAATCCTAGTCCACAGGGCATCACTTAGTGGCATAAATGCATGCTTTTTTGAGATGGCCAGACTTTCTAACACCCCACATTGAAATCCCTGTAAATTCTACCTGGTCTTTACATCTTTCTGAGCTATACTAAATTTCCAGAATGCTTTTAAGGTGAAACCTTTCTACTAGGACAAACAAATGTTATGACTCTTTTTGCAGAAGCTGCAGTTTAACCTTCTCAGACCAAATTTGTTCTTCCTCTACAAGACTCTTTTCTATTTACTGCTGGGTTGCTGCTTTCAAGCCCAAATGCAAATACATTTTTATAGAGCTGTCTATATGCAGTATTGTTTGTGAAAGTTCTTTGGAAACTAGGTACTTATTATTGTTATTGTTGTTGTTGTTAATAATAATAATAATAATTATTATTTCTTTGGGTTTGTGAGACAGGTTAAAAAAAAAAAAATCACATCCAATATATCCAGCATTCATTTCTCTGCTAAGGAAATCAGATAAATAGATACGTGGCTTATCATATTATGATATGCCATAGTGATATTATCTTGCCCTAACAGAGGACAAAAAAAAAAGATGGTCTGGTAAAATCTACCCACAAAGAAGATGACATTTACTGGTTGGTTCCCACTGTGCAGTGGGACAAGCAGTGAGGTTGAGTAGTGCCTGCACACCAGGGATGGGAAGATGCTGAGGCTTTTTCTGTTCCCAGAGTCTCAGATCCTACCTAAGGTTTTGACTCCAGTGTACTTCTTGTATTCCCCAGAATTTGGAGTCCCCCAGAAGTAGGGTGGGTCAAGTGCCTGAGGCCTCATTCCCTACCAATGACTGGAAAGTGGAGCTCACTGCCTACTGAGCAGCGGGGTGAGGAGAGAGGGGAGTCCCTTGGCTTCCTCCATGGGCAGCTGTTGCCCTGCTTTCACTCCACTGCTAGACAGGGACAGTGCCCATGGCTCCCTCTAAATTGCAATTCCTGGAGTTAAGTGGTCATCTATTTTAAAAGAAGAGAACATCAGTAAGGTTCCAGAGCTCCTGGCATGGAGAAACATCAGAAGACATAAACCCTGAGGGTTCAGTAAGCAAGGTAATTTTTAAAAAGAAAAACAGCACTATTTTTAAATGCCATGGTTTTCTGGGGACATGGGAGAAGAGGACAGAACTGAGGATAAGAAAGATTGATTTTCTTTTTTTTTTTTTAAACAGTCTGGGATTGGCACTCCTGCACTGTGCTCCAGAAGGCCAAGATGTATTCAAGAAGCTTCCTCTTGCATGTTGTGGCTTTGTATGTATAGGATGGAACTCTAAATGAAAAATGATTTTCCCACTGTTAACAATCTGCAAAATAGAGGAATGGCTTTTCCTCCTGTCTTGCGTGCAGAATCAGAGCCAGCTGATATGATTTTTTCCTTATGTATCTAGAAAAACTTCTCTAAAAGACAAGTCAAAAACATCATTTTAGCTGTTCCCTAATGTGCATTTAATAATTATCTGGTAAGGTTTTTTCTTCAGTGCTATTAGTTTGTTTGAACACAGTATTTTGAGAGCCCAGACATTTTTCTCCTTGTTGACTCATTAGCACCAAAATGCCATTTCTAAAAGGCCTTTTACAAAAGCCCAAGAAAAACAGAATTAGTTGTCTGCAGACAGTGAAAACAGATAATTAAGAGGGAATATGGATATATCAAAGCATATATTTGGTGGCTATGATAGATCTTAAAAAAACAATTAGGAATATGGTTAGAGAGGAGGAAATTATTTTGGATAAAAGAGAAAAAAAATAAAACTGGCAATATAAAAAACTATAAAGTTCATCTTTTCTTGAGTATAAGAAGAAAATTGCCAGAATTTGTTTATTTATATTTCTTATGAAAATTTCTTCAAGGTTTCTTTTAGTCCTTGCATTCAAAAAATCACTAAAAATAATCTTGAAAGTGATCAGATTTTAAACAAACAAACAAACAAACAAACAAACAAAAAAGATAGAGAAAAGAATTCCAGACTTTAGGATCTCATCCTCTGTAATACACCAGAAAACCTGTAGAATTGCTGAACCCATGATTTTCTTGATTATATAGGTAGACAAGAGAAAAATAAATAAAGCTTTCTGACGTCTCTGAAGTCCTGCATGCAGTCTGTTTCCAGCCAGAGGCTGAATGCTGGATATAGAAAAATATATATGACGGCAAAGGAATGACTTTTATTTTGGTTATGTAATATCCTCCCTAAAACAATCCCCCACTTGATAATATTTCACATTTGTATGCATATCTTTGGGACATTTCTACCAACCTAACAGGCCCGACAATTGCAATATTTTTAAGGCCAAGGTTTCTGAAAGAAAAAAAAAAAAGACGACTTCAAAGAAGATGGCAGAAACCTGTTAAGACACCTGATAGGCTACCTGCTAGGCTTACTGGGGCAAATGCAAACATTTTAGGACAACAATGAGCGATTTAGTGTCCATGATATATCACTATTCATCGTTCTGAAGTTACAGATTAGTATAAAATCCGATCAGTTCTTTACATAAGCTTTATAAAATAAACTGTTATTTGCAGAGCAAGTCTCCCATTGCATATTGAAGTGACTTCCTCTGTTTGTTACTTCTCTGTGTTTATACATTGCAGAAGACAAGGTAAAACAGAATATAATAAGAAATACCATTTCTTAAAACAGAACAATTTGACTGTTTCTTTTTCCATTCTTGTGTGGTTAAAGATAGGCTGGGAAGAGAATTTTTTTTTTTTTTGAAAGGTGTATAATTTGCAATGAATCTCGACAATGCAATATACTTGACTGTAAAAAGTCTGTGCAGTTCTTGGAGCTTTGAGAGCTTTGGATAACTCTGTGTAGTTATGACATATATGACATATATGAGTAAGTTTTAATTAAATTAGTAACAGCACTTTCTGTCATGGAATCAAACAAAACAGAACCTTTATGCCACAATTTTTACCTGCAAGTATGATTACATTCAGCCCTCAGAAGCCAAAGAAAATAAGCACCTCCTCAACCCTAAACAAAACATAAGATCTACTCCATCACTTGGGCTTTTTTGGGGGGAAAAAAAGGAAGATTTTTCTACTATAATGTAACTGTGCAAAAATATCAGAAAGTAGGATTTCTACAAGGTAGCTTGCCTTTGACACTGAATAAATGACCTACCTGTCAAAGTACAGCAGTAGGTGTGCTCTGTATGCCAAGCTACTGGGAATTGCATGTCTAATTTTATACCTGTCCTATACGAGGTAAAATATGGCAGGTACAGTATATATGACCTAAAAGAATATTCACATAGACCCATAACTCCATAGTACACAAGTGGTCATTAAACTATTATTACCTGTGCAACAGTTCTGCTGGCATTTGCTCCTTTTAAATGAAAGTATGGCACAGAATGACCATTTTATCTCTTGCACTCCTAAAGTTTATAACAAGACTGTTCTACAGGCTGATGGAGAAGGAAGTTGTGATTAGACATTCTGCAACAGAACCTGAGCCAATAGCATTCAACTTTTTTGCAGTATTAACTTTCCAATAAAAAGGTAGACTTCTTTAGAAATTTAGGATATCCATCGCAATTGCATCAAAACTTACATCTCTGAAATTCCTTTCTTAGTTGCCTTTCTTGTGTTTCATAGGAATCCATGAACCCTGCACATCATAGGCTAAAACGTCTCTTCCCATTAAATTAATTTAAAAATATACATCTTTTGTTTGGACTTATTAACCAGACCATGGAATTTAGCTGAGAAACAGAGATAAGAAAAAGAACTAGTTCCTTCACTCAGTTCTATATAATTACTCAACTATTAAAGCCCATTTGATTTAAGAATTAATAGAAATTTTGAATTTAGGAAAAAACCCTCAAAGGTTCACCTGTGTTTGCTGCTATGGGACTATTTGTATGAAATAATTCCCATACTAAAATATTAATGTCCAGATGTGAAGTCTATTTGCAAAGATTATCTCTGTTCCAAGCAGAAATGGCGACTTGTTCATGTTAGCAGTGCTTGTCAGAAAATAGACATACTTTAACATTTTAGAGACCAGCCTGCTCCAGAACATAACCTTATTCCTCTTATTCCACCCAAAAAACAGTGTTGGCTTATAAACTGTGATTTTATTGTTTTTCTTCTTAAAGAAAAAATAAATATTGTAAGAAAGAGAAGCATTTTATTCTTCCTTAACTTTGCTGAAAGTTATGGACTTCCTTCCTAGCCTGTACTGGTCAGAAAAAGAGAATTTGAGACTTCAGATACTTGTCATTGAGGGGATATCATCTAACTAACACTCCAATTCCCACAAAAGGTACAATTCTCAACTGTTCATATGTGCTTAAGTTACTTTTGCAAATTGTGGTATAAAATCCTAAGTCCATTAAAGTAAACATGTATTTTTCCAGCAGCTTTGCACACAGACCACTCTTACGGTAGCGTTGTGTAAGGCAGATGAACTATTAGGTGTCAGAATTATGATGTAATGTAGATATTTTGTTTCCTAACCTGTTTTCCACAGTTACATTGTAGCAGAAATACTGTATTTCTTTTCCCAGGAGTTAGGCAAAGTGTTGGGACTATATGGGTCTAATTATCTCAGAGTATAAATGCCTTGATTCTTAAATACTTGAGTTGTTAGAAACAGTCATTTCAAAGTTCGTTACAACACTGTATTTGTTGTTAGCGTGTCATGGTAAATTTTGTACCTAACAATGATTATTCCCTGAGATCAGATGCACAAAACAGATGACCGTTGAAGATGGATTGAACCCAGGCTTTAATAGCAACCAACTGTCAAGTGCCCCAAACTGTCTCATTATAAGATCTTTTCTCTCCTTTAGTTCATTGTAATGAGGAACATTTGGAACCATAGAAACAATGCTGGATTAAAGTATAAGAAGACTCCTGATGTCTCCCTTTTAAACAAAACACAGCACTTGGGCAAAATTCATACATTTTATGCTTGTAATATTTTACAATCTTAAACATTTCACTAATGAGAAAATTTAAGTATATCAATACCAGAAAATAGTTATTTGGGCTGAAATACACACAATAAGCTAAATACACTGTGGCTAGGTGTAGATTTATGCATAAATAGTGACCAGATAAGGACCTAGCATTCTTGGATGCTGGTTTGGACATTAATAGCTGTTGTTACCCTGTAATGTGTTTGCATTTAAGAATCCATGCAGGTGTGTGATGATTAGCTTGAAAACAGAAACAGGATTTCAGCTCCACACACACATTGTAATCTTTGTTCCTTCTCCTTTACTCTGCCATTTCCCTTCTCCTTCCCTTCTTTTTAAATACATAAACATATCTTTTTATTTCTTTTATTTTGCTTGAGGGTATAAAGAGGTTTAAGGAAACATTTGCTGCATGTAAATACCAGGAAACTACCCTATAGTTTCTTTCCTTCCACCCTGTGGTGCAGATACTTGGTTATTTCACATGCCAGTTTTTGTTAGTGCTTCCACTACTATGTCCCTTTCCTTAGCTGCTGGAAAAATTCCTTGTAAATAACTGCAGTTGTGCTTGTGATACTACTGAGCACATGGCTTCTGTTACAGACCAAGGACACATGTAGAAGCACGCTAAAATACGGTAACCTTTGACTTGCAGGTTTAATTGGCTTAAAAAGACCATGTCCATATTTTCATATCCATTTATAATAAGAGAATCACAGGAAAATCATGCAAAAATCTAGGTTGGAAGGGACGTCTGGAGATCATCTGCCACAACCTTCTGTTGAAAGCAAGGCGTTATTCAGGGTCTTATCAAACTGAGTCTTGAATATTTGCAACAGGGAGATTCCTTTGGGTAACCTATCCCAATTCTCAGTTGTTCTCATTGTGAAAATCTTTTTCTTATATACAAACTGAATTTGCCCTGAAGCAACTTGTGCCCATTTTCTTTTCTCCTATTGCCATGCATCCTCATGAAGAGCATATCTCCATCTTCTCAACAACTATCTTTTATATTGGAAAACTGTGATGAGCTCCACCTGAGCCTTCTTTTCACAAACTTGAATCCTTCAATCTTTCTTCATACGTCAAGTTTCTAATCCTTTCAGGACCTTGCTGGTCCTCTGCTGGACCCTGTCCAATTTTTCAGTGTCTCTTTTGAACTGGGGCGATCAAAACTAGACACAGTATTCCAGGTATGGCCTAACAAGTACCTATATGGTCAACAAATTAAAATTGCTAGTAATTCTATCTCCAGGAATAAAAGTAACTTAACAAGAATTAATGTTCAGGGTATTTTTTTATTTTTAAATACCATTCTATTTTTCAAAACTTGAGGAATAGGGTAGCAACTTATCAGAAAGAGCAGATCCATCTGCAAACAGCACACAGTTAAAAATTCTCATTTATATAATAACTTTAGTACAGTTTTTGTTCTTTTTAGTTATAAGTAGCTAAAAAGAGAAAAGCTATAAGAGAAAAAAGGAGAAAGTTCTATTTCCAATAAATGCAATAACTCTTGGCTAGTAAATTTTTATTCATATCTTCTATTTCATGTGAAGTTCCAATAGGCTGCTATTCAACATTTTTACTCAAATCTGGAGAATAACAGCTTGGTCACAAAAGAAAACCTCTAGTACAGATCCTGAAATATATGGATGGAATATAGCATGTAAAATATATAGCATGGAACAGTTTAGCAATTATGTGAGTGTGATTGTGTACAGACCTTTGTGTGTTCACAGAATACACATATAAATGAGGATGTGAATAAGAAATTTGCAGACTGAAAATTTCAGGTAGGTGTTTAGCTGTTTCTGTGCCTGTAGAAATGGTTAATTGGCATGAACATAATAAATATACACCCACAAATGTGCTCACTGACCAGATCACTGCTTCCTCTTATGCCTTCCTTAATTTTTTCTGGTTTTGTCTTTCCTTTGCTGTTGGTGCCCATCTTCCACAGCCTACACAATAGAGAAGGAGAGCTTGCCATAGAGAAAACAGCAGGGTTTTCTGTTTTCCAGAGCAGCTATATAAAAAGTCCTTTGCTTCAGAAAGTTTAACGTAATGTTAATTTGAAGGAGTAGGGAGGTGAAATTTGTACTGTTTATTTAGTTAGGTGTGCCCTTTTCCTAAGCTGAACTACTTGATATATTTTTAGTTTGGATAAAGAGAAAAAAGGAAGCTGAAAAATTAACTCCATGTGAAATTCTCTCTTCTTGCTGTATTTTGATCATTTAGTTAGCAGAGTGCTTTGTTGTTTTCTTTTCTTCAGGAGATTGGCTACTTTGTTAAGTAGAGATCTCTCTGTCCAAGCTGCAGTGAGAGGGTTAATGTGCATGTTCCTATGCTCCTCTCTCCTATGTTCATTGATCTTTCAGCTGCTAGAGTCCATTAAACCATTGGAATGGGTTCTTAGCAATATTTTTGTAAAATAGTCTTGTCTAGAGAAGTCTTATCTAGTGGAAGGCTACATTGACGATTGTCTCCTAATGACATCCAAGAATTTCTTTCAGACTTCCTGTTTGCAAAGCTGGTATGTTATGTCAAAAGCCTCATTGTTTGTCCTAACACGAACATTTTTAGAAATATATTTTCTACTGAATGTTTCTGGGTTGGATATTCAGTTTTGCTTGCAGATCTGTATAAGACAATGAAATCACATTGATACCAGAGAGCAGTATTTCCAATTTGAGGATTTCTCATCTTTCTAGCAGATGAGTTTGCATATGTTGGAATTTAATCTGGAAAGTGCTGTGTGGAAAACATGCAAAGGGGACTGATACCTGACCTGTAAATGAATAACTTGTATGAATTTAAGCAAGTGCTGTAAGTTTTGCAAAACTCTATTACACGATTTCCCGAAAAAGGAGTACATTTGCTGAGTACCAAAGCTTTCTGCTTAAGAGGTTTCTTCTGTAATTTCCTCTAATAATACCTAACTGCAAAGACAGAAAGCAGAAAACAACATTCACTGCTAGTTTATTGCTTTGGCTCAGGGATTCTCATATTAGTGTTAACTGCCACTGAGAACAGTAGGTGGTAATTTCCAATGGAAACGAGCAGCTACTAGACCAGACAACCCTCATTTACTTACATCCTCTGCAATGTTTCTCAGGAATATTGTAAACTCTGGGCTCTTTCTCATTTGTCCTTGTTTTAGCTGACATTGTCATTCATGACTATACTGTGAGTGTAAATGATGATCTAATGTCACTTCTATAATTACTTGGCACCCTGAATAAACCGTAATCCCCCTGGGTCAATAACTGCTCTCAGTTTGACATCCAATAAACAAGTTTTTGAGAATTGCTGTAGTTTCACATTTGTGGGTTTTTTTTCTTCCTTTCCGTGCTTTCAGTGAATGCTGTTCAGGAGCAGTTCAGGACCATTAAGAAAAGAAAGGAAACAACTGTACACAGTGTGAGACTGCTGAAGGGATGCCTCCGATTTTCAACACTTACTTACAAAGGCCTCTCACCTGTAGGGCCCCATTCAGCTCTAATGGAAGTTTTAAGAATGACTTCAAGGGGAGTGAGACCCCCAGCCCGGGAGGCTGCTCTGTGCACAGTCATGAACTACAATTTTAAGGGCACATATTACAGGTATTGTGGCTATGTCTGTTGCAGCCCTGCTCTATGCCTCAAGATTTTTGACAGAGCTTGACTTTTGCTGCTGTAGCCTTGAATGTGGCTCCACATAATGCAATCCAGCTAGGAGCAACCAAGCGTTTCAGTCACAAAATAAAACCGCCTCTGTTATGCACAAAGATGACATCCAACAAGGACAAATCGAGTGTTGTTGCAGCACTGTCTGTGTTGGTTTCTACCATTCTTACAATCACATAACAATTGCTGCTCAAAGACTATTCAGAGTCTGCCTCTGCACTGACTGCCCAAAGGTCACAGTGACCATAAATTTCATTCTCAGTTTTCCTATTTTCTTCATATTCAACAGTATGGAAACACCTTCTTTACTTATACAGTATTGTGTCCTAAGTGCATGTACCATTGTCTAAGAAAAAGAAAACTAGTCCTTCTATTTCTGCCAAACCCAAGAAAGACTTTATTGGCTGGTAGGATTAATCATAGGGCAACTGCAGACACAGCAGTCACTGCAAAAAAATGGTATAAATTAAGATTATGGTGAGGCTGAGGACCAAATGATTAATAAATGGCAAAGGTAAAGAAATATGCCAAACCTTCCATAAGGTGAGGGCTGAGAAAAGAAAATCTGGAACTGCTTCAGGGACTTAACCTTTCAAAAGAGACTTACATGACACAGAAGGTCAGAGTCACCTTGACTTCTGATCCGTATGTCTTGTTTTGAAGAAAGAAGAGCAGCTGCATCAATGTTCATGAAGGAGAAGGGAAAGGCAGAAAAGCTGAAGTGGTCCAGCCATTGTGTACAGAATTGAAAGGAACAGCAACAAAGTGATCATAAGAAAGATGGAGAAAAAGGTTCCGGTAGATGGGCATGCATTTTCATGTCAGAGACTTTTTGTTCAGTCTGAGACCAATATTCCACCATTTTTAAGGGCAGAAGAGGACTTCTTAAGGGACTCTTAAAAGAACCATTATCTTTTACAAATCTCTCCTATTTATATTATTCATACTTATTGTTTATTATTTTATTTATTATTTAGAGGTATGTTTTGCATACAGCTCCAGACAACTTTAGAGTCACTGTTGAATGTTGGTACTCTAAAGTAATAACCCAGCTGCATCCCTGCCAGCAAAGCTGTGCCTCACCACTATGAACTAAAGACAACAGCAAATTCATGTTTGCCAAATTAAAAATCTGTGCTTTGATGGACCAATCCTGTGCTTCTTCTAAAAAGAAATACACAGGTATATTACATTAAAATACAGTATACTGGTACCAGATAAACCATTCAAGAACATGCTGAGAAAGAATTAAAGGTAACAAAGTTGGCATAGAGGCAAGGATGGGGAAAGGGAGTTGCTTTTTTGGCTTGTATTGCTAAGCAGCAGAAACATCCCCAAGTCCTGCATCAGAGAGCCTGTTGGTCTATAGACAAATGTCCTGGACAGTCTAGCAGATACTCGTGGGATTTTTAGAAAAAAATGTATGTGGTTCTTTTGCTCAAGATACTTTTCAATACCAACATGCAGTGAAATCCATGGAGATCATTTCTGTGTGCAGTTAGGTAGCAGAGGGGCCACAAAAACTCTTTTAACACTCTCAGGAGTAAAAATTGCAGCCTTAACCACATCATCTGTAATAAGTTCCTTAAATTGTTCCCTACCAAAATACCCATAGCTTTGGACTCCTCTTACAAACATTTCTCCCTGTGGCTGGGAACTAAGATCACCACACAGGTTACAATCCCTGCACCTTCACAACACTTCCAAAGTAAAAGGAAGAAAAAAACTTTGATCTTCTACAGATCAATAAAAGAATCTTTATAGGGGACCAAGTACGAAGGGAAAATAGAAATTATTTTGTCCCCTCAGAGCAGTGTCTTTGTCAGGAATCTTTCACTGACTTTCACTGAATCAAAGACTGACTCAGATCAGGAAGTGCAAAAAGAAAACTGTGAGTGAGCAATGAGGAACTGGGAGGATCTGACACTGGAGAGGAAACAGAAGACCTGCGGCAGAAGGAGCAGAGGGAGCAGAGGACTGAAAGAAGCAGAGGGGACAGTGCCCTAGGATACCATGCATCTGCAAAATGGTGCAGATAATTGCATAAACTGGCCCCAAATTCTCTCTATCACTTCCAATGCACAACTGGTAATATTCACTCTTTGTGCTGCTGTACATGTTTTCAAAGACAGTAAACAATACCACCCATGTCTTTAATAACTGCATGCTGGACAAGTGGCGAATAAAATTAAGTACGGCAAATCTTTGAGGACTAAAGCCTCCATAAACAGCTTGCACTCTCTTTACACTTATTTTTTTTTAAATTCCAGGAAAATATTGTTCAATGTTTTTCATAATTTTTTACTTATCAACAAAACTTTTTTAGCACAATGATAAATCCCTTTGTTGCTTTTCAAAGGTCTTTTAGTATGTTAATAAAATATTTTTTCAAATATTTTTGTCATCAGACTAATAGGTTACATGGTTCTATATTTGTTTTTCATGGAATGATTGAGTTTCATTGCCTTTTTGCATGCAATAAAAATGTTAATGATACAGAATGCATGCAATGTGTAAAGGTATGTATTAAAATATTATCCAGGTTTTCCTCTTAAAGAACTGTCAACTGCATATATGTACTGCATATATGACTAATATTTATCATTCAGGCTGCACAAACAATAAAAATATTTTTTTCATAGCACACCACTTAGTGATTTTTTTAAAGCATATCTTAGTCTAACAGCTTGACAGCTGACTCTAATAAATGCCCTTATTGAAGATCACTCTGTCTATGTCCAACTGTCATCTCCCTGACAAGGCACCCCGCTAAAGACAGTGAAGCATGCAGAAATGCCAAGAGTGTTGGCCTTCATGAGATCTAGACTACCACAAGGTCTTTTCCAAAGAAAGATCTTTCTGCACAAAAGCCACACTAAAGATATACTCAGAAAAACTGTTAGGGACTGTGGACTTAAAACCCCACAAAACCTCAGGATCCAGAAAATATTTTTTTTTCTGGAAGCAAGCAAGAAAGAATATAGGCATAACAGCCAGATTTGCACTGTGCAGCATGGAGAGATATATAAGGCAGGAAGTGTAAGGTGGCAAAACTTGCTGGTGTAGATATAGGCTAGACAGTGGACACAGCCTAGGTGTTATTCTTTGGGACACCTGAAAAGTAAGTTTTTTTGGAGTGGACAGAATGGTGTTAATATTCCTTCTGACAATGTCTTTACATGTGGTCTACAGTGTTGTGTTAGAAGATGCAAACCACTTCTCCACAAGCCTGTTCTCACGTTGAGGTGTTTCAGCAAAGTCCAGAGAAGCAGAAACTAATTTTTCATTCTTGTCCCTACATCTATTCCCTATAGCGTGATCATGACATACTGCAGATCTGCATTAGATATTACTGTCTTTACATCTCTGAAATACTCTAGATGACTTTAACAATTAAAGTTAAAAAAAAATTACTTCTAAGTTTTACAATGGCTGTCAGTAAGGGATGGGAGAACAGATGACTGGCCAACATCCTTTGAAAGTGAACAGTGAGACAGCTTGCTTCCTACATTACACTGAAGAACCCTTGCTCCTGACTGCCACATTTTGCAATTTTGATATGCTTAACCCCTGGGTGCTAATTGCCCTCCTTTCTCAGTGTTTTTTCTAGGAAGATTATGGCTTTCAGAACTCCCCCCCAACCCCCCCCAAACCAAACCAAACCCAAAATAAAATTAAACAATTTATACATGACATTGTTTTTTTTTTTTCTCAAATTGCATAGTTATTTCATATCTTCCTCTGATTCCTCTGTCCTTTTTTGGCACAATCAGCTGAGTAGTAAAAAGGTTGCTAACTAAAAGCCTGTGTTTCATAGTCTCTAGCGTGCAATCAAAGCTTGAAATCAGGGGTGTGTTGCCAGCTGCACCACTCATTTCTTGCTGTATGTCTCAAGCCAAGGCTGCTCTGAATGTCTGTGGTAGCCACTGAAGTAGCAGTGAGGAGAGGCAGAAACCAGAGATGGAGAACTGTCTGTCTTCAGTCAGGAAATGGCAGCACTTTTCTGGTTTCATATAATTCACACAGAAACTGCTACCTGTATGGGAATTATAAAATACTGGGGACTGGATATTAAGCATCTTTCCACTGGATTGAAAAACTCAGACCTAGACCAGGTCTGCGTGGGCCAAAATCTATCATTATTTAGTAGTTATTCAGTGCTCTGTGTAAAGTGAATTAATAGGTTCATTTAGTTTTTGGAGAAAAGTGACCAATTTGTTTAAAGTACTATTAAAGAAGAACTTTCTCTGGTAATCTAAGGAGAGAGATCAAAGTTAAGATAAACCAGGTAGCATTTTAAATTGTTTTTTAAAGCAATTGGAAATTGGAAAAGTGTCTTTAATTTTTTACCTATAAATTTCAGACTATTATTCTCAATTGAAATTTATTAGTACTTCATTTTATTTAACAAATTGGATTAAAAATCTTCCTTGGAATATTGAAAATGAATATATTATTTTCCCTTGTTATCTTGGCCTACCATTTTTATAGATACTTTTGGGTTACATATTGTTCTCTAACAATAAGGAAGCCCAGTGCAGAGATAGCCAGAATAGGAAGCTGAGGGGGGTGCCTGAGACTGGAGATTCTGAGAGTTTGGACAGGATTACATATAGTTTTGTTTCTTTTCTTTTCTTTTTTTTTTCCATTTTTCATTTTATGTTGCAGAAAACAAAAAGGTCATATAACATTCTTGAGAGAAAGGCAGTTCATACTTACCTTCTTTCACTGAAAGTCTTGTGCCACAGGTTCTGTATCTGTGTACCAACAGCCTGATCATGGAGAAACAGACAGATCTCTGTTCAATGAGGAAACTGGTTCAGAAAATAAAATTCAAAGGGGAAAGGCTTATATTTTCCCAGATATCAGTCAAGAAAAGTGATTCTCTTCATCTTTTTTATTATAAGTTTTATTATATTTTTAAATGTACGTCTCTGTCCATTTCTCTTCCTTTTCTTCCCCATTTCTTTTGGAGGTAACCATCAAATTCTGCTCCAACTTACAAATAGCTTTGTACCTTTGATAAATTACAGCATTTGTCAAAAAACTGTCATTGCTTTAAAGCACTAATGCCCCTGTCTTCAGACACTTCCCTTCTGTTTTGCTTATCTAGAGAAGACTTACACTATGTGATTGGAAGCACAACATTCTTTTACTTTTCTTTACCTCATGAGAGTCTAACTAAACACTTCCAAATACAGTAATTTCAAGTTGCCGTGTTCAGGCCATATGGAACATGAATATTGTGTCTTTGCAGGAGCACATTGTTAATTCTTACTTGAGTACTTTCCCTTCATTCCAGCAAGGCAAATACTGCAATTTTCTCGCACCGTGTAATACCAGGTTGCTTGTATGACTACAATCCGTAATATATCTTTAAGAAAATAACACCATCGGAGATACAGCCTTATATAGAAAGAACATCCACAGTTTTTGAAAAGTACCATACCATGGCTGACAATATGTGTATTTTTTTAAGAGTTTATGGCTGGTTTTGTTCAGAAAAAAAAAGAGCAAGACAGCCATCTGCAATAGCACCATCTGCTGGTCCTTATAATTTGGTAAAAATTGACAGCCTCTGACTGAAAACCATACTTCCCATCATGGACACTGTTTACGTACACTTACTTGTAGGAAACTGCCAGTATGAATGGAAGATTTTACAGTAAAAAGCAGCATATTCTAGTCCATAATGATTTGCTTTTTGTAGAGTGGCCAAGAGGTGGCAGGAGTTCAAGTTTCTTTTAATACTAGGCTGTGAGCTTTAAAATAAGAATGACTGTCTCATGCTTGCATTTTACCTTACCCTAAGATTAAAAATAAGAAGTTTAAGGTGTAGTGTGTGATGCATGCAATTCTTTTCAGAATGTTTTTCATTAAAGTGGAAGATACGTGTTATGAAAATAGAGATTTGTTCACTTTTTGGATTTCATTTCCATTGATTAAACTCAAATGATATTTTCAAGACTGAGTAAGCAAAGACAGAATCAGACTAACTGAGTATAAAGCATGATAGAGAAGAAAATTTTACAAATGGAAAGAAAAAGAATTAGGTGAAATCTTAGTTCTACCAATTTTCACTATCAGCATCCTTTAAAAAAAAAACAGAGAAGGATGTTGGGTTGTCTTCAGACCAATTGCATAGCTCCTCAGCTGCTTCTAAAGTTAAGTGAGGGTACCAAACACAGAATATCTACAATTTAAATAATAAAAGATAGCATATAAAGAATTTGTAAAGCAAAATAGTTTGCAAATACAACTGTGGGTCAGCCAATATCAACCACTTTGATCATCAAGCAATCTTTCTTCAGGGCTCTATTTGCTTCTTTACAACAAAGAAAAAAACCTAATATTCAGTTAGCATTGGATCTTCTACCAATACTCAGACTGTTTGCTTCTAGAAATCTTTTTTGGAAATCTCACAAAAAGAGTTTTCCCACAAGACTTGCAGTATTGTCCAGTTTGTGTCAGATAACCCCAGAACACTCTCTTGTTCCGTTACTGATTTTTGGATTCTTGCACAGAAGGAAATCAGAATAGAGCTGAATGATGTGTTTCAGACAATTGTTTATTCACCAGAAATGTGTCAGCCAAAATGGAGGGCTTCAAGAAGTCTTGTGTGTGAAGTTGAATTATCCAGCAAGGTTTAGCCAAAATGAACAAAATGTGGCAGAAATGGTGAAAGTTTGTTTCAGTACTTCTGAAACATCTGTTTTTCACACACTAGTAATAAAAGCCAAGGAAATGAAGGATTAGCTACATCAAATTAGTACCACTGATGACAAAGAGCAAGGAAGTGACCTGCAGAAGGTCTCCAAGGAAACCACTGGCAGAACCAGAAACTGAGGACAACCCATAGTGTCACACTCCAGTTGCTATTAGTTAGACTATAGAAAAGGTCACGAAATTTCTTCAAGGCTTAAAAGTTTCTTTAATATAGTCTGCAAGAAAAATAGGTTTGATTCTTATTAGTAGATGACAGGATTGTAATAAAACCCTAGCAAAAAGCACAGATATATGCCAAACAGGAACCAGATATTACAGGTTTCCCTTTTTATTAAAAATGAATTGAACTCAGTTTCCATTTGCCCAGAACTTAGGGCACCCAAATCCACGGAGAGATTTTGCATGCATGAAGGTCCTGCAACTTTTGACATCTTTTCACTTGTTAGGAACGCATCTTTATTTTCTATCAGAATATGTAGCACACTTCTAGCACTTCACCAAATTTCTTTAAAGATAACTAACACAACAGGAATGTCTCATAAACCTTGTTAAAACAACTTAAAAAAATTTATTCTATTAAAAAATGTCATACTGGAACTACAGTTTTTCTCAGAAACACGCAGTTTTGATCAACATTTCAAAAGGAAGTACTTCATTTTAACTTTACATTCTTTTTAAACATATTCAGGCAGGATTTTTAGTCAAAACGCAAGAAAGACAAGCCTGAGCAGTCAGTATTTTTGTCATCAAGATTGTCATTTGTGAGATCCATGCTCAAATTGATGCTGTTATTATTAGCATTCAAATATTTTTCCAGTGCAGACAGAACAGAAGGCCATGTAAACATATCCTGTTTCATTTACATCCTATTCTTAACCACCAAATAATAGAGCTCAATACACTACATGATCATACAAAGTGGAACAGCTGTAGTAGTACAAGTTGAAGAGAGAAGCTGAAGTCTCATTCTGTAGCCAAATAGGATGCTCAAGTGATTCAAGTGTATCTGAAGCACCCTTCTTCTTCCTCATATTTCTTCCCACAAAGACATAAGGAAAGTTCATTTAAATGAAAATCGGACTAAATCCAATTCTACAAACAAAGCATAATTTAGTGCACAATTATTTTTCCCTGCCCTCTTGATTTTATACATTAGTTATAGTAAAATAGTGTTTTCATAAACAGAGGTATGCACATGTGAATTTGCTAACACTTTTTGTTCAGTTTTCTCCATTTCCCCCAACAGTCCGAAAAGATCTTTCTCTTCTTCCCTAAGTTCTCTACATAGAATGAACCTACTGACATCCCTAGTCATTGAACACCAAAAATCCTCTCTGACTTTCCTGAAATAGTGAAGTGACTACTGCTTTAAACAGAAAGATTCACAAAAAAAATTAGGTTAACATGTTTCTCTGTGATTCATGCTAGGTATATTTCTTAGTATTTGTGCCATAGCTGGATCATTTCTTGAGAAAATTATTGAAATAAGTGATGATGCACTTAAGTGGGAATATTTGTGTATCATGTCAGAAAGCTACATGGACGTAGAAATCTTACAAGCTCTGACATGATACACATGTAAATTTGCTGACACTTTTTGTTCAGTTTTCTCCATTTCTCTCAACAGTCCAAAAAGATTTCTTGGTCCATGTAGCTCTTCTTACAATGCAAAAAATCTTCTAGAAGAAAATAAAGAATAGCTATACCTAAATGATTCACAGCATAGCTATATTTTGTAATATGTTTAGATTAGCTTATAATAAGCCTTAATAATTTAAACCATTTAGCTATAACACAACATACGATCTACATTGCCAGCCAAACAGCCAAGAATGTGTTAAACAACAGATTAGAAAAAATTCTTGTGATATTTCTGTCCTACTCAAAAAAAGTCTTGCCATCAGTATAAAGAAATACTTCGCTCCTTTATTCAGTGCCACTGTGTGGTTTATTTTTTGTGACACACACTTCATTTTACGTAAACTAGTTACAACAACTGCCTGTAAAAGAATTCAATCTCATCAACTCAGAGGGGGCAATTTTTTCATCTCCAGTTTGACAGGAAAGGGTACTGCAAAATGAATTACTGGAGGAAAGATGTGAGGATTACATCTAAGTACTTGCTGACATGTTCCTCCCAGATATCTTTTGGCACAGTTTCACTGGGAACAGACTCAAGCTTTATAGAAAATGTGTTTACAGAGGACCAATAGTTAGTGTAAAAGATTTTATCAGAGCAACGTGAACCAAACTTATAGTATTCTTGGTCCTACCATATGTAATAGTTTACTCTGCCTGTAGGTGCTTCATGACTAATGGAATCAGGAGAGTATAATGCTTTCACAAATGAAGATATTTAAATATGAGATTTTCATCCCTTTTTGTTTGTTTGAAGCAAAGAAAGCTCAGGACTGTTGTTAGGTGATTATGATGTTGAGACGAGGATGTGGGGGATAACTACAAATGCCAATGAGCAATCTCCAGTGTGAAAAGGAGAAGTCTGAACTACAGGGGACTTTCAAAATTCCTAAAATCCACACTCTTCGTGTAGACTACATGCTACTCCCTATAATATGACTGGCTTCTTTGCCCACGCTGCAGTTGGAGAATAGGGTCTTTGGTAATTCTCTACTGCTACTTTGTACATGATTGCTTCCTCAATATATGGATTCCTTCTCTGACTGTGTTAACACAGAAAAAAGCAGCTTCCTTCTTTCATGTATGCATGTACATGTACGAGTAAACGTATACACATATGTATTTCATATTATTCAGCAAAACCTCTGCATCCTTTGGGTATCTGAAATGCTCTAGTATAATGGATGAGAGCATTAGGGAAAGTCTTTAAGCTTGGTATCATTTAACAGAAATCTTTATATGTTCCATTTATATTGTTTTATCTAGTCTATTTCATTAATTCATGAGGGAGAGTTCTGTTGTTAGGGTTGCTAACAGAGAGAATGAGAGAGAAGAACTACCCCTGAGTAAAAACCTTATTAACAGCTATTCAGTGAATTTAATTATTTCTGGAATACTGCCACCAATTACTTTTTGGCATGCTGACTTACCCAGTATTTTCTACCAGCAGTTGCCATGTGTACACACCATCAGAATTACCCTTACTGGCTGAGCATTTTGGAAGTTTCAGCCGGGCCTGACCTGAGCTCACATGGACTAGAGAAATGAGAAGGGAAAAAAAAGTAAAACTTGATGTTGATGTTATTGATAAGAAGGGACACAAAGACTGTCCACCCTCCCTGAACTGTGAAGATTTTGTTTCTCTTCTCTCTCTGCCATGTTTTAAGCCTAGAGATTCCCATTTAATATAAATAAGATTTAATTTCAAGGAAAATAAAAGGGTCATCATGGAATGTTATTAATGGTCTTGTAGTGAATCATCTGGCAAAAGCAACATGCATGTAGAAGGACTGAGACACAAAGTACTTATTTTACACAGGAAGCACCCATGAACAGATATTTTCATAACTCTAGTGAGACCAGTGAAGTTAAGACCATTTTCATTCAGGAGGGGTCACTTCTGTAATAATTCTTAGTCCAGGCCAGCAGGGAAACTGTAGAGTTGAGCCACCTGTTTTTCTGACAATAACCAATACTATATAGGGAAGAAACTATAATGTACAATTGTGGACTAAGACAGTGAGGAAGCTTTTCTTTATCCCAAATGTCTAATGGCTGGAGTGTGGCCTGGTGTTTATAGCCTTAATTTACATTGGCTTTGTGACTTTTCTATTGTAATCATAGATATTCTTGTCCATGAATATAATAGGCTGTTTTGAGTCCTATTGAGCCCTGACCTAAATGATAACTTGTGGAACAAATTATCTCAAGCTAATGATGAACTGTGTATAAATTTATTTCCTTTCTATTCATTTGAAAGGGGTTACCTTTCAGTCTTATAGACTGTCACATCAAGTTGTTAGAGGAGCTGATTTTGTTTGCTGTCCCTATGTCATAAATTATTTTGAACACTTCTGTACTTTCCTTTTTAGTGTCTTTCCTCTGATCCTATAAGTTTAAAACTTTTTTTCCCTTTAAATGCTGCTTGATTTTGTTAAGTATATATATAAAGAATGTATAAAGTGCACATTCAAGAGTAGATGAAACATTGAGATCCATATAACAGTTGCATAAGATTATAAAAAGGAGGAACTTGCTCTATTTAATTAAAGGCAAACCCATTTTCTTTCTGACAAGATCATTGTCAGTTACTTTTATAAAATGTCATGTTAGTCTTAATGTCCAGTTTCTTAAAAAATGTTTATCTTAGGTCAAAGTGTGTCAAATAGTGATTACAAACGAAAATATGTATCAAAAATTCTCTCTCAATTTTCATGATCCATTGTTTCTGATATGAATTGAATTCAACAATAAAATTGAATTTGTGTTTCTTTTTTCCCAATGTTTAATTTATCTATCTTTCCTAGATGAAGGCCATTACAAAAACTGAGACTACAGAGGATTTTATGAAAACATAAATTAACTGCAATTTTTTATTTCAATGGTCAGTAACCATAAATGAGAAAAGTCTGTGACTTCTTTATGCTGGGTACCACAGAGTGCAGTGAAGGCTTCAAAGTGGATTGGATGCAGGTACCCAATTATTACGCAAGCCATATTTTGTTTATAAATTTTTGGCCTACTACTTCTTGACATTTAGAATAACATGGGTCTAAGAAAGAATACTCTCCTGAGCACTGAATGAATAGTAAAAAACGCTCGCCCCAAAGTCCTCACAGACTGAAAGGGGTCACGATCAAAAAGCTTTGGTTGAGAAATTGAAGTAAAGATACTGAAGTGCTAACAAAAAATCATGTCATTCAATGAGCTGAAAGGGAAAGAATTTGAGAGAGGGTTCACTGGGGAAAAAAAGCTATAAAACAATATTGTATAGAAGAAATTTTAAATTCAGACACGCATAGACTACATTCACTATTCTCAGTGAGAGTTGTCTGCCTATTGCAGAGAGCAGAGTTCATCTTTAGCAACTTAGGCACAGCTCCTAAGTGATGCTTTGTACGTTGTACAAAGCTTACATTATTCCTAGATTGACAAAAATAACAGACAAGATTCTCCCCTGCCCTCCTTGGCTTTTTGCCGTTATACCCATTACTGAAACAAATTGTCCAATCCTCATTATAAGGATGAGTTCATGTCTTGTGACGGAGTTTGGGGCTAATTTCCTGAGTGAATCAGGAATGTATAGCTCACTTGAGGCATGTTCCAAAATCCCGTGAAATCAGAGGGACTATGTAGTGAATGTTGGATCTGTATCTCTTACCAGTTAAGAAGAGAGGGAGACACTCTTTTAGCTCCATAGTTAAAAGCAGTATCAAATGCCTTACCCATTGAGTTATTGCAAGCAGGGAATATAAGATAATACATAAGGAGAACAGAAATCAGAGAACAGAAAATATTTGCTAATTTTGTGATAGGGACAACAGTATTAAGTTTTTCCCTCTATAAGGCCCTCTATACTTGCTAACATTCAAAATAATGAAGCATTTTCAAATTAAAGATCAATTAAAAATAAAGCCTTCAGGAACGAAAGTGTTGAATACATACGAAGAGTTGAAAGCCCTGTTAACATCTCCACCCTCAGCTAATAATATGTTCTTTGCTTTCAGTTTCAGCAAGAGGAAAAGCTTTCTATCCTACAGGCAATATTAAAATAAACAGACATCAGATATGATGTAACATTTTATATAACAATGAATTCAGTAAAACAAGGTTCTAAGATTCAGGAATTTACCTTATGTCCCTAACAAAGGAACAAATAATTGTAACAATAACAAATTCAAAGAAGTAGTCTGGAAGTAGGCTATTAAAAAGTTTCTCAGAAAAACTTGGAAGATGGTTATTTGAATTGAGGACTTGAGAACCAAATCAGAAACTCAAACTCAAAGAAATATTTGTATTCCACTTCTGATGTTTTCTATCTGTGTTTGCACTGACAAAGATAAAGTTCTCAGTGGAAAAACCATGGCTGGTTTTTTGAGCCTGTGTATTTTCTATTTTCAAATGTCCCATCTACAAGACAACAAGTAAACAATATATGACACCTACCTTCAGTGTAGATGTAAGTCCAGCATTTTATAGCAAGAACAAATTTAGCTGAAAACACTGTCAGATACTTTGGTCAAGACTGAAGCTGACTGAAAGTTGTATTTTTAAGGGAAAAGAAAGGAAAGTTAAAGGTGTCTTCAATTTAAATAGATAGAAATCATACTTTTTTTTTTTTTGCAAATGGTATGTAACATCATTAAAAAATTAATTTAAAATACATCGAATATTTACAGTTAAAGTATTCATGTGTGTATACATGTGCATCCATATACATATCCATGAATATATATGTATCCATCTATAGAAATTTATTCTCATTTTCATACTCACATTCAACATGATAGTGAGATAAATGGCCCTGAGTATAAATGAGAATGAGACCTTATGTTTTCCAGTTGCAGAGAGTGGATCACTACCTTAATGTAACATTTGACACACTGGACAAACTGAAATGCACAAGAGCACACAGTTAAATTATTCTTTTAGGAAGGAGGAGGCACAAGGATCAAATCCCAGGGAAGCACCTCAGGTCAAAATCCTTAGTTTACATGGAGAATGTAAAGCTCTGCTGTTTCTGTGATGCTACTTCGCACTTGCACGCAGGGCAGGGTTTATGAGAAAATGACAGAGTCCTTCAAAGGTTCTGCCTTGCTTTTTAGATTTCTTTCCTTTGGCATTCTCCCATAAACAACATAACACTGGAAAGACTCTTCCTTCTGAGAAAACAGATGAAAGCGTCTTTTGGTGGAATGATTGGTTTAAAAACAAAAATAAAATTAATTCTATCTAGAAAGAACAAGTAAAAGGCTTGAATTCCATGGGCCTTAATCTCCATTTCCAATCTGTAAATATTTACTTATGAACTTTTGCCACAGATAGTGGCATTTGGATGAGGATCAATATTGACTTCTGGTCTATAAACCACTGTATTATATATGATAATAGATCTAGACAATCTCAACTCCAAAGTCCTGTGGGATCTTCTACATTGTCACATTACGAATATAAATCTGACTGGGTACTTTCAATTTATAGTCAGCCTAAGGCTCAGGTGCACTCAATTTATGCGCAGCACAGCCAAAAAAAGCGAGAGAGAACGAAATCTCTAAGTCATGTGTCTGCTTCTCTAACCTTGTGATAGCCAAGACTTGTAAATGCCCTTCTGTATAATCCAGGGCAGCCTAAAATCTCACCTACTTTCAATTACACAAACTTCAGGGACTGCCTAGAAGCTGGGCAGTATCAAAAATCCTGACCTGTTTCTTCTTGCCAAAATAGTTGATAGAAGGGCTGGGAACTACGTAAGAAAGGCCATGCAGAAAAAAGACACAGATGAGTCAAACCCTTGAGTAAAGATTAGAAGGTTCAAGGGTTAGAAATGTACAATAAGGTTAAGTAGTATGCCTGCATCTCATATTTCACTTGGTAAACACTAAGATACTACTAAGAATAAAGATTTATAAAGCAGATTTGATGGCTTATTGGTATAAACAATCATCAAGACTGAGACTTTGAAAAACATCAGTTAAAATATTACACTTTCCCTTCTTCAAACCAACTAGACTCATGCAATCTGTCTCTTAGACAAAATGGAAGATATTAATGGATGAGAATACTCCACAATATTGAACTATACTGTTGATTTCCCTGATATAAATGTGATTCCTTAGAAGAAGGGATTATTTATATAGCCTAGTACTCATATAAAAAGAAGAATTCTACAAAGAAAATTTTGTGGAGAATTTGCCTGAAGCACAGTTAAAAGTGAAAAAAATTAGAGAAGCAGCATGCAACTTTCATGAAACCTTTCTCACCTTGCTGCTTCCATTACCTGTAGCAGTAATCATATGGAAATTGAATGATCTTTTTGCCTCATATTATCCATTTTGCAAAGTAATACCCAGTGGTCCTTTGTGTAATTTTCATTGTGAATGTGCCATTTTTCAAAGACTTCTGTTCATTCATAGATGTGATTCTTTCCACTCTAGGTAAGCTGAACTGATAGTCTCTAATACATGTATTTTAACATTTTCTCTTTTTTGGGCGGGTTTGGTTTGTTGGTGGTTTTTTTGGCTCTGTGTGTTCGTTGTTAGCTCATGGTCCTACAGTGAACCTGATAATGAACCATTCATTTGTTGTTAGCTCTCATATGGCTCATTATTATGTCTTATTTATGATGTAATAGTGCATAATTTTTATGACAAAGGTACAGAGCATTGTCCTGTTATTGCCACAAATGCCATGATAACAATCAGATTTTCTTAGAAGTACAGAAAATAAATGCAAATTTCAAATTTTCTAATATCAAGGTTTGCATCTATTTAAAAACAGATGAAGCAAGAAATTGATTTTGTCTGAAAGTTTTGTCAATTGTCTGGAATCTTAATGAGAGCCTGGAATTGAAATTAGGTTAATCTACAATAAAGGTCTTGTCTAAAGTTCAAGGGAAAAAATGTGAATATTTCTATTGCCAGGAGAGGCTGCCTTGAGAAAAAATGTTGATGATCATCTGATATAAATAATTCCAGACAAAGTAGAAAAGACTAGGGAATCTGCAATTGCTTTTGCTTTTTCTTCTACAGTCCACCACTACACTTGCCCCTCATCTCACTAAAAAAATAAGGTGAAAGATGCAGTTTC
Source organism: Calonectris borealis (assembly GCF_964195595.1). Classification (NCBI taxonomy): domain Eukaryota; kingdom Metazoa; phylum Chordata; class Aves; order Procellariiformes; family Procellariidae; genus Calonectris; species Calonectris borealis. The sequence goes on along the minus strand of NC_134313.1, from coordinate 91,390,303 downwards.
TTTAATTGAGTAACTTGCTTGTTAGGACAGGGTAATGATTCTCTTCTGAACTGGAATACACATGCCACAGTGCAGTATTGTCCACATTACAATGATATCTGAATTTCTGCACGATATATGAGTAACTTATTTCAACTTCTGGTGTGAAATGAGAAAATTCCCTGCCTGAATATGTCTACCCAAGTATAATGGAAAAAAGATGTCATTTTCTCTAAAAGTTTTCATGTAAATTCATGTGACTTCAATAAATTTCAAGGATTGTGTGGTCACAACCACCAGTAACAATACTAAAAATGATTAAATCATTTAATAGCGACTCTCCCACATGGGTATCCAGGAGCAAACTTCTGTAGTCTTAGGTTCCAGTCACAAAATTCAAAGTAGCACTAGCAATTACTCTCCTAGCTTGAATGGTACATTGTTACATCCTTTCTGTGAAGAAACCGAAGAACAGTTTATGCTGTTAGATATAATTTTTTGTGATTAATTCAGAGTAATAGCCTCCTGCCTTGCTAGCAAACAAGCTGGTGTCCAATGAGTAAATTTTTATTTTTTTATATAAAACAACACTTTCTGAGTGTGCTATCTAATATAAATATACATATATCTTTCCAGTTCCAAAGTTTCTTTACAATTCACTTGATGATTCAGCCATCAACATTCCTAGGCAATTTTCACATTTCTGCAGTATTGAGCAAGTTTAAGGACTAAATTCTTTTTAATTCAAAACTTCTTTTCTATATAACTTACTTTCAGGGTTTAGGGAGAGTCATCATTTTAGACTACTTTTTTTATTCTGTAAAATTCAGCCATGGTCCTTTGTGTTTATCAGTAGCTGACTTCAAGGGAATGAGTAAAGTGTAGATACTCAAATGTGTGTGCATGTATAGGATGTGCTCATTATGAACTAATGTTAGAAAATATAAGTACATTCAATTATGTGCTTGATCAATAAAAATTTCATTTATAACATTAAGTTCTTTTTTTTTTCCTTTTCATACAGAAATGCACATCATCTCATCCAGTACTTAATGTCATAATTCTGACTATCTAGAAGTAGAAACTGTTAGAAAATTATTTTCAAATTCATTTTCAGATGAATCCAGAAGGAATAATTTCTGCTGTGAAATTGTTTGCTCACGCACATTTTGGACATACATGTTTTGTAACATCATACCTCCAAACTGTCAAGAAAACATAACATCATAAAGAGTAATTCCCAATTTATTTTTATTTAAGAAGATGATTTTATGATTTTTTTTTTTTATAGGTTAGATTTGAAGAGACTTGGAAGTATCACTGAGGCAATATTTCTCAGTGGAAACAAAACCAAAAGCAATTTAAAGTTTTCTGAAGTTAAACCCATATTGGCATATCTAATTATTGGCATACCAATATTAGTTGACTCTCCAATGAAAGGTCAGGTGAGACTGCTGAGGGTAGCTTTAAAATATGTTCTGGTCATCTGCGTAGGTTTCATCTCAACATGTATTAATTCTGCTATTCAATTAAAAAATGAGAATAAGTACTATAGCAACCACAGAAATATATGTGGTATATAGTATGTTGCCTGCAAGATACAGAAAAGTTCCTTGCAGAAATTAATTACTGTCAGTTGGACTTGAGTTGATGTACAATACTCTCTTAAATACAATAAGAAAACCCACATATTTTAATTTTTCTCAGCAGATACTGGTTACTATTTCTAACTATTCTTAAATATTAACTGAGCTGGCTCCATTACACTTTGACTGACTATTACATTTTATTGATGACAATTTTGATAGAGCTTTTAGGCTCACCCCTAAAGAAAAACAGACAAAGATTAATTCATCCCCAAACTAATAGAAGAAAGAGGAGAAACCTCCATCACGAAGTTACAGGATTCCTTATCAGAAAAATATTTTCCTAATCTCTCATTGTTAAAGTCTTTGCTATACTCTGAAGCAAGAGGGTTTTCTATCCTTTCCAAAATTGTCTCCTTTCTAGTCTGGATCTCACACCACTGAAGTCACAAGAAACCCATTTAATTCAATTGGTGCAGGGTCAAACACTTAATCCTTACTATTATACATTTGTATATTCTCATTATCCATGTAAATGTTAAATCCTGTTTTCAATTCCGATAAGCTCTTGGCCTCAGTGATACCTTAAGGCAATGAGTTCCCAAAGCTACTTGTGTGAGAATGTACTTCCTTTTGTTAGTCATAAAGTTGTTGCATTTCAATTTCTCTGAATGTCTAGTATTGCAAGTGAAGGTGAAGGGACATGGCTGTTTTAATTTTTCTCTGCACTGCATTAATTTGTCCACTTCTACCTTTTCCCGTCCTATTTGCCCTCTTTCTTAAGTAAACAGTTCAATCCTTTTCAGTCATATGGAGACAGAATTTTGAGTGCCTTTTCCTTCTGCTGAAAGTAATGCTGAGTGAGTTTGTTCTTGGTTTAATTGAACATTAGGTAGCAGGACTGCTACTTCCAAATTCTAGTAATATAGCTTTTCTTGATGTTACGTTTAATTTGATTTTAAAATAAGTGTTAATTTAACTATTTTGGGAAAGATATTAAATGATTCTGACATACAGGAAATGTTTTCCACCAGCTAAACTTCCTAAAATATATGTAAGAAAAATTTATCTAGAAAAAAGACTTCAGAGTATAGAAGCAGACAAATAAATCAGAAGGAGTTGTGGACAGATTTATACATTTTATGTATTTTAATTGCACTGGCACTTTAATTTTTATGTAATTGCACTTTAATTGCATATATTTTTCTAAATTTAAAAAAGTAGTTAAAATGGCATTGTACTAGATGAAATAATTTCAGGCACTTACTGAAGATATTTTAAACAATTCATGTTTGGAACAATTTCATAGTCCTATTATATAAGACATTTAAAAATTGCACTTGAGTAATTCTGCCTGCAATTAGCAAAGATCCTATAATATTGTTTTTTAGTCATGAAAGAAAGCAAAGCTGAAACCTGTGAACTAAAGAACCTATTCCTTTTGCCTTCTGGGAGGCATCTTGAGGCTCTGAAGTTTTGAAAATCATGTAACTTAGATGCCTCCTTCTGAATTTAGGAGACTAACTCAAAGAATTTTGCTTTCAGATACGGCTCTTGATGTTTGTTACTTTCTGATCCATTTCCACATGGTACCTGTCCGAGTTTTAAGCCCTTGAAACCAGAATTTCTGCCAGGTATGTGGCTAGTGCTTTGGATTCCCTTATGAGAAACACCTTATAACATATTTTTTCTTGAAAATGTTGGACTTTCTTTGAGTACCACTCCCATATGTAACGTGTCATTCTTGGCAGTGACTACAATTAATTTGTGGAACCCAAGAACGCATATAATTTTAGAAAATTTCAGCCTTTGATTTCTACATAATTGTAATTATCTATCAAGCTGCTAACACTGCAGCAATTAATATTACAATTAATATTATTTTAGTGGCCAGAAGACATATCGAAGGTGAAGTCTCATTTTGTACAAGACATTAACATACTCAACAATTATTCTTGAAGGATATGTTATTGAATTTAAAACTAAAGGCAAACATGGACAGAGCAGACAAACTGAAAAAAGGTAGAGGAGATGAAAACAGCAAATAGCATCTCTGCCTGAAATCTATTGCTGTATATGTATGGGTTTCATTGCACCATCAATGTTGAAGCTAAACGCCTCTGTTAATTCTTTAGGAGTTCTGCTTAAAATCAAGAAATTACAGTACAGCTCTTCATGTTTGATTTTTGCTTTTTTGCTGGCATACATCTTGTTTTTCATAGTCCACAGTGTGTTTATTAGTATATAGGTTATTTCGTCTGGTCCTGTAAACAGATGAACTATTATTTATACAGATTCAGTATTGGTGAACCAATAAACTGTTTATAGGCCATTGCTAATGAGAAGCAATTATTTGTAATTTTAGATTTTGAGATGTTTATAGAGACAGCTCAGTGTAATAAAGTATATGAAACTATTAGGTTTCTCACAGCTCAGTGATGTGCACCATTATTGACTGGCACAAAGGTAGTGCAAAAAAATAACAGACAATTACAGCTGCATAAGTACGAAAATTAGAAAGTGAACTGAGAAACATCCCTGATTCCATATACAACAGTGAAATGAATTTGCAGTCTTCATTCTGTTTCTGGCCATGTAAAACTCTCCTTTGGCTTTAATAATGGAAATAGATGGTAGGGCACAGAGCAAATGTTCCAAATACCTACATTTTTAAATATGAGTTATCTATACATTACCCTTTCCAAGCATAAACATAAAAAAGAAATGTGCAGTTTACCCCAGCCAGCAACTAAGCCCCACACAGCCGCTCGCTCACTCCCCCCCGGTGGGATGGGGGAAAGAATCAGAAGAGTAAAAGTGAGAAAACTCGTGGGTTGAGATAAAGGCAGTTTAACAGGGAAAGCAAAAGCCGCACACACAAGCAAAGCAAAACAAGGAATTCATTCACCACTTCCCATCGGCAGGCAGGTGTTCAGCCATCTCCAGGAAAGCAGGGCTCCATCACATGTAACGGTTACCTGGGAAGACAAACACCATCACTCCAAACGCCCCCCCCCCTTTCTTCTTCTTCCCCCAGCTTTATATGCTCAGCATGGCGTCATATGGTATGCAATATCCCGTTGGCCAGCTGGGGTCAGCTGTCCCAGCTGAGTCCCCTCCCAACTTCTTGTGCACCCCAGCCTGCTCACTGGTGGGGTGAGAAGCAGAAATGGCCTTGGCTCTGTGTAAGCACTGCTCAGCAGTAACGAAAACATCCCTGAATTATCAACACAGTTTCCATACACTGCCCCATATTAGCTACTATAAAGAAAATTAACTGTATCCCAGCCAAAACCAGCACATCACTCTAGCTTAATATATAATAAATAATAACAGCAATACCATTTAGAACTTTTATAGCACTTTTCATCTGGAAATCTCAAAGCAGCTTACACAAGGGGGATAGTAGAGTAGCTCTGGCATCAAAGAGCCTTTCAAACTCACACATCATCCATTTGACAAGTGTAAAGAACACAAAGTCTAAGTAATATGTTCATTCCATAGGTGAAGTTACAGCTAAATATTGCATTAGTGCTATGTATTATTTTAGCAACAGTCTAAAAGAATTGCAGCACTGAGGCTATGAAGATATGCAAAACTGAAGGCCTAAAGGTTAGCATCCAGACTTCCGCCAAAAAGCAGAAACTGAATTCTAGGCCAGTAAATCATGCATCACAATGCTTTGAATATCAGTCACATAGGTATTTCCACACCTTCACTGCGGGATGAGGAATGGCACTAGGTCTTAAATCCTACCATTTCCGACTGTACCTTGTGAAAGAATCAGGCAAGGAATAAATCAACAAAATTATTATCTTTACAGATAACCTGTGGACAGTCAAAAGAAGAAGAAAGTAAGTTCAAAAAAAAAAACCAGCAGAAGTTTTTGCAATGGAAAATCTTAACAAAACCCCACACTTTTAGAAAAAATGTGTTATTCCAATCAACTTTTATTTGGAGAGGCAATGTTGTTAAAAAAAGCAATCCTCACCTCCACAGTTCTCCTTTTTCTCTAATTTTATCTCTTTTCTCAGCCTTTTGCACTAGAAAAAATGGACAGTATGAGGTTAAAGGGAAAAGATAGGGGGAAAAGAAAGGAAAATCAAAATATTTCACACATTTTTTTCTTTATTTGATCTAAAATATAATCTGAAAATTAAAGTTTTTCACTGCTCTAAGTAGATGTTTTCAGGGACAAGGACATACAGACCACACACAGTACCTAGTATATAGTTGTGAATGTTAGTGGAGACAAATAACAATTTGATATTTCTGTCACAAATACTTTCTGAACAATGGCATTCCTGGTGTTTCTGCCTCATGTCATTTAATGCTCCATCTGATGCCTATGTAATTGTCTGATAACAGAAAACAGTCAAAGCTACATTCTAGCAACTTATGGCACATTTTTCTATAATTTTCAGTTGATCTCTCTTTTGAAATACTGCTAGACAGACAACAGGTTATATAGAATCATAGAATCATTTAGGTTGGAAAAGACCTTTAAGGTCATGAAGTCCAATCGTTAACCTAGCACTGCCAAGTCCACCACTAAACCATGTCCGTAAGCAGCACATTTACGTGTCTTTTAAATACCTCCAGGGATATATCAATGCTTCTTTGATTTCCTACATTTCACTGGGCACACCAACAAAAGCTCTCATGTTTAGAGGCCAGCAATGAGTAAAAAGCAATGTTTCATGTAAAGCCTCACAAATTGTCTTTTTTCCTTTTTTCTTTTTTTTTCTTTTTTTCTTTTTCTTCTCTATGGATGGAGGACCAAGAAGCCTCTTTGTTGTCTTAACACTGTCAACTTCTGTCTCAGAGATTTAAAAAAATGAGATTAATATGAAAAGGAGAACCTTCATTCCTGTAGTAGAGTGACTAGCCTGAATCTTTGCTGCTTTTTCTGGTGGAAGCTGGTAGAAGTGCTAGTCTGTATATGCACTGAACCCACTCCATCTAATATAAGAGTAAGAAATATATTTTGTGGTTAAGGTAAAATTAAATTAATTCCTATTTCAGAAGGCTACCTCCTTATACAATTAAATACACTTTATGAAAATCCAGTGCTTGAAAGGCAAGGCTCAGTACACCAAAAATTTCCAAAGAGCCAATGCAATGGAAAGGAAGGCTTTTCCTGTACTAATCACCTGTAGGCAACTCTGTACTTTAACATCCTTCTTCGTGCTTCTGTTAAAAATTTATCACAAGAAGCCTTCTGAGGTGAAAAAAAATTATGCATTTAAGTTTAATTCCATCTGATAAATTAAAATGTTACCAAACCTTTTAGGATTAGATTGTCTTGTATCCTTCAGACTTGTACAAAGGCATAAGATAAATTAAGGAACTACTTTTCGTTATCTCTACTTAGATCTTGGCATTGGATCTCTATGAAGTTTTATACAGTGTTACATCCTAACACGGAGCGAGTGAAGGAGATGGTGTATACGAAAACTAAATGAATAGTAATTATTTGCAGCAGATGAAACCTTGCCACATACAGACGTACTGGGGAAAAAAAGCCACAAGATATACTGTATAGTCACGTCTTTATAGTGACCTTTTTTTACTTGTGCAACAATTCTCAGCACTTTGCTCTTAGTTGAGAGTTATTTTAAATGATTGCTAAAGTGAATGGTATATGATTAAAGTGAGTGACTGGTTGACTAAGTAATTAACAACGTTTATGTTCCTTCAAGCTCTGAGATATTGCTGTGCAGTCATTTTGGTTGCATTGGATTGCTCTTCTAGCATGTAAACACAAACTACGGAACTCATTTTTTAGAATAATTTTTTAAAACAAGTTAAAGGAACACTGGAAAACTATCTGAAAACTCTTCCTTTGGTATCAACTTTTGTTGAACAAGCAAGATGGACACATTCTGCTAGAACAGAATTTAACTCTTGAAGCTGAGTGTTGTTGATTAAGCAATTGTTCCTGCTAAAGCAAAAGGCCTTAGTGATTATATGGGCTATTTGGAAATTGACCTTTTTTTATCTAGTAATCATCAAACCTGATTGATGAGTTGTATTCTCATCTTACCTATGGCTAATAAGCTTCTTTGTATCTGTCTATTTAGAATGATTACATCTTTAAAGCAGGTTAATTTAAAAGGTCACCTTATCAAACATTTTGCTATTGACTAAAATCTGTAGTCAGCCAATTATACTTCATTTATGTGGCTGCCTACCTGCTGTCCTGTGATTGCCCATAAGCGTTTGTCTGAAACATCTGATCGCATTTAGAAACATGGCAATATTTAAATATACACAATCCTGAATATCTTTGCTCCTAACTTAGATTGCATTGACTTCAGGCCATAGGAAGCTGGTGGGGTTTGACTTCATATCAAACGTAATGGGTGAGATTCTAGACTGACTAAAGTAAAAAAAATTTGGATTAAATTCAATGAGGCCAAGCGTTCATTCATATTTTCAATTTCTAGTAAGAAAACAGACAAACCATCACTTATAACTATTTGATCTAACATCAATGAAGTCAACTAGAAAAACTATCACTGACTTCAAAAAAGTCATGGGTTAGTTCCAAAAGGATTTCTTTTAACTGTCTGAAGACTCCTAGCCTTTCAAACCACTTCAAGCAGAATGTAGGCCAAATCCAAATGACTCAAGAAAAAAATAACTATTGGTATAAAGGCAATGAACCTCATGCCTTTCTCTTTTTCATTTTGTGGAAGAAGAGCTCACTGGATGAGAGGAAAATGAGTGATTTCATGTTACCATGCCCACACTGCAAGCTTTTCCTAACACTTTAAGTAATTCATGTGCACTAGATTATCAGAAGTGAAAATTGTCTTGCATTTCAGGCTTAAAATGAAAAGCCATTGGGCAACATAATAACCTGCTCAGTTGTTTCTAGGGTTGGAAACCAAACCTATGAATAGTGAGATAAAGATGAAGTAGGGCTATTATATTACTGGTATGCAAAGATCATCACCTTGCATATGAGAGTGGTTTGTCATAATCTAGGACAATAATAGGAGACAAGAAAAACATTTTGTTACTGTATTGCAAGTGAAAGAGTTGCTCATGATGGATGAACAATGAAGAAGTATTAGTTTATACTTGTTTAAAGTGTTTGATAGATTCAAAGTTCTTAGAGGAAAGAGATCGCTGCCTGGCTTCCTGTGTATCATGGTATACAGGACCTTCTTCTGCTTCATCTCAGCCTGTCTATAGCAATTTATTAATGTTAACTTTCAACAGCATATTTGTGGACAAAATGTGAGATGCAGCTTGGTGTATTTCACCTATCACTAAGGCAAGCATGGAAGGAAAATGTCTGAAAAAGCACTGCAACATTGCATAACAAATTTGCATGAGGTGTGAAGTAACGTAAAACTTCATCAGCAATCTAAATATGCAAAATTAATCACCTGAGTTGGATTTTTTGTGTGTTTTATAACAGAACTGAAATACAATTTCTTTGAATAACTTCTTTGAGAATCTTTCAAAACTCTGAAAGCAGTTCATCAGGCAGCAGCTTTGGGGAACACAGTCCAGCGTGTTCAATGACAGAAGAAGGCACAGATGATGTGCCAGAAATATTACCCCTCATATACACTTACCCACATTCTTCCACAAGTACAGACAATTTATCACCCTGACTGAAATTATAAGTTTTCAGTGTATTTTTATACTACCAAATCAAGAATAAAATCTACAGTATGAAACTACATTACAATATTAAATTTCCTTATTTCCTTTGAGTTTCACATTGTTAAGACTGCTTGAACTTCTTATATTATTATTATTTAAATTATACACCAAGCTAAGTTTTGGGAATAAAACCCAGCACAATCTCCTTGGACAGATCTTTCGTGGGTACTGAAGAGCTCTGGTGCAAATTTACTGTAGATTTTATTGTAGTTTCAAAATTTGGAAAGCTGTCAATATCATTAGGTCTTACAGTCAGTTTAAGGAAAGACTGAAATCCGCAATGGCGTAGGACAAAACCCCAGCCTCCTCCCTCCCCCAGTTCTGATTTCAACAGAAATCCCACAGTTTTATCAGTATCAATGTGCACTAGTGTCTTGTTCATGTTTCTAAAAAGAGCACATGCAAAATAAATTAACATGACTGAAAATTTATTCTGATTACTCACTGCACTGCAACACAAAAGTAATTTTCAAAATATTTTTACATACTTTTATAAGAGAAGATTTTTATTTTAAAATAGTTTGTGTCATTTATCAGTTCCTAATACCACTGCTATGATCAAACTGTTAATTGTCTCTGGAGGAAAAACAAATATTCCCAAATTAATTAATCAAACATTAGCTGTTGACCACAATTCTTGTTCTGATGTTAAAAAAAAAAAAAAAAAAAAGAGGTGAGTTCAGTTAGCAAAATTAATAAATAAAAAATGTTTTAGAAAGAGTTCTCTTATACCTCAAAACAGCAATATACAAATGGATTTGAAAAATCCAAATTTTCTAATGGATTGTAATTATAATAAACAAGGAATCCCATTATTTCCTTCTGGAGGGTTATTAACACTATGCAGTTTACAGGATGAATTTAAAAACACTTTTCTCAATTGCTCCCGTCATAACACAATTTGTAATTATAAGTAAAGGTTATAAAATTTTAACTGCTGTTAGTGACTGCTGCCAAGAAATGCTTTCCAGCAATTTAAACAATTCAGAGGGCAGAGAAAGAGTCCAAGGAAAAGAAGCATATTATAGCATTTTGTCACAGAAATTGGACAGAGAGAGAAACTATGCCTGGACAGTAACTGGAGAGAAATTGATAGAGGGGCAATTGAGAAAAAAATAGAGATTGTCTGATAAATTGCTTTTTTATTCTCTGTGTTTAAATAAATAAACAAACAAACAAACAAACCCCAAACCCTGAAAGACTAAAATCACTTGCTCTGAACACATATAGAATAAAATCTTTTCATATGATTTCTTTCTTCCTCAAAGAAACATGACTGAAACAAACATTCCATTTAATGAGTTGTCTCAAAGTGATACAAATTTGAGCTAAAAAAGAGAGCTCTAAATGATCTCAAACAATGATACAGCATCACAAAAAGTATGGTAGACTTCCATTGTATCTCATTTTAGCTGCAGTTTTTGTTGATAACACTGTCATCTTCTTAAACAAAAACTTGGTATAATCTGAGAATAACTCTGGAAAAAAAACCCTACATCACCTGATGCTCCAGCCTATTGTTCTCAGTTTGAAAAATGGACACCTATTGAATAAATTTTGAATTTAATTTCAAAGGTTAGGAACAAATAGAGCTTTTATATTTCTGCGTGGTTTTAGTTTGTTTGTATGTTTTTTCTCCCCCACTTAGTAGCTTTGTTATCTATTGCAACGGTAGGTGCAAAAATGAAAGAGACAATACCAGCTAAAGGTGAAGTCAAGTAGGTCTGATCCAGCAGGGAAGCTTTTACGCTGCAGAGAATCAGAACTCCTAGTGTGGTTAGGCTTTTGAGCGCTCACATTAAATAACACCTATTATTAGATCAGACATCCTTTCTGGAGTATGGTTGGTTGGTTTTTGTGTATATAGTTTATATCATGTCTTTTTAGATGCTTCTGAAGTGTTAAGTATGATGAAACCCTCATTTTTTGTGACGGAATCCAGATGTAGCTACTGGAAATAAAGTTGAAATTTTGAAATTTTGAAGCTTTTTTGCAGTGAATAGACCTTAAATACAAAGCCACATTTGTTCTGAGTCTCTTTGGCCAGTGTGCTGATACAATGTGTTTACCGCAGAAGACAGAAACCACTGAGTATGTTTAGTACAAAGAATGAGCCTGAGAGCCATCTTAAAGGCAATATCTTGATGACCCATTACAAGAACCTTAGAAAGAAAATTCTTTATCAGCTGTTGCTTGATTGTTAATTTGTCTCAAACAGCAGGCCATGACACAGTCATTATTCTAGAAACTTTGCAGTTTGGGTGCAGGGGTTTACCCTGTAGTAAGTAGTAGGAGTAGTTTCAGTTATAGTTACTAATATATACATAAATATATATGCACACATGCATTTACATACTAATTCATACTGTTGTCATAGTTTAACCTGGCAGGCAGCCAAATACCACGCAGTCACTCGCTCACTCTCTCTCCCCTGGTGAGGCGGGGAAAGAATCGGAAGGGTGAGAGTGAGAAAAACTCGTGGGCTGAGGTAAAGATAGTTTAATAGAACAGAAAAGAGAAAATAATAATAATGATGACAGAATATACAAAATGAGTGATGCACAATGCAATTGCTCACCACCCACGCTGACCGATAACCAAGTAGCAATCGGTACTTCCTGGATCACGCCTACCATTCATATACTGAGCATGATGTCACATGGTATGGAATACCCCGTTGGCCAGCTGGGCTGGCTGTCCTGATTATGTTCCCTCCCATCTTGTGTACCTAGCTCAGTCAGTAGGCACGGGAGCTGTCCTTGGACTAGGAGGGCACTTAGCAACAACTGAAAACATCACTGTGTTATCAACATTCTCCTCATACTAAATCCAAAACACAGCACTAGAAAGAAATTTAACCCTATCCCAGCCGAAACCAGGACAACTGTTAATACATTTTATTTTAATATAGTGACAGTTGGCTAGAAAGAAAGGATTCAGAGCTGTTAGCATTTGGGTGCTTTTTTTTAACCTTCCTGAAGTTTGAGAGAAATGTGGATAAGAAAACTTTTCTCTTTGCTTCCTCCTGATGTCTGCAACACACACCAGCTGACCAAGGATTGAGCTCTCAGTTGGGATGGGTAGTAGAGATGTGAATTTATGTTATCCAGCCCTTATTACACTAATTCATATGATTGCGACACCAAACATTTGAGGGTGTTTCATCTTCTTACCGGAAAGTCTATCAAGGACTTGAGAAAAGTTCATCAAAACAAACACTTGAAGCTCCCACTCATACAGTGCTAAGCTTTCATATTTAACATCATGGGGTACGATTAAAGAAATTTTAAAATAACTAACCACATACATACCTACACACAAATTTGGACCTAATGCACCTTCTGAATGTGCTTTCAATAAAAAACTGATACGGCTTGGGGACAGCTTAGCAGAAGATCTAGCTGGATGCCCTTCTGAAAGATAAGCAGTAATTGAACTAGAGGCTAAGGGTTTCATGAGGAAAATAGTGTGACATTTTATGATCTGAATTATGCAGATCATATTGAATTGTCTGATTTAATTGTATGATGTATTGTGTTATATGATTGTATGATTTAAAATGTACTGTTCAAATATCCCTTCATAACAGAAAAATAATGGAAGTTGCATACTTCCATGCAGTGAAAGTATCACAAAGCTTAATTATACATTTGAGTTGGTGTTATTACCATGATTATGAGCTCAGGTACCAAAAGTAGCAACATTTAGAGTTTTGTCATAGTGATGTTCACTACACACATGCTCCCCTCTTGGTTAGTCTTCATGCCTAGATTACATTAGTTCTCCTCTCCACTGAAGTCAACTATTGACATATTTAATAGCTACATGATGCACGAGCAGAAGACTTCACATCAATTTTTCTCATTACCTTGCTCTGCCTGGTTGGTAGTCTTTTGTGTTGGCTTAAGTTTGAGTCCATTTCTGCTTCTGATGAACGTGATTGTTTATTGCATTATATTAAATTCACTGTGGCTGGCTGGGTAACAAATGGACAAGCTGTAAGCTGGGGCCATAGGGGCTGGCAGTTGTCAACACTGTGATAAGCTAGTGCTTTATCATCAGAAACCAAAGAGTACTTAAATGATACTGGCTATAGTTATGGTCATAATTTATTGGCCTCAAGAGACTACTTGCTGTATGGTGCCCTGCCTTTTCTTTTCTCAATTGCTGTTTTGCTGTAGTTGGCACTATAAAATATCAGTCCTCTTGTACAAAATCTTTATCTCTGTAATATAAGAGAAGGCAAGAAAGGATATGCAGCAGAGAGCTGGAGAGGCTAATAATACATTGTGAAGTTTTATGTAAGGCCTTCATGGAAAAAAACACCAACCTCTTCAGTCAAAATTGAATGAACGTGTCCATCTTTCCTGACATCTCTTTCCTCTTAATGTTTTTTTCAATGGTTTTAGTTAAACAAGCCATTTTATTGCATTTGCATTTCAATTCTACACTTGGAAAGATAATGACATAATTTTCCTAAGCATTCTTAAAACTGGTCAAGAAATCGTTATTTTGACAAAGACAAAACTGTATTATTTTCATTTAGGTTTTCTTTCACCATTTTTTTCTGTGAAAAACCAGCAATATTTACAGTTTTAGAATTTTCTTTCCCCAAAAGGTACATTTTCTCAAAAATTAACCGTTCTCTGGGCTCAAGTCAATGCCTAGGGATTAAATAAGCAAAGAGATCCATAGAGTTAGGCTTTATGAATATGACATTCCTAGACAACACGGAGTCTTGCTCAGAGCGCAACCCCTGCAAACCAGAGGCCTCTGTGGCCTTGCAGCTGCTCTTCTTAGATAAGCAGTCTTTGAGACAAATGTTCTACAGTTCCATCTCTCACAGACAACATAGACAAACACCAAAATTTTACATCCATGACACTATCCCAATATCAACTTTACCAACCAGTAAGATCAAGGGACATCTTGGTACTTCACCTTTCATCATTGCCTTCACAGCTGTTCAAGTGAAGCAAGAAAGAATATAATGAAAACGTGGTAATGAAACCTAGACCTCTCCCACCTCCATTTGAATTAATATATCATGCAGCTTGGAATTTAGCATAGAAACAGTGCTTTTTAAAGCCCAGTAGACAAGGTCTGGATAGCTTGTTCAGGCTAGGTAATGAGTTAGTTCTTATCAATTCTTTATTCTTAAGTTGTTTTACCATATTGGTCATGAAGCAGGGTGTTGTTATGTATCTTTACATGTATCCCATGGATCCCCACAGTGTTTTGGTAAAGTAAGTTATCCCATTCCCTCCGAGAGGATCCCCAGCATTCTTTGCATCATAGCTGAACTAAGACCCATATCACACAACTCATAGCATATGAGGGCCTGAATGGGGACCTGTCAGCTCCAGGGTGTCTATCTGCAGCTAGCCAGTGGGAAAAACATTGCTTAATTCACCCACATATCTATGTCTAGCTTATCACTTACTGTGGTACTCCGCTTAGAGTATCATGTCCCGAGAATAAAATAATTCTCACATCTATTTGTATTTTGGTATTGCATTTTTTAGCACAGGAAATTACCTCTTTTGCCCCTCTTTTTCCTTCTACTGGTCCTTTCTGTCAGCAGTTGTCAAACAGTGGTCTGTGGTCTAGGAAAGGAAAGAGAAAGATGCCATTGGCTTGGTTTAGTTTTCTGAATAATTGTCCTGGTTTTGGCTGGGACAGAGTTAACTTTCTTCCCAGTAGCTTGGGGGGTGTGCTGTGTTTTCGGTTTGGTATGAGAGAAGCATTGATGGTCCATTGATGTTTTGGTTGTCGATGGGTGGTGCTTGCACCGGGGAGACTTTTGGTTTCTCTTTTCGGCCTCCCATGCCCTGCCACGTGCCAGGCAAGCTGGGGCGGGGGGGGGGGAGCAGAGCCAGGGTGGTGGACCCAGCTGGCCAATGGGGTATTCTATACCATGTGACATCATGCTCAGTAGAAAAACCAAGGGTGTGGGGAGGCTCGCCCCCGTTCGTGACACGTGGTCAGCGGTCGGTGAGCAGTTGGATTGTGCATCGCCTGCTTTGTATATGCTGTTATTGTTGTTGTTCTCATTGTTATTATTACTGTTCTACTTCGTTTTATTTCAATTATTAAACTGTTTTTATCTCAGCCCAGGAGTTTTCCTACTTGTGCCCTCCCGATTCTCTCCCCCATCCCACCGAGGGGGGGTGGGGGTGGGTGAGTGAGCGGCTGCGTGGGGTTTATTTGCTGGCTGGGGTTAAACTACGACAATAATGATGTTTAATTGTTTTGCCCCCAAAATTCAAGAATCACCAACCTACCCCATTTCAATATTTCTTTTCAAATTTTCCTATCAATCACATCCATTCTCTTTCCAGGTATTACTGATTCCTTATTTATTCTCATCCAGCTGTTTTTATTCCCACATTCTTGTACAGGTTTGGCTACTGCAGCTATCATTTAACTTCAGAACAAAGGTGACTATAGCTTACTTGGTCCCACAATTGCATACTAGTATGTTGACTTGATCAGGGATTGCTTATCACCTTTTTTTTCTCATTATAGTCTTTCCTGGAATCAGAGTTTTCAGGGTCTCAGCCTCCTGGTGGGGGGAATCAAGAGCCTTTGCAGATTGATACAACACCATATTTTCCCGAGTGTCCAGATATACAACATACATATATCCTGTGTATGTGTCCGAAAATAAATTTGATAGATATTTTCAGTTATCAGAATTTTTGAAACGGATTCTTGTAGGTAAAGAAAAATAGTACTTGAATATGTCCGGAGGCTGCAGGATCAAGCCCTTAGTTTTAACATTCTATTTTGCATATTTAGAATAAATTGCATACTTGATGAATCTTATCATTTTGCAAGCTTTCTGTGGAAATGACATGTTTAAAACTTTGCATGAAATTCTAGCCTTACCACAGTCAATAGGAGTATTCCATCAGTGATGGCAGGGAGAGATTCTATCCATACCTACAGATTAAGGAATCTAGAAATTGTCTCTAACTCTGTCACAGATTTAACGCGTGATGTTAGAAAGGGCAAGTAAATTCTACACACTTTTTTTTTTCTCACATATAAAGCATGGATTGATTCTAATACTTGATGTTAATAGAACACCATTGTTCCTTTAGACTTTGCGTTCCCTGAAACAGAACCTCTTTATTGCTATATCCATTTAGTTCAGTGTTGTTGTAATACCTATCAATAGTGAAATCCACAGACTTTCAAGAATCGAAAGAAAGTTTGTATTTTCTTATTTAGATAATTCTATAGAATTAGAGCTGAGCAAAAATCTGTTTCCCTATCACCCACAACATTCCAAGAAGAACAAAAATAATAATTCTACAACTATAGCCGTTACAAATATTTCATAAAAGATTACAGGGAACGCTACACAACTGATTATTGCAAAAGTGTTAAACATTTATTCAAAACCCTGCTTTGCCACTTTCCTCCAAGCAAGGACGGTGTTCTAAGTGCTTAAAAACTGAATATTTGAGGGTATTCTGCTCTGTTATTGTGGCTGTTCCACTTTAAGTGAACAAATCAGAGTAAGGATTTAAACCTAAATATCTGAAGATCCAAAGTGCTCCAAACTGACCCAAACTGCTATTGCGCTTCCTCAGCCAAATGTCCACACGTTGACCACTTGATTCTTTATTTGCATCAGTATGTTCCTTTAAAAAGCTTTGTCTTAGACTAATATACATTCTCTGGGAAAAAAAAAAGTCTGATTATATAAAGAAAGTGTTAGGAGACAATCTGTTAACCAATTGCATTTGTTTGGAATATCATTCAACATATGATATAAATTTGTATGTAAAAAGACAATAAGCTGCTTCTGCAGAAACTGGGCTTTATGACTGTAAACATCAGATATAAAAAGTTCACATAGCATTCTTATGACCACATTTTAATTTAGATAACCAGTATGGACCTGAAAAATCATGGATCTCTCTAGAAGAAAGAAAAGTCAGAACAGATGTTCTTGAGAAGACCAGCTACCAAAGACAGCATGCCATTATTCTTTAATGTAATAAAACATAAAAAGATAAAATGTAAAAAATGTCAAGGCTATCTCATATTTGAACAAACATTAAATTAAAGTAATTCTCAAAGTAGTTTCAAGATAAACAAACAAGATCTGAATATTCCTACTTCTAGGACTTCAGGAATTTTGTTCTTCAGCCTTCCTTATCCGGTTTGTTGCCTAACAGCTTGCCTATTAAAACTTCCTTTTAAAGTCTTGCAGTTTTATAAAGCATAGACTACATTATCTGCTAAACTCCATCTAGAAAGTTATATGAGAATATAATATATCAAGGCACTGCAAGGAGAATGCAGTTCACTGGACTGCAAATAAGCTGACAAAAAGTCTAATCCAAGTTACTTCTGCAAGGTGGTTTGGGTAGATCATTTCTTCACTATAGTCTCATCCACAAACTGGGCTTTGGTGTTTACTAATGAAAAGGGCTATGTAAAATTTGTCTAGCTGTTACAAAGGTGGCAATTACCTGATGCTTACTAAGAAATCTTTTTCTAACTGTGTGTTTAAATTAAATGTTGATATTAACTCTCTTACTCTGAATTCTAAACTAGATAGAAAGAGAGAACATAGTATTTCATTTTCTATTTATACAGTCTCTACATAGACATAGGTTTTTTTAAAGTATGCCTGTGGTTCAACAATAAATACTTATTAAGGCGGTAAGTCTATGTAATCTTTCTTAAAATATTATATTTAACACTTAAGCTTTGAGCTGAACATACCTATTGTATTTCCTTTTTGCATCAAGAAGGTTACACATTCAGCTAATGAAAATTCATTCACTTGAAAGCCAAAGCATGCCCGATTACACCTAATCAGTTCTTCATCTTTCAGTGACCTTAAATAGGCAAACATTCCTAATAAGTTCAGTGTGGGACCAGGCTTACTACAGGCAAAGACGGAAAAAATGAAAAGCATTCCTGACTCACCAGCTGCTTTCTGTCTACTAAGCTAGCTAAGATACATTTTAAATTTTACATACACAATTTCTAGTGAGAATAGTTTTTTATTTACTGTACATTTTCAGCATCTGTCCAACATATCCAGATTTCTTTGGAATCCAGGAGGCTGAGAAGGGAAACAACAGCAAGAAAATTCATGCCAGCCTTTTCTTGTGGCAGCCCTAGAGCTCAAGCACAGGATGTATATTCTGTTGTGTTCTGCTTGAAGGCTGGTGATTACATGTCCAAGATGAAAAGCTCCTCTGAATCTTTTAGTTACAAATGAGCATTTCATGATGCATATTAAACTTGACACATTAACTCCTGGATGAATTGCTTACAAAGGGAGCTGCTTAAGACTATTAAGATATATACAGTGAAATCTTAGGTGCTAAGTAGAGTTAACATTATTCCAAAGTGTATTTGTTTTTAGAGTGTCTGGTTTAGCTTAAGTTTCTCTCTTTAATCATGCAGACTGCCCCAGGCTGCCAAAAAGGCAGCCATCAGTGTTGCTTAGTGAAGGCAGCTTAGTGCTGTCAGCCATCTTATCTCCCCTGCTGCATGGGCGATAGCTTTTATCTGTGAGTATAAACATTAAAATGGAACTATAATCCTACCTTAGTCCTACAGAAGATTTCCAGCTGTTTCTCAGATATGAAGAAACTCCTCCCATTAGAGAAAGGCATATGTGTCTGTTTGTGTGCATATTTGTGAGTACGTGTGTTTGGACAGTAAAAATCACGATGATCAGGAATTTATTTGGAAAAAGAAATTCTGCTTAGGAACTTTCTGGAAATAGCTAGCTAAACCAGGGAGCCAGTTTTATATAACAATCCCAATCTAACATATAGAATGTAATTTAAAAATCTATGCATATTAATAATGTGGCACCACAGCATAATGTGCTTTAAAACTGTTTTCTCTTTAATGCACCATTCAATTTTTTTTTCAGGGCTTTTCATGCACAGCACCTCAGAGCATCAGTTTAAATAAGGAAATAAAAGAGAGCAAAGGTGCTAGCATATGAAATCCTAAAAGTAAGTTTGTTTCAGCACTATTCATGAAAAAGAAGGGAAGCATTTTTAATAAATGGGGGAAGATAATTTCACCATTTCTGCATGGGAACTGAAAGTTCTTTCCTTCTAGGTTATCAGTTGAATACAATAACATTTTCCAAAGCATATTAAAATTAAGTATGCAAATCTAGAAAATATTCTTTTTTCTAAAATCAGGAAAAACATGCAGGATAGTTTAGAGATATATTGTCTCATCATTCCTTTAACAGCTTCCTCTGTCCTCTCGTCACTGGCCCCACCTGCAGTCACATTATTATTAGATCCTTTGTGCTATAGGTACCATTTGGAACAACCCCCCTACAGCTTTTCATTGCAACAATACTTCTTTTTTCTGACCTTAAATTATCAGTTTCTTACTCGTAGTTGCGTTCCTCTCCTGATAATGTTGTACGCAACTTAACTTTAGGAACACAAGGAATGCTGTTTGTTGACCTGGGGTTGGCAGAAAAGAAGAAAAGATGGATGGTACTGGGCTGTCTCTCTTTCACTGTTACCCTGTTTCCTTCAAATGGAGTGTGAATCAGACCAGGGAATAGAAAGTGTGAAGATCTCATCCATCAAGACACAAAATTCCCATTTTCCCAACTGAACCACTGACTTCCATTGAAGCTTTTGAAAGATTCCTACTTCATTCAGAGATTCTGAATTAAACCCTATATTGGATGCAAATGATGAAAAAGGTCGTTACATGTTTAACTCAAAGAGCATAAGTAGTTATCTTAATGTCAACTCAAATGCTTGAAGTAGAGTTCTTCCCTAAACATTTATAGGAGTCCTTAAAATATTTCTGTTAGGTTATCAAAGCCATACAAAAGGTTTTGATTCCCAATTATCATTAGAAATTAATTGAAACAGGGTATTGAAATCCCTTATGTACAATTCTGTATATGCAATTCAAATAATGTGGATAAGCAGAAATTAATAGGAAATGGCTGCCCCCAATGCATTGAAAGCCTTGGCTTTCAGTTGTATTGAAAATAAAGTTATTATTGAAGATTCTAACAATTCTAATGTTGTTGCCTAGCTTTAGAATGACAATGAAAAGCTCAGCAACAAATAATAGAAATTTAAACTGTCACATTTTTAAGTGTCAAATGTATGGCTATATAGCAGATAGAGATGGTTACAACAGGGATAACCTCTGCTAACTTAACAAGACAGGAGCACATTTCCAATAAAAAAGCACACAGAAATGTATTATGTTTAATAGAATCTCTTTGCTTTTTCTTTCTTCTCACTTAATACCTTCTAAGGAGCTCTGATTGTAGCAGTTTTTAAGCTTCTGTAGAAGCATTCAACATTCTTACCCTGGGATTTGATGCAGAAGTGTGCCCTCAAATCAAGACAAGTCTCATCAGACTGGGATTTTTACTGTCCTACCTCACTAAAATCAATAGTTTATACCAACTAGATTAGATCAGGCTAGATATATGAGCTGTTCCTGGTTTCACTGCTAACTGCATAAAAGTAAACACATCAAAATAAATAAATAAAAAAAACCCCAACTGACCATTTCCATTTGGAATATACTCTCCTGATGGAAAAAACCTCAAACCCCTCTATTTTCACTGAATACTTTATATATACGAGCACAATCACAAATTAGAGAATTATTCTAACCCCTATTAAAATCAGAAGAAAAAAATCTCTTTCGCTTTCTGTAGACATTGGATCAAGACCCTTACAAGCAGTGCCAGTGAAAACAATGGAATTGCCCGTGACAGAATTTGGCCAGAACTTTTAATAATTATTCTGATAATATCTGGGAAAAAAAAAAAAAGGTGGAAATTAAAAAGAGAAAGGTGCTATTTTTAATCAAACTCAGTGTTTTTTAATGTAAATTTTTGTCTTGTATAAAGATGATTAAAATGGAACAAATCGTTAAAATAGTTCCCAACTTCCTAGTGATACTGAATGAGGGAGAAATTTTACACTGAAGAGATAATTGGCATATTTAGCTAATCTTTTATTAATGTAGCACAATTGTAACATACATCTTGTCACAGAAAAGCCAGCATGGAAGTTTTTATGTCATTATGCTGTGACTCCACTTTTTAATAATTTTCTGTAGATGCAGTTTTTCATAACAAATATGAGGTTTTTCATTTTTTATGTGTTGTATACTATGCAGTTCTATTCAGTGAAGAACAGGTTCCTTTCAGTACTAAATCTTTAAGCAACACACTCCTATTATGGGAACTATGCACAACTTTCATGGATACATTTTAATCTGAAGAAAAATAATAATAATTACACTTTATGCTTTTGATATATAAAATTTTATACAAAATCATGTTTTATGGAATGTGTAAAACAATACATTCTCAATCACAAAAAGTACTAGATTACCAAGAGGTTTGTGGTATTTCAAAAAGCTGTATGGAAAGGTAATCAATTATAATTCTCCGGCACATTAATACGAAAAATTCGATTCCTAATTTTGCAATAAGTATTTCAGAATAACAGATCTCTCCAAGATTGCAGCAGTGCATGCTATAAATTAATGATAGATACATACTTGACAAACCATCACTGGACATAAAGAATAGGCAAGGATTCCTTATTTACGGAAGGACAAAGAAAAATTCCTCTTTCACCCAAGTTTAAAGAAGGAGAGTATGTAATGTCCTCAAGTGTCCATTCCAATTTCTTAGCAGGATTGCAAAACAGCAGTGAAACAGAGTTTATAGAATCCCTTTTATATTTTAAACATAGCCATCTAGGACAGGATTTTGAGAATCTGGTTAGTGCTACATGAATACTCACGCTGGAAAGATATGATCAGTAACGCCAATACCATTGCACTTTTATCATCTGGATTGTAGTACTCTCATTAATTGGAAATCCAATTCTCCAAATCTCTGAGCATCCAGAAAGGACACATCATCTAGGAACCTGAAAACATACTGTGGCATATCACTGGTCTTAATAATTAGGTATTATGTGTATGAAATTATGTTTTTAGAATCACAGAATGCTTAAGGTTGGAGGAGATCCTCTGAGGTCATCTAGTCCAAACCACTGCTCAAAGCAGGGTCTTGATACTCCAGATGCAGCTGCACAAATGCTGAGTAGATGGGAAGGATCACCTCCCCATGGCCTGCTTGCTACTATCTTGTTAATGCAGCCCAAGACGTTGTTAGCCTGCTTTTCTGCAAGGCACATTGCTGACTCCTCTTCAATTTGCTGTTCACCATGCCCCTTCAGTTCTCCTCTGCAAAGCTGTTTTCTAATCAGTCAACCACCATCTCGTACTGTTGCATGGGATCGTTCTACCCTAGGTGTATGAAACTGCATTTGTCTTTGTTCAACGCCATGAAGTCCCTGTCAGACTATCTTTCCCAGCTTATCTAGCTCACACTACCAGCCCTGCCCTGCAGCATATTGACCATGACCCACAATTCAGTATTCACTGTGAACTTTCTAAGGGTACATTTAATTTCACGTTCTATGTCATTAATAAAGTCATGCAACAGTTTTGGTGCCAGGATCAGTCCCTGAGGAATACCACCAAGAGACCAGCTGCCAGAGGTCCTTCCAAATTTCCATGCACTTTGTAGTCATCTTACCCAGCCCATATCTCACCAATTTGCCTATTGCGACACCATGGCAGATGGGATCAGGAGCCTTGCTAAAGTAAAAGAAAACAACCTCTGCTCTCTCCTTGTTCACAGAGCTGGCCTTCTAGTTATGATTTACCAAGAGACTATTTGTCCTTGGCAAATTCCTGATAGCTGTTCCTGATCACTGTCTTGTCATTCATGAATTTGGAAATGGCTTCCATTGGATTTGCTCCATAACATCCTCAAGGACCAAGGTAAGGCTGACTAGTCTGCAGTTCCCTGGTTCCTTGCTTTTCTTGAAGGTGACTGTGATGTCTGTCTTCTTCCAATTACTAGAAGTTCCCTGATTGGTATGACCTTTCAAATATGGTAAAGGTCTTGCAGTGACATTGGTCAGCTCCCTCAGTACCCCTGGACGCATCCCATCTCAGCCCATTGACTTCTGTATGTCTAGATGGCTCAGGTGCTCCCTAACTGTATCTTTCTCTACTGTGGTTACTGTTTCACTCCCAAAGACTCTGCTAGCAGTCTCAAGGAGCTGAGTCATCTAAGGGCAGACTTTACCAGTTTTAAAAAAGCAGAAGATCAGAAAGGCATAGAGTACCTTGGCCTTTTCTGTGTCCTGTGTCACTAGGTTCCCCACCCCACTGAATAGTGAATCCACCTTTTTCTTAGTCTTTTTGCTGCTGTTGTGTTCATAGAAGTAAGTATCCACTAAACCTAAGTGATAAGAAAAAATAATTTTATGTTTTCTTCTTGCTTTACAGGATAGAGGGAAAAAAAATCAGCCAACTCTATTCGTGATCAGAAAGTAGAGGTGAGGGAGAACCATGCAAAAATTGTATTTTTCAAGACTGCTGATGTTAAAAAACTAGTAAGTACTCAACCAGCTTATTCTTCATTAATCTGAAGCCCACATTCCACAACAATTTTGTTCCAGAAAATATTACTTATCAAATTTTCATAAATTTAAAAAAAATACAAAAGATATGTTAACGTGGCTGACATGCATTTTCCATTAAGCATTCTAAAATGTTTACTCT
The DNA here is from genome assembly GCF_964195595.1 of Calonectris borealis. Classification (NCBI taxonomy): domain Eukaryota; kingdom Metazoa; phylum Chordata; class Aves; order Procellariiformes; family Procellariidae; genus Calonectris; species Calonectris borealis. The sequence continues at coordinate 91,366,409 of NC_134313.1, read as the reverse complement.
TCTTGGTGAATCAGAAATAATTCTAGAAGAGCATAAACTGATTTAAATTGGGCTACGACAGTTCCCCACTTCCCTCCCTCTTCCTTTGTAGCAGCTCCAGCATTCATTTGGCCTTCCAATGAATCAATTCAACTTACTGAGCTTGCAGGAAACTATTCCATTTCTTTTTTGGGTTAGTTTTCTGCTGACTTAGCAAGTGAACTGACACATCAGACAGCCAAGATAAGCAAATGTGCCAGAGCAAAGGGTGCACTGACATTTAGGCTTACTTAATCCCTCATGAAGCTGCATCCGGAATTAGTATCCAAAATATAATGCTAGTCTAGATACTTGAAATGCTATGTTTGTATATACATTTTGTTTATTCTTTCTGTTTATTATTACACTAGTAGCTAGAAGTCAGTTTGAACTGTCTGTGAGGTATTGTTCAAATACAGAGTAAGAAAACGTCACTATCCAAATGGACATGGCAAAGGAGAGACAGAAAAACAGAAGTACAGAAGTACAGAATCTTCTGCAAACAGTCGGTGTCTGAACCGAAAGCAGAACTCAGGTCCGCTTCATTCAATTTGATGCCTCTCTGCTAGAGAGAAAACAGGATTATAAGTGCACTTTCTGCTCAGAAACAGTCAGCTCCCCACATATGAATATTGGACTCCCTGACTAGGAAGCATCTTCTAAATACTGACAAGGTTTGACAGTGAAATCTTAGTCCTCAACAAAGTCAATAGCAAAACCAGTAATTCACTTCCAGCTCCAATTTATTTTAATAAAACAATGTCTACTGAAGCTTGGAGCACAAACAGATTCTGAGATAGGTCTCCCTGTGCATGATCATCGGTGCAAGGCAAAGGTTAGAAGCTAAGGAACAAATAAAGACCCACCATTTTATAGAGATGATTCAACTTAAAGAGGACTCTGATGAATAATACTTATTTCATCAGAAACATAAATGTATTGTTTTTTTTTTTTTTTCTTTTTTTTTTTCTTTTCTTTAATCTATTTTGTTCACTAAGCTACTAAACTTAGGGAAATGCTGTTTTGGTTTTTAAAACCCTGGCTACATAAAATGCCTGTATCAAGAGAAGAATGCATCAGCAAAGCTACAGGTAGTTAACCTTAACGTTGGAACAATATTTTATTATGTCTCCAGGAGGAAACATAACCAAAAGCATTGAAATCCATAGTATGCTCTTTACGGGGCAAGGTGCTGGAGCTGCAGGGCGGCCCCTGCGAGGCGCGGCCGGGGCTGCCCCGGGCCGGGCACAGCCGGTTCCAGCCGGCTCCAACGGCCCCAGCGCAGGGCACAGCTGAGCCCCTCAGCCGCGGGCGGGCGCCTCGGGGAGAGCCCGGGTAAGGAAGGGCAAAACGCTGCCCGGCAGCCAGGGCTGAGGAACCCGTGTGAGAACCAGCCCTGCGAGCCCCGCGGGGAGAGCAGGAGGAGGGGAGGGGGGGCTCCGGGCGCCCCAGCAGAGACGCCCCTGCGGCCCCGGGAGAGACCCCGCTGGGGCAGGGGTTTCCCTGCAGCCCGTGGGAAGGCCCCAGGCTGGAGCAGGGAAACGCGTGAGGAGGAGGGAGTGGCAGGGAGGGGCTGTTATGGACTGACCGCAGCCCCCAGTCCCCATCCCCCTGCGCCCCTCGGGGGAGTAGATAGAGGAGTCGGGAGTGAAGGGGTGAAGGTGAGCCTAGAAAAGGGGGAATGGGGAGAAGGTGTTTTATTTTTTGTCTTTGTTTCTCACTGTCCTACTATATTTTAATTGTCAATAAATGAAATTAATATTCATCAAGCTGAGTCTGTTTTGCGAGTGATGGTAATTGGCCAGTGATCTCCCTGCCTTATCTCAACCCACAAACTTTTCCACCTTCTTTTGTCCACCTGTCCTGTTGAGGAGGGGAAGTCAGAGAGTGTCTGGGTGGGCATCTGGCAGCCAGCCAAGGTTTATCCACCATATCCATCTAATTCGGGAAAGTCTAGTTGAATTTTTCCTTGCAGAACATAAGCAAAATGTAATCCAGGGAAAGCAATAAGTTTGCTGATTATCTGCATTTTTAGGCTATCCTAAAAATAAGCTAAACATACTTCCTTACTACCCTACATTATTTAAGGTCTTTTTCTGCACCTCTCCCATTCAATTAACTCCTAAGAAAACAGACTGCCATTCTATATATGTTTAAGTGAAACAATATGAGAAAAGGATGTCTTCTTCACTTGTCTACAGTTTCTCATTCCAATTCAGCTCGACTTATCTAAAAAGTAATAATGTAATGAAAATTCATAGAATTACTTTACTGCAGCAAAGCTAAAATATAACTGTCTCTTCCCCATCTCCCACACATTAACTAACTTGCACTACCACTGACCTGTAGGACTGAATATTCTTCCTTTACCTTACTGACCTTTACGTTCTCCTGAGTGAAGCATATGCTTCTGTAGAGCAGTGGAGTGAACTCATTGAGCACTCAGCAAAAGAATTGTAGGAGGTGAAAGGAAGACCAGTTTCTGTGACCATGCTGGAAGTCTGCCCAAACTGTTGATCGTCAAGGAAAAGGCAGAAGGGACGGGTAACTTTAGAGACACTAGGTGATCAATCAGGCAGTCTGAATCTAAGCAAATAGATTATCCCCTGTAGGGATAAGATACCTGGGTGGCAAGTGTAGCTGTGGAGTGGTGAGGGAAGCTACAGTCTGTTGAGATGGACACTCATCTATGTTCATATTGCTGTCACAGAAGATAACTTTGGTAAGTATGATTTGAAAATGGTGAAATTAATTATGAAATATCCAGATACTATGGAACATTTAAGTACCCCAACAGGAACTATATAACCTATAGTTTTTTCTCTTTCTTTGTAAAGTTGAAGATGGTTTGACAAGCAGAAATTAGAATGACATTAGAAATCTAGAGTTCCTAAAACTAATTTCTATTTTGTGTTTATTTTACCATTCAAAACTGAATGATACAAGCTATAAAGTCAGTAGGACATAAAAACACTTTTAATTCTTTGATTGATAGGAATGCATTTGAGCATATGCTTAAGAGATTAAGCCTATACTTAAGAGATTAAGCTTTCACTGCTGAATTACAGCCCTGTTGGAACTTTATGGCAACAGTAGCGTCATAGATCTTTGACAGTGATATACATAGTTAATTAATGTCTTAGAGGAGCAGGTAAGATTTTCAAGCTCATCATAATAGAGCACTTTCTGTAATTATTTATATCTGAAATCAAAATGCATTGTATTATATGAATTCTCTGAGGTGTACATCTGTAAAGAATATGGGCCAATCTAGCCAGGTGAGCATTAAGATTAGTTCTCCTTAACTAATGATGTTTTTCCAAATCTCAGCTTACTAATGATCTTGAAGTAACTAGAACTACATCAGTGATACAAGAGAAAGACCATGTCCTCTTATAAACTTCTATTGTCTTTTTCAGGAATACACCCCTGGGCTATCAAGCCAATGGCAGCATGTACATTAATTTCAAAGGGGCTTAGGTTTCACATTGTGCAGCTAGAAATCATTGCCATATACAGAAAAGTTCCATTTGGAAGAGGAAGGTTTTGCTTTTGAAGATAGTCTTCTTCTTAGGAAAGACAGTTGGCCTGGATAGCTTTTTGGGGAATGAAATATAAGGACAAGTGCTAGAGAGTCCAGGATCATAGTTGTTGACTGAAGCTTATTTGAGCACTACAATAATACAGCGATAAACAACAATTAATAAATAAATAGCAAATACTACCTGAACTTTAAAATCAAGGTCAGATGTCTCTCTCAAGCATGTGTTCTAATGCCACAGGTTATTTGTTTTGGTGCAGGAATTAGGAGTTATAGCTCTTGAGGCTGAACGATGTCAGAAGGTCAGACTAGTTCATTGCATTGTTCTTACAGCACATAAAATCTATGAGAGTATGAGCTTTGGAGCTGAACTTCGCATACCAAAGTATTTGTTCTCCTTCATATTAAAAAAAAAGTTCCTTTATGTAAAAGACTTGACGTACCAGAATAAAGTGCATCAGCCTGTTTTCTGTAATATTATCTATCAGCTCCATTGTGAGAAAATTACCCTTTACATACCTGGCTGTACACATTCTGCAGAAATTGCCAGGTTTTGCAGAAACTTCTCTACTGTTCTTTACTATGATGTAAAGATACTGTGCTATTCCATCTGTAATGCACTGAATTTTAATGTGTATTTAATAAGATTTAGGCTGAAATAACATTTAACATTTTTGTATTTTACAGTTATTGCTCCTGAATTTGTACTTGCATATTCTATTAGTTACTGTTTTTGTTATTGTCTGGTACTTGCAAACTGCTAGCAACAGACAGTTTATACTGTATTTGATTACACAGTTAGACAAAACAGTTTAGCACATTATAGTGTAATCAGAACTACTCAAAAAATCAACTTAGCCTTGGTCTTGTAGAATCATGAGTGGTCTAAATGTACAACTTGCCCTTTTCAAGAAGATATTCTGTAACAGGAATGTGTATGAACAGGGCTTTTATTTTATTCTTTCCTCTTGTAAAGAGTGAGTAAACTGAAATGACAAGATCAATCCTGTATGAATGTTCCCTGTGGGACTTTCGAGAAAAGCAAAACAAAACCTGATTCACTTCTGGTCCAGAGCATAAAAAGTGTTAGCATGTTTCAGTGCAAAGTTAGAGATGCAGGACAGGAGACAACTAGCTCAGTAGAATTGAAAAGGTCCAAGTAGAGCTTTGTTTGGAGTTTTATTTTTCAAAAGTTTTTTTTTTTCCCTTGTCAGAAGACACCAGTTCCATAATAGTCAAAACTCTCCATGAAGATACTTCAGGGACATGTATCAAAATCATGTATGTTGTTTGGGACTAGGATAGAACTACTTGGCTTCGGAATCTGTTTCTTTCTCAGTCCTTACTTATAGCTAAAGGATCAGAGCATCTGACTTTATATTTCAATGACTGCAAAAGTCATCTGGGATGGAAAAAAAAAAATAACAATGGTGAATACTTGATTATTTTAAAGAGGTAGCAAAAGGGCTGAATAAGCCTGGCCCATAATAATAAATGACCAGGTGGCTACAGTACTTATGGGGTAAGTACTCAGACTGACCAAGTCTGAGTCTCCCACTTCCTAAATCAAGACCCTCCTTATCAGGATTTTTGGTATTTTCACTTCTGTGTAGTAAATCTCTAAACCCTGCAAAATGGATCACTTTCCTGAAGAACTGGAAAATCTTTCTAAGCTTGAAAATGTACACAGAAACAGGAAACATTTCCAACACAGCTCTAAGGACCCAGATAATAGGGAGAAGAAGTCAGGTAGTGCTGGAGCCGAACCCCTGAAGCTACCATCATGTAAGTCCTGACAAAATTCAAAGTCACATTGCTTTTCATTGTCAATAATTTTTGCACTGGTAGTCTGAAACAGCATCTAAAGCTTTGCTTTCTTTTTCAAAGTTTACCTGAGTCTCTTTAATCTGGCTGTGCATTTTTCAAAACAGATTTTTTAACGTTATTGTAATTTCAATATTTCCTGTTTTAGAATAGGTCAAAAATATAAGAAGATCAGAGTTTTCCAACACGTTATTTTCAGATTTTTGCTCTCGATCTCAGGAAATAGAGAAAACTAAATGTAACATGATTGTCTCAATCTCTAAAAACTTTAGCTTCATTTTGAAGTTCCAATACAATTTCAACCTTACAATATTTGTTTGCTCCTTTTACAATTTCTTCAACATATGTTTTCACAATCTGTAGGCTACTATCAGGGGCTACCTACCTACTAACTCTGTTACTAACACCAAGTAAACCCCTGTTACATTAAAACCCTTTTACTTTTTCCTTCTCCTGCATGAGGAAGATTACAGTATGGAAGAAAAAACTGGCTGTTTTGAAAGATACAGCTTAAAGCAACTCTTACATCTCATGGCCACTAATGGCAATTTGTGCTCCTGTGACTCAAGGTCAGAAAATCGCTAAAGTAAGTAGGTGACAATCCTCAGTCTTGCCCCAAATGCAAATGTTATGTAAATTACATATTGATTTAATTTTAACTGGTCTGTGCTTTACCAACTAGAAATATGAAATCAGAGAGTGGAAAGTCTTACGTGAAGTTGCATTCATGAACTCCACCAAACTGAGTCCTCACAGTAAGTGTTTTTCATGATTTTAGAGGCAGGAATTACACAGAACAGTACGTTTTACAGACAAGTGTTAATGGGCTTTTCGATCTTTCTCTAACCTAGAGCTATAAATACAGACTAACATGAGAAGCTGCCACCTTTTTCTCTAGTTACATTGGCATAACTATACCAGCCTCAGAGCACAGACAGTGAGTACACTAGCAGAAGGAATTTCTCCCTCAGTAGTTTTGCTACCCGCCTTGAAAATATGCTATAAGCTGGCAAACCCTCTTCCGCTAGGAAAGCTGCATGTAAGGGTTTTCCCCACAGCAGGATGATTTCACCTGGGGTATGGCTTTCTCACATTATATGACAAAACTAGGCTGCAAAACTTGTGGATCAAGCTTGGGTATCATCTGCCCTTGCTCTCCTGGTCCATTTCCATCTGTCCGCCATCTTCCTGGCAGCCAACTCTGTCTAGCAAATCTCAGTACAAGGAGCCTGATTTAAAGTCGATGGAGAAGAACAGAAAAAAAAGATCCATAGGCGTGGTTAGGCTTTAAGATAGCTGAATGCTATGAATTTACTAATTTGTATCTCCAGCAAAATTATTTCTCTTCTTCCCATACACTAAGCCATGTATATCGATGTTTCCAGATACGCTTCCTAAACAGTATGTAATCGAAACAATATCTGCCCCCAAACTTTAGTTCCTAAACTAGCAAAGGCTACAATTCATGTTTAAAAAAAGAAGAAGAAAAAAAAAAGTGGGGGGGAGGATCATATCTTTGCATTTCTTGCAGTTTCTTAGAACTTTTGTCTTCGGTGGAAAGTTCTGTATCAACAGTAAAAACAAACCATGTACATGGTTTGTTGATGAATGGGGCTAATGAGATCCTTAGTTGGGTTACTCCAGCAAAGAACACTGAAATACAGTCTCCTCTGTGTTTTCTTGACATTGGTATAAAGAGGAACAGGATTTCACTCAACCCAATCATGGAAAATCTTCATGCCTTTAAAAAGCCTCACTTTCTTTATATATCTAGATATATTTTAAACATAAAATTAATTGTAGCTAGTTAGTTTGTGCAGCAGACTGATATTAGTATTGTGTGATTTTCTGTGTTTATTGCAATGTTCTAGCTATGGTATGTTGACATTTTTGTTTGATGTACCCATCTTCCGGGCAGCTAACTCTCTGGTATAACCTGTCTCAGAATGGCCTACTGCATCAAGTGTGAGAAGTTTGTGCAGTTCCAACTTCAACTGTCTCTCAACTATATTGTATTTTGTCTTTGATACATTATTGGAGCTCTCTCATTTGATGGTATTAAGCCATTTCCTCAGGCACAGGATGCCTTTTTTCCAGACTCGTTCCTTCGAGATCTGGGCAGCAAATTTGGGTTTAATCCACTTCCCTCTTCATTGCAGTTTTACTGGAAGCAGCTGTTATCCCTTCTTTAACAGTTTGCTTGCTGTCAGGCAGCCTGAGGGACCCACCATATGACATCCGTCCTTGGTTCTAAATATACACCTGCACAACATGTTTTCTTGGGGCAAGAGCAGAGCAAAGGGACTCTCTTTTCCTTTTGCACAACTGTACTTTCATCTCTTGACTGGAAAACTTTATCTATTCCCTGTAGTTATACTTAGCAACTTTTCATCTTTTGAATAGAAGGGTTAATTCTACTTTTAGTACAGTCTGAAAATGTACTACTGCTCTGTTGCCTGTTTTAGTAGACATAAACATCAACACTGCAAAATGGAAATCTGTTACCCCTTAAATCTCATTTCAGCTTAATACAGAAGATTCAGGCAGGTTTTGCTTAAGAGAATGAGGGAGCCTAGAGACACATCCCATGGGGCTCGACTTAATGATATTATTAGAAGTAGGCTCAGAAAAGATGTGTATAAAATGGCAATATTTTGCAGAAGAAGAAGAGAACAGTAGGATTAAGTGTGATAGTGAACATGTCAGCCATAAATGTAAAAATGTCAAAAAGTGAAAGAGAATTCTATAGCGTGATAGGGACAAAAGAGACAGTAACAATACAGAAACTTCTTATTACATTTTTCGTTTCCTGGGCTTACATGAGGGCACTGTATGACAGATTAATGGGTCATAGTAACAGAATCAAGAGTGAAGGCCAGAGAAGTATCTTCCACTAAACAAAAAAAAAAAAAAAAGAGAAAAAAGAAAAGAAACAAAAAAGAAGGTAAAAGTCTAGAATAATAGTACCTATCAGAGAAAAGACAATTCTGAGTAGATGTGTGTCATGGTTTAACCTGGCAGGTAGCCAAACCCCACGCAGCCACTCGCTCACTCTCCCCCCCGCCCCGGTGGGACGGGGAGAGAATTGGAAGGGTAAGAGTGAGAAAAATTCGTGGTTTGAGATAAAGACGGTTTAATAGAACAGAAAAGGAAAGGAAAATAATAAGAATAAGAATAAGAATAAGAATAATGATGATGATGATGATGATGATGATGATGATAGAATATACAAAATGAGTGATGCACAATGCAATTACTCACCACCTGCACTGACCAATAACCAAGTAGCGATTGCTACTTCTCGGATCACGCCTACCATTCATATACTGAGCATGACGTCACATGGTATGGAATACCCCGTTGGCCAGCTGGGCCAGCTGTCCCAGCTATGCTCCCTCCAGCCGCTGCTTGGTAGAGCATGGAAGCTGTCCTTGACAGGGTACTTAGCAACAACTGAAAACATTAGTGTGTTATCAACATTCTTCTCATATTAAATCCAAAACACAGCATTAGGAAGAAATGTAACTATCCCAGCCGAAACCAGGACAATGTGATACATGTTACTACTTGCTAAGTTGAATAGTGAGTTTACATTTATCTTACTTTTAAAAGGTTGTCTGTCTTTTAAGACACACTCTCAACTCCATACGGTGCAAAAAATATACAGTATTTTAAAGAGGGAGAAAAATAATTTCAATTAACTGAACACCTTAATGAAAAAAACAGTAGATATATCAAATTAGCTAACTCTATACTAGCTTATCTAAAGTGTCCTTTAGTGCTCTTACAGGGAAAATGTTTATTTATAGGAAGCTGATATTAGATATTGGAGATGAAACTGACAAAAATTATTAATCAGAAGTTTATTTTTTTTTTATTCCTGTATTTTCAATGGTCATATGCAGACAAAACAGAACTTCCACATTCACTTATTTTTTTAGAACTTCTCTTTTGTGTTAAAACAAATTTTTATTATTAAAAACTTCCAGTCTAGTTACCAATTGAAAGTACAAGTGCACGTTGTTGAAGTACTTCAGGCCCAGAGTCAGATTCCAGGATGAACAAATCAAAGGAGTAGAGCTCAGGGCAGCTAGAGTCACACTTCCGATTTGGATTTGTGAACCTAGATGGCTGGGCTGAGGCTGTGGTCTGGAATTTTTCCACAGTTCAGTTCACCTTTTCATTTGGGCTGACTGCTAGCAGGAATAGGAATGCACACAATGTGCATTGGCTAAATTAATTGTCATTTTCTTGTTTGCTAATATTGCTAGTTTTAATAATCTACTTAATTTTCAAGACCTACCAGCAGTACATTCATGTACTTTATATCTTACATCAGTCTAAGTCTTTCAGTTAATTTGCCCTACCATGTGTCAGATATGTAGCTGCACTATTTATTGACTCCTCACTTCCACCCACAAATGGCCTATAAAACCTCTCAAAACAAAGTGTATGATTTACAAGGCAATGTCAGCAAGAAGCGGCAAGTGGTCTTATACGTTCAAATGCCCCTGCAAGTAAGTACATTGCGTGAAATATAAGTTGTTCTGTATGATGCTGAAGTGTGCCTCAAGCATTTTTTATGTACAGAGATCATCGAGTGACCTAGTTTCTGATTTAAAACTATTTATTGCCAGGGACCAAATGCTTCATCAGAGTAATGAGTGTTTGTTGTTGTTGTTGTTGTTGTTGTTTTGTTTCCCCACGAAAATAATGCAAGGGAAATACGTGATTGGTAAGCTTACCCTTGTCTCAATTAGGGGCCACTTCCTGCAAAAGACATTGTGCTCTAAATGCAAGTTGTCCATGTCACTTGGAACGACATACTTCACTGCATGTGGCATAGAACAGAAATATTTACATAGTGCTGTTTTGAACTGCAGTATCAGTCCCTCTACATTTTATCTACATCAGGGGAGTCACAAGTTGACATGCAATGTGAGAACCAAAAGTATGAGTTTTCTGTTGAGACCATGGATAGGTGGCAACAATGAATATGAAGTGAGAAGTCTTCAGGAACTCGTCAGTAATGCTCCCAAGGAAAATTTTGCACTGTGATACTCCAGTTGTCCTGATAATATTACTTTCATGGCCAACCTATGGCTCCATATGAAAATAGGGAAAAATTGGACTAAAGACTATGTACATTTTTTACTCATTGTCAAAATTTATCTTATTGCATCTTTTCCCATAAAATGAAAAAATAAGAGAGGCCTGCTGCATCATATTCAATATGAAGTATGTCCTGCATAATCATAGGTAACAGAACATCAGGAATTTGAGTCTTATAAGAAGCTGCTCAATGGTGCTGGTGATGAGGAAATAAAAATTTTAAAGAGTAGGAGTCTGAATTCAAGTTCCTAAATGCATGTTTGGGCATCTAATAAAGGCCTATTGTTTAAAGATTGTAAGATGTGTAGCTTTCTGTCGATGGAGCAGGCTTGTGGGTTTTTTCCCAAAAAATGTTACGTCTAAAGAAGTATTTCAGCGTTTCACTTTCTGTAACATTTTCAGCACCAAACTTAAAAAAACCACAATATTTCATTTTGCTTCTGTTTAGAGTAACTCCAAGCTTATAAATTCTTTTTTTTTTTTTTTTGGCACAATAATCATGAGGTTTTCAAATCAACTCTTTGCTAATTGGATTCTGGAGAAAGTTCCAAAACTGTATTATTTTTCCCAATTCATAGTAAGTGGACATTTTTATATGTGAGAATTTCTTTAGGAATTACTTTTTCATGTTGTTGTTGTTAAATTTCTGTTTGGTTGTAGCATAAAGCTACAGTGGAATTCTAATTAACACAATAAAGCTTATTAGTGCTCCTAAGAATCAGGATATTAAATAAAAGTCAGGCTAGGTGTGTAAGTAATGCACTTGTTAACAATAAGTTTAGTTAGTCCTAAGAATAATTGGTTTAAAATAGTGGAATGATACCAAAAAGGTGAAGATATAATGCAGAGGAAACATAATGAAAAAGAATGTGAAAAATATGAAGAAAAATAGACATATTAATGCATCATTAAAATTTTCATTGCAGTAGATAAAGCATGTTAAACATCAGGCTATAAATACATAAAGTTATATAGCTTAATTTTACACAAGGGACTGGAGAATATTTTCAGATTTTAATTCCTAAACAGCAGATATCTTTTTTTTTTTTTTTAATGTCAGGTTTAATCCTGAATGATACCATTCAGGAATCTGTGGCAAATACAGCAAGATATATTCAGTGGTGCCTAATATACCCCAATGATTAAATGTGCTGTATAGACAAATGCATGCTGTCTTCATTTATTATATCCTGTGGACAGAATTTAGTACTTCTTCCCTTTAACTTTCAACACTAAATGGCAAAATAAATTCACAGAAAGAAACCAGCCGTATACAGGGTTACATGTGGATGAAGAGAGTTACAATTCCATTTACTTTCTTATTTTGGGGGTTATAAAGGGATAAAAATCAAAGGAAACCTCTCAACACTAGTATTATTGGACGATGAAGTTTTTTTGAGAGAGATAACAAATGATTTATAGAGGTTGGCACCAAGTAAAATTTCAAGGAGGATTTAACATTAATCAACTGTCTTAAAACTTTTTGGAAGTATAAAAAACATATCATTTTAACCAACTATTCCCTCTTGCTGAGTCCGTTTACTCACTGTTCTATATGACTGCCACTTTGAATTAAACACCTTTTCACACCATTTGCCGTGCAGATGGCAAAGTGCTCTGCGAATGACAGAGCTGAAACCCCAGGAGCTCTGAGCAGTGCACTGGAAATACATCACAATAAGCAGATACCTATTATCTACTCTTGACTTGTCTGTAATCTTCTTCTCCAAATCCTTGACTGTCTGCTCTTCCCTTTGGCTTTTCTCTCAGAATACACTACCTCTGCATCTTTTTTAGAGAGCTCTGGAGAGGAGATCTCTGTCAATGTCTAGACCACCCTCCGTAAAGTTCAACAGTTTGACAATTTGCACCTCTCACTGCCTGGCAGCCAGTAGTGGGTATCATCTCTTCTGTGATCTCAACTGTGAACATGTTTGGCAGTGATGAGAGAAAGAGCTGTTTAAAGCAGCTGTAGAGCAAGTCCTGTGATGCTCCCCATGCCCCTGGGCCATCCAGGTTCTGCCAATTGCTGCTCTGGAAGGTAGGCGCAGAACGAGGGACATCCTCCCACCTCTCCTCCATGTGTCCTCCTGACCCTGTGGCATTCACACTTCCTTCACACCTGCACTCACCCCTTTCTCAGCTTTCACATCTTGCTTTCAGCTTAAACCCCTGTCACCTGGATTTTCAAATGGTCATTACCTAGCCAAATCTCAAGAATTGTACTCTATCCACCCTGCTCTTTCTCCCTGTCAAACATCTTTGACAGTTAACCATATTCTTCTCCACAAGATACTCTCCTCTGTGTTACATTGCCTTCCAAGCCTGAGCCCTTTCCTGTGTCTCCTCCTAGCTTTTTAGTCACTTGTTACTTGTTACTTAGAGTGTCCTTTAAAGAACTTTTTTCGTCTTCGAATTCCTATATGTTTTCTAGGGTTCAGTTACAACTCTTCATTCTCTATACCTTCTTAGGTTGATGTGATGACTTTGGCTGGGATGTTTTCGTTACTACTGAGCAGTGCTTACACAGAGTCAAGGCCTTTTCTGCTTCTCACCCTACTCCACCAGCGGGTAGGCTGGGGGTGCACAAGAAGTTGGGAGGGGACACAGCTGGGACCAGGGGTGGAGATTGTAATGGACATACCCTTAAGTTGTTGTAACCCAGCATTTGAGTGGCATGTTATGGGAATTACTATAGCAGGAACCCCTTGTTTCTAGCCAGGCTAGGAGCAAGGGGAAGAGTTCATTGCAATGTCAAACCTTATAGCCTGGCCCAAAGGGACCAGGGGTGGAGATTGTAATGGAAATACCTTTAAATTGTTGTAACCCATGATTTGGGTTGCATGTTATAGGAATTACTATAGTAGGAACCACCTGAACCAGCAGAGGACAAGCCTTACAAGAAGCAGTGCAAGTGCAGCAGCGACCTGACCTGAGCTGGCCTTGGCGCCCAGTAACTCCATGCAACACAGCATCTCTGCTGTCCTGAGTGACCACCACAAAGTCATGGACTAAATTAATTCAATGGGCATTTTGTGGACATTTGTGGACATTTTATGGGCATTTTATGGACATTTTACAGGGGTGGTCCATAGTGTATAGTCTTCAATCGTAGATGCAGCTTTAATTCTGAATTTTTTGCAGGCAATGTACTGCTTTAATTCCGTATTCCAAAAGTATATCTTAAATTCTCAGCTTGTCTCTCTAACATAAATAACTACCACTTCAGCTTTCCTTCTTTCTCCCAACCCATTTGCCATCCCCCACCTGACTTCAAACTTTAATGCTTACTTTGGCATCACCAGATTTTGACAAATCTCATCATCCACACATCAAGGTTATGTTAATACTTGCAGATTTTCTGTATACTGTTTTCAACTTTCACCTTTGATAAAATGGCAGCTTGCCATCTCCTTACAACACCTTTCTCAGGTTTAAGAATAGAATAATTTTCACCATCCTTCTTCAGAATACTGTTTAAGGAAGTTCATCCTGGCTTGCCTTTTCCCCATTTCTCTACTGGTCTTCTCCAATGTATCAAACACACACTACTTGTTTTGCTCCCTAGGCCTCCCCAAGTACCCCTCTATTGTTGTACTTAAAAGGAAAACTTTGGTTCCTCCTTTTAAAGTTTAATTTTTTATTACCTCTTATTTTTATTGGAATAGTCTAGAAACATCTGGCTTTATTGTCCTCTAAATCCATCTTAAAAATCCTTCTTTTTAGAGACATCTTTAATGAACAAGGGGCTTGTAAGAAAGATGGGGACAGACCTTTTAGTAGGGCCTGTTGCGACAGGACAAGGGTTAATGGTTTTAAACTAAAAGAGGGTAGATTCAGACTAGATATAAGGAAGAAATTTTTTACGATGAGGGTGGTGAAACACTGGAACAGGTTGCCCAAAGAGATGGTAGATGCTCCATCCCTGAAAACATTCAAGGTCAGGTTGGACGGGACTCTGAGCAACCTGATCTAGGGAAAAAAGACCAAACAACAACACTGAAGAAAGAAAGAAAATATCCTATCTACAGATTTTAAGAAATGAAATAGACCTGAGTCCAACTAAATCTACAGATAGAAGCAATAAGTCAAACCTGTTACTGTGGAAAAATTGTATAAACCTACACAACTGAAAAAATGCTTGCAAAAATATTTCTATCACACCTAGAAAAATTGACACAAAAAGACCACCTTCAAAAACGCTCTTGTTTGTAAGGACTTACAGTTAATAACGCATTGTACCTTTCCAATAAATCTTTTTTGTCCCTTATGGGAAAGAGTGGTAGGAGATATGATGAGCATATTGTACTGCACTCCTCTCCTCCAGTATAAATAGAGGTTCTGAGAAAAGGAATCATTAAAAAGTAATTTAAAATGTGTGGTTTTGTTTGTTTTTCAGATCTGAGAGAAAATTGCTTACTTTACATTGAAGCAAAAAAGGAGAGAGAAGTGCAACTACCATTTGTAGTAAACACTAATATCTCTAGTAAATAGTCTGGAAAAGAAATTTAGAACTTCAGCCACAGTAATTAGCAGTGACTTAATTTACAGCTATTGCAGCAATGAGTTAGTGAAGTACCTGGGAGGTTATTTTTATCAGACTCCTATCTCAGTGAGACAGGTTTCCTCTCCCTTTGAATGCCATGCGTGGATCCCTGTTAGGAAGAGAGAACTGCATAAAACTATGCAAATGATATCTGTTTTCCTCATAGAAGTGTCTATGTTCTTTTCTGCTGTATTTTACCAACAGGATTCTTTTCCTAAAAAAGTCTAAGCAGTTCAATGTGAGGTCTCCTTATGCTTAATGAAACAGTCTGCATCTTCTTTTCAGGAAGTACTGTCTCCTGGTGCCTCACATTGTGTATGGATATAATTGTCAGAATTGTTTTTGCTGTTTGTCTGTTTTAAAGAAACTAACAGTAGGGTAATCTGACATGTTGTTAGTATCAAGCCTCTCTATCAGCTTTGTTCCAGTCTAGAAATTAATCTGAAGTACTATGCACCATTACTTACTATCCTAACAGGAGGGAAACCCTCTTTTTCTGAGAGCCTACACCTGCCCATTCACACACGAGGCAAGACTGATTGCAATTGCATACTTTTTTCCCCAGACCAGCACATAGATGGTTTCAGACACGATCTACCAGCCAGTTACAGCTGAGGCCCAAGGACAGGCAGCTTTGTACTGAAATGGGGCAGGTGCTACTGAGTGTGGCTCCATCCACAAAGAAAATCTAACAGGAGAACATATTCCCCAGGAACAGCAGAGGGCTACGCCCCTGCCCCCGACCCAATGCTTGGCACCTCATGCCGTGGGAGATACCAGCTCTCTTCCTCTGGCTGCCAAACAGGTAAGCCTCTCCATGAGTTTCTCTCTCAGATTGCACAATTGGAGTAACATAGGTCAAGTAATTTATGCAGTGTGGATATGGAATTACACACTGGTGTTAAACTACTTATTTTCGCATGTCAGTAGTAATCTGAAAAATAGTGCAAGTTTTCGTATGAGATGTGCTATTATTTTTACTGAAAGCAAGCCATCTTTATGTCAATGAAGAGAAATAGTATGATTTATCTGTACCTAGACGTCTACTATACCATGAAATTAATTATTTTCTGGAAGCATTTATTTCTCTTTACTGACTATAGAAAAGGAGCCCAGGGTGATTCCAATGTAGTAGTCTGGACAACAAATAGTATACTTGGATAAATAAATCTCAGATCTGCAAGGCAGACAACTTCACGTGTTTACTACAGCTCACCTGAGACAAGCCCCTTAGTCGGATTAACCATAACTCACAAACTGGTTTAGCAGTGCTTTACTTCTAATCATTCAGCTCACACATCTGTGGCAGTGTCAATAAGAAAGTAAAATAAAAAGAAATACGCCTTGCTCAGCCCAAGATTCCTAGTTATATCGAGAAGATCTCTGCATTGTAATGGGACCCACCCAAATCTCTTACCTGGACTCTGCACCAGACAGGAATTACTGTACAGTCATGCCTGGCTACGGAGTGGGAGGTCCTCCAGTATTTATGGCCAGATATGCAGATAACCCACCTCTCCTCTCTTTGGGATGAGCCAGTGAAAGGATGTAGGTATCATAGATCCTACTATGTAGGACCTAGGTATCTAGCTGGGGAGTAGAAGAGTCTTACGATTAATTTGATCATGAATGGCAGTAAGTTTATTAGCCAATGGCTCAGTGTTTAACAGCATGAACTCAAGAGCAGAATCCCCATCTGTCAGTACCTTGTATTACTGAGATGAAACAGATGGCAAAGCTAATGGAACTGAAATTAAACCCCTCAGCCTAGGTTTACACCTAACTGCATCACCTTTTACTGCCTTACGATTGGCTGCAGAGGGGGGAAAAAGCTTGATATTTTGTAGCTGTAAACCACCTAAATACGAGGAATGGGAAGGAATACTACTGCATTCGCCAGGCCACAGGAGAGGAGCCGTGCACCTGAGAAGATGCCTGACATCATTGATGAGTTCTCAGCCTTTATTGAAGCGTAAGCCTTTTTTTTTTCTCTGAGTGTGTCTACACTGAAACAGAAAATTATGTTTCTAACTCAGATAAGCCAGGCTCAGCTGCAAAATGGATAGGCACTTTCACCCATTCCTACAGTCTCAGCCATACCGTTTTAAAATGATTGATTTTTCATCAGAGCTCAACATCAAACTTGATCACAGGCAACTTTAAAATTAAATAGATTTCTTTTTAAAAGGAATGAAGTTATAAAAAAACAAAACCAAAACCACTTCCTTCCCCCAATGTAATGGGTTATTTAATGTGTTTTATTCTGAAAAAACACCTGGCATATGCATTATATTTTCAACTCCCAGCAGTCTGAACAGGCAAAATTAAGTTAATAATTCCTATCGACATGAAAATTTAAGTGTTATTTGCAAAGGGTCCTTATCTTTCTAATTATTAAAAATGTATATAAATGAAAAATTAATTTGTGCCATAAGGGTAAATGATGTAAATTTTGAGACTGTGATATTTCTTACCTTGCAATGGGAATTAGGTATTTCTTTATAGAAACTGAACTCAACATTAATTTCAAGTAATTAGTAAGAGCTCTGTATTGAAGTTCAATGTTTGTAAAGATTTGGAATATTTTACCTGTAGTACAATCAGATCTTCAACATTATTAGTACCACAAAAAACTTAAGCGTAATAGCATAATATAATTCCTAGTTTATAATGAGTTTTGTAATTCATGACAGAACATGAGATTTTTTTATAGGTGTGGTCTAGTGTAGGGTAGCCTTGATTGTCAGAAATTTCACTGAATCTAGTAATTATAAAATGTGTGTGATCTTCCTTGAAAATCTGCTGTATGGAAATTAGTTAATACAAATCTGTGGGTTTTTTTTTTTTTTTTTCTTCCTTGATCATAAAGAATTTACTGTAAAATTTTACACTGGCCTAAAAGTACTAGAAATACCTGGATTTTATTACTCCTGTCACTCTTTAAAATGAGAAATTACAGTTTCTTCTTTACCATCTCCTTCCAACAGAGCACAGCAGCATTATGAAAAAAAAAACCTGCAGCATGGCCTTTTTTTTTCAGGTTTCTGGTGGCTAATTCTTTCTTACATCTTTGGATCATTCATCTGTGTAATTTTATCATTTCCATAATTACTGGAATAGCCTCTGAAATCAAAGACTACTCCCCATTAAGAGATATAAAGATTTTGGTCTCATATTTCTTTATAGAAAAAGATCCAGTTTCATTTCACCAACTTTAGCTGCTTAAAAATTAGATTTCTTGCCTGAGTTACTGAGATTCCCTCACTAGTGAAGTCTCAAGATGCCTATCTTCAGCCTAGAAAAAGGTTAGAAAATAAAATGGTGTAGCTGCCTCATTTTGGAATGGCTAACGTTAGGGGACAAGACTCCCATCTGGAGTCATAATTTTTTAAAATCACAGTATTATCAGGACTTGGAGTGCAATGTTTTCCTAGTGCAACATCCAAATACACTCTAGACATTACAGAAGAAGGGTTCTGCAGTATTGTGAATTTAATTAAGACATATGATTTCTTAAAGTTCATAGAGAATATACAAAGGAAAGTATCCAAAATGAGTAAAACGTCTTTCCATATTAATGTCTTGCCCTCCTACTCTCCTCTTGGGCATTTTTTGTGTTTCATTTAATTTCTGAATGAAACCTGAACTATATTTTACAAAAATTATAGAAAAATCTCTTCTGATGAGATGTTAAAATGTATTTTAGGCTGCAAGTATTTTAAGGCTGCAAAGATTAATTTAATTTAATTTAATTTAATTTAATTTTGTTTTGTTTGGTTTTGTTTTGTTTTTTTTTTTTGTTTTGTTTTAATCATCTGCTATGATACATAGCAGAAAAAGAGGGCTTTTAATCTTTCCAGAGTAGTCATACCTCAGAATTTCTAACTGTGCTAAATCTCTTACCACAGTTCAGAAGTGCAGTGAGAAGATACCTATGGTTCTGCCTGCCTCCTGGCCCAAAGGTCAAGCCATGAGGAAGTTTCTGATAGCACTTACCTCAATTGAAACTCTATCACTGTACTGTTTCAGGATTATTTTTGGCTTGTCCATATTCCTTCCTCCTTAACTCCTGTAAAATTGTGTCCCCATCCCTCCTGATAATGTTTATCTTGAGTTTGTGTGTAAGTTTGAGCTGTTGGTGTGTTACCACCTTTTTATAACTCATCTTATCTCTACTTCCTCACAATTTTTTTATCAATGCAATCCCTTTGATGCTACAGAAAGAAAAGACTGATACATTTTTTTCTTCACAGTCTTTCTGTCCTCACCTCAGTCTTCCGTGCACATGGAAAAAATAGAATTCCCTAGAGAGGCTTCTGTTCTCTCAAACATCAGGACAACTCTGCTGTCTCCCAGGAGCGGAGCAGCACCATAGCAATGCAATCTGATCAAGTATTAGAGCCCTGGGTTTTATGCTGGATGTGAAGTCACTGGCAAAGACCACAACAGACTGAACTGAATACCACCTCGGGGAAAAAAACCAAACAAACAAGACCACAAAAAAGTCCCTCTCAAATACAGTGATGACTTTACATGAGAGTAAACATCAGATTTACTATTTGACTGTTCATGATTTAACTTAAAAGGAAGGGGACTGAATTTTCACAGTACTAGCATGCAAAGAACTACCTTATTAAAAAGGAAAATAGGTATTATACTATTAAAAACACAGGAAAGTTATTCCTATTTCTTTTATTATCCAATGAAATTTAAATGTGTACCTCTATTTGATATTTATAGTGGCCATAGGACTAAACATTTGTGTTGACATATCTCTTTCCTGGAGTCTATGGTTATTCTGATAATTCGGAGTTTTCTGCATAATCAAGTGTTCATTGTACAGTGTCTGTCTGAACAGACACTACAAGTTTACATTGTTAAGCTTTTTTCCACGTGAGGGTTAGAAGCTTCCCTTGAAATATAGGCTAAGATTTTGATATGATCTTGTGATCTCAAAATACAAGTGGGACTCTAGGGTCAGACCCTTGCTTTTACCTTGTCTTCAGCTGGAGGGTGGAAAATTACATTGCCACAACTGAGAATTACTATTTCTACTGCTGTGCTCCTATGAAACTGTCTTATTCAAAGTAATATACATTATTTTGGTTGACATTTCTGAATTATTTCTCCTACTCTTTAGATGAAATTTTAAAAATTATTGTCTTTCACTTTGTCTGCACTTCTCTCATTATCCATATATACAGAGAGAATGCACAGCAACATATCCTGTGTGGTAAGAACAAGGAAAGTTCTAGATGGTGTAGTACGGTAATTGAGTGGAGGAGAAAAGAGCCATCCTGAATCCTATTAAAAATAATATGGATTATGCTATACAGAAATACCAGCACAACCTACACAACACTATAATATCTGAGCATTTTTTAGAGCAGATTAGTTGAGAAAATACATATTTGATTCTATATATTTTTACTTAATATTTTAACGTCTTTCCCATTAGGAATCATCCATTCACAGGAAGTATATGGTTCATACCCCACTGCTTTTGTATACAGATAAGAAGGAGGTACTGAAAAGGTGAATTCCAATGGATAAATCATCTCAGCATATTTAAAAAAAAAAAAAAAATTACAATTGCCTCCTTTTTCCCCCACAGCACACAAACAAATAGAACTCCATTAGCAAGAATTAATTCAATCATTATTTCATGATGGTATTATTTCGTACCAGATCTGGGGTTGCTGTATCAATGAAGTTCTCCAATGAGTGATGTAAATGGGAGTCAAGTTCTCTGTTTATTCCTGGGGGTAACAAGAGAACTTATGGCAAGGTATTGTTCCAAGGGACATGTTAACACAAGATAATGTGATTTATGCTCAATATCTATCATACTGGCAGACTTTGGACAGATGATGTTGTTTGTCAAAACCACAGAGTAAAACAGAAAGCAGAACATTTTAATCAGATAAGGATATTTATATTTGTGTCACATAAAATATTCCATGTGCTAGGACTAAGGGGAACATAGATAGCAAGATAGATCTTGGACTCTTTCTACAAGACGGAAATAAAGGAGCATCCACTAGCTCTCCATACACTGTGTAGAGAGAGAGGGACACGTGTCCTTCCCTGGATGTCATCTGGTGTCTCACATCAGCTGGCTGTGCTGGCTTTCTCTTGCCTACCAGGAATCTAGAAGGAGCTAAAGCTTCTTTGATTCTTGAAAGAAAATAAACAAAATTCAGCCAAGAACGATGGCTCCCTTGGTCTCCTTCTCACTGTCTGTCTAATACCTTTTTTGCACAGTATATATTCTGGTGTTACAAGGAACTTGGCTTAGAAACTTTCCAGGGATAAAGAATAGCCAAGATGCTGTAAAAATACCACCACTTTACATTGACTTTCCAGGAGAATTTAGTATGTTCTCTTCATTGAAGAAAACCTGGAATGATCAATTCAAATGAAAAAAATTTCCACTACGTATGTATGATATGAAGGTTGTTTGGTTTTTTTTTTCCAGATACTGATACTTATTATCTGTATTTGAAGAAAGAAATTTGACTTTAATATATGTTCTATATTTTAAAATTTATGTTAGTGTAATTATGTATATTTTATACTTTGCATTAATTACACAATGGAGTTACAGGTGTAAGAATAGTGTGAGCTCAATGCTAAATCTTTAAAAGATTTTTTTTTCCCCTCCATTAGTAGGATATCCGTTATATAGGCTTGTTTTTGTATGACAACTGAAAAATATTTTAATGTTCTGTGGAACTGCTGCTTGCATTTTTTACTTAGTATTAGGTCTTTTCCTCAAAAAATATCTTCCTTTCTGATCTACAATGCTACTTTTTTGATAGTATTTATTCCATAGAGGTATCCAGATTCCTATGAATTTATTCTTCTTATCTTGTGAATGATTCTGTACTTCCCTAAAAAGCAACCCTGCCCTCCCTCCAAAAAAAAAAAAACCCACCAACCAAAAAAATCAAAACTAACTCAACAAATATCTTCCTCTCTTTTTGAGTTTCACTCAGGTGAAGCATGGAAAAATTTTCAGATGGGTTTGGGAATCAAAACATTGACATTGGATAAGAGAAAACAAACTTAGTAAACATTTTTGCAAATGGGCGAGATATTTCATCGCTATATAAATCCTCAGAATCAAAGAATTGCACCCTTCAACTCTTATAATTAAAATAATTTTGAATTTCAGAAGTGTAGAGTGCTGACAATCTCATTGACTTCCCCACCAACAGGAAGAGTATTGGTGCTCGTGAAAAATCAGGGTCCCCTTTTTGAAAGGCCATTCTTTAGTACCGATTATTGAAAGCAGTATGGTTTTCCTGATTTTAAAAAATCAAAAGAATTTTGCAATTATAGTCTACTATATAAACAGCACATATGTTTTTGAACTCTGGTTTTGCATATGTGCCTTGCAACTATACTTTATTATTCCAGGGAAAACTCAGAGGAGGATGAAAAAACTGACAAAATGAAGTAGTTCCTTGAATGCACAGTCTGATATTGCTATGAATCCTGAACTAAACATATTTGTTTCCTTTAACTACTGCTATTTAGTGGGAGGGAGGGCATCATATATTTATTTTAACAACTGTCTAAAAATCAGATCAAGCAAACTTGGCTGCCTCAGTACTTATACACAAACAACTGGAAACAATCCACATGGAGAAGGAAAACACAAATGAAAAAGAAAAAAGGCTGTAATTGTCTTACATTGAGGTAGCAATTCTATGCAGCATATAGATAGAACAGAACAAGATTTCTGGGAACAGGGTAAGTCCTAAAGCTTGAACTTGACAGTTGGATGATTTTTTTTTCCAGCTTTAGATAATTTTATTTCATCTCCCTATGTTGTTTGTTTGTTTCTGTATTCAATAAAGCTAACATTAATTTTTGATAAAATGCATGATGGGTCAGAAAACAGGAAAAAGGCTTTGGGGCTGGACTGTTTCATGAGGCAGGAAGAGCCCAATCCATTTCCAGAGCAAGCTCTTTATTTCATGTTTCATGGGAGATGCACTCTCTTTTTTTTTGCATGTTTACAGCACAAGGTATTTGAATTGCTTTTTCATCACTTACAATTTTATTCTTATTTTTGCAAAATACAAAATAGTTACAATTAAGTCCATCCCTGTATAGTTTCTAACTACATACCAGGGACAAGTCTGCCCATAGCTATGGAAAAGAGGAGGAGGGGAGTACAATGCAAAATAATTAAAAGGGTTAATTTACCTCTCATCAGGATTTGAAAGCCGAAATGCCAGATGCTGCTGTTATTGACATATTTTAGTAGAAAATTGAGGTTAAAGGCCTTCTTTCTCTTCCCACTCCCCCACCCACAACGTTAAACCAATCTTGCCTTGCTACAGCCTTGCTATTGGACTTCCTCATGCTCTATTCATCTCTTTGAAGCCTAGCTCTAGGCAATAGCTGATGTTCAGTAAGCAAGGTGGTAAAGAAGCATCTGTTATTGCAGCCTGCTGTCCTGATAAACAGAACACATGGCTTCTTTACTTATCTAAAGGGGGACCTGGGTTACTTGAAACATATATCTTATTTTCCTCCTCTCTGATGAGGATTCAATCATCCAGCAAATTTTGCCGAGGAACTGACTTATCGAAATACAGAAAGCTGCTAACAGAAGCTGGGAGGCAGCCAACTGGTTGACACCCAGCTATGACAAAAAGTGAAAGCAACATGTAATTCAAATATCAGAAAAGGGCAGAGAAATTTGTTCTATCAGTGGTGGTTGTTCTTCAAGGAGAACTTGTCATGAATGTTCTTCATCTTCTTGTCGTGAGCAATCTTCATCTTGAACATCATTACAGTTAGAAAGTTAAAGTTTATAATGGTTTTCAGACATGTCAGTCTCTTAAAAAATGCTTCAGGACGCTAAATATTCATGCAACTAGAGAACTGAATGATTAATGGCAATGCTTAAGATTAAGAAAAAAGTAGTGCTCATTTATGATATCCTCTATTATTACCATAGTGGAAAAAGAACTCTGGCAAGATCCAAATCCAAGCAGAATTAAATTTTTAAATGAGGTTGAGGAAACTGAACATGGTTTTTCAGTTAGTATCTATTCAGAGTTAAAAATGTATGCCTAGGAACATTTTTACAATCTTTTTAACATTGAAACTAAATTTTACTTTTTCATCCTGTTCTACTAATAAAATGGCAATAGCACTGACATATGGCAAGATGGCAAGGGGTAGAACTCAATAGGTGTAGTTTTCACTAGATAAATGGTCTCATTAAGAAGGAATTCACCTCCAGCATTAAGGCTTTTGAAACTATGTGCCAACTGTGGAGCCATGTGGAACTGTGACTTCAGAGGTGCAGGGTTTGGACATTTTGCTGGATCCTGGGCCACTAGGTTTATACTCAAACTGTGGAACTTCAATGCATGCCCTGTCTGACTCCATGTCAGGGCAAGGTCTGGATGCACCCCAAATATCTGTCTTCTCCCTTCCATGATTGGGTTCCCATCAAAAGGCAGCCTAGAGGCGCAGGCTAGTAGGAAGCTGGACTTGCTCTGGACAAGTCTAGAAGAGTCCATCAGCATCCCAGGGCACCCATACGACTGGCAAACTAGATACAGTATAAAAGTCTCCCACCTTCATCTTATCAAGAAATATTACACTTAACAGATATCAAAGCTATTCACAAAGCAAGGAAGCCGTATTCTGTACAGCAGGCTAGTGTTCTCCTTTGTAATTTGGGATTAATATAAGAAAGCAGGAGAGCTGTTCTAAATTATATTGTCAGGGCTGTCTTGTCCTTGCAGGCTGAACCGAAGCATACATTACAATCCTTCGTAGTCTTTCTCCTAACTCAGGTGTAATACTTATATGAACACTGTAGAGCTACCTATAATTCCCCAAAATAATGTATTTGCAAATGGAACTACAACTTGCAACTTAGAGATAGCTCATGGCCACTATCCTCTGGTTACTTGAGACTGGAGAAGCAGAGTGTATTTTCCAGCCCACCAGCACAGGTTGCTTGTCCAGATATAACAAAGTAGTTGCATGAAACTGGCTCAGCTGGTTGTGTTCTCACTGCTTATTCCAAAATGTATAAAAGTGCAGACACAGTGAGTGAGGCACAGCACACTTGGGATTACAACAAAATAGTGTTAGATTGCGAGCAATCTAACAAAAGTAGTAAAGACAGGTAAGTGAGAAAGCTGTCTAACTTTTTCATTGCTTTTTTTTTGTTAAAGGCCAGGTCTATATTTTTTTACACACTTGTTATTAGAGTTGAGTACAATTTTTTCTTAACTAAAATAGTGCAATCAGTACAGATAGTAGAGTAGATGCTGCTGTATTACTATCACAGTTATTCTACCACAATAATCAAATGTGAATAAGCTATTCCAGTAGAAATGTTTTTTATACCAGTTCACCTATATCCACTCTAGAGCTTGTACCTTTTTTAACCTTACCAAATTTCAAGCTGATACAGTTAAAGTGGTGCAAACGTCACATGTAAACAAACCTCTTAAATTCCATATGTGAAATTATGACTCATGAACTTCAATTTGACCAGGAATACCCAGCTGTGCTGTTCTCCCATTCATCAGATAGGATTAACAGTGTTTACTTACCTTATAGCAGTGCAGGGAAGATTAATTATTGTCTGTATGTTTTCAATCTTTCAAGGATGAAAAGTGTTACACAGATACTAACCACCACAAAAGGAGCTGTAATGACCTATAGAACAAGGTACTGCTTAGCTATGTGATGCTTTCTGCTGGAACTGGCTGTTCACAGGTATAATCCCTTCCTGAAATCTAGAAAGTGAATACAAAGTTTAGAGGATTTTTGAGTCTGAGCAAAAACAGCTGTAATGCTACTCAGTGTGCGGCGGGTGAAAAAAATACTTATAAAATCATTAATTGTGTCTCTTCCAAGGTGCAATGGTAATTTTGTGAGAAGACAAGTTGCATTCTCTTGCCCTCTCCCAAAGGAACTCCAAGGGCTGCCTCATGTTAAACATTTGTTACCACACATTGGACAGGACTTTGTCTTCCCACTGAGAAGCAGTAAGTGCTTCCCTTGTGACTTATAGCAATGATTATTAAGAGCACAAATGTTGTTGCTGAGAAATCTGGTCCCCTATGTCAGTATATGACCTTTGGCAAATTTTTATTTTTTATCACTCTGCAGTGGACATATCTTCATTTTCCCTTTATCAGGATTTGCTTGTCACATGCATGTTTTCAAATATTTTTACATGACTTAGAAGTAAGGATCCTGTTGATGCACAATGGGTTTTACACAGCATTGCCACCAAAATGATTTAGAAATTATACTCCATAATACTGTAAATCATCAATTTCATTTTCCCAGAAGTTTTACAGTAAACAGACCTGAGAACAAAAATTGCATATGCTCCAGATCTGGCCTGGAAAATGCCGTTATATATGAACACCCTTAATGCTAATAATAAAGTACAAAGGATAGTACAAAGAAAATCAACAAATTAGCGACCTGTGTCAGAAGAAAAACAAAGAGCTTACAATTCTATTTATTTCCTAATTTTCTTCTTATTTTTGAAAAGTGTAGGGAAAAGCAAGGGTGATAGGATGTGAGGTTTCCCATGAAACTACAGAAGTAGGTCACCAAAGCAACTATTACATAAAGGAAAAAAATGCTCCTGAAGAACAGTCTACAGAAGGAGCAGTTATGTGTCGTTTGATTCTGACTTTCTTCTGCTACTGAGCAGATTTTTGCTGATACTTAGATACATAGTTCACTGTTAATTATTTAAAATATACTTGTTTGACTTCAAGAAGAGTCTGTTGCTACATGGATACTGCTCCATTTCAGAGGAAAAACAATGTTTCAATTTATTGTTATTATTTTATTGTCTTACTAAATGTGGGGAAAAATATACAGATATTTTTCTCAACATGCTTTTAATAATCATTCCATGCAGCACTAATTTCTTTCAAGTTTTCATTTAAAACTGCTTTTATTAGTTAAGCTCTGCTGTTATTACATTGCTTAGGGATTTATTCACTATTCTTAGTGTGCACACAATTTCTATTAATGCCAATTAATAAGCATTAATTGAAAAAAAGAATCACATAGTTGTTTCTAATTTTCATTTTTCACAGAAATTATTTCAGCAAGTATTTGGTATTTTTACAGAGATAGAAATACATTTCCATTAAAATTATGTCAACACCAGAAGATTTAGATGTGTATTTTTTTTTCCTATTTCTTCCCATATTGAGTATATAAAACCTATTAAGAATGGGAATGCACAAAAAATCAATGAAGTTGGATTGACCATCGCTTTCACTGACATCCGTTGAGGTATGAACTGTGTCTATTAGACCTGAAGATATAATAAAATCTGTAATATTCATAGTTTTGGCATGTTCTTAAAGAAGCAAGACCAAAGTCCTAGTGAAATTAAAATTTCCTTGAGTTCTGAGGCCAAGAAATTCAAGGCCAAGTTCGACCAAAAGAGGCTTGGATTTCAGCATGCTTCTTTTGAAGCTATCACGCAAAAAGGATGCACTCTGCTCACACATGATATCACCCCAAAGTGAAAATCTGAGTCCAGCGAAAAAGGCTTCTAGAAACTGACAAAATATCCAGCTCCGGTATCTGGTATTTGACAGCTTTATAGGGAGATTTAATTGTCAATTCCACTTACTTCTGCAAAAATACACCTGTTTGGACTCATCTGAGCAATAGAGAGCAGGTGTTACTTGTACAAAGAACTTCCTCTGCTGCTTTTCTGTATGCACTGTTAGACATATTCATAAATAAGTGCACTGAAATGTATTAAAAATTTCAGATGCTTCTAACAGTTTCACCTTCATATTACTACACAGTTTTATTTTTCTCCTATCTCTGAAATAAAAATAGATTGTAAGACATTTAGATTTTATCAGAGATGCTTTGTCCATCTGTTATTTTATATATATATATTTATTTATATATATATAAAAAAATATATTTCATAACAGAGATGTTATATTTTACACTGAGTCTAGCAGGGGAACAAGTTAAAGATCATGTGCAAATTAGTTTTTAGTGTTTGGTTTAGGTTTTATTTTTCCCCTTTGCGTATCATAAAACACCACTGATACTTTTTTTTTTCCTTAAAGAACTTACTATGTTCTTTTAAACAAATGGAAACAACACTATATTCTGAATATATATGTCTTTCTTACAATACTTTACTGACATGTGTATGTATCCACCTTACAATATCACATATGCACGTATATTCTGGACATGTCCTGAATTTTCCTTCTTACAATTTTCTACTTTTTTACTGAATTTTTTATTGAAAAAAAGTTTTCATGGTTGGAAGAGTTCCATATCAGAGGAGTCTTTAACATATACTTTAGTTTAAAATCTAATTTTTTGGCAGGGGACTTTTTTTGCTGAAAATAAAAACTTTAGACAGCAAAGAAAATTGGTGTAATTTACTCTTTTTGTCACAGAGAAATTAAATTGAAAATGCAGGACTAGTACATTATTAAACTGTGACTGTTTATAAATGTGGACATCAATCCCAGTTTGCAGGATAGGTTACTTTATGTTTATTATTTCAAAAGGCTTGATAAATAGTCTACACAGATTTATTGTAAAGCTCCAAAAGTTTGATTATGAAGCACTGTCGTTGGGGGTCTGAGTTATCTTAAAAATGCACAGAACTCAGTATACTGCTGATTCTAATCACACATTTCTCTAAAACTCATTTGAGCATCAGTGTGCTTTTTCTTCAGAGTAGAAGATGAAAATCTGTCTCAAACTTGTAGCAGTATGCCCGAGTGGCTTAAGGTATGAACCACTGCCATAGTATCAACCCACATTTTCAGTGCTTTTCTCAGGTTTTCAGTACTATTCTGGTTGAAATGTATGTATAGATGTTCTTAACAATGCCATGTCAATGATTTTTAATAACTGCACTTACAAAAAAGCAGAAAAATCAGAAATGTTTGCTGTGTAAAAATATAAGATAATAAAATGTAAATTGGACAATACAGGCATGGTAGATTGTTTTTAAAATTGAAAATTAGTTCTTAACACCCCCCATCATATTTTCTATTTTCTAGCTCTTCATTGAAGTTGTTATAGTTTTACTAAATCGTAATATTATTAAACAAAAGCTTGAATGCAGTTTGTTCATTTATGCAGAGAAAGAGCATAAGGATTCCTTAAAAATACAGTTATTAGCTTTTATGTTGCTAACATTTTAGTTGAAAAATAAGTGAAAATAAGGTGTTTCAGATACGCAAGTGGGTAAAAAGTACACTATGAGCTGGACCTCTACCAAGGAAAGTGAGACCAGTGTCCCATTCCTAGTTGGTCCTGTCTCCCCTTAGAATATGCTACCAATTACATGATTTTCATCTTCTCATCTGGGTAAACCAAACCAGTGGAAATAAACTAAACCAATAGATCTATAACTGTTCATACAATCCATGAATTTACCTTGAAGAGGTATTCCTGAACAGAAAACTGCGATGTATACATAAGCCTCGGGGGTTGTGTTTGTTCATATCAGACATAAGACTATAAAAGTATGTTTTTACTCTTTGTTTTTATCACAGTTTGTTTCTGTACAAACATATAGATTTTATTCTTAAGTATGCATTTTGATTTCTTTCTGTCTTCTCTATGTTAAGCTTTATTTTGGAAAATAAAAAAAAATATATAAAGGATATTTGGAAAACAAATGCCCTTAAAAATCCTTTTTAAGAAAGAATTTTAAAGAATAAGAAGATTCCCAATTATTCTCCAGCTCATTCTGTGGATCTTAAAATTTTACATTTTCAAATTAAAAGATGCTGAAAGAAGATGTGGGTGAAATTGATTTACATTATTTGTAAATCAATATTTGAAAGGTTTGAAAAGAAGCATGATAATAATAAGAACAATATGAAAAATAGTATTCTGAGGAGGATAAAATAATACCTGAAGTCATTCAGAATATATCTGTGTCAAAAAAGCTATCACGTTATTAACAAAATATGGCATATTCAGAAATCATCAATAGGGAATGACCAAGTATTTATATTCTCTAGATTTCATTTGTTCCCTTCTCGTAATAATTTGTTTCTTTGCCCTCTAGCAATTGTTATTTATCTGAAAACCGGAGAAAGAGAAAAGCCAGATTCATGTCAAAGAGATGTTTTCCAAAGCATGTCTTCATCTTTGTGGATGAAGAAAATACACAAGAGCGCACACAAGTGTATTTCTATTAACCGATCATCTGAACAGCTGAACTGGATGTTCAGTAAGGCTTCGTGTCTAACAGAAGACCTGTTTGTCTCCTAACGTTCTGTGAAAACACTTCCTGTCTTCACACTTCCGCGAGGTCTTCTTTTTTTCTTTTTTTTCTTTTTTTTCCCCCCATAATGTTTTTTCTAATTGAATTTCCAAAGTTTTATTTTTGGAGGAGTGAAACAGAGAAGACGTAAGGAATCCCTTTAAGGTGGGTGATTACTTGTCTAACCAAGATGGGCAGGCAGCAAAAGACGTGCAAATAATTAAGCGGTTTTCAAAATGGCATAATCAATCTTTGCATATAAGGTTAACATGTAACTCTGAAATTTAAATACAATTATGTGTGTCCAGGGCAGGGGTACCAGCAGCCTTCCCTTATGATACTTTGTCAGAGGATATGAACAATTCTGCAGTATAGTCAGGGATTATGCATAAAGAAGGGGATGTGTCCTATACATATCCGTAGATGGACATTGCTTTCCCCAAGCCCTTGAAGCCTCTTGCGAATCTCTTGATATTTTTTGCAACAGGCAACACTTTGGCTGCAGTTTTGAGTTTGTTGCCAGCTTTCTGAACACATTGGGTATACCAGCTGTAGGCCGGGCATATTGTGGAACTAAGCTGTGAGATTTTTCTAAGATAATCCCTAAATTAAGACCTCTGCTATAGGAAAGCATAAAGGTGAAAACTAATCAATCATGACAGGTTCAGACCTAAAAACCTCTAGATGATTTCCTTTTCTGGTTAAAAACCATACCTGGCCCTTGAAAAAACAGAGTAGCAATGACCCATCCAGCCCTCCAGGTTTCTGTGAACCCTGTCAAAACCCACATTTGAAAGCAAGGGTAACGTTATCTCTGTGACAAAAAAAAAAACCCAAACAAAAAACCCCCCACAAACGTTCTCCCTCCCCCCCAATCAAAACAGTGAGGGACAAATTTTTAAACTTAGGAAATAAACTTTGGACTTCATTGCAGGATCCCCACATACTTACAATTGCTAATAAAAGATGGAAAATATGTGGGCAGATGACTTCAGGGATATAACTATAAAAAAGGCTGAAACTGGACATGCTTAAGACTGAAAAGGAAGCCACCCTCAGAGATAACTACAGAACTGGGAAACTCCTAGTTATAGGATAAATGCTTATGTCTCTCATTCTTCATTTTCCTGCTGTCCCTCTGTAATGTCCCCCAGAAAGCCAGAGTCCTTTCAGCTACGTAAGATTTCAAACAGTTGAAAGAGGGAAAGCAGAGAAAGAAGAAAAAATTGTATTTTCAAGATTCAAATGAAGTATTGTAACTCCAAACCTAAATTAACTATAGTCTTCCTTCTGCACGATTATTTTAAAAAGAACAAAACCAACAAAAAAAACCCACCACCAAACCTTTAGTCATGCCCAACTGAGGATATTAACTTTCAGAACATTTTTAAAGTCGTTTTGCTTGCTTCATAGAAAAGTGCATGGCATGCACTGCTTTGTCCTGGTCTAATCAAAAATAATTTCATTAAAAAGTTGCTGCATAGGTGTTTTTTTCCACTAGACTACACACAGCATTTTAAGTTATCTTTCACTTTTTCCCTTTGGACTTTAACGCTTACAAATGTAGTTTCATGCTTCATGAAACAAAGACACTCAGGCTGCTTAGTCAACCACAAGCAACAGGACAGGAAGATGCCAGTCTGGGGTGGAATCTGAAATCCCAGGCAAAACCACATCAGGCTGGGCGTCTGCTTACAATACCTCCAGTGCCCACCCCACAGGGGAGAGGAATAGCAACTTTTATGATTTAATTGTGAGAGTCTTTACAGTTATACAAGTCACTGGCTCTGTGTATCTTGAGGACCCAGCTCCTGGAGTCATGCTACTATAGAAAAGATTGGTTCTTTCACACTCTTTTCAGGTATCCTATTATTCTTTTTCAGGTATCCTATTATTTTTGGAACAAGTTTTGCTATTTCTTGTGTTTGGCAAAACAGTTCTTATCCTGGATGCATAGTCCTATCCCCAATGACTAAAAGTTTAGCCCAGAGATTACTCCCTTTGAGAGGAAAACAAAGAGGGCTCCTAAGAATAACATGAATGAAAAAAATTATTTCTGCCCCACTGAGCACACCATCACAGACGCTCAGGGCAGTGCACAATTGCTATGTTGACTCACTGAAAAGCAAGAGAATTCATATTGTCTTGAGGGAATGAACCTCTAGTCTCCCAACATGCACATAACACATGCTCACCCCTTTCCTATTCAATCCAGTTCACTGCCTCATTTTTTTCTGGAAAGAATATTGAGTAGCAGCTGGATTTGCATGTTTTATCTCCTGGTAAACTAAAATAATAATAAAAAATCCTCTGAACTCTTTCAGATAGAGGAAAAAAAACCAACTCCCTCACACAGCAACAAAAAATCTTGAATTAATATTAACCTTTAAATATGCAACTGTGTTCTACAGTCAAGCTTCGGAGGAGTGTACAGCCTGTACCACTGAATTGCTTGATATGGCTTTGCATTAGAGTGACGCTATTGAGATAGTTGAACCCTTGCACTTCTAAGCTCATGAGGGACCACCCTGGAGCAAAGCTAACAGAGTAAAACAGAAATTACTTCAAGACGAGGAGTAATTAAATTCACAGTGCTGGAAAATGTAAGAGAAAGAACTGGGCAATTATGCAGCCAGAGCAAAAATAATTGCTCACACAGATGCAGAGCACAGCAAAGAATTCACCTGAAGATACACAAAAAACATAAAGGTCACACAGAAGATATAGATATATGTTTGACATAACATGGAGTTGTTGTATATATTGCTGTGAAGGATTCATATGAACTATATACTATGGGTATACTCAGTGTTGTGCATTTTACAAAAAAATCTGTCAATGAGTTGTCCTGACAGTACTAGTTCTCATCCGAGCACTGGCCTAATGCCTGGTCTCTGGAAAGCAGTTCATAGCTTAGCAATTTTGAGGATAAAACATGGACCGGGCACTGCTTAAGCTGTTCTCCACAGTATTTCTCCTGGCTGCACCCTATCAACATAAACATAACCATGTAACCATTGTCTCTCATAAGGGCAGTTATTTTTATTTAAAGAGACAGTAATATGACAGGAACCAGACTAAACTCTTGTCCATAGTGACATCTTATGTCTATCTTCCTGTAAGAGTTATATGTACCCTTAGAGGTCTCACACTCTGTTGAATTCATATGATTGAAATTGCTCTCTCCACAAAGGTCTCTCCCTTTGTATCGATAGTATTTCCTACCTTTTAATTCTGCCACAGTTTTATGGGTGGCTTAAACTGGCCTGTGGACAGCTTCCCCCGACCCTATATCCTCACATCTTCTGGGTTGACACCTGAAAGCACCATGTCAATACTGGTCACAGTGTCTGGACCATGTGGCCCAGGAGCTCAATGGCACAGGACTCACAGCAGGACCCACCTCAGGTGACATAATTGAGCCTATCCATAACTGTCACATTTGGGCATGTCGCTGGTGATAAAGTTTAATAAATTTTGTTAAAGGAATAAATAAACTAATCAAACCACAATCACAGTCCTGCTACTTAAATATGCTTGTGTCTATGGCAGTACAAACCACGGGTATTAGAAGGATTTTCATCTACTTAATTTCTGAGAAAACAGAGATTCTTTGCTGTGCCCAGCACCAAAAAAAAAATTAATCAGGCTTTCACAAACTACAGTGCAAATCTTGCATTAAACATGACTGATTTTCTGTCTTACTTCAATGGTAGAGATTTCTGGAGATTTCAGTAGGAGTCTGCAGCACATACCAAAACATACATACCTACTTGTTTGGATTCCCACAGCCTGGCTTAATTCCCATTGAGTGACTAGAAACATTCTGGTTGACTTAAATAGCTTTTTGATCAATACCAGTCTCCTTTGGAGCAGCCAAATTCTGTTGAATGAGAACTAACCCCCTAAGACTTATCACTGCATGCATCTATTTCCTTGCTTCATGAAACTTTTTCTTTTTCCCTGCCAGTACCATTAACTTTTTGAAATGGTACTAAGAACTCTTTTGCTAACCATAAACCTTAATTTTAAATTCTTTCTACAGCCATCCAATTCCAAAGACAAATAGATTTTGATTAAAATGATAAGAGACATTTTATACAAGAAGATCCATTAGAGAAATACTACACATTCACAAATTCCTTGGTATCTTCTAATTAACATTATTTTTCTTAATGTTGGGGTTTTATTCCCTGCCTTTTTTAGCTATTGACTTTACCTACATATTCCTCTCAAACAGAACAAAACATTAGATTATTAAGAGTAATGACCATCTGCCTATTACTTCCACAGGCAAATGCAGTATAAATTGACCCAAACCAGTCTGTACACTGTCCTGTGCCTGTGAAATGAAAATCTACTCTATAAAAATTGGACCTTTTCTGTTTTAAAGAACTCAAAGAAATCTATTATTGGCACTTGGCTGTTACAAAGCATTACAATCAAGAAATAGATAGGCAAGAAAATTAGTTCCTATACTGAACTTGTAGTCTGCTTTCTCTGAGCAGAAATTTGCCACGTTTTGGGGCATTTCATAGTCTTTCGTGACATGGAAAGCAACAGATAATTTTATTCTATCAGATACTGACAAAAGAAATGGTGCTAAAATATTATCATTAATGTTGTAATCCCTAAACCAATCCTTCACTTTTCAAACATTATAATAATCATATTCAATAATGTGTTAATATTTTAGCATTAAAAATTGTATCTATTCAGGATTATCTCTCCTTCTAACAGCAAATTTTGTAAGTCTATTACAATCTTTCTCTTCCTGAAGTCTTTGACACTAGAATCCTCTAAATAACAAGATTAATACATTTTAATTAAAAACCTTCAGGAGATTGCAGCATCTTATAATTGTTGAAGATCTGCTCTGTCTAGGCCAAGGTGATGTCACAGTTGTGTCATATTGGATGATATTGCTGTTTTTCATGCAGAATATTGCATCTCTCCAAAGACGGACCTTTCATATAATGAAAACATGAACTTTGTTACCGGTTCAATTATAGTAAGTTTGCTATTTTTTTCCTTTTGTAAATTCTCTGTGAACGTGCATTTTACTGCAAGTAGACTCACTTCTTTCTTAAACACTTTTTCCTGTGAGGCAAACATAGTTAAATTGTGTCATCTAGTACTTGTTCATAATTGCATCGCAGTTGGAACTGCAAGGCTGTGTTCACAAAATAGTTGTAAATGGGAGGGGAGGAGTTTTCCACTCTCCTGCAAGCATGCAGATGCACTTGATGTTCCACATACACAAAAAGCAGCAGCTGCCACTCAAGGAACAGAATCCTTTAATGGATTCTCTAGCAGATCCAGATACCCAGCCACATCCAGACTAGAGGCTTAAATGCTAATCCCTAATATCCCTAGTGAAGTTTTCCATGTAGAAAAGTAATTTATGAAATTTTATATATTTCTATTTAGACTGTTTGAAATGAACATTTCATGTTGAAATAATATTTTTAGAGTGTAAGACAATTCTTTTCAATTGCAACTGAAAAAATACCGCTATTTTGTATTTTTAGAGTTTGGTTTTACACTCTACCTTCTTTTTCTTCATTTGACTGGGGGAAAAAAGAAAAATAACAGAGAGCGAAAAAACAGCTCTGTCATACAATCTTTTTATATTTTTTTTAAAAACTCTTTTCTGGGTTATCCCAGCTGGAAGCCAAAAAGCATGGAAAGTAGCTCTTTTCATGTTTTTCCCTTTGCCTTGCTCCCTTCAATACTCTTGATTGATGGCAACTGACTTTTCCAAAAGAATTAAGGCAGGGGGGTGATATCTATAGTGTGCATAGTCATAACGTGGCCTCGAATCCCTTATGACAACATTTTAAAATGGGAAAGAACAGGACAGGAATAGGAAACAGGACAATGCACAGTGCTCGTTGCCATTCCTGGGCAAAATATCTGCCTGATAGCTAAAGCATGTGTGGCAAATAATAGCTGGTAGGAGTTGTTGTAAGCTTCTTTGAAGTCATCTATAGTCAAGCATATGACTATGATATTCTGCTAAATTATACTTATGTGTACTAAATTATATATAAAAATACTATTGTTACAAGTACACAAGGCAGCCCCAAGTAGAAGTAGTGTTGCATTATTTTGTACGTGCAAGAATATAATGGAAATTATGAAAATTTCATCCACCAATTGAGAAAGCTTAAACTTAGGCCCTGCTTTCACCTCACAATTGTAAAAAAGTGTAATGTTAAATGCCAGGTTTTATTTGTTTAGGTTATAAAATGTTAGTCAAGAATAAGGGAAGGCAAACAATAGGCTAGTTTTAGAGCTGTGATGTTTTTCTACACATAAAATTGTTGCTGATTTGCATACACATTGTATACTGTAAAGCACAGTTGCTTCTAGAGAATCTCAAATGTATATCTAAGTATGCCAAAGTATGATGAGCCGTGCTTTCAGAATAAAATGCATAATTACAAACAATTGCAACCTGTGGTACACAGATCAATGCATCGCAGCTGAGGACTTACCAGCAAATGTATATCAGTCCCCTGCGCCCTTCCAGAGCACAGAAAAGAAAGCCAAAACCCTGTAGTCCATTAGCAATACAAATTCAATATATTTCTCCTAATTACTTTTTAATTTCCAACTCATTTATATATAGTAGCTGCAGAAGGAAAGAGAGTTCTATTCCTTATTCTGCCACTGTCTTCCTTATTTGACCTTGGTCATATTACAATTTCTCTGTTGCTTAATTGATTCTTCTGCATCATATGCATAATTACTTGCCTTTTAGGTGTTAAGTGGACCTGAGCTTACCTTTTACACTCTGGGAGAATTTTTTTAAAGAAGAAGCTCAAATTAATATTATTTTTTAAATTTCATATTGTTGATTTACAGTCCTGGACTCAAAATTAATTCACTAGATTATGTAGTTTTATCCACTAGCTACAAATTACTTTAAAATTTTCAATTCTAATGTAATTTAGCTTAAACTTTCTTTTTAATACCAGAAACATTTTTCTCCTTCTGTTCAGCCAACGAAAAGAAGAGCCCCACAGTATAAGGAAGAATTTCTTTTCTTCCTTTCTTAATACTGCTCTATAGAACCTTGCCCTGACTATTGAAAAAGGGGCCTAATTCAGAAGTTTTGTATAAGATAAGTAAGATTGCAGAATATAGATCAAACTGTACAGAATCTTCCTGGAAATTAAGACAATGGAAATCAATGACAACTATAGCTGTAACTTATATAGAAAAATAACGTTTTTATCCATACATTGGACCTTACTTTATTAAACAAACCTATTGACTTCCGTGTGATCACCTATAGACTAAGGATATACTCAGTGCCGTGGCGATTTTATTGTGCCTTATTGTGCAGTCTTACTCCAAATACAGACAGACAAAATATCCAAAACTGCCTGTGATTTGAAAAAAATAGGTAAGTACAAAGGGCAAGGAGACAGAATATACTATGTAGAGACTAGATACTAAGTATAGAATATATAAATTCAGGTAGATTGTGTGTGCTGTACTGAATGGTAAGACAGATGAGTGACTAGCACAGTTTCTGTTACTTACACTTAACATTTACACTAAATTTCACTTTGAAATGTTGAGCCTGCCATTTCTTTTGTGGATAAATTATACCTCATTGTCAGTTCTGTGCTTGTGGCAGTGTAGAAGCAGCCTTCAAAGGAAAATATCATTGCAGATAGACTGAATGTACAACAAAACGTAAATCAAATCTTCTCTTTTGATTCTCTTGTTTTTCCTCCTTGTGGTCCTCTGCAAAGCAGTGGTATCTCTTGTCAAGATAAGTCACCTCTGTCACTCAGCCTTCATCTTTGTGAAAGCAGTCAAAGAATATCCAAGAGTGAACTCCAGAAGACTGTTCTGCAGACAGGAATACAATATTGGTGCTGTCTGTTCATGTGCTTACTTATCAGCTGACAGAACATTTACTAAACACAGAGTATGCTGTGTAATAAGTATGAAGTTGTGCACAAAAATAACATATGTCAACAGGTCAATAAGGAGAATTAACACAAGTGTTAACAGCAATTTCACAGATATATGCTCCAACTTATGATAACCATGAAACCTTAGACTGTAAGAAAGTTTATTCAGAAAGAGTAGGATATATATTTTCAATAACTGTTGAAAAGGCTGTGACAGGATATGGCTGAAAACTGTCCTAAGAATGGACACTGCTCACATGATTTAAAGCTATTCTCTGAGCTGTGCATTCCAGCACAGCTCAGAGAGGAATCAGAGGCAATAGCTTGCACCTTCGTCACTTCTCATGCATGACAAAAGGAACGCATTCTGCAAATGAGCCACAAACTGAAAATATCCACTTAAGCCTATTAGCAAAAAAAGCCTCCAACAGATAAATCTGCACCAATTTAATCTGATTTTTGAATAGTTATCCTCACCATTGAAAGAGGTACTTAACCTACTTATAATGTATGTCAGTTATCAAAGCAAATCAATATATTTCAGGGAACCGTACTAGTTTTACTTGTCATAATGATATATATTGTGATTCATTTAAGCTTCAGAGCATTGTATGGAGCAGAACCTCATGCAACAACCTTGTTGGATCTCCCTAACTGTTGAAGTAAAAAGGATTTCTTCTAGCTATTGATACAGAGATTATAGCTGCAGTTCAGTAGCTCTGATTCTATCTTGTAGAAGTGAATGGAACATATCAGTACAAAACAGTGTGGTTTTGTTGCTATACCACAGATTACTTACAGCAAACAGTAAGGTGGCATAAGAATTCTGGGGGCTTAATTTAAACATGAATTATTTAACATTACAAGCCTTAAACTTGCGTTGCTCAGGACTTTATGGTAAAACTCATGCTCAGTCTGATTTGAGCTGCTTGAGCATGTTGAGAGCGATAAAGTTGATCTTGCTTACAAGTGAAATTTTTAATACTGGTAGATTAGTGCAACTGTAGGCTTGATCCATATAAAGTGCTGAAACTTTCTAGATTCACTTGGGATTAGGAGTCAAACCCTAAGTAAAACTTTTCTGTAACCAACATTTCTATAGTCATTCAAAACCCAATTAGGCAGTGCTGCTTGTATTGCCAGCATTACCTCTAAATCTATCAGATAAGTTACTTAACCTCTGTACATATCATTTCCTTATTCTTTAGAAAAAGGATATCATAATCTCCCATCCTGTTGAAAAGCTTCCAGATTTGGGAATGAAAGATTCTATGTAGACAAAAAGCAATTGTTAATCATGGTTATCAATTTAAGAGTTTAATTTAACCAAAGTGGAATATCACCATGTCTGTGTTCCATTGTATCATTGCATGTCTGTTAAAACTGTTATATGATCTGTTATTGTGATAATTTGAGATCTGTCTTGTGACACAAGTTGAAAACATGAAGGAACTCATGTTACAATGTGTACTGTGGAATTCATTTTCTCAACACCTTATCTAAAGTAGCCTCATAAAATAACTTTTATCTAAAATAGCCTATACCTTCAAGAGTATATTCAAGCCCAGATATAGACAAATCTGTCTATTAAATTTCATTGGTGCTGGAAAGCAAGGGGAGGTCTGGCAAGAGTGAGAGAAGAGGATATAAAAAAACCAATCACCATCCTTGAGTGGTCCATTCTTCATGTGTTTGGCTACTTGCTGAATCCATATCCATGCAGCGCCTGTGGTGTACCCTTGAGGTTATGAGATAAATTTTCTAAAACTTATTACTCTCCCTATCTACAGAGAAGACAGAAACTTAAGACCAGTATTTTCCAAGAGCATTTACAAGCTGTTTGAAAATTCAACGGGGAGCCTAGTTGGCAAATACTGTACCTAGGTTTTGGTACGCTGCAAAGGTTGGTGTGCTTGTATGGACATTTAAGCCATGCCACATGGCTGTCTCTTATACCACTGCTGACTAGCACTAAAAGCAGTGTGGTGCCTTCCCAGACAACTACTCCCAGAACAATCACATATTCCCTCTCTTCAGCACAAGTAAGTCAGCTGCTCTACCAGAAGATTGGGATGGACCTCATCACAGCGTGACTGAGATGCTTTCAGACACGTCAACAGTTGCCTCTAGACAATGATTGATCCACAATAACAGCAATAGTATAACTGCCCTTGTCAAAAGATTGAGTCACTAATTGATAACAGTCAAATATGGCCAGCTGATGCCCCCGATGTTTTTTCTCTACCAGTATGGATATTATCTCTACCAGTATGGATATTTCTCTACCAGTATGGATATTCTGTTAGAGACATGCTACTGATACACTTTAGAGACATAAATTGTCTCTAAATTTATGGCATGGCCATAAATTGTTATCCATGTTCATTCTTTTTTTCCCAAGTTAACTGCCCACAGCTCTTTTATCTGTCTTCTAAAGACCCACATGACCCCACGATTAAGAATTGTGGATTTTTGCCCTTAATAAACATGAAGTTGTCTTACCAGGGAGAGGCTGTTTTCATCCATGTCAAATGATAGCGACTGTGTCATGCTGTCAGTGTAATAATGACCAGAGAACTAGCTGGGTTGTGTCAGTCATGGTACCATGGTCCTAGTGGTGAACTCACGGATGCCTTGTGGGTATGAGGAAATCACGAGAGTGGTCCCACTGACTGTGGCTCCCCCACTGGGGAATCTGTCAAATCCTTAGGCCAGCTTCATGAGCCTTCTCTTCACTTACCTTATGTCAAAAAATGTTAGCTAAGTGAACGAGGCAGCAAAATTGGCGAGGATGCTGAAGGGTTGAGCCATGAGGGAGGTGATCGTGCCCCTGTACTCGGCACTGGTGAGGCCGCACCTCGAATACTGTGTTCAGTTTTGGGCCCCTCACTACAAGAAGGACATGGAGGTGCTGGAGCGTGTCCAGAGAAGGGCAACGAAGCTGGTGAAGGGCCTGGAGCACAAGTCTTATGAGGAGCGGCTGAGGGAACTGGGGTTGTTTAGTCTGGAGAAGAGGAGGCTGAGGGGAGACCTCATCGCTCTCTACAACTACCTGAAAGGAGGTTGTAGCGAGGTGGGTGTTGGTCTCTTCTCCCAAGTAACTAGCGATAGGACAAGAGGAAATGGCCTCAAGTTGCGCCAGGGGAGGTTTAGATTGGACATTAGGAGAAATTTCTTTACTGAAAGAGTGGTCAGGCCTTGGAACAGGCTGCCCAGGGAAGTGGTTGAGTCTCCATCCCTGGAAGTATTTAAAAGACGTGTAGATGAGGCCCTTAGGGACATGGTTTAGTGGACATGGTGTGTTGGGTTGACGGTTGGACACGATCCTAGAGGTCTTTTCCAACCTGTATGATTCTATGATTCTATGATTCTATGATACTGACACAGGCTGCTAGGGGAGGTCACAGGGTTCCTGTGTTGTGGCATGAATGTGAGAAGGGACTGCTCTGGCCCACAGCAGGGAAAGATGGGAACCTGGCCATCTATAGCATTATCTTAGCTGGCATGCAGTGTGATCTCACAGGTGAAATACAGGACTGTCTCATGGCCATATACGGGTCAGTCAGCCTTGGATTGCTGTCATGAAGACTACTTTTAAGGGCAGCCTGTAGCTATTAAACCTTTATAATAGCCTGTATGCATAGCCAGAGAAGGCTTGTTGGCACAATATAAATATAAATATAAAATAATTACTTTCTTCTTTCCTTTTCATACCAAAGGCAAGTTGTATCATACTATCAAACTGTTGTGCATGTGTGGCAGAAAAGCTGGTGAAGGGTAACTTTTATACTTACCTAAATTTCTCCCCTTCTTGTATCCATTTTTAGCAGGTCCCACTGGGGCCTCAGAAATGGACCTTAGGCCTGGAGGTAGTAGAAACATCAGCAGAAGATAATGAGAAGGGCTGCACCTTTGCTGCTGCTTTGTGTGTACAAAGTACAACAGCTGCTTTTGTAACAGCTGGAAGGAAACAAGTAGCATACCAAAGAGACATGTTATAGTGTCACATCACAAAGTCTTGAGCAACTGGGACCTCAGGCTTCAAATATCCAGACAACTAAATATATTTAAAGAGACACTGTCAAGTTGAAATCTAGTCAGTTAAAAAAAAATGAGTTAAATGTAATTTCAGGTACTCTGTGAGCCCCTGAGTCCTCCAGCAGTTTTGTTTTTCATGCTAGTCACCACCTCACTTATTCTTTGGCCAGCAGAGACTAGGAACAACAGAAGGAACAGGGCAAAACACAAGACACGAAGGAGATGCAATTTACTGTTTCCCTGATTTAGCTGACAATATTCTGTGTTTTCTGATCAGTTTGAGGGCCAAGAAAGGGAAGCAGCAAAAAAAATCATATATATGAAATTTAGTAAGTAAAAAAATTACTTTTTTTTCAATTTATTGGACCTTGTATTAGATCTTTTATGCTCAACATTTTTAAGCTTTTGTCTTTCCCATTAGCACACATCGCCAAAATAGGATTTTTCTGTTTACTTACTTATAAAAGCTAGAAAAAACTAGAGACATTTTCCTTTTTCCTTACCATAACTGTGAATTTCTCGAAGAAATCTAAAAACCGTAACTTCACTAAAAGAGTGTAAAAACACACTTTTGTTTGATAAGCACCATGTTTTGATATGCTCTTTGTAATCATGTCAAAGAGACTGGTTTAAGGCTTAACATTTATTTACTCATTAAGCCACATTTATAATTTAAATGTTTAACGATAGCTTTAATTGTACTAGAGCATGAAAAACTCCTACAAATATGAAAACAAATAGATAGATGTAGTAAAGAGGATCTTTTCTTACAGCCACTATATTCCCACTTGATTTCTGGCTTTAAATAACTCTGAGTTTAACTAGTATCAGCAAAACCACCTTTCAAACTCTGAGCTTAAAAGTTCCATATACAACAACTGCCCACTCGCATTAGAATGACTGGAAAAATGCCAAAAAGCATTAAGTAGTTAAGGAGGGCAAATAATTTGGGATGTCCATTTCAGTGAAATAAGCTGTCTTGTATTGCTAAAGGTTTTTGGAGTCTGAGATCAGTAGTACCAAGCGAAGAAATTTTTTTTTCTTCTTTTTTTTCCTCAAAGATAGAATGATAGTGCCATCCAGACTGCAGTCCAGGATGGTTGAACAGGATGAGCAGGAGATGACAAAATGTGGGTGACGCAAGTTGGCCTCACAGCAATACCATCCAGCTATGCTGAGTAGGACGGCCCCTTGAGGTCTCTTGACATCAGCACCTCTCCATTACTGTGGCATGGGCTCCAGCACACATGGAGCAGTCAAGCTGAGCACATGGAGCAAGGACAGGAGTGCTGTAGCCATGCTGGAGTTTCTGCACCTGCCACCCAGTGCCTGCTCACCAGCACCCCCAGACGAGTGGACAGTCGTGGTTGGACTAACACCACCGGAATAATTCTTACATCTTCCTCCTGACTGCCGCTTCCCCCTTTTGCATCCTTGAACCCCTTCCTATGGGACAATAACCACCTTCAGAACAATTAATTCAACTTACTGCTTACTATCCGTGCAATCCCTAGCTGGCTTCTTTCCTCAGGGTAAAAGGGGTCCCACAAACAGGGCCCACTGAAGGGACTTGACACTAATGATCCCAGGAACCTTTTCCAGGGACAATCATAACAAGTTTTTACTGTCACAAC
Organism: Calonectris borealis; assembly: GCF_964195595.1. NCBI lineage: Eukaryota > Metazoa > Chordata > Aves > Procellariiformes > Procellariidae > Calonectris > Calonectris borealis. The sequence continues at coordinate 91,322,470 of NC_134313.1, read as the reverse complement.
TTCTCTTCTCCCTGCTTTAACCAAACTTTACAGAATTATCAAAAGCTTTTTCCTCAGGCTAATGCCAAAGCAAGAGTAATAGGTTGGTAGTCTTATGTATACCTTTTTTCTCAATGTCAATAATTACATTTAAAAACCAGAATTCTACATTTTTGCTCTGAAATTAACAATGGCCCTGAACAGAGAACATATATATTATTGATGGATCATCATCTACTTCACTGACCATGTTTTAAAGTTTATTGGGAAAAAGATCCCCAAAGCCATCAAAGCTGGAAAAAAAAAGGCTTCTGAAAAAGATCACAAATCAAAACAGCCTATGAAATAAGCAGATAGATAGAAAAAGAGAAAAGAAAAAACTGGCAGACAGACAGATATTCTGTGCAAAGGAAGAGCTAGCTATTGTCTTTTAGCAAATCTTATTTTATTTCCATCCCAAAGATATCACTGCTCTGGAGAATATGTAAGAGAAAGCAGCCAAAGAAGGGTTTGGGTTTTCACAGTATTTGTTCTTGGGGGGGGTGGGGGGTGGGGGGTGGGGGTGGGGGGAGATAAAAAAAAAAGAGGTTAAATTTATTCTCTTTGGAAAAGGGAAGACTGAGGTGACCTACATAGCTTCAGTGGTCTTTGTTACTTGGCAACATATGAAATAAGATGGCAAACAGAATAAATGTGTTTAAGAGCCAGTGAAGACATTTTTATAGACAAAGGGGTTAAATGATACAGTTACAAAGCAGAGAGGTGAGGTTAAAATAAATCTAAAGGACACAATCTTACTGAGGCATGTGACCTTTTCCTGACCAGCAATCTTTTATGTCCTTATGATAGGTTTATTAATTGAAATAAAAGAGAAAGTTTTACATGTGCTGGCTCCAGTAAGTGTGCAGTAAGTGAAATGTTAGGTTTAAGAAAGAAAAATATGAATTTTGCAAAGCATATTTTTCATTAATTCCTACATTTTGTTTTCAGAAGTAACGGTGTGGTTTCCAGTTATTAGAGGTGGGGAGGGAGGCATCTTTAAAGGTATTAGGGCTGACAAGTCCTTGACTACAGTCAGACACTGCCTGCTTCTCATCCCAATTCTATGCGGTCCACAAGTGTCACTATTCTAATCAAAGGCTTGTGAGTACTACTCTTCACTAACTGCTAATGGCATCTAGACACAGAATCATGCTTTGGACCTTTAAAACCTCTCAAAATTGTGTCAAAAGGCTTTACATCCTGTGAGAAAAACTAAGGAAGGTTAAAGTAATTAAACAACAAAAACAAAAAAAACTTTTAAGGTGGAAGAGCAGAGGTGACTGCTCCAATCCTTCTTGACATTTGTCTTCTACATTTTGGTGTGTTTCACTGTATTTAATTCTACTAATTGTCATCTGGGATTACTCTGCAAAGCACCACTTCAGAAGACCAAGTGAAGATCAACCTCAGTACATTTTATGAAAACAATTATTTTAAAATATTTCCTGTGGGAGGCTCAACGTGAGAAGAAAGGAGGTAATTATGGAGGCAGGACCTGGTAGTCACTGTGGACAATGCAATAAAAACCTTTTCCTGCGTACAGGAACCAGGAGGATGCTGCCCTCAGCAAGGTCAGAAGGGCTTTTGGGTGCTTTCTCTGGGAATTTACAGCAGAAGGCGACATTGGAGAGCAGATGGTGCAACCCAGAAAGTCATGGTTGTTGCCTGCGATTTAGGCATCTCTGACAAGCATTTGGCTGCTGGCCAATCTGCCTCATTTCCTCATACCTGCTCTGAAGATAGTTACCATGTGCCCCCACTGGCACAGCTGCTGGGGAAGGCAGGAAGAGTGAGGGCAAGATCCACATAGATGAGATTGGTTCCTTGTGAGTTTGGAAGGTACAAACTCAAAACTGAGAACTACAATGCTTGCATCTAGGTAAAATCATTCTCTGCATGTACGCAAAGGTACATATATATACATATACTTAGAGTTGAAACAGCAGTATATTTTGCATTTCTCAGAACTAGTGAAAATTATTTCTTTTTACCTGCAGGGAAGCTTCACCCATTCATAATCCTAAACAAATGTGACTAGCTTTCAACAAAATGTATTCTCTTATATTGTAACTTCCTAGTAGAAGGATAGACAATTGAAACTACGATTCAGTGAAAACACTGAGGTTTTTAGCTGAAATTTGATCAAATTAAGCAAATTAAAAGCCATTGCAACATTTAAATTTAGCAGAAAATTACATTAAAAATTTGCAGTTATACAAATGTTTTGTTAAGTCCTAATGTTTTCATTTAACTCTTTTAGCAATACTGTTGAGGAGAACAGTTATCTTGAAAAAACTACTACCAGAGTATAATATACAACAACATGGAGAGATGCTACACCGTTGAAATAAAAATGCCAGCAGAAAAATTAAATCATCAAATTCTATCCTTCACTCCCTTTTACCAGATTGGTCTGTGATTTTTTTGATTGTTTAAAGCAGATTGCCAATGAAGGAAATGTAGTGAGGAGATGCAATACTCTGTTGTCCTGTCACAAGGGAACAGAGAACTGGCAAATCATGACTGCTGCCTTCTTGATCAACAATCCAAAAGATGAGAGAAATAATGCAGTGCAATGCTTTTTAAAAACAAACAAACAAACAAGCAAACAGACCAAACACAACTAGGAGATACATGCTAATCTCAATTACTTTAGCTTTGATTATCCAAAAGTCAGATTGCTCAAAATTTGGACATATTGTTCCTCTCCCATTTCAAAACTCGAATAGAAACATATTTTGCTTACAATGAACTGTAATTGCCTGAATTTTTCAAAGGACCCTTGAGTCAGCTAGATAATAGGGGTTTAGCTCTATTCAGCAAATATAAGCAGAAAATACACATCCATAGAGAAGCATAATGCAGCTCTCACTGGCTCAGACAACAGCAATGCTTCTTTGCTAGATGTCCAAGCTTTTATTCCATGAGGATCTTGCTTTAAATCTCTCCAGGGTAATAGAAGAGATTAGATACTCAGCTGAAGAAAATCATCATAGCTTCACGGATTTTAATGAAGATAATATCACTAGTTGAGAATCTGTACCCCTTATGTTAGCAGTAACCCATGGTCCAAGGAAATCTCCTTTCTCCATCGCAGTCTATTCTAATGGTTAATTACCAGTTTGCAATATGGCACCTGTGTTGTAAGTATAAACTGTACTTTGAAAGTTTTTTTTTTTTTTTTCCTTGTAATTCAGGTTCATTTTTAGCACACCATTTGTGATAAATTTCTTAACTTTTATCCATTGCAGGAGAGATTGTGTTTGATCCCTGAGCATGATGGTATTATGATAAAAATGCAAACAAGACAAAATGCTGAGATGGATCTTAAGTCCCCTGAAGGGTGAATTTGTAGATCAGAAACAGAAAGCTATGGCAAGAATTGATACAGCTACACTGAAAAATCTGACAGATATGACTCATGCTGTCTACCTGCTAAGACATCCGAACTTAAATGTCAATAGCATTTTATAATATGTTTGGATGATATGTTTTCATCTTAAAACACTAGAAATGTCTTGTAGCTCACAGGACTTATAGTTAGAAATGAACATACATTGTGCCCCTCCTCTCATGCATTTGCTGACTACTAAGAATGACATTTTCTTGCATTGCATTGTAAGTTTGTCTGTACCCATTTATGTATAGGTACATACATATTGCCAAAACAACAACAAAAAAACCAAAAAAACCCCAACTTTCTAGGAATACTTACCTGTACCTAATCTTGTCTTGAAAAAGGGGAAGAGAAAACAGTGCAAAGATTCCCAATCTAAGCAAAAAAAAGTTTCACACCATTTCCTTCCCTTTCTCCTTTTCCTCCCAACACCTGCCACTGCTTCTTCACATTGCTGCATTGCTAATAGTTCCTCCTCACTGCTATACTGCTCTGCACTTCAGAGCTATATCAGTCTTTACTCCACAGCTCAAGCTCAAGCTAAGAAACATGGCAGAATTTATTGACTTGTTTCCCATCCCACCTACTGCACATCTTCCCAAAGCTTTTAAGTCTTATTTTGAGCAATTCCAATGGTGAATATACAACAGCAAAATAAATTTTATAAACAAATTACTCTAATGTGTCAGGAAAAATCTTTGTTCTAGTAGGAGCTTCCCATTCCCAATCAACATCACTTCTCTATAGGGTGTGGAGAGGGAAAGGAAAGGAGAGGAACAGTTGGCTTTTAAACTGTGGTGTTGTCAATCAAGTCTTTGAGGGTGCATGGGCCTCTCTTTCTGGGTAGAGGAATATGTATTAGTGATACCTACAGGGAACTGCGGGTCATTTTCCTTATAGAGGTGTACAATTGAAGATATACAATTATATATAGAATAATTCTATCACTGACTGTGGAAACAGCAAGTATTTGGGGAAAAAGACCTTTAAAAAAAAAAGTGTGGAAATATATCTAACAGCCTCACAGATTTATATGTACTGGAGACATAAGCTATCCACTTAATGTAAGCTTTTCACTACTTTTTTCTTTCTGATAAGAAAAAAGTGTTATTCAATAGAATGTATCTTGAGAAAAAACATATTCCCTATAGGACAGAAAAACTTAAGGCTCAAGAACCCTAATAGCTGTGAATATTAAAACCTTCTACAATCACATACAGGAAAACAGAATCCAGAGATTTTTAATGGGAAATGAAAAGTGAATTGTCATTTGAAAGGATTAAGTTAAATCTTTAATCTCCCCATTTCTCCATATGGAAAATACCACTCAAACAATTTCTCTCAAAAATGATGAAAAGCCATTGCAACATTTTTCACAGAGGTTACTCTTTTTTATCAGCAGATTTTTTTATGGTTCCATCATCTTTAATCCTACGTACACTGCTGCTTTAACTCTGTTGGGGCATGGTGGGGGAATGGACAAGGTCTACTTTTTTAAAATAGGGTTTCAAAAGTCTTGGTGTTTTAGTACATTCTCAGCTCTTGCTATGCTGTCACAGTACCAAGAGTAAATAAATCACAAATGACCAGATCCCTGCACCTCCATCCTCCAGAAGGAACTTGGAGCTGTATCCATTAATCATGATTCCAATTCTGCTGCAGCTAGTGTCTGGCAGGTACATGCCGGCAGAGTAAAAGCATTTGGCCAAGAAGCTACACTTTAAAATTAGATGACTTTTAGACCCATGTTTCTCTAACTGTTTAGGCCTCTGATGTTAAAAATCAGTAAAAGTCTGATACAAGTTAACAGGAAAAAGAAGGATGTTCCTCCTGACAGAAATTACTTCCATGAACACTCATTGCTCCCCATCTATTCTCTAGTCCAAGAAAAAGTATAAGCCACGACCAGAAAACAGAGAGCCAGAGAAAAATGTTCTTTGTAGAATCATTTCTACCACACAGAGTAGCTCCCAGCAATTGCTCCACATTTACTCTGTGTGCTAGAAAAGCTTCATGGAGGAAAAGTTTTAACCATTGGCCAAGATCTATATAGAATACATGGCTGGATGGAAATCTGTGAAATGGGTATTTCACCTGTTTGCCCCTACATATCCTAATCAATTCCCAATAATTCTTGGCTATTCTTAAAAATGTCCACTGATGGAGATTTCCAAATCTTGGAAAGATTTGGAAAAAAAATCTGGAATTAAAGCCCACCCTCTTTTGTCCTTCCTGCTGACAAGGCAGGAGAGATCTCTCTTCTGTCTTTGTACAATCCCATGCATATTGAGGATTACTGTGCCAACCTCTCTCCTTTGCCCAATTTCCCAAGTGCTCACTGCTTTGTTTTTTTCCAGGTCTGTGACACCTCTAGTTTGTTCATGCATTTCTTCCACATCTGCATTGTCCTCAGTCAGATCAATATCCATAATCAAAATTATTAATAGATAATTAATGCACATATTAAGTTAATGCAAAGAGACCGCAAACAAGTTCAAGAACTCTGCTTTGTTATGGTTTGCACAAATGCTCAGTAACAGCTTATCAGTACTTCCAGCTGCTTAAGATCCAGTAGGTTAGGCTAGATCATTAGCCTAAGAACCAGGGCACCTCTTTCTATTTCTATCAGCAAACTTCCAGAAGACAGGTTATTTCATAACTGCACTTTCACAAATATGTATCTAGATATTTTCCACTCTATTTTTTAAATTGGTTTTAGAGCTATAGCTGAAAATGTATCATTTTCCTATCCAAAAGATGAGGCTATTTTGTATACATGGTTGTTATTAGGAGGATGCTATGTGATTACTTGCTCCACTGAGACTGTGACTATGTAATCTTTGGTAGCTTTACTGGACTTCAGGCTTGAGTTCCCAGAATCAAGTGCTCCAGGAATTTGTATTTACAATGCTTGTAGGGCATACTTGTGTGTGAGGCTGTCCTCTTCTGAGCCTGCAGAGCTAGCTGGCTTGCTGCAGGTAGAGTATGGGTATGTATTCACTGGAACATGTTATATGATTAATCAAGTACTATGAACTGATAACCCATTGTAAAATGTATTTATGACATTTGGACAGCTGAACCTTTTCAGAGTAGTGCTGACTTAGATTAATATGCTCATTTAATCAGTAAAGCTTGTGGCAGTCATTCCTTTCCCTTCCTCCCCCTATTAGTAGTTTATCCAGCAGAAGACCTTGACAGATCAAAAGCCATCTCAACAGTGCGTGACTGAAAGCAAAAGGGGAGATACCTATTTCAACAAAACTGCTTCATGTAGTCCAGGTATCAGGTAAATTTCATGTAATGGTAATAGGAAAGATGAAACATTCTTGTTCACATGTGGAGGGTCAGGACAAACCACAAATCTTCACGCACTTGCCTTACTGAGGAATTCCTGATACTTTCATTGCAACTGAACCCTTCTTCTCCCTTTCCCTTAAGTACATTTGAGCACTTCAGTGACTCCAGTATCCCATAAACTGGTGAGAATTCTTGCCTAATTTCAAGACAACACTGGTTCTTATCAGTATAGATAAACCTTCAGGTAGACATCTGACTTTTAAAAACATAGCTGAAGCCTTCAAATATCCAGAAATACTTAAGCACTACATGTGTTAATGTTAGGAGTATCCATTGTTGACACTTAAAGAAAATCTACTGCTGACGAGGATTTGTGATGTTCTTCATACCATATAACACTGATAAATGCGACATTTATATCCCAAATCATGCAAGACAAATCATATGAATTATTCCTGAATAAACTTCACTATTTACATTTAAAACAAAGTGTCTATTTGCAGAGTGAAGAAGGTGGAGAGGGAGAAGACTAAATAACCATTCCAAAACTCATGTAATCTACACCTGTTGTGTAAGGGAAAAATATTAAATTAAATTGTAAGACTACATCGACAACTGTAGTCCAAGTAATATGTCAATGTTACATGAAAAGCCCACAATCTTATCTTTAAAAATGCAACTATAAAAAGGAGGGGAGATGAAGTGATCTCCAAGTCCTGAAGTGAGCAGTCTCAAATAAACCAACAGTTTTGTTTTGGTTTTTTGTTTTTTCTTTTTTTTTAATTTCTACCACATTACTGTAAATCTATAGTAATCTGCTTGGGGAAAACAAAACAAAAAAGGTAATCAAATTTTACATTGGATATGTTTCTTCTGCAGTAAGCCGTCATTACAGTTAATTGCAAGCACTAAATGGAAGACAGGACTGAGTCTGTTTTGCAATTTTGACTACTGCATTAGCATTTATATTTGATTCAATGTAAATGATTTTTCATTTTCAATAATATGCTCTTCACTTTGAAGCTTTATCAACATGCATATTGCCAATGAATCAAGTTGTGAACTAAGTAGTAATGGTAAACTGCAATAGCTCAAGAGGTTATATCCTATTGTCATCTCAAAGTGGTTGCTGATCAGAAGGTTGGGTAGCTTGATCACATAATGAGGTTTTGTTTTATTCTTGTTCAGAAAATCCTGGCCTACCTCGTTAACTTTTACTGGGAAAATTCAGGTTTAAGTCTCCACTTTAAAAAAGCAAGCTGAGAACTGAAATCTCACTTTTCCAGGAGCACAAAACCTTTGGTGATTGCCTGAGCTACTAAGCGAGTCTTCTACTTCATCTTTCCTGTGAGAGCGGTTTCACTTTTTATAAGCAATTAATCATTGGAGGAGAGAAGAGAAGTAACTAGTGGCTCTTATGAGCAGAATTTTTTCTTCCTCATCTCCTTCTTTGTTTCAGACCTCTGACCTCTCTGGTGTTATATATGACCCATCTCCACGGACATATATATGGAGACAATTAAATCTCAGGTCTCTTGAGTAGTGGGGATGCATCACAGTAGCTATAGTAAGAAGAGGCTGGATGTCTTCCAAGGTATATTTATAATGCTGACAGTGGTAGTGTGTGCTACTTTTCTCAGCTCAATCAGCATAAATGACTCAGGGAAGAAAAATATATTTTCATAGTCATTTGCAGAGGGACCTTACCCAAAACTCAGAATCTGAATTCCCCTGATGTTTGGAATATGCAGAATCTGTCTTTAGTTCTTCATTTTGCTGTGGTTTACAAGAATTGCCAATTTTAAGTTTCAGGTTTGGGTTCTGAATAAATGTTTTTAACTGTAAAGCCATCATTTCTCCCTTCAGCATACATTCAGTTCTTAGCAGAGCCTGCAGCTCTAACATGCCTTACATGCAGAAGTTATCTTTGGTTTTAAAGAATACTAGATCAGGAGGGCAAACAAGTTCCCATTACTCTCAGGTGCTGCTGAATCTAGATATCCTTGGTAATAGCTATGTTTAATTATGTGTTACTGCCTAATCCAACACGCTGCCCTCATAAGCGCTTCTGGCAATAGCTTTGTTATTAATTTATATGTTAATTTTCCAGTGATGTTGAAAATTGTAGCCAAAATTTTCCTACAATACATTTCCTTGAGCAATCTTCTAATTTTAGATTCTGTGACTTCATTAAACTTGCAATTTACTGTAATCCTATGTAAGGCTTGATCCAAACCTATCAAAGTCAATGCATACCTTCATTGTGACATACACAAGCACATGCATATATTCATGCAAGAATTTTACTATTAGTACTTACTTACTGAAAGAGAGATAAATATGATAGGAAGTTTTTGCAATTGCTAGTACTTTATCTTTCATTGACATTTGTCCCAAATTTGAGATTCCTAACCAAATGTCAAAGCCGTTTGGAAAAATATTTAATAAGAAACAAACAGAAAAAAATAAAATAATATCATTTCTAGAAGTCCAATACAGCCAGCCTTACTATTGAATTTAATATAGAAGTCTATATTTTGAACTTTTGTCTGTAACTCAACTTTGCGTTCTAACTGTGACCTCTTTTCTTAATTAAAACCTAAGGGCTCATACAGGAGTTTGGAAAGAAAATGAAAGGCAGGTGAGAAAATATAAACACATTACTTATGAGGATGCTGTCATATATAAAAGTTGGGGCTGAGTAGACAGTTCCAGTGCTAATTTAGACTGATTTTGGACTACTTTCTACTTCTCATGGAGTACTAAACAAGGATTATTTTTTTCATGTCAGGTGTTTTCTACAGGAAGTTCACCGGTATTATAGGGCCAGGCATTGATAGATCTTTCTCCTCCCATACTTATTCTGCGTGTGCTTAGTGCAGCATTTTCATTATTTCACTTAAAATATCATTTCTCTGTTAGCTGTCAGCATTTCATAATGAACTCCAATTTTTGAAGGTTTATAATTATAAGAAATTTTAAAATCTATTTTAAATGTAGAGTTGAATTATAATGTACGGAATTTAATCACAGAAATATTTTCTTGTGAAATTTCGAAACATCTCTCTAGCCATTGTACTTAAAACCCATATGGCGATATCAAGTGGGCACAAAAAACCTCCAAGTGTCAAGTACAAGTACATATTCCTGAGCAGTTATATATTAGTGCAATGAGGCTTTCCCTGTGAAAATACACAATGTCTTTTTAATAATAATACACAATACAAACTTGCTTTCAACATGGTGTCAGAAAATGTAGTGCCAGCATCCAACTTTTAACTGGAAGCTCTGGCGTTTGAGTCCAGAGGTCCTTCCTTCAACCAATGCAGAAGTCAATCACAAACACTTTGAGAAAATGTGATGGTGAACCAATGATCTACCTAAGCCTGCAATATCTCTGAAAATCTCCCCTGAAGGGAAAAAAATATACAAAGAAATCATTCTCATATTCAGATTCAACCCAGTGGAAGGTTGACAGTCTAGGGAACTTAAAAACCGCTTGTGCTTTCACTTCCTCTGACAGAAACCTCTGACCTACCTGCTAAAAAGTGCCTTCATGTTACATCATGACCACAGCATGGCCTTCTCCACAGACACTGCTCTTCTGCTCTGTCTCCTATTCCAACTGTCAACACACCTAATTCTGTACAGAAAGAGAAATAATAGACTTAAGCGATCTTTCATCCTAAATTCTGAGGAGGTGACTTTTAAATGCTTCGAGGACATGTCCATAGAATTATGAAATCCTAACCAGAAAATAATAAGTGGCTATGCCGCTTTTATTTTTCCACAATAAAAGAAAAAGAAAAAAAAAGAAGAAAAAAAACCCAGAAAAGTATATATTTGAAAGAGCCTGACACTTTGCAATTTAATATGTGACCCTGTCTCCATCATTTTGTCTGCCTGTCACATTTGAGGCTTGTTTTTTTCTTTTTTTAGCGCTTTTTCTTTCCCTATATTTGATTGTAAGTAAGTATGTAGCAGTAAAGTGCGTAGTCAACCATGGATCAATGTCACCAGGGAAAAGCTTATTATATTAAATATTACAAACTGTGCAGAAGAGACAGTTAATAAGCAATATCTTGAATATGATCATTACAAAACAGACCTATGAAAGAACAATACTATACAAAAGTGGTCAGAGAAAAATAGCCATTTTTCTGTAAATGAAGCAGTATCTTCTTTCATGTGGCACCTTCTTCTGTCACTCAGTACAGCCTACTGCTCGGTATTGACAACAGGTTTCCATTAAGGAACTAATATCTGCTGTCACAGCTGTAGTTACAGAAGTCTCTTCCCACCTCCACAGGTTTCTGATGGCAGGTGAGACAAGGAGAGGAAACAGTAATGTCTTAAAAAACAAAATGGTGAGTGGGAAATGGGAACAGAAGGCTTAGCAGAAATATGAAGTTTCCCCAAACTCCTTGAACTGTGGCTCTCCAAAACAGTATTTTGAGAGTTGCATCGAACTAAGACCAGAACATCAGAAAGAAATATCAGTTGTTCAACCCTGGCCTCCTAAAATGCGCCTACGCCTAAGCTGAGAAAAGACAATAACAGGAAAAATTGCTCTAATGTCAGGAGCTTAATTTAGAGCAAGACTCCTTGCCTTCTAAGCAATCTTCAGCCCGTTCCTATATTGTGCATAATTTTCTTTTTTATTATTATAGAGGTACTGTGCTGACAGCAGCAGTTTCCCCTGTTTGAGTTTGAAAAAACAAGAACTTAACGATTTTTAGGTTTGTTTTTTACCTGAGTACATGTTTTTACTTAATACTCTGCCATTGTGCATGACCAAAAGGCTAGGCTGAGTAAGGGTTAATAGGACACCACTTTAGACCACGGCTATTTGCATTTTATATGTCTTGTACTCACCTCTTGTCTGCTGGCATCACCAGGAGAGGAGACCTGTGCTTACATAAAAGAGTAAGTATGAAATACACTGAATATCAGGGCTTTTAAAATCACCGTCATCACTGTATTCTTCTAGTAAGCAATGAGTAGTGAATGAGCTGTGGAATAGTTTAGTCTGCTGCTTGTTTCCTGTGAAGCATTCACCAGTCTCTGTCTCTGCACTGCTGCAGCAGTTGTTGGGCTGGCAGGCAGCAAGAAAACTGACAAAGCGATGGCATCCTCTCTGCTGTTTATCCTGAGGATGTCCGCAGCAAAAGAAAAATGAGGGGTTTGACCTTACCGTTTGACTTGCTTGCTCTGAGCAGTTGCAATTACAGGCCACCTATCATTTCTCTATACACAAAACTACAGAGCGCAAGTGCAAATGCACTTGATGAGAGCTTAGAAGCAGATGATGCCTTTTCCTGGCTAACACAGCGATAGAGGTAATACCAAGAGCTCTTTATTTTCATGCTAGGGCTGCACAGCATATTCTTTACTAACTTGTGTTTGTGTTGGAGGCATGCACGCCAGGAAAATTAAAGTGTTACAAAGGATAATTTATAGTAAGAAGCAGAGGCATCTTGCCTCTCAGGCAATGCCCACAAAAAGTAGTTTCTGATCCAGACTATGGTGACTTAGGTTTGGCCAAGTTTTCGTCCTAGATCTTACTAAAGGAGGTAGAGGAGTCCTTCTCAGATATGAGTGTCTTGGATGTTACCACTTCTGAGTAGACGAAGTCAAGCTTGAGATTCTGTACTGCTAGTAAAGACAGGGTTGTGAAGTATCTGGATTGTATCTCCCATGTCCTGTTGCAGTAGTATATCCAAACTAAAATATGTGCAGCTTTAATCAAAACATTTAAGATATTTTTCTTCTATTCAGAAAAGGAAAATAGATTAATTTCCCAAAAGAAAGGACAAACAGCTTCAACAGTAATGTTTTGATCAAAACTTGTATTCAGAGACACAGGCTCATGGTAGAGCATTGTCTTATTCAATTGGCCTTTAAAGACGTGAGTGAAGATATTCCATGTCTGGCTTGAGACACATATTCTAGGGCTTCTACTGAATCAATTTTCCTAATGCATTTGGGTTTCTTTTATACTTCTTTCCCTTTTTATCAGAAAAAAAAAGTATTAAAAATCTATTTTAAAAATAGTAAAGTAACAAAGTCCTCAAATTGCAGGAAATGACAACAGTGAAGTGATCCATGTAATTATGACATTTTCTATACTCCACATGGCAATCTCTAATTACACGTTATTATTTCCACAGGACATAATGCCTCTGTGAGGGAACTGAACAAATGGAGACAAATTGCATAATTATAGAATTCTGAATTTCAACTAAATTTTTAAGAATGTGGTCTACATCTGATTATCAGTATAAGGAAACAATAGAATTAGGGACCAGGGAGTTTCAGAAATTTCTTTTGGGGAGAGCACACATGTAACACATTTGACCTTTACATGTAATCTTTTCTTAAATGAGAGCACATTCTGCAGCTGTTGAGAGCAAAATCGGTGTTTACATAAATAGTATAGATATTCATATAAGACTAGATCACCAATAGAGTAAAGATATATACAAGCAAAATCCAGTCAGATTGTGATCCTGGGTACAGTAGACAGGTAGTGGGGGGAATAAAAGAAAGAAAGAAAGAAAGAAAAAAAAAAGAAATATCATTAACAATTGCATTCTTCTCACTGAGCTGCAATACATAATAATCTTTGCCTATTTTCTACACTGCAGAAATGAGAAGTCCAATATCCCTCCCTTTATGAATATATTTGTGTGAATAATTAATGTGTAACTAATTAATCTACTTCAGAATGTTCTACAAAATAAAATTCTATGAAAATAATACCCATTTAGTCAATAGAAATGTATTTGTTGTACTTTTCTGCACGAAAAAATTAGCTAACTGGAATCTTCCTGCATATCCCAGCTCCGCTATGACCACTTATCTGTGTTTAGAGTTTGATTGCAAGAAAAAGATGTAAAGCTATTGTAGTCCACTTAGAAGGAGCTCCACTTGCTTAAGAGGGAGTAAACAGAGAGTGGCAAATAATATCCTCCTAATGTGCTACTGATGAGACACTGCAACGCTAAGGTATGCTACTGAAGATGTTAGAAAGAAAGACAAGAAAAAAAGCAGAAATGTAACCCATACATGCCCTTTCTGAGAGTAACTCTAGGGAAGAAACTACCTTCTGCACACCAGGCGTGAACTATAAGCATCAGCCCAAGGCAGTTGCAGGTCCGTAATATCCCCACTAACTGGCATGCAGGAATGAACTCCCTGGCCTTCACAGCACCTGCTGAAGATGGCTCTATGCACGGCGCATAGTGCAAGGTTGCACACGGGGCCTCAGTTACGGCTGGCTCCCTCTCCAGAGCATGCAAGACTCAGTACCTATGCGTGCCAGTTGGACTCGCATGCCATGGTGCAGGCTGGGCTGCCTGCCTGCATGCAGAGTGGGGGCAGTCCAGCAGCGAGCTGCAAGGCAGTCGAGCAGAAAAATGGCAGAAAGGAGGCAGAGCAGGCTGTGCTTATGCTCTGGGGACTGCTTTTCAGAACCGTGTACACGTAGCCCTGATAGACCTTCCCTTATGTATGCAATCACCATGTCACAACGCTAATATCTTTCTTTTCCTTTCTCTCTCCCTATCTACAAGCCTTGACCCTCTTCCTTCTTTTCTCCATCTCCCTACTTGATTTTGTTCTGAAATTGTCCTCCTCTTTCTGAAGTTTCCCTTTCTTGATACGTAAATACAATAAAAGTGTGCACAAGTAAAGCAGCAAAACAGCTAAGGAAGCAAACACTATTGTCATTATTTCATGTTTCCAATTAATTCAAATGGCAAATTTATTGGAAATCAATACAGTGTATTGGAAATAAATCATTCAAGCAACATGGCAAGCTAGGGAAAATAGCCCTCTTGGTAATTGAAAAGCTAACTGAGCAGGGTATACTGTAATTGATCACACAGGTAGCTTAAAGAACAGATTTATTCTATTCTGCTCTCTATAGGCTATTTTTTTCTGGGGGCCACAGAAAGAATTTGAAATGTATTGCAATGTATATTTACAATTTTCATTAACAAGATATTGTAAAACAGAAGGTTCAATTGTCAAAGATTATGCACAGAGTTTATTTCCATTCTCCTTCTTCAGTCTCTTTTTCTTTATGCAATAGTTCACGTGCAATGCATGTAACTTCTTTATTACTATGGCTAGTCTGATCTACCCTCATATAGGCTGTCAAAACTTGCTTAGGTTTACTTAGCAAATATGAATAAATATAAAACTGCCAAATTAAAATTGCTGCAGTATACCCTGCCAGCCATGGGCATGAAGATCTCTGCTTTCTATAACCTTTTCTATTCATTCTGGGCAGATTTCCAGTTTTCTCTGTAGTAATGTTTCAGTGGATTGCAGCCTTGTTCCTCCTTCCTACCAGCCTTCTCCTACAATCCCTTCTTGCTTTGAAACATCATCCATGGATCACCCTTCGTGCCAGATAGGAGGATTAGCATTTCTTTAATCCTATTAACTTTAATATCAATAGGTTATTTTCACAGAGGCATCTTTTGCTAAATCCTTTCCTGTGCAGTATTTAAAGTTATTCCTTGGCTGTTTGCTTACTGTGTTGCGTGGTGGGTGGGCGCTCTCCTCAGAGATAGGAGAAGACTGATCAGATACACTTTCAGCCTGAAGAACAGTCATGGGAACCAAAATCTCTGACCTTCTGGAAAGATACTGTCTGCATCCAACTGCAGAAGCCAGTCTCTTTTAAAGAAACTGTCCAGCTCTTAAATACTCCAAATCAAATAGAGGTGCATCGGCAGAACAGAGACCAACCTCTGCTCAGCTCAGCTAATAGTCTGCAATTCAGGCAGGAGGAGTGGAAAGGTAAAAGAGGAGTGTGGAGAGTTTGTGTCCTCTCAGGCAGAGGAGAAAACTTCACTGATTCTGTTATATCCTGGGTGACTGTTTTAATCAGCTCATGGAAAGATTCCTCCTCTTCCTGAAATTTTGCAATATTGAAATAACATTGGCCTTTATTACAAGTGGCCAACTTTCCTGTTTGAACATTAAAAAAAAGTTTTTTACCTAAAATAACTCATGGTTTTTTCAAACGTCATTAAAATAAAAGAATATATTTTGACTTGATTTAAATTGATTTTATTAATATAATGGTTACTGAATAAGTCTATTCACCAGTCCTTCCTGCAATATTTCTTATACTCATATAGCAAATACCCACAGTACCCAAACAGCTTATAGTATGTATAGACAAGTACAACCTTTTCATGAGTAGCTTCAGTACGTACCTATGAACTCATTGCAGATCTGTGTAGGACTTACACCTGGAGCAGATGGGGGCCATTACTTCTACCAATAATTCTTTCTTTTGATTTCATTCCAGATGTAATGCAGCTATTTTCTTTCTCAAACCTGAAAACAACCTGCAGCCATTATATCTTTTTCTTTGGCATCCAGTCTAATCTGACTAATGACTGAGATATTCAGACCAGAAACTTTTGCTTGGCTTGTATTTCATCTAACATATCCAATATCCTGGAGTTTTGCTTGTTCCTTGAGACCATTTTATCAGTCAGTAAACACATTGATTGTAAAACAAGCAAGATATAGCCAATATGAACTTTTTTGCATTTCTCTATCAGTACAGCCAGCACAATTGTAAGTCCATTTGTTTTCCCACACTCCCACTGATATGTGACAAGATATGATGATAGGATGCATTCTAAAATTGGAATTTTAATTCAGAAATAAGATGCTCCACTCCTAACTCTAATTTAGCACACTAAAAGATTCTATGATAGCTGGCAATCTGTTATAAGTGTGAGGCAGAGTGTGAGAAAAAAATACAGAGAGAAAAGAAAAAAAAAAGCGCCCCTCTTTCACCCACAAATATATGAGATTATATGAGATGAGGGAAGAGTTTTCCATCGACGGGAAAATGAAGTACTATCAGTTTCTACAGTTTAAAAAAATGTAGGAGGAATATGAAACATCAAATTGTGAAAAGACTCTTTCAGCAGATTTGGGGTCAGGAATTGTATTCAATTTTGTGTGTCCCATTTGTTTCTTACTTTTCTATTCTCTTCTCTTTCTGGCTCAGATCTCCTCTTTTTGTGGCTCAGGACATTAATCATTATAGTTCTAAACCAAAGATTTTAGCTAGATCTGCACAAAACTTTTGTAATGAAACTGAAGAAACTCAGACTAACCTGTTTTGGGGTTTTACTCCTGCAAGCAGGAAAGAGAAATTCAAAACTAAGAGAAAAAAACTGGCAAAACAAAAGTGAGCTATATGCTTCATTTCTGAGTTTAATAAAAAATTTCCAAGGGTTCAGATATGTGGTTATTTATCAAATAGCTAAAATTATTTCTAATGCTACTTTTTCATACTGTTTGTTACCACTTTCTCTTTGAAATTACTGCCCTTACAGCAACAGAGAGCAAAGCCTGGAACGCAGGAGCATGTCCTTTCCCGGTCAGTGTACAGCCAGCCAATTTGATCTGTAGCCACCAATAAATTGCCATATGAATCAGCTGAAAGAGAGTTGTCTTAACCTCCAGTTGTGGGGTCATAACCTCCCATTCTTAGGCAATGTCTTTTTAACCTCTCCAGAAAAAGACATTTGCTCATCTCCTCATTCACACCAATTTCATAACAGCTAATGTGGAAAGGCATGATCCTGTGCTAGGCCTGCTGACACGTGCAGATATTGCATTGAGCCATCATGCTGCAAGAAGCCAAATTTCAGAAAAGAAAACCCTGAACAGTCATAAAATGAGGACAACTCTGTTGGAAACAGTGACCAAATGAAAACTGACAGGTTTTGGCAGAGTTCTGGCTTTCTGCAGCTGGTCACATTGTTCCGAGTCAGAACCATGTTCTTGGAAATTATCTGACATTACAATCACAATGAAGTTTTTATGGCCAACATTGTAAAACATAATTGGAGTGTAAGCTTCATCACTCCACATTTGTATTGTAGCGGAACATGGTGAAAGCAAAAGTTCATTCTGATTCAGATTATACTGATAATCTTTTAGATAGACTAGTTCACGTGGCATATAAACTCACAGGTAAGAGAACAACATTTTTTTAAGTTTACATTTCCTCTTATAGTACAAATAACATTGGTAGTAAGTGATTAATGAGTTTCCAAAAAAAAAAAAACCCTAAGAAATCCAAATAAAATAAAGCTTTTGTACTGCCAGGTATGGGAAAACGGCTGATGGACTCAGCTGTTCTCTGTGGTGGGACTGTTGTGGAGTCGGGTGGCTGCCCTGGTCTCGCTTGTCACAGAGACCAGCCCTGCAGGCACCCCCTTTCCACCCCCCCACTGCCAACACCTGAACACCTACGCCCAAGACAAGTCAGTAGAGACAAACAGATAGGTTTTAAGGTGAAGTTCATTTAACAAGTTCATTAACAATTCTGTATTTGGGTGAGATGAACTGCACTGATGAGGAACATATTTCTTTTCCGTGCCTTTACAGAGAGACTAGGCAGTTTGATCAAATGTAGATTTTCATGTAGTGGTTGTCTGAAACTAGGTGAGGAGAATGCCATCGAATAAGATAAAAATAAATTAAACATCTCCATACAAACATTCTAGAAGACGAAAATCAATCAAAATCACATCTCTGGGAGCTGTTGATAATGCTTGTAAACATTATTTGGAAAAGAAAATCAAAATAATTGATAATGACAGTTGACTTGTGTTCCAAGAAAAAGACTAAATTGGCTTAATTTTGATTTATTTTTTGTGGTAGTATATTTCATTCAGATGCTAATTTTGTATGTTAAAGGCTATGGTGCATAATTTTAATATTTTATTTCTTGTAATATTCTGACAAAAAAAAAGAGACTGTGTTATTAAGACATAAAATTTGATTGTTTCAGATAACTTATTGGTGAAAATTCCCACTTCAAGGGAAATCTCAAAAAAGTTGGTATTCTATTCTGGTGTAGGCTGCTCCCCAGGCACCCCCTAGTATGTACTAGCCCACATACCCAGCTGGCTTAACTCAAGATACAAAGTATAACATATGAAAAGAAGAAGCCTGAAGCAACAACAACAAAAAAAAGTGTTTGACAGACCTGAAAACTCATTTACTGTTGTTCCCAAGCATACTTAGGCACATGCTCTATTTATTAATCTGTAGACATGAGAACATATATGACTGTATATAAAAATTTATTTAATCATACTTAAAAAGAATATTTTATCACACTTACATAATCTATGCGTTGCTGTTTTTCAAAGAATATTTAAAATGTTGTTGCATACAGATTGCCTCTGCTATATAATTTCACATTCCTCTCTTTATATTACTATTTATTAACGTCTGTTAATAGAACCAGCATTCCTACCTGGAATAGTTTGACTGACGTCTCAGCTGATGTCAGCCAAATTGAGCTACACAGTGGACAAATCTTAAATAAATAAATACCTTGCTGTGTTAAAAAATAATGAATTTTAATGATTGTTCTAATAAAACTATGTACAGCAAATTGACTTAATTTATCTGAAATCTAAACCAATTACAAAGTTTGAGGGAACTAATATGCCTAAGGAAAAAAAGCAAAAGAAACAACAGTGGGGTCGAACCCATTTGAACAATCTATCCTCAGAAATACTTTAAGTTATATCTTTGTATAATTCCGGTGTTTAAAAGCTCCCTTGTTGACATTCTGACATTAGCACTCTGTAACAAGTATCCTGGGAATAGGATAATATTCCTCAGCAGTCATATATGCACTTTCTTTCTCAGACATACCAGCCTTTGTACACTTTCCAGGCTGATCTAGCATTAAGTAAATTTGATGTCAGCTATGTCTAAATGCTCTGCTTTAACTGCAAGTGACATTGTCATTTATGCCTAAAGGTTAAGGGGGGGAAAGAAAAAAAAAAAAAGAAAGCTCAATGCAAGATTTGACAAAGCAGCAGAAATGTTAGTATTCTCCTTTGTAAATCATTTCACATCTCATTCTGTTCCAACAACATTGATTTGAAGTACTGTCAAAGCATGGATGTGACAGTTGTCCTATAAGACTGGGACAAAAGTCCTAAGACAAAAGACAACACTAAGAGCTTTAGTGTTTATGTGGGCATCACTGAGCTTTAGTGGAAGTCAGTATGGCACGATTAGCCTCCCTTCCATATGATATTTTTTGGAACAAGAAAAGGTAGAGACTGGAGGGTCACCAAAGCTTCTAGCTTTAATTAAACAAAACTCTTCGTTTTAATGGGTATGCTCAAGAATGAATTATATTTCTTCTTTTTCTGTTTCTCTCTCTTTTCTTTTAATAACCAAAGATTTAACATTTTGCAAAGCATGTCTAGTATCTAGATGTGTAAAAGATTAAAATATGGGTCCTCACCTTCAACTTATCTCCTTTTTATGATTTGGGCTTATTTCATTCTCTGTCCAACTTCAGATACCAAAGATTTTCCTTAAGCAGAAGAAGGGCTTATAAATTGCAGTCTGGTGTTCCAACTACAATGTAGGTCTGTCGCCTTAGAGGATGCTTACATAAAAGTACATGTTTGTGTCACCTTAACTCTGTCCACCCTGTCCCTACTGTTAAAACCCTTTTCTTATACGTCTGCACTGCTGATGCATTTATTCTTTTCCATGTGCATAGCTCTGCAGAGCAGATACTGTTTTCATTTTGTCTTCTTCAGTGTTACAACACTTTTTATCCTTTTAAAAATAATGTCATTAAGGATTAATTCTATGTCATTGAAAACCAAGCAACCTGATGAAATAATTGTGAAGAAACTCTTCAGTCCAAAATTATTAATTATAGACTATGCAGGTGGCAGTCTGTTTATGTGGTTAAAACCAGGAACTAATACTCGCTGTTACTGTTTTCTAATGTAAAAACATATGCTATTCACACTCATACAAATGTGAAATGCTTGGCAAAACCAAATTTTTTCATTAATAGTGCTAATAACAGTGAATTTTCATTGTTAATTATTTGTTGTATACACAAATGTACCTTTCCTTTTTACATTCATAGCCTGTCAATTTTCAATAAAATCTTCTTTATATAAATTGCTTATTTCATCCTCTCACTTCTGTAAATATTCTTTTTTTATAACTGAACATATTTTGTATGGTTAATCAGAATACATATTGATAGGAGTGGAAAAAATCTAGTTCATTTATATTACAAACACGTATCTCCAGGGCCTGGAGCACAAGCCTTATGAGGAGAGGATGAGGGAACTGGGGTTGTTTAGCCTGGAGAAGAGGAGGCTGAGGGGAGACCTCATCGCGCTCTACAACTACCTGAAAGGAGGTTGTAGCGAGGTGGGTGTTGGTCTCTTCTGCCAAGTAACAAGTGATAGGACAAGAGGAAATGGCCTCAAGTTGCACCAAGGGAGGTTTAGATTGGACATTAGGAGAAATTTCTTTACTGAAAGAGTGATCAGGCCTTGGAACAGGCTGCCCAGGGAAGTGGTGGAGTCACCATTCCTGGAAGTATTTAAAAGACGTGTAGATGAGGCCCTTAGGGACATGGTTTAGTGGACATGGTGTGTTGGGTTGACGGTTGGACATGATGATCTTAGAGGTCTTTTCCAACCTGTATGATTCTATGATTCTATGATTCTGTGGTGTGTATGGTTTTGCACTATCTGCATGAAAGTGCCTGACCTGACATCAACACTTTATGCACATCCGTTCCCTCAACATACCTAATCTCTGACTCAGCTTGATGCTATTACTCTTAGTTACAGGTACCATACAAAAGAATCACTTCTTGCAGTCAGTAAACAGTTATTAGGTAAACTAAATGTTCTCTCTATTTTTGTATTTGAGACACAACTAATTACAGTATTTCATTACTTGTAACAGGTTAACTTATTTTATTTGGTTAAATCTTCATGGTAATGAATTTGCTTGTGAACAGATTGTAAATAATCATGACAACCATTACAGAAACACCTATTTTAATATTTGACATGAATAGGATACTTAAACTGTTCCTGCTGCAGGTAAGTGATGCTTTATACAAACACACATACACGCCAACCACTCTGTTGTTTGCTTGCTGATGCACGAGGATAACTGCTTGCATGCATTTTCCTGTGTGGTAGTTTGTTTAGGATTCTTCTCTCTGGGCCCTCTCATTAAGTCTTTTCTTAAGGAAAATTTCCTCCTCATGTGTGGCTCTGGAGTGCTAGGAAGATCTCGGTATAAAAACTCCTACGCTTTTTGGTCAGATGAAGCATGTTGCAGTTGACTTCAGTTTAGTAAAACTTCTGTCTAACTTCAGGCATGCAAGTAGCTTCTTAGGGACCTGCAGCATACAGAATATTCCTTTTCACCCTTTATTAACAGCATAGCTAAGAGCATGGTGAATCAATCCAAGTCCAAAAAAAGTTAAAATCCAAAAAAAGTTAAATCCAAAATCCAAAAGTTAAATACAAAATCCAAAAAATCCAAAATCCAAAATCCAAAATCCAAAAAAAGTTAAAAAAAAAAAAGAAATTCAAAGGTATGTGAAGTTAAGGATCTCATTTTTCGAGGTCCTGAAAGAGGACACAGGACCAGATATGGAACTTGAGAGGGAAAAACCTTGAGATTAAATAAAGTGCAAGAGAAAGGACATTTGGGAATGAGAGAAGAAATAAGAGACAGAACAAAAAACACACCTTCATGAACTTGGTCCTTGGGCAGTAGTTGCAGTCAGAAAATATCTAAGAAAAAATGTAAGAGATATAGAGAGACACTAACTCAATTTAATAAGAGTCACGAAAATGTTATTTTCCTGATTACTGCAGTGTGTCATGTTATCACAATTTTAATAACATGCAAATAAGTCAGGATGAGAAGATGACCTACGAAAAAGTAGTGAAAGAGTTTGAGAAAAGCTGTAATCTCGTGAAGAGTGGAACTTCTAGAAGTTTTAGATGGGACTGCAAAAATAGATTCCTTTAACCTTTTTATGTCACTGACTTGGAATTCAGAAGTCAGAAATATAACATCAGAGATCAGATGGTGATCCAAGAATCCATGGCAGCAGAGGAGACTGATGAAACACAGGGGCTTAAACTTAGAACTATCAGGATGTGTCAAGTTATAAAAAATTACTCAGGACAGGAAGCTGGAAAGGCAAATCAGAGGTAGTTATAGGTAAGCTGCTGATCAGCAGGAGAAGAAACTGGCAAACAGTAAATATTTAGAGGGAACTTCAGGAAAAACTGCAAGAGGATGAAGAGAAGAGGAGAGGAGAGGAGAGGAGAGGAGAGGAGAGGAGAGGAGAGGAGAGGAGAGGAGAGGAGAGGAGAGGAGAGGAGAGGAGAGAAGAGGAGAAAAGAAAAGAAAAGAAAAGAAAAGAAAAGAAAAGAAAAGAAAAGAAAAGAAAAGAAAAGAAAAGAAAAGAAAAGGAAAAGAAAAGAAAAGAAAAGAAAAGAAAAGAAAAGAAAAGAAAAGAAAAGAAAAGAAAAGAAAAGAAAAGAAAAGAAAAGAAAAGAAAAAAGAAAAAAGAAAAAAAAAGAAAAGAAAAGAAAAGAAAAAAGAGAAGGAAGAAAAAAAGAAAGGGAAGGGAAGGGAAGGGAAGGGAAAGGAAGGGAAGGGAAGGGAAGGGAAGGGAAGGGAAGGGAAGGGAAGGGAAGGGAAGGGAAGGGAAGGGAAGGGAAGGGAAGGGAAGGGAAGGGAAGGGAAGGGAAGGGAAGGGAAGGGAAGGGAAGGGAAGGGAATTGTGGCAACTTACACAGACCCAGGCAAAGCCCAGAGCCTGGAAACATCAACATTCACAAGACATAAAAACATTTTACAATGAATGAGCTGCAATCAAGAAAAGTACAAGCAAAACAGTGGAGCTGCACATATAGCAAGAGTGAAGTTTTACATAGCAATAGTGAAGTTTTACATAGCAATAGTGAAGTTTTACATAGGTACAATGTCTGAAAAACTGAAAATAAGGAATAGACACTTTCATGAGTCATTAGTGAAGGTCTAATGAATTATAAACTGAACTCTTGTGCTTAGCCATCACTGTACATGAAAATGTTGCAAAAGAGAAAGAATCCATAAAACTAAGAGGAAGCTATCAATGGGAGAACAAACATTTGCTTAGGAATATTAACTTGCTTAAATTGATAAATAAGATTAGTTAGGTTTATTTAGGTTTATTATGGTTGTCAAAAAAATAAAAATCCAAACCTGCATTTAAAATATGCTAGGACTTATCTTTAAGTGTTGCTATAAAAAAAGAAATGCACATGTCACTGGTTTCTAATTAAAAAATAAAAATGCAAAATGTGTGGAACCTCAAGAAATTTCATAGACAGGGAAATACCCCATGACGGTTCACCAGAATGTTTTGAGCCATCATTTTAAACAAATATTTTTAAATATAAATATATTCACGTTTAATGATCAAGGCCATATTGCCCCAAATGCATCAAAAATAAGACAGGTATTCTTATATTTAAAATTATATACATATATTAAGAATTTACAAGGTAAGACCTAACAGTACATCATTATTCTTCTAAAGTGGGCTTTCTAATTTCCTTGTTTGTAAAAGCCTACTGTGTGACTAAGGTATGCAAAACATAAATTACACCACAAATTACAAACAAGGAAATTTCTTCATGCATACCTCATGAATTTAAAAGAATAATGTGAGTTATTAGTGCCAACTATTATTTCATAAGCTTGAAATAGCTTTTTGAAGGCTTTTTAAGGATGTAAAGAGTTAAGAGAAGTCAAGAGTTAATCTGAAATTCAAGACAGTATAGAAAGAACAAAATGGACGGAAAAAAGACAGGCTAGCTCCATGCAGCAATAATGGTCTAACAGTGCTAGCCAATGTGTAACAAGATGCATTAACCACGTGTGACTAGACAGGAGGACCAAATATCTTTGAAAATGTTCACTTTCACATTTTATATTGAAGAAATGCTGAAGTTCTACAATGTTTCAGCCAGGTTTGGAGCACTGCCACCATCAAAGGCCACAAATTAAAACTATTTCACAGCAAGGAATCATCCACTTCTGAAGTTCATAGCTCTGCTGGATATCCAATCCAATCCTATCTCTGACACACAGACAATTTTTTTCCTTTCTGTAGTTTTTATTTGTTCATCTCTTTGCAAGATCATAGTTTCAAGGCTTCACTATTACTGAAATTTCTGGAGAATGTGAATAAACCTTGTGTGAATTTAAGTTTCCTTGCTCTGCTATATAAATTTTAGTGGTCATGAAAATGTGACAAATAAGAGTAGCTAAGCCCAAGTATTATATGATTGTCCTTTACAATTCTACCAAAATACTTCAGTGCTGGCCAATAACACCCTTTTCTCTAGTGGATTAATGAATGTAGCACTCCCTGTGGAGCTACTCATATAGTACATTGTTTTTTTCTAAGAACAAAAGGAAGCTACTTGGAGACCTTTAATCTTATTTCATGAGAGAACTAACTACTTATTGAGTCCTGATGATCTTCGGAAGAGAAAGCTAATGTATTGAGCCAATACAGCATTCCAATACGCAGAGTACCAGTTTATGATAATTACTTTTGCATCTGCATTTAGAGTACCACATGTAATTACTGAAGTGTATACTTTTCTCTCAGCAATGGCATGCAATTTCCATTAGTGGTCTTGGCAGTCATGCACATGCATTACAAGACCTCTAAGTAATCTGTAGCCCCTTGTAATTAAATGCAAAAAGAATTACAGCCAGTAGAACATAGTGAATAATTCACAACCAATGACTTGCCTGATGGATTTAACCTATTTTTATATACCAAAACACAACCAGGTATTCTATATTTTCTTATGTATTGTTACTCATTTATTACTTCATTCATCTGCAGTCCTTCTGCAACTTTTTGCAAAATATTTCCAGATTGCTACTGGAACAATACTCATTGTTTACATAATTTCTCACTAAAATTTTACATTAGGGATTTGAAAAAAGGTGATGAAACTTTGAAAGTTGAGGCTTTTCTCTATACAAAGCCACCTGTTTGAAAAACTCTTTCTGCAATTAAAGAGGAAACCACTTCATTCAAAATCTCCTTATCTTGAAACAGTTTTCACTAGAATTACTTGAAAAGCATGACTTCCATCCAGCAGGAAAGTCTCACAGTTTGAAATTCAAATGGTATACAAGTGGAAGGATCCTCCTAGGTCTTTGAATCACTTCTCTCATACTGAGGGTTACCATATTATCTCTTTAATAACTTACCTAGTACCTTAAACACCAGCTATATTACTTTCCTCACTACAATTTCCTCACAAATATTTTTCCACAGGCTCAATATGCAAACACGTTTGGTCTTCTGTCAGTTCAGTAGCTCTTCTTTCTCTTTAATGATCGTATACCTGAGACATTTGGAGACAGCGGTCATTTTTCTTTCAGAATTTATTTTGTTAAGTTTAAATAAAGAAAAAAAGCGACCCTTCTCATTTCATCTGGAAGAGTCATCTTTTGTCTAATTGGCTATTTCCCTGTGTGTACGATATCCCTTTTCTGCATTTCTTTTACTCTGCATTCATTTTTTTTTCTCAAATATGAGTGACTAGAATTTTACATGGTGTGATAAACGACGTTTTATGTGTGTCCAAACAGAAACAAACTGTCAACTGTAAAACACTGGAAGAAAATATTTCATAAAATTAATTTTGGAGTAGTTACAACAGTACATCATAATAACTCCTCTACAGAAACACACCATGATACTGAATTCTATGAAGAAATTTCATCAGCAGAAAAGAACAGGGAATGGGAAGAACCTGAATTACACAACTCCAGTGAAATGCTGTAACTGCATAGGAAATCTCAGAGGCCAAAAAATTCTTGGTCCTTCAGTAGACTACAAAGCATTTTACAGAGTAGAACAATGTAATTACCCCTATTTAAACCAGGTGTGATGAAGTGAAATGCCTTCACAGAAGTAAAAGAAGGGCCAGGAATACATATTTTTAAGTCCAGCATTGTGTTTTATGCGCAATACATTTCATCTGGATTTTCTAATGAGAAAACTTCAATCAATGGTTTTCACAGAAAATTTCAATATTTAAGTCTGCCTTTCTAGCATGACATTACCACTAATAAATACATTTTGAAGTGTATTAAATCTAGATTACATATATTTAGAATTCTGTAATACTCTTGTGTCATGAAATTATTAAAATCAATCAAAAAACCCTCTTTTTGTTAGAGGATGTTGTAATATTACTATCCATATTTATTAAGATCAATAATAACTAATCTTGACAGTCTCGCGTTTGCAAGAAGTGAGAAATGGATACTATGACCAGAACTAAAGGGGCCCTGCCTCCGGCCAGGTGGAGGAAAGGGACAACCGGGTTTACTGGACTGTGTGGATTCGATGGCCTGGCACATCAGACCCACAGGAGTATAAGGCTCTCGTAGACACTGGTGCACAGTGCACCCTGATGCCATCAAGCTACAAAGCGGCAGAACCCATTTGTATTTCTGGAGTGACGGGGGATCCCAAGAGTTAACTGTGTTGGAGGCCGAAGTGAGCCTAACCAGGAATGAGTGGCAGAAGCACCCCATTGTGACTGGCCCAGAGGCTCCGTGCATCCTTGGCATAGACTACCTCAGGAGAGGGTATTTCAAGGACCCAAAAGGGTACCGGTGGGCTTTTGGTATAGCTGCCCTGAAGACGGAGGAGATTAAACAGCTGTCCACCTTGCCCGGTCTCTCGGAGGAGCCTTCTGTTGTGGGCTTGCTGAGGGTTGAAGAACAGCAGGTACCAATCGCTACCACCACAGTGCACCAGCGACAATATCTCACCAACCGAGATTCCCTGATCCCCATCCATGAGCTGATTCGTTGACTGGAGAGCCAAGGAGTGATCAGCAAGACTCGCTCACCCTTCAACAGTCCCATATGGCCGGTGCAAAAGTCTAATGGAGAGTGGAGACTAACAGTAGACTACCGTGGCCTGAACGAAGTCACGCCACCACTGAGGACTGCCGTGCCGGACATGCTAGAACGCCAGTATGAACTGGAATCAAAAGTAGCCAAGTGGTACACCACAACTGATATCACCAATGCGTTCTTCTCAATCCCTTTGGCGACAGAGTGCAGGCCGCAGTTTGCTTTCACTTGGAGACGCGTCCAGTACACCTGGAACCGACTGCCCCAGGGGTGGAAACACAGCCCTACCATTTGCCATGGACTGATCCACACTGCACTGGAACAGGGTGAGGCTCCAGAGCACCTGCAATACATTGGTGACATCATTGTATGGGGCAATACAGCAGAAGAAGTTTTTGAGAAAGGGAAGAAAATAATTCAAATCCTTCTGAAGGCCAGTTTCGCCATAAAACAAAGTAAGGTCAAGGGACCTGCACAGGAGATCCAGCCTTTAGGAATAAAATGGCAAGATGGACGTCGTCAGATCGCAATGGATGTGATCAACAAAATAACAGCCATGTCCCCACCAACTAGCAAAAAGGAAATGCAAGCTTTCTTAGGCGTTGTGGGCTTTTGGAGAATGCATATTCCAAATTACAGCCTGATTGTAAGCCCTCTCTACCAAGTGATTTCAAATGGGGCCCTGAGCAACAAGAAGCCTTTGAACAAATTAAACGGGAGAGAGTTCATGCAGTAGCCCTTGGGCCAGTCCGGGCAGGACAAGATGTAAGGAATGCGCTCTACACCGCAGCCGGGGAGAATGGCCCCACCTGGAGCCTCTGGCAGAAAGCACCAGGGGAGACTCGAGGTCGACCCTTAGGGTTCTGGAGTCGGGGATACAGAGGATCCGAGGCCCGCTACACTCCAACTGAGAAGGAGATATTGGCAGCATATGAAGGGGTTTGAGCTGCTTCGGAAGTGGTTGGTACTGAAGCACAGCTCCTCCTGGCACCCCGACTGCCGGTGCTGGGCTGGATGTTCAAAGGGAGCATCCCCTCTACACATCATGCAACCGATGCTACGTGGAGTAAGTGGGTCGCACTGATCACACAACGGGCCCGAATAGGAAACCCCCCAGGAATCTTGGAAGAGATCACGAACTGGCCAGAAGGCAAAGATTTTGGAATACCCCCAGAGGAGGAGGTGACACGTGCTGACAAGGCCCCACTGTATAATAAACTACCAGAAAATGAGAAGCAATATGCCCTGTTCACTGATGGGTCCTGTCGCCTTGTGGGAAAACATCGGAGGTGGAAAGCTCCTGTATGGAGTCCTATACGCCAAGTTGCAGAAACTGCTGAAGGAGAAGGTGAATCGAGTCAGTTTGCAGAGGTGAAAGCCATCCAGCTGGCCTTGGACATTGCTGAACGAGAAAAATGACTGGTACTTTATCTCTATACTGACTCATGGATGGTGGCAAATGCCCGGTGGGGGTGGTTGCAGCAGTGGAAGCAGAACAACTGGCAGCGCAGAGGTAAACCCATCCGGACCGCCATGTTGTGGCAAGATATTGCTGCCCGAGTAGAGAACCTGGTTGTAAAAGTACGTCACGTAGATGGTCACATACCCAGGAGTCGGGCCACTGAAGAACATCAAAACAACCAGCAGGTGGACCAGGCTGCTAGGTTTGAAGTGGCTCAGGTGGATCTGGACTGGCAACATAAGGGTGAATTATTTATAGCTCGGTGGGCCCATGACGTCTCAGGCCATCAAGGAAGAGATGCAACATATAGATGGGCTCATGATCGAGGGGTGGACTTAACCATGGACACTATTGCACAGGTTATCCATGAATGTGAAACATGCGCTGCAATCAAACAAGCCAAGCGAGTAAAGCCTCCTTGGTATGGAGGATGATGGTTGAATATAAATAAGGGGAGACTTGGCAGATTGATTATATCACACTCCCACAAACCCGACATGGCAAGCGCTGTGTGCTCACCATGGTGGAAGCAACCACTGGATGGCTGGAAACATACCCTGTGCCCCATGCCACTGCCCGGAACACCATCCTGAGCCTTGAAAAGCAAGTCCTATGGCGACACGGCACCCCAGAAAGAATTGAGTCAGACAACGGGACTCATTTCCGAAACACTCTCATAGACACCTGGGCCAAAGAGCATGGCATTGAGTGGGTCTATCACATCCCCTACCATGCACCAGCCTCTGGGAAAATCGAATGATACAATGGGCTGCTGAAGACTACGCTGAGGGCAATGGGTGGTGAGACATTCAAGCATTGGGATACACATTTAGCAAAAGCCACCTGGTTAGTCAACGCTAGGGCATCTGTTACTCGAGCTGGCCCTGCCCAATCAAAACACTTACGTACTGTAGTTGGAGATAAAGTCCCTGTCGTGCACATAAGAAATATGCTGGGGAAGACAGTCTGGGTTACTCCTGCCTCTGGCAAGGGAAAACCCATCCGTGGGATTGCTTTTGTTTAAGGACCTGGGTGCACTTGGTGGGTAATGTGAAAGGATGGGGAAGTCCGGTGTGTACCTCAAGGGGATTTGATTTTGGGTGAAAATAGCCAATGAACTGAATTGTATGATGTTAATTGTTACATGATATTGCATATCATTATTTTTATGGTTGCTATCAATGGTGTAGCAGTAAAAATCACCCACATTAATGAAGAATGAACTAACTCCGATGAAACCGATTGCAAAGTGCAACGATGATAGAACCAGACGAGCGCAGCAGTACTGAAATGAGAACTGGCTTCAGATGCAACAGCCCAACACCACACACCATCTCTCCGGCCCTGAAAGACTGTTATGACAGATGGAGCCCAAAGTCGTGGACTAAATGAATTCAGTGGACATTTTAGAGGGATAGTCCATAGACCAAGGGAATGATATCTGTGCGTGCATATATATATATATGTATATATAAAAAGAAAGATAGTGGTGATTAATTGAAATGTATCGAAAAATGTAAGACCTAAGCACGACGTAAATGGTATAGAATAAGGGGTGTATAGTGTCCTGGTTTCGGCTGGGATAGGGTTAAATTTCTTCCTAGTGCTGTGTTTTGGATTTAGTATGAGGAGAATGTTGATAACACACTGATGTTTTCAGTTGTTGCTAAGTGCCCTCCTAGTCCAAGGACAGCTCCCGTGCCTACTGACTGAGCTAGGTACACAAGATGGGAGGGAACATAATCAGGATAGCCAGCCCAGCTGGCCAATGGGGTATTCCATACCATGTGACGTCATGCTCAGTATATGAACGGTAGGCGTGATCCAGGAAGTACCGATCGCTACTTGGTTATCGGTCAGCACGAGTGGTGAGCAATTGCATTGTGCATCACTCATTTTTGTATATTCTATCATTATTATTATTATTATTTTCCCTTTTCTGTTCTATTAAACTGTCTTTATCTCAACCCACGAGTTTTTCTCACTCTTACCCTTCCGATTCTCTCCCCGTCCCACTGGGGGTGGGGGGAGTGAGCGAGCGGCTGCGTGATATTTGGCTGCCTGCCAGATTAAACCACGACAGTTATGTAATTCAGAAAAAAAAAATAATTTGGAGCTTTTTGTGAACATTTTAATCCAGATGCTTACTAACTAAAATATTACACAACTGGTCATTTAAATTACTTGATGTTGCTTGTGTTCTGTGACAAATAAAAACGAAATTCTGTAAACCATTATATAGTAAGGCATCAATAATGTGTCATATGTTCATGGTCTTTCATAAATAACTTTGTTTTCGTAAGACACAAAAAATCACAAACCATAAAGTTAAAGAGTTTTTTTCCATCAGCCGAGACATTTTTAATGTGTCCAGTGCAATTGCTAAATTAAACAGAACTCACAGCTTGGTGTATGATTACACACTAACTCAAGGAAACGGGAGACATGCTTACCCTTACGTGTGAGTAATTCCTTTAAAAATCTTATTTTAATTCAAGTGAAAAGAAATCACAAGTGCTTTGTTAGAGCAAGATTTTGTCATATACCTAGAAGGAAGCCACAAGTGCAAACCCTCGATCTAGTATTTAAAGTTATACAGTTACACAGAGAGATGGAGGTTATTATTTTCAAGGTCTTGTTTCATTTTCCACTTCTCCCTTTTTCTTTTGTTCATACAGTATGTCTGAAACCAGCCTTGGGAGTCTTTCTAATTTATAATTAATTTCTATTATTAGCAAGTCATTTCAACTTGTCTGGAAATTGGAATTTGATTTTATACTTATTTGAACCAAACTCCTGGGGTAAGAACTCTCTTCTCATGTCCCCCAAACATCACAGGCAAGGTAACATCCAAAGAACCATTATTTCTCTCATTTCCCTCATTTTAGGAGTCTATTTCCCTCATTTTAGGAGGCCACAGACAATCAGATAAGGAAGGCAGGAGTCAGAGAAGACGTGATTGTGCCCCTGTACTCGGCACTGGTGAGGCTGCACCTTGAATACTGTGTTCAGTTTTGGGCCCCTCACTACAAGAAAGACATTGAGGTGCTGGAGCATGTCCAGAGAAGAGCAACGAAGCTGGTGAAGGGTCTGGAGAACAAGTCTTATGAGGAGCGGCTGAGGGAACTGGGACCGTTTAGTCTGGAGAAGAGGAGGCTAAGGGGGGACCTCATCGCGCTCTACAACTACCTGAAAGGAGGTTGTAGTGAGGTGGGTGTTGGTCTCTTCTCCCAAGTAACAAGCGATAGGACGAGAGGAAATGGCCTCAAGTTGCACCAAGGGAGGTTTAGATTGGACATTAGGAAAAATTTCTTTACTGAAAGAGTGGTCAAGCCTTGGAACAGGCTGCGCAGGGAAGTGGTTGAGTCACCATCCCTGGAAGTATTTAAAAGACGTGTAGATGTGGCGTTTAGGGACATGGTTTAGTGGGCATGGTGTGTTGGACTGACGGTGGGACTCGATGATCTTAGAGGTCTTTTCCAACCTTAATGATTCTGTGATTCTATGATTCTATGATTCTATGATTATTGTCGGCCACTGCAGTGAAAGCTTTTCCTTATTAAACTGAATTATGGCTTGTGTTTAATTGCTTTCAGAACAGAGATGAAAACAGTATGTAAATTTTATACACATTGGGTACATAAATGTGTATGTACATGTATATTACACACATTCTACCTCTTATGCATGATATTTACCTAGGTCAAGGACACAACAAACATGGTCCTATTCTTTTTAAGACACCAAAGTATTAATGTATCTAGTCCGTAAAACCAAAACACCCAAGTACATGGTTAAAGCATATGGTTAATTGCTCTGATAAAGTAGAAAAAAATAATAAAAAGATTATATACACTAATTTGTTTCTTTTGACACAAGTGGAAGTAATTATACCATTGCCTTTGAACCTCTACAGGGGTCAAATTTTCCCACTGGCTGTGCATTGGATTATTATTTAGAAAACAATCTCTTCAATGTTATTGTAAAGTATATGGAATAAGTTTAAAATAAATTATTTGTCTGCTTTGAATACCTGCCACAAACTCTGTTTTCAATAAACTTAGTAAATGATACATGGAAATTTCATCATCTTCATGAAACTTTTTTTGTGAAATAGTAGTGAAAAAGCAATTATTTTGAAGAACCTATAAAAAAATAAATCTATAATAAATTATTATCTTTGGGGAAAAAAGATGTAATGATTAATCAATTATTTGATTATGAGACAGACTAATTATATTACTAAGATATCTAGTGGAAACCCATTAGTAACTGAATTGTCATTGGGGAATTTACCAATTGCAACTACATACATATATAGTCTTTATTTTCTTTATTTTTTGGCAAGATGATTTAAGTAATTAGGATCATGAAGAAGATGACCATTTTAGATTTTCTAAATAACAAATTAGATCCAAAAAGATTACCTGCAACAAATAAAGATTGTAATAATATATGAAATTGCAAGGCAAATATTGCCAGTCCATATTTAACATATGGTAACAGAAGGCAGACGGTGTTCTCAGTAACCCATTCAAAAAAATAAGTGCAAACAGCCCTGGTTATATGCAGAGATAACTCTAACATTGGAACAGGTACAGATTTGGAATTCTGTGGCAAAAACTGTATTTTTCTCTCTCTTACCTGGAATAATTTTTTACTTTCAAAAACAAACTTGACCAAGGCCTGCTGAAGCTAACAGAGTCTCATTGGCTTTGGATCAGACTTTGAGGAATATTACTTTCTTGAATCTCAATGCAAAGCATATATCTTATGTACAAACCTTCACCATGACTGCCCTCAGGGGTGGTACTCCTGGTTTCAGGCCTCTGTTTCACTGCAAAAACATCACTTACCAAAATTGAACTAAAGCTGGAACTTAACAATGCATGTGGAAACAACAGGAAGATATATTGCTTTCCCAAAGTATTGTTTCTACCATTGTCCATGGCTATCACCATTTATGCATTATGTCTTGTTTGATTTGAGATTTTTTTGTGGTAAGACCTAACTGTGTCGGTAATAGGGAAATACTGCACAAGACTTTGGGAATCACTAAATTACAAATAACAAAGTCCTTATAGAGGGCATAGAGTCATTTTGTAAACTTGTCTGGATGAAAAAAATATTTGCCTTGAATTGCTGCTTGAAAACTGACCATGATGAATCCTTCTCTGCAAGCTGACAAAGTTTGGATTAAAAATAATTTTTCCCTAAACCTCTTTTCCAGCTCTATTCAAAAGTGGAAGTGTAAAAATATGGAGAGCATTGTCCTAAAATAGTTTCAAATCTATGTGACTTGGCACTATTCCCACTACTATAATGCAAATAATAAGTGCAATAGAATTAGTATAATAATTTACTCTATTGGGACATTCCAAATCTTTACAAAAACCTTATCTATTCTGGGACCATGTGTGTATCATAATATGTCAATGGTGTTAAAGAGGAGGTTAAAATTGATTACGTAAAAGGCCCAAAGGAATTTTAAGATTAACCACAGACTGTTAAAAAGTGTCTAAATACAATTTCTATATGCTACAGTGTAGAATCATGTTTAACATCATGCTAATTCACTTACAATTCTAACATGCATTTTCACATATTACAGTGAAGTGTAATGCATGCATCACGAAATTTTCAAAAGTGCCTCTGATTTAGGAGTCAGTAAACATTTATCTTACTAGTCTTCTAAATTTAAGATCCACTAGGATATATGTTTATCCATCATTAGTAAAGCACATAATTAAGAGTTAAATGTGTATTATTTTTATGGATTTGGGTTCAAATAAGTTTAACTAAAAAAAGTTGCTCGTGGAAGATATTAATCTCCTCAGGGGACGATAAGAAATATTTATAATTTTATTTCTTCTTCACATTCTGAAGGGCTTAAAGTATATCTGAGTCATGTGTTTTTATGAATTCTTATTCTGTAAAAATGAAGTTTATTTCAGCTGACAATCTGGAAATGTGGATTTTAAGATGAGTATTCACACTGTCTGATACAAAATGATAACTAGACCATATAAATATATAGATAGACTGTTAAATAGTGCATGGTAAAATGCAAAAATACATCTAATCTTATTTGTTTGTCACACTACAAAATATTTGACACTACTCTTTTTTGATTTCCAATAAAAAATTGCTTATGGGAATCACAATGGCATTTGATAGGGTGCATGAAGAACCAGAACCTGGTAAGGAATTTATTGTGGTTTCCTTATCCTTGTATGTATGCCAGAAAAAAAATAGATTTCATGTTTCAATCATTTTAATTTGTTTAAATACAGTAGACTTATATAAGATACATTCTTATGTATCATTATTCTCCCTAGATATCAGTTTCTTTTTTGCTTCACTTCACAAGAATCAGTGTCGCTAATTTTACAAAGTAATTCACACACGTGTCTTTCTCAGGTAAGTTGAGTTTGTAGCTGGAGATTAAGCTGAATTTATAGAATATGTTAAATTCATGGTCGCTGAGGTATTTGTGAAAAGAGCTGCATTGTCACGTGCGTATCAAAAAATATACTGTAAGCGCCACATTGATAAGTTTCTGCTTACATGAATCAAGCTATTATGGAGAGCTGTGAAAACAGTCAATAGATATGCTTAGAATAGAAAAGTTAGTAAATCTAAGTCATTC
This sequence comes from Calonectris borealis, assembly GCF_964195595.1. Lineage (NCBI taxonomy): Eukaryota > Metazoa > Chordata > Aves > Procellariiformes > Procellariidae > Calonectris > Calonectris borealis. The sequence goes on along the minus strand of NC_134313.1, from coordinate 91,286,821 downwards.
TGATCATCCTTAAATCTAGGAAGCTTTGGTATCTAAGCAAAATCTTTAGTTAGGAATGTTTGATATCAGGTCTGCCAAACATTGGATTGAGAAGTCTGCAGCTTTTAAAAGACTTCAGAATATATGAAAGGAATAAACAAGAACTCTGCATATAAGCAGGAAAATTTTCAAAAAGGGACATTTTGCAGTGTTTCTGCATGCAACTTCCCTGCTCTTCTTAGTAGCATTTCTGTGCATAAATCCCCATTCCCTGCTTGTAAGTGTACTGCTATAGGGAGCATTAATCCAAAGGCAGTGTGCATTTTCCGAAAAGTGACTCACTTCTACTGCTTCAGGCAGCAGAGAGTGTGAAAGTATCAGCATGCAAGTCTTTGTTTCCTTTTCTTTGAAATAAATAAGTAAATGCTACAGAAAACCAGAAATAATATTGTCTCATCAGATTACTGCCCATCATTAAAGCCATAAATTCCACTCTCTAAATCTGACCATCAATTAGACCAACAACTCTAGGATATTTTTATTTCACAAAATATGTGATCACTATGTGGTTCTTCTCAGGACCTCAACAAGCCTTCCTGAGCTGATTAATACTTTGGTGTTGAGAGTGAATTTATTTTCCTGGACTTAACAATTCCAGCTGTCTGCCACTGGTGATAGATATGGATGACCGTCATTCAACTAATTAACCGAATGCAAACTTGTTTCTATGTCATTAATGAATCTTGTATTCTAAGATAAAAATAAAATTAATCTTCTTGGAATAACTGATTGGATGCTTTTACTAAGGAGTCTAACTAGCAGATGGGGACATGTAGGTTGCATCATGATTTACTGCAAGATCTCACTTAAAGAACTATAGGAAACATCTGAACTTATTCATGAAGTATGGTGGATGTTAAAAGATGATAAACAGAAGTTAAAAATCTTTTGCATCATAGTAACGTATGAACAGAGCCATAGTTGAGCAGGAAGGACAGAGTAATTACAGGTTTTTTGTTCAGTCTTTCCTAAAATCCCAGGTTAGCAGGACCATTCACGTACATGCTTAATTCTGCATGCATGACTAAATAGCACAGATTTCTGTGGACCTGAGAGTCCTGCTTAACTGCTTTTCCAAAAGCAAAGGGCTTAAGCTAATGCTTAAAAGTTGAACTCATCTTGTAGTGCTTTTCTTAATGCAAGCCTAGGCCAGGATTTGACAGAGAAGTTAACAACCATGCTGGTGCTCTTTGTTCAGTCTTCAAAACTCTTGTCCTGTACCTTTAGGTAACAAAATAATGCAATGTCCTGTTTCTGTATTCATTTTCTGTGTACTAATACTGGCAGTCAGCAAGTGGTGTTTATATATGAATATAAACAGTTACAACGAGATGATGGCTAGAAAATTTATGTGTGTAGCACATATGTAAAACTTGCACATGCCTTTATTGATTTACAAATTCTTTATCTCTAGCCTTCTGGGAAAAGCAGTAAGGAAATAATAGAATTAATAATAGTTAAAATTAATGCAATAACTTGATTGCCTTCAAGTTGTGAATTAGTCCAGGGATGTAGTTTTTCATGTTAATAAATTGACCAGTGCTCTTTAGCCTCACTATCTTCCTTTTTTAATTACAATTCGACATAAAGAAGAAAAACCCAGGGAAAAATATTCAAACTTCACTGGTCATTCTTACATATTAGGTAATTTCCAGTGTAAAAGGAATGTACTTCAGACTTCAGAATCCATCAGGGCTATATAGATCTTATCAGCTTTCTAGAAATTGAAAGAAGTTCCTGCTAGCAGTAGTGATTTGATAGGTAGACAATTTAAAACTGAACCCATCACAGCTGAAGTAAGAAATGGGCAGAAAAATGGGCTTACATGTGTGGCCAAAAGTTGAAAAAATAACAGTTCCTCCCTAAAAGACACTGCATTTAGTCAGTTTCTAAGGTCTGTGCTTGTATTTTTAAATTAAATGAAAAAGTCTAGTATAGCTTGAGATCACTAAGTAGGTCTCAAAGAACTTCATACAATTTGATTTTTTTTCTTTATGAAAATAAATTCCTTTAAGAATAAACGCATAATACCTATTTCTGTTCCATTATGCAATTTGCGTGGATTTAACAAGCCAATTGGCTTCTGGCCACCAACACCTCTAGGTTTTTATATTGCAAAATAACACATGCTTTGTCATATCCAACTCATTAAGTAATCACCTTGTAGTACAGTTTGTGATTATATTTTCATTAAGTGAGTGCTGTGATACTGCAAAGGAATGCCTCCTGGTTTTTTTTGTGGGAACCAACTGCTTTTACAAGAGGAAAAATCAGTGCTATATAGTGCTGCAGTTACAATTTAAATAGTACTACAGGTTTATTGTACAACTTTATAAACAGGATCATTTTTCAAGGTATATGCCAATTCAAGTAAAATCTGTGGACATACAGTATAAAGAAATGGCTCTTCAAGAACAAACAAAATCTTCCAAAGCTCTTTAAGAGGCTGCTGCCCTTTTCAAACCACATTTCAGGTGCATCATTCTTGCTGATTTATACATACTAAATGCTATGTGCCCTATTCCTTCTGCATAAAGCTGGAGAAGGCTGTGTAATTTCATTCTGCACCCTGGCAACCTCATTCAGCTCAGGCTGGTTGAAAAGTCTTAAGGCTAATTACGAGACTATCGGTTATGGACTGAGCTGGGAATAAATAGGACCTGTAGATATTGCCTGACACAGAAATACAAGATACAGGCAGACCAGTTCTTTCTCTATAGAATAGTTGAGACTCCCTCCCCTTCATTCAGAACTATTGAGAAAACACAGCAGCAAGAAGGCATGGCAAGGCGAATAATGGTAAAAATCCAAGGCAGAAGTTCAGACAGTTTGAAGTATCAGAAGCAGAAGCACCTTTCTTGGGTTTCTTTTTTTAAAAGAGCAGATTAAAACTGCTTGGGGGTTATATGACTCTGAATTACACACTGGACATACTAGATAGAAGTAATTGACACTTTACAGAAATATGCATGAAGTCATGTATGTTACTTATACATGCAAACCACAATACAAGCTATGGTTAACAGAAACAAGGAATTGCTTATATCATAACAAGAACCTCTGGAAAAAAAGGACTAATAAAATAGTTGACTCTTCAGTGGACAATACTATGGCTATATATCCGTTACCTTTTTGTAAAGAGTGAGATTTTGGGGCAGTATATACTTTGCTTAAACCCTGTTCCTTATACTATTTGCACAGAGGAATCTGTTACCACATCTGACAGTATTGTGATAGATTCAGGTTAAATGCCAATTGAAGATCATATTGAAAGGAAATAGCCCTAATCCTTTCTGGTCACAGTTGAAATACAATAATGTGACAATATTGAGAATCTTGCTTCTGTGGTATTATTGAAAAAAATGCAGATTAATTGTCAAGAGACTGCACATTCAGTTCACCAATGTATGCGATTAGAAATGAAACCAATAGCTGTTTTAAGTTTGTAAGGCAGAGATGTGTGACATTCTGTTTTCCTGATTCAACTGACTTTCAGTCTCAGGCTTACTAAGACTTTTCATACAGATGTTCTGAAAAAAACTGCTAAAGCTACAAAACATATTGTATTCCCACCATTTTCAAAAGGATGACTTCCAGTCATGTTATCACAGAAGAATTAATAAGGAGGAGAATAGCAGAACATTGGACCTACTGCTGGTCTTTTTACTCCAGAAAAATATGATTCCTTGACTTACATGACATAATTTTTGAACTCTAACTCTCAATATATAGTTGGTTATGCTGGTGTATAAGACAGTCTGGTTGGAGGCATGAAGCTAGATCTTATTGCCAGTTCTGCTACCAGTTTGCTATATGATCTTAGACGAGCCTTTAAATCTCTTTAAATCTCTCTCCACCTTTGTTTCCTCTTTGACTTTCTGATTCTCTCAGGTTTCTTTATCATCAGCTTTTGCCTGGTTTTGACCTGGTAAGAGCAGGTAATGCCTACCCAAAAGAATGGCTGTGGTGTTTTTTTTTTTTTTTTCCTTCTGTTTTTTTTTTTTTTTGTTTGGTTGATTGGTTTTGGTTTTGGTGTTAAATTTAATGTAAGGACTTGTTGGTTTGGTATTATACTGCCTGCAAACTTTTTGATGATTAGAAGGAGGCTGGACACTTGGAAGCAACTGCAGTCATTACTTACAGTGTTCTAACAAACCTTTTGATTTTTATATGAAACTGAAGAAGTGATAGCAGTGACTTCAACAAGGCATTAACAGTGCTGCCTAAAGAAAATGTTACTGATTGTATGGATGAAGGAGGAATCTGCAAGCACTTGATAGACTTTGAATCTTTGCTCTGGGTGACTGAGCAGAGGATACCTGGTTCCTGCCGGTATTTTTGAGTAAAGATGTTCAGCCACAGAACAAGCAGAACCAGCAGCTTCTCAGTACAGAACATTGTTCTTACAGACAGTAATGAAAACCATAATGGAAGTTAAGCTCACGGGGAAGGGACTCTTTGGAAACAAAGGAAAAACAAGATAAGGAGGCAACCACAAAATGGGAATTTCTGCCTAGTAATTTCTGTATATTCAATGTGAATGTCCCTACGTGACACTAGCCGGGAAATGGTTTGAATGAAAGAGGACATGTTTTACACTCTGCAATCAGCTTCCAGCCTCCTTTCATCTGCCGGCAGGGAGAGTTGGCAAATACCAATATTTAAGTGCTCAAAAACCAGTGCTGAGAATTTTTGCATAAAAGGAACCATCCAATGTCAACTCTAATTAAAGTCTCTAGTCATTTCTAGAAGGATTGTCTGTTCTATTTTGTTCAGCTTGATTGTAATTTGTAGGCTTATGAAAGCAAGACTAGAAGAGGAAGAAAGAAGGAACTAATTTGGCTGTTTTCTAGTATTAAATTTTTACCAAACAGCTTCCCCTTAGAAATGATCTGGCTGCTATTTAAACATCTCAGAGTTCTGATAAACTTGCTCTCAAGTATCAATTTAAGCCACCCACACTCTAAATAAAAGCAATTAGATACAGGAAAGAGAAGGAAAGTTTTCAATGAACACACTGTTGTCCCATCAGAGAAGGGGTTGGCACATTTCATCCCTGCACATCCCTGCACAGCACTAAGGATTTGGAGAAAGGACAGAATGATCCTAACCTGATATACATCTTTAGGTACAGAATAAAGTATTGGTAGCATGGATTTCTCTACTTCAGTGGGCTTTGGGTCAGGACATAACATTACACAACATGAGCAATGAACTTTGGAGAAAAGGCTGTGAGTGCTGACCTAAAGCACAAAAGGAGAGAAAGTGAAAGATCCCCCCTCTCCATGCAAGCCCTGTACAATTTTCTTTCATATATAAATAATAGACATACTGCGTAAAAGGTGTAAGATAGATCATCTGTAATGGTTTAAAATAGCAGTCAAAAATAGAATCTTAGGATTTTTTTTTTAAGTCCTTTTAGCACATTCTAGGACAAAGCCCTTGTCAAGAGGAATAGACATTTTTGGGCGAGCCAGCACATTTGTTCCCATAACCTCAAATGGAAAATCCCAACCATCCGTGAAATCAAAGAGAAGACAGGTTCCTCCTACAAGAAGACATTTGTAATTATACTGCTTGGGATCAGCATTCTCTCTCTCTCTCTTTCATACTCCTACTCCTCTTATTTTTTCTTGTGATCTCTCACCAGATCTTATTAGAGGAAAAAATCAAAAGGGAGAAAATAAACACCAAAAATGCAACACTTACTTAAGCTGACTTAAAATATGAGAAGTATTTTAGTTGCACAGACAAAAGAGTTCATCTGCACTTACTGAACAAGTAACAAAATAACATTTCCAATAAAGTAAATATTAAAAAGCAATTACTATATGTACCAATTAATACAGTAGCAGTCAGCAACCTTGTAACCTGAAACAATACATGGTCCCACATTCTCTAGGCAGTTGTAGCCTGTACATATTCTATTATAATTTAAGCAGATTTCTTCTTTACTGTAACTTCAGGTGAAATAAAGAAATATGCAGGCCTCTTCCCTGCGGTTGAAATACTATATTTACTGAATGCTGACAAAAGTGCTACTGTTGACCATGTTTGATACATCACAAGCCTTTAACGTTTAACCTTTAACAAATCAAATTAATTGCATCGCACATACGCAGATTGAAGGGACTTCTGTACTGTGTTTCACATCACCTGCGTAGTTCAAAGGAACATGTACCTATGTCTGGCCAGTGCCACATGAAAGTCATGTCTTCCCTGCATGCACTAAGGACAAAGGGGGAAGAAGCGTATTGTGCTACTGTCTACCTGTTACAGAAAGAAAAGCAAACAGAATCTGAATAAATCTGAGTAAAATTCAGAAGTTAAAAATCCCACAAGACTTTAAAAAGAAAATAAATTACCTGTGCATGAGCTGGCTGAGAAGGAAGTCAGCAGTATGGGAAAGAAGAAGCATTGGGAGAATTCAGACTAGGGCAATGACATAGATTACGGGTAGAAAAGTAGCTATTACCTTGTATTCGCCCTTCCTTGTGTGTGTATATGGAGTTATGCATGGCACCTTGCGAATGCCAGGATCCACGTGTTGGAACAGGTCTCTGAAAGACTATAAACTCTATTTCAAGTTTGCAATCCGATATGTGGCAAGGGCAAGGTAGCTGTTCTGTTAGTGGGATATGAGTGCCCTTTCAAACCCCTGTGTATGTGATAAGATTTGGAAGGTATGTATTGTACTTTTTACATGGAAAGTTATGCAGCATTCTCCCCACTTTCTGTATGAATCAGATCCCAGAATTTCCAGAAAGTAACCTAAATTAACAGCTCTGAGAAGAGGAAATGCAGACTTAAGGTGATTGTCATCCTGTGAATTATGGGTGTGAACTTCAAACAGTTCCCAAAACAAAAAAACTTTCTTACCTCCTTACTGCCACAACCTACTCAATAGAGCATGAAATAAGGCCTATCAGATATTTCAGAGTGCACACATGTTCCTTTCTTTCCTTTTTCTCTACCCTTCACCTTCCCTCTTGCAGTCCTCCCAGATTCTTTTTTATCACAAGCACAGCTCTGTCAATCTGTTCCACCTAATCCCTGGATCAGTTCAATACAGCTATATCTAACAAGGTGTTTGCCTCTGGAGCATTTGCAGATAATTCCCGTTGGCTATGGACTGCCCCAGGCAAGGCAGAGATCCTGTATTTCCTGGCTTTCAGAAATCAACATCCTGAAAAGGCAGAAAATACATCAGGAAACCTTCTATCTGCTAAAGTTTTTGGCTTTTTGTCATTGAATATGCAAGATGAATAAACAGGCTTAACATGGAATCAAGTTGAAATACTAACATCAAACACAGAGGAGGTGGTTATGTGTCCAAATGGACAGAAGGTTTGTACAGAGCCAATAGTAACTGCACTGTCTAGCAAAGATAGGCATTCAGAACAGGGCAAACAATGCCAGCTCAGCTGGTTGGAAATTGTTTTCCTCCCAACAGATAAAATGGGGACACAACAATATTCTTCATATTTTTATTACAGGAATACTAAAAAGCTTTAGGTGAGATAAGAACCTTGCTGTGTATCCTTATACATGTGTAGCCAAATTACACAAGAAATGGGTGATTATTCTCATTTTACAGGTGCAGAACTGAAGTCCAGTGACAAAATCACTTTGTTTTTCTGAAAGTCTGCAGCAGAGCTAAGGCAAAGAACTGAGATATCTTGACTCTCAGAACTTAATGCATTGCCATTTTCCCCTGCTCTTACAGCAAAAGGAGTAGGCGATTCAATTTGATGTTTCATCCTTCTGTTTCTTCATGCAATACAATTAATTCCCATGATGAATTTCTGTGTTGATACTCCTACTCCAGGTTTGATACATCTTCAGCTTAATCATTTCTCCTCTCTGTGTGTTTCACTAGCTGAAAGTGTTTGTGAAATCTCTTTTTTTTTTCTTGTGTAACATGAAACCCATTCAGGAATCAAAGATCATCCTTTTGTCTTTGCCTTTCTGTGATCAATGGACTTCAGGATATGATTTTAAAAATGGATGCTGTGATTCATTTTCATGGCATGATGGAGGAGTAAGTTTTCTAAAGTGTTAAGTGACTCCTTAGTGAGGCCCAGATACTTTAAATCTTTCACCGTGTTATGAAAACATATCCCCCTTTGACAGAAAGATTTGTTTAATATATATAGAAGCTTATGGAATCTTGAAGATTTGAATTCTTACAGCCGTACATGTTATCAAGCAGGCTTTGTGTGATGATAAGTAAAAGTATTTGAGAGAGACGGGTTTTTTTAGTATTATGCAGTACAGATATTCTGATGCTTTCCATTACCTTTATGCAGTGATGGAAAAATCAAAGAATAAAGTTCAATGAGATGACTGTGCATGGATTTACTTCCTCTTTCTCAAAGGCAGAAGATCTCTAGTTCTGGAGCTATTTATCCCCTGGATCAGCTTCCTTTGTACACCCTCCAGGGATACCAGGATTAGATCATCTATCATGAGGAAGGACCACTTGTGTCCAGGTTGCTTTGTAGAGCACGGAAAGAATTAGCTTATTTAGGGCAAATCTGGAATAATTCCACTGAAGTCAATGTGATTTCTCTGATTTTTTTTCTTTCCAATATGAACGAGAGCAGAATATATCTCACTTCAGTAAATTATGACATCCCTGCATTCCAAGTCTAAGAAGAGCTGAAATGCAAAACTTAAAGGTGAGAGACTTAATGTATCCATGCCTAATGGTCTGTAATACAAATCAGAAACCCCAATAATGCTCTTCTGTGCCTGTTCTCATAGCTATTTGTATCAATTTTATACTGGCTTCTTTCATTTCTATCACTCCTTATTACGATTTAACCCACTCAAGAAGCAGCTGAGCTGAAACCTGAGAGGCAACAAAAATTATTTGAAGCAGAACAATCTTTCGCTCCATGAACAGCAGTCCTCTGTTTTTCCACACTGGAATATGTTAGTGCATCTTAGGGACAGACACGGCTCCCTCGTTAACACTGCAAAGCAGGACTGGGGAAGAAATCATGGCAAGATTGAGTTTTGTGGGAGAGCACTTACGTAAGTAATTCCATTTATTTCATTGTGCTGTTGTGCATAATCTGCTAGCCTCTTAAAAGGGGTAGGTTGCATATTGGCATTAATTAGCTCAGCCTTGCACCTGGACAGGAAAGCATACACCTTTGTGCCCAGATCCAAATTTTAAGAAGACTGTACAGCATTTATGTCATAAGGTGTGTGTATTTATGCACAAGGGCATTTTCCTCCCCAGAATGCAAGTGTATAAGACTAGGATAGGATCTGGCTTTTAGCCTGTTTCATCTGCAGAGAAATGACTGTTTCTTCTAACCCAGAAGTTAAGATCGTAACATGAGCCATTCCCAGTCCTTCTAGGAATATTACCAAGGTACATGACAGAGCATTCTTTTTTTTTTTTTCTCTCTCTTGGATGTATTTCTCTTCTAACATTATTATAATTTCTAAGTTGTTTTTTCTATGATTGACATTCCGGTATTCTGAAAACAAATGTCTCATATTCACATAGCAAAAAAACATTCCACTCCTGCAAGCCCTTCACTATTCAAGTAACCCACAGATATTACTAGTCACCTTGATTTCAATGGGATGAGGTACATCAACAAGGTAACAAACATCTCCACCTGACTGGGACCAAATTCTTGCTGAGCTATACTTTAACCCATAAATAGTCTTACTGAAGTCAAGAGGAATAATTCTTGTGTAAAGAGCTCCCCATAAGCATAAGTATAAGCGCTGGCCTTACCCAAATAAGCCCCAGTCCTTTAATGAATTTTATGCAATTGCTACCCTACAACCACATATGGCCCCATTAGCTTCAACTAGGATCCATCAGGGACTCATTGCAAGAGTAGGGCTTAAAGGCAGGCTGCCCGGAATGAATGGTTTAACTAAAGGCATGATGTTAAAATGATTTATATTGACAGTTAAATTAAGTGAAACTACCTGTGTAGACACACACCAGTTTAGCATGCCCCTGTAATTTACAGTTTAAAACCCCAGGAGCACCCACACACCACCTCACATGGGCTTAATACTGCAACATAACAGCCTTTGTTTGCTAACAGCACTCGAGAGACACATTCTACCTGACAATTTCTCCCTGCTTTGTGAGTTAAGAAGTCTGCAGCATGACCTACGCCTAATGATGAGTTTCTTTTCTTTACCAGGACATTGCATCCACTTGTCCTGTCCTGTTTGCCCCCTGAACTCCCTGATCACCTTGCACAGCTGTGCAGATGGTCTGTTCATTTCCAACCATGTTTATTCTTTTCATGATCCCATTTGATCCAGAAATAAGCGAGCTTGTAACTACTGGTTTTTGAAATCTCATCAGAGGTACTTCTAACAGAAAATAGACTTTTAAAATCTTACATAAAGAAAATAAAAGATCTTTTCCTGGCTTCTCAATCTTGTATTCCGTGAACTGTTTTCCATCTCTTGATACAGTATATTCTGAAAACTACTTGGAGAGACCAATGTTGACTTCAAGCTCTGTGCCAGTGATTTCACTGAGCTGTAGAATAAGACCCAATAGCAGATATGACACAATGAACTCTTTTTCAAATATCCCTGTTTTCTGGTTTGCTCTTTTGGGGTTGGCAGCAAATTGTTGGCTCTCGATCCTGTGGTCCTTGATCTGTCACAAGCCTGTGCCAGCTACACACATCCATAAACCCAGACTATGGTAGGTAGCTCTGTAATGTCTGTAACTTGTAGATAACCTAACCTGTTTTTTTTTTCCACTGTAGAAAAAGTTGGGCACTGTTGTGTTGTGTTCTCAGAATGAATAGGAGAAAATGGAACGGAATAGACAAGGGGTTTGGTTTGCTTTTTTTTCCCTAACCTCCCCTCACCCCCCAAAAAACCCACAGACATTTTATGATGTATTTCATGTTGATTATAATAAAGATATAGGAAGATTTCAAAAAGTGAAGATAGACATAGCAAAAATTCAGTGACATTTAGTCTCATAGTTAGTAAGAGTTCAGACTAACTAGAAGTGTCAGCAAACAGGTTTTTTAAAACAGACAAATAAATCTCTAAACATAGAGAAATAGATGGATATGCTTTTCTTTCAACTTTTTTCATCTCTTATTTCTGCTCTTCTTTTGTTTTCTTTGATCTATATTTCCGTGTCTGTGTTACCTTCCCTTATTGCTGGGTCACAACAAAGATTCTCAGGTAAAACTCTGTGCTATGCAGAATGTCATAAAATGTCCATTGCCTCCAAATTATATACATCCTTCCAGGGAAAAATGGATTGTGAAATAATGGCTGGAACCCGTGGCCAAAGATAAGTTGAGGTGCTCCCAGAACCAGAGTAAGTAAGTACAATTCCTTTCAGAATTACAACTGGCCCTAACAACTACATAATAGAAGAACACGAATAAGCTAAATGAAAACTCTATTAATTAAATTGTATTAGTGTTCAGTAATCAGTTGTCATCCATTTATTTCTCTTAGGAATAGAAATCTATGATCTTTACATTTGCCATAAACACTTTCCAAAGTTTTTTTCTCACTAGCTGCTCTTAAAAGCTTCAACTCAAGAGACTATTTACAGGTCTGCTGAGCTATATTAGTAGGCTTAATATGTCCAATCTGGTACAAAGTTAAGCACATGTTTAAGAACTTACCTGAGCCAAAGATCCTGAAGCTGGCAGCAGTTTTCAAGTCAACAGCCATTTAACGCTATGGAGTCTATGAAAGTCCAGGAAGAAACTGATATATAAGAGAAAAAGAAGAAACCATATATAATATGAAGAAGAAACCACACATAGAAGGAAAAAAAAAAAAAAAAAAATAAAAGCTTCTATACTCCCTATAGGAGAGAAGGGTACTTTTTGGGTACAAAATCTGTGTAATCAGGTAAAAAAAGAAAAGCTGATTTTAATCCACTTGCTTTATGCAGTTTTAGTATTTATTGAATCAGCCTAGAAAACCCCCACTGATAACTCATGGTGTACTATTTATAGTTAGGGATCGAACACCTTATGTTCTAAGACTGTCTAATTTCAAATTTTTATTGACAGGAAAAGTACACAATGTTTATAGTGCTGCATTCTTTCAGGAAAAAAAAAAAGAAAAGAAAAACACCTCTCTAAATCCACTCACAACTCATGTCATTAGTCATAAGCTACATGAATGATAATAGGTTCTCAAAGCTCTCTAGTTCTCTGTGACAGTTCTGATAATGCAGTGCCAGATGTTTAAAATGTCTGCAATACCCAGTTGCAGTGCAGTGACCTCCATGGTCTCCCATTCAATGGAAGTGGTTAGTAAATGTAAATATAATTACAGTGAAATCCATTTATAATGGGCATGATTATAATATAGCAAATAAAAGCACTTACAAAACTAAATATGTTAAATTAAATGTATTGTTTTCTGATTATAATAGACATTCTCTGGGTGTCTATTATTAATGCCTCATAAGAAGAGAACAGGGAAGGAGCTTTGAGCATATTTGAGAGATGGAAGAACATCAAGGAATGTAACCTCTGTGCTTTCATTCTCACAAGCTGTGTAAACAGCTGAGTTAAAACAAATATTTCTAAAAAACAAAACTATTATTTTTTTTGCTAAGCTTCTGCAACAGCACATCAGGCACGTTCTTACCGTCCAGAATCCTTGACAGATAACTGGAAGAGCAGCATTCCTCTTATCACATTTCACCAGCAAACTTCCTGTAAAAATACTACATTCTCGCTTTCAAAATTAATTTAGGAAGCATGCATAATGAACACATAGCCCTTTTCAAGTCCCCAAGCCTAACCCAAACCAAAGGAAAAAAATCCCCTTTATTCTGAATAATAATAATTCCTGCAAAATAAATAAATACACCATGCATACACCACTGCGTAAGTGAATGCTAAGTAAGAATGCATGTATGTAAGTATGTTAAGTTATATAAGTAACACCACTGGTGTAGCTGAAATGACAACATTAGAGTTGTCTGTTGCAAATTGGCGTGGTTTGTAACGATCATCAGATTACTTCAGTTAGCTGTTGTGTCAATGAAAGTAGTAAAAGCTATGTCTGTTGTTATCATATTGTTATTATTATTAGGTTATTAAAAGATATTACAGAGAGGAGCTGAAGAGGCATTCTTTTGATTCAGTACTTCACCATACAGAAAAGCGAACGCCAGCGCATGTTATGGATCGCACTTCAGGGCTACCGCGGTCACCCCCGCAGTCTGACCAGAGCAGAGTTTAGGGGCCCCTCAGACGAGACGATGCCAGTGATGTAAAACAGAGGAAGCTGGTAGATTAGGAGGTCGGGGGAGGAATTCCCTAAACTGATTCTTCTTATCCTCCCTTTTCCCTTTATGCCTCATGAAATTTCTATGAAGCTACAAGTCAAGGTGCTTTCCCAGAGCAACCCGGCAGATATTAGCTGTTCAGACACAGCCTGCCCTGTGGAACGCAAGGGGTTAATTTAATGTAGTGAAGTTTCTCTTATGTCCTAGAGGCAAAGTTCCCATGACCACACTTCTAAAATGTCACCCTTTCATTTTTCAAGGGCTCATACTGTGTTTCACTCTGGGAACCTTTTTGTTTCATTTCAGTCCCAGCCAAGGACAGTGTTCAGACCTTTCTCTTCCTCCCTAATTTAGTTATATTCCTAATATCATGACTCCGAGCGGCTCAGGAGAGCCCCCTCCCACCCCCGCTGTCTGCCTCATGGCACAAAGCAATGGCAGCTGACCTGGTCACCTCTACCTTCCAGACCGTGACTGGCTCTCACTGGGCTGTGAGTTCCCCAGCTCGCCGTCTTCTCTTGGTCACAGCCGAGCCAGCCTGAGTGAACTCTCAGAGCTGCCATCACACGTACATTGGCATAGCTGAGAGCAGCGTTTTGCCTCTTTCTGCTGTTTAGAGGCATCTAAAGTGCCTGTCTTATTACATGCAGGAACGGTGACTCATCCTTTCTCACTGTAATTTGATATCGGGGCACTTCTCAGGGCACCAATTTCTGCTATTTTCACCAAGAAACAGGTACAGCAGTAGCCTTTATTGAGCTTCCTTACCTTAGAAGGAAATTAAAGTCCTATTCTGTAGAAACTTTCTAACCAGCACAAAATACCGCAGGCTCCTCAGCCATTCCTTGTAGGGTCAGGGCCTCATTGATCAGGTTTTCCTATCTCCACAGATGGCCATACTATTTTTTTATGGGTAGCTGCCCGCTTGGGTTCAGGGACAAGTTCACTGTATCCAAAAACTCATCTGTCTCTCACTATCCCTTAGGTGGAGAGACAGGTTTTTAGACACCTGCAGTACAGATAAGATATTGTGAACACAATATGTGGATCACTCTAAAGGCAAATAACTTTTACTTTGTTTGTAGAGTTACAGTCACACTGTCATAAATCTGGGGCTGTAGAAAATGAAACTGAATGTTGTTTTTACGTCATTGAACTATTTTGGAAATCTAAAGTTTGAGAGAAAAAAAAAAATTCAAATACATCAATAATCTTCCATTTAATTTATATACCCACAGCTGTCAGCTACCTCCAAACCCTCTTAGTGCAGTGATATGGAAACATTTTTCCTGAAAACTTCTTAGGAATACCTCAGAGAGTTCACATTTTCATCTCTATTTAAGTGAGCAGATGAATAGAATCTACCTAACCTAATTGGGGGAGAGGAAAAAAAAATCAATAAAACAAGCTTCCTGCTTATCAACTGTATCCCATTTCTTGTTGGTTATTGCTTGCACTGTGGCTTATTTGGAGGGAACCTTTGTTCAGACTTTAATTTGTTCTGCTCATTCCATGGTCACATCCCGCGGTTCAGTTTAATAAGTAAGGAGTAGCATATGGGAATAAAACGTTATGGAAGACATATGTTGCTGATGCAGTACATCCACCTGGCAAACAGAGTTTCATTTTGTTACTGCAAATTCAGAAGTGTTTTGTCATAATGGGAAAAATGTTAACTCTTCTATTTAATTAATTAATGCACATCAGAGGGAATATAACTTTATGTCATACAACAATAGTTTAATTTTTTCCAATACTACTACTAAATATGTTTTCCTTTTTCTTTTAAGATCCTGCCTAGTGCACCATACCTGCCTATTGAAATTCATAGAGTCAGTGAAGCCCCACACAAACAAATGGGATCCATGGTCACTGGAACCCACAATTTCCATAAGGATAAACGAGAGGAGGAAGTGTCTTAGCTTTGGTTTTGGCAAAACCTGGTTCTCTGTGTTTTGAAGTTTCTGGAATAATTCCACCAGATATAAGTTACCTGACCCTGTACCAAAAGGCAGGGATTCAGTTCCCTGAAGTCAAAGTTTCCGTAGGATCTGAAGGAGACCGTCAGCTTCTGTGTTACCGCTTGCCTTCCCTAGCTTTCTCCTGACATTGTTATTCTGGATCTTGTGCAAATCATACTGCTACAGCGTCCTCTTTTGAGGCATTGCATTTGTGAGGCTTCCTGAATAGAGGTGGAAGTCATATAAATGGCAGTAGCAACTCTGTATGAAGTATCCTAGTTTTGAATCATCCTGCCACTGTTTTAAGTATGCAACAACTAGCTCATCAGCTTCTACTATAGCAAAGGAAAGGAATACACTGCACTTTAACTTGCAGATCAGATTCTAGGATAACAACAGACAAAGTAGAAAAAACAATATTCACTGTTTCCTGCTTCCCTGGGCCAGATCCATGATTCAGAGGAAAAAAAAAGAAGAAGGAAAAAAAAAAAAGAAAGAAAGAGTAGGGGGCTCAAAGAACCTGATAAAATCTTTGATTATCACAGTCACAGGTGTTGCAATGTGGAATGCAATATAGTGCTGTAATAGAGATATTGCTTCAAGGAAATCTCTCTTAGACTCAGGAATGTAGTGTGTAAGTGATGAAAGAAAAAGTGTCCACTTTGTTATTCTGAACTAGACTTCTGGGAGCAGGCTGATATTCCAAGACTGGTGATGTGCTTGTTATTGTAGATGCTAATTCCCAGGAAAACAAGGACTTTCACTGTGGATGAAACACAGCAGATCATTCCCTAAATACTCCCAGTTTCCTCTCTTGCAGTAGAGTGCATAAGCTTTAGTGTATTTATATTGCCTGGAAAATAAAATAAAATAGTGTAAAAAAAAAAAGTAAAACAAAAACCCTCTCTCCTTGTGCACTGCTGAGGGAGAAAACTTGGTTAAATGACTTTGAATTGTGATGCTATCAATTTTATGAATAATGTTGAACAATCCCATTTCTTAGGCACATGTTACACATTTAATTACAAAGACACGTATTTGTAGGGCTTTTTCCTCTTCAACAAAGAGACTCTTAAATCCATTTAAAAGTTTTTAAAAAAGAAATAGGCCATAAACCCCATATAATAATAATCCCTTGTGTTCCTATTAGGGCAAAGTGTGATGAGTAATGGTGTCTACTTTATCCCCTAACGTTGCCATGATACAACTGTCCTTATCTCCATCTTTTTTAACTTTCAATGCAGAAGCAATTCTCTGCTATGAGTTACAAATTAGTTCTTGCAATGATATTTCCTACACTTGGAAAAATGACCCACTCTGCCTGATTTCTATAGGATCTTTTTCCATCACTTGTCACTATGCAAAATCATATAGGCACTTTGGAGAGAAAATGGGAGAATAAAATAACCAACACTACAAGTCTTACAGACTTTCTCCCTAATTTAGGAAATGGAGTATATTACAAACTCTAATTTAATTCTATGCCTATTGTTAAGAAGGCTGTTTGTAGCTTATCATAATTTCTAACACAGTGTAGTTAAAAGGACCTAAAGATATTCTGACACATCAGACTTCTGATAGATCTGCATTGTGAATTCACATGGGCCATTGCTTAGAAATTATCTGAAATGATCTGGTTTTATAGTAATTTAATTGTTTTTATGCCAGTCTGAATTCTGCATCAGAAACAGACTTCATGGCACTGGTAACACTGCTAATTGTTCTAAAGATTTGGCTGTTTAAAGTTACTTGTTCATGCTATCTGCATAATGAATTGTCTTCTTCAAGGTGATAAATTATTTATTAAAGTAATGAACAAATCAATCAGGAGAGCTGGATAACTGAAACACACAGCTTTTGGCAAAGTAAGGTCTGAATGTTTACATTTATCACAGAAAAGCCTTGACTTTGATGCAGACCTTTCAGAGTTGTTTATTAATCATGATCTCATTACAGTTTTGGTGGACTAATAGCTTTTTATCTGTCAGAATTGTTTCTGATGATGTAGTGCTGTTGTCCTAAAAATACAGATCTATTTACACTATTTAACCTACAAAATTTTTCAAAGGCAGCTTATTTCTAACATTATGTTTTATATTAAAACAAATCAAGATTAGCAACGTAATCAGAGTGATTTTAGAACTGGTGTCTGTGAACTGTTGTGGCTCTCAGGTACAAAACTTGAAAGCACCTGTTGTGGTTTAACCCAGCAGGCAGCCAAACACCACACACCAGCTCCCTCCCTCCCCGCCCCACAGAGGGATGGGGGAGAAAATCAGAAAAAAAAAAGTAAAATTCGTGGGTTGAGATAAAGACAGTTTAATAGGACAGAAAAGGAAGGAAGGAAAAATAATAATAATAATAATAATAATGATAAAAGAATATACAAAGTAAGTGATACACAATGCAATTTCTCACCACCTGCCGACCGATGCCCAGCCAGTTCCTAAGCAGCGGTCACCACCCCCCAGCCAACTCCCTCCAGTTTATATACTGAGCATGACATCATATGGTATGGAATATCCCTTTGGCCAGTTTGGGTCAGCTGTCCTGGCCGTGCCCCATCCCAGCTTCTTGCTGGCAGGGCATGAGAAGCTGAAAAGTCCTTGACTAGGGTAAGCACTACTTAGCAACAACTAAAACATCAGTGTGTTATCAACATTACTCTTGTACTAAATCCAAAATGCAGCACTATACCAGCTACTAGGAAGAAAATTAACTCTATCCCAGCCAAAACGAGGACAGCACCTCATGGGTTAGCTGCAGCACATAGCAGTGATTCACTACAGAATTGAGAGTATTACTCTGGGAACAGGTCCAATACTTTTAGAACATGGCAGGGAGCCTCTAACTGCAGAAAGATACATATCGGGTACACTAAACATATTTTAGTGTTTATTAGTGAGAGATTTCAGATTTAGTCTTGAATGTGCTCTGAAACTAATCTAAATACACATCTGCTGAAGGGTGAAATGGCATACTGTAACTCATGAAAATAATGAGTGTGAGTTAGTTTCTAAACCATAGCTCTACATTTTATTCCGACCAGATTTGGCAGGAACTTGTTAAAAGGGCGTGTAATGAAGGGAGTGCATTCAGACCTATGTAAGAATTTAGCCACACAACTGCCATTAAATCATTGAGTGTTGTCTGATGAAAAACCCTTTAACTGTTTTGGAAGTTTGTAACCAATGAGTCCCATGTTTCTTTTTTTTTTTTTTTTGCGAGGTTTTTTGGTGTGCTTATTTAAGTAAATTGGACCAGAGCACTGTGTTGAAAAAAATTACTAGAAAATGCCATTTTATATTGCTATGGCAGAAGATGATCAGGAAAGTGAAATATATAGTGGGGCGGGAACCTTCTAATGTCAAACTTTTTATCTGTCTTATATCAAATATTCAACATAGAGCAGTTGTACCATGAAATTAAATTATCAGACTGGTTAACTATGAGACCATATATTAGACATGTGAAACTAGACATGTTAATAGGCACAACTTTTCCAGTGTCTATGTTTAACAGTAAAATTGCTTGGCTTAACAAAATTGCCTTTGCAAATAAGCTCAGATACACTTAGCTGTACATATAATTAATTGCAAACATACCAAGTGATTAGAAATTACAGCTCTCAACATCAATTCGTCTTGGTGGCACACGTTATTGATGATGAAATACTGTTGATATATACCTAGCTTTGACCTGTATTTAGATGAATATATGGAACAATCTGTTTCCTTCATGACATCTTACTGCTGGAGTTGAAATCAAATTTAAGTTTTAAGTTGGAATCAGGACATCTAATGAGAGTTCACGGGCAAAGCTCTATCAAAATGAGAAATGTGGGCATAAAGCATTGATCAATGAACTGTTCCCTCTTGAAAAACTAAATGCTTTAATCCTGAGGCAGAATATGCACTTTGTGTTGGTCTCATGCATATAAATAGCCACTTTTAAGTCCCAGTTTAATCTGAGTGAAAACATTTCGATATAACTCTGAATGTAAAAGTTTCCCATTGCTCCCTTCCCCACTTTAGTGTGATCAATGGGGAATTGACTTGAAGTGGAAGAAGGGTCTGACCTACAAATTCAATTAAGCAAATTCTTGGTTGTTTGGTATCAGGTGCAAGATACCATTTTATATATTTTAATTTCTTTTATCCCAGTGGTTTAAGTGAACACGTAAACACATTTCTACAACTGTTGAGCACTAAAGTAAAAGAGGAATAAATCTTTATGTCCATTGATAATTTAGGGATAAGGTATAAGCAACCTTTTACCTCTCCTGATACTTCTGGCTAAATGTATATCCTTGTCTGACTTCTAATAAATGCTTCATTTTGGTGCAACTTTCCTCAGAATTACAAAGTATACAACACATATCATCACTGCTGTCTTATAAGTACAGGAAATAACGAGTTGTGGTCTTCCTTGATTAATGTGTAATATTGCTTTAAGAAAAAGAAAGGACTCATTTATAGCACCTTGAATGGCCACAGGCGATAGTCTTGGACTGGAAGAGCTCACATTCATGTGGACAAATAGTGAAAGAGAAACAGCAGGGGAAACTTTTTTTTTTAAAGGGGAATCTATGTTAAAGAACTTGCCTGACTTGCACAGAGAGTTTGCGGCAGACATGACACAGTAAACACCTTTACTTGACTCTCTGTCCTTTTATTTTCAAATTGCATGCTTTTGTGTCATTTGGATTTTCAGATACATGTAGCTTCCATTCACTCTAGCTGAAATCACTTGGGGCAGCAATGCCTTCTGAGAATCAAACACCACCAAAAATCAGGCTGACAATATAGAACTGCAGACTGCAGCATTAGCATTTTGTTTTGCAATACCTGTGCACGCGAGTCTCACAAATTCATTTTAGATAGTAGACAACACCTTTGAAAGCCTCACACAAGGCACCATACTGCACTTTAGCCTTTTATTATCTCGTGTCGCAGTCACTTTATCCAATTAACACCCTTCTTTGCAGACAACAACATGGGTACAAAAAAGATTAAGTAAGAGGATACAGGACGAGAGGGAAAAGAACCAGTCATATTCACATGCTACCCAGATTCTGGGCTTCACAATTCTTGCTCCCAAATAGTACAGATGTAATAATTCTCTTATTAGGGTAAACTTTCCCTGATATTTATTCTGCTTTCTTTTTGTCCTTTCTACTGTTTCAGTAAAACACTTTGAGTCAGGACAAAATACTGATTTACATACTGCTCAGATTCTCAATCTGCTTATCCAGGAGAACTGAAAAAAATGGACTTAAAAGGGTTTGTTTCTTCCCCTTTCAGCCTCCACCATCTTTGCGGTACCAGTGGGGTTTTTTGTGTGTTGTGTTTTTTTTTTTCCTGAGTAATGAGTATTTTCTTTTTCTCTGGTAGTGATATCTCTTAGTAGTTCTCTCAAGATTAAACTTGATGCCCATGGAAACACATTGCTCTGTTCTTCTTTTCCTGAAGCATTTTGGAATATCGAATATTACCTGGTCTGAAGTACAAGAATAGCTACTGAAGTACAACTCAGAGTACAGAATACTGAAATATTCTGAGTTATTAGTTAACTTTAATTTTATTAATGAACATATTACATTACTCCATTAGTATCCAAGCCTATTTTGGAGAAAGGCAAGTATGTAGTATTCATTTTACAAATGGAGAACCTGAAATACTAACATCCCTTTTTCAAGGTAGAACAGAAAACACAGTGCCTCAGTTTCGCTGTTCCTGCCTGAGTGCCCTGCTCACAGAATCACACTGACCACTCAATTCACTACAGTTTTGGATGTACAACATCTTGAAGACTTAATACAGAAAAATTATTAGTGTTCTCACTGGGAGCCTGATCTATGTAGTGACTTAGCTAAAATTAAATATATTAGCAACAACTCATCCAATAGCAAAATGCAATCACTGTTTCAGTGAAACATGACCTCCCTTTAACCATACAACAAAAATGTTTTGGAGTGAGGTTGTAAGGATGGACATCCGACTAGCAGACAAGGCAAGGCATGATATTGTGTTACTGCTTTTTGGAGGGGAAGGGGAAAGGAGAGGAGAGTGCAGAAGAAAACTGGTCTTTTAAGTGATTCTACTGCATTAGTTGACTGCAATGTTGCTTAGAAATGCTGAGGCCATAGAGATAAGTTCATGACACCAATGAAAATGTGCATGAGGTGCCTATAATTAAACCAGACATCTGTTGAGCAATAGTATTGAGCTACACATAAGCCAATATATGGGTTGCCATAATTCTGCTTAAGTACTCTCCTGCTGAAAATACTCAGCAATTAAGAAACTACTGACTTCAGACTGAAAAGAAGAACCATATTTTTGGAAGGTTATTATTAAAGTGGTAAACTGGAAGACTACTAATTACACAAGTGCATAAATATTTGTGGGCTCAAGTTTTAATACATAATGATTTAGATATAATACTCTATATTGCAATGGAATAAGATACCACAGATACTTACACTTATGCACATATTATTATCAATATTTTGCTAAAAATTGCATACTGCTAGGATAATCAGAATAAAGGTCTCTGTGTTTCAAATTAATAAATAATGTGTCAAAAAACCATATGATTCTAGCTCACTTGGGTGAGATACCAGTTATTAGAAAGCATAAGCCTGTCCAGAGCCTTTAGTAAGAAAAACCTTACGCAAACATATAGGGTGGAAGAGACCACTAGAGATTATCTGGTCCAATCCCTACACTTCAGATTAGGTCCAGTCAGAGGAGTTGCTTAAGGCCATGCTCAGTGAAGTCTGACTATCTCCAAGCATGGCAATAGCACTGCCTCTCTGGGTACTTCTTACAGTGTCTAACCACCATCACAGTGAAAAACATTTTTCTTGCACTTATTCAGAATTTACCATGTTCCAACCTCTCATCCTTCTATGGTTCACCTCTGAGAAGACTCTGGCTTGGTTTCCTCTACACCCTCCCATTACATAGTAGTAGACAGCAATAAGATCCTCCTCCTCAGTTTTCTCTACCTCAAGCTGGATAAACCCAAATCTCTCAGCATCTCCTCATATGCCATGTGCTTCAACCTGTCCTCTCACTACCTTTGTGGTCATCCTCTAGTATGTCCATGTCTCTTTTGTACTGGGGAGCCAGAAATGGACACAGCACTCCAGATGTGTCTCACCAGGGCTGAGCAGAGGGGAAGGATTACCTTCCTTGACCTGCTGGTCAGACCAGGATGCTGTTGGCCTGCTTTGCTGAAACAGTGTACTGCTGGCTCATGGACAACGTAGGTTTATGGACCTCCTGGCTCTTTTCTACAAAGCTGTTTTTCAGCTTCTTGGCCCCTAGTCTCTGCTGGTGCATAAGGTTGTTCCTCCCCAAGTGGAGATATTGGCATTTCCCTTTGAAATTCATGAGGTTCCTGTCAGCCCATTTTCCCACCTTATTTAGATCCCTCCTGTCAGCCCTGCCCTCCAGTGATTAGCCAATTTGATATTGTCTGGAAACCTGTGGAGTGCACTGTATCCCATCATCCAGTCATTAAGAAGAAAACATTAAACCGGCCTTAGTATCTACTGGAGAGAGCACAACTAAGTAACCAGCTGCCAGTTGAATTTTCTACTGCTGATCACCACAGTTTGAGCCCAGAGATACAGACAATTTTCAATCCATCTTATATCTCACAAATTTGACTCTAAGTACACTGTGGAAGGCTATGTTGAAACCCTTTCTTAAGCAAGTCATTAAAGTAGAGTATACAGGCCAACTCCAGTCCCAAATCAAACAAGTGTGATAGCAAATGAGAAACTGCTGAGCACTGCAAAACACAAAAATGGGAAAGGGGTTGGCATACGCCAACTTGAGGCTAAACAAGTAAGAATGAATGTAAGAAACTACAACACATTACAAACTGTAAAAGAGGAGTACCAGGACTGTTTCTGTGTGAAAGATGTCAAAAGACAGGGAAGCGTCTAAGATCAAAATTACCATATAAGGGTGGAAAATCTGCAAAACCAGTGGAGCAAAGAAAGAGTAAACAGGACAGGTTGTTCATTGAGAAACAGGAGAAAAAAGGGAATATATGAAAGGCAAATCATTTGATTGGGTTTTCTGAGTGCTGTAAGGAAAAGCAAGGGTGTACTGTTGCATAACGGAAGGGGAACTGGGAGCTGAGACAACAAGACCAGCAGGGCCATGCCCTTACCAACAAAGGCAGTCCCACAGTACTGAACAAGAAGAGCAAAGCAGGATTGGGGATGGTAACCAGAGACAGTCAAGGGTCCAGATCACCAGACATGTCCATAGTGACAGGACAGGTCCAAGGTCAAGCTGGAAAATCAAGTCTGTGGGCCAGGATCAGGATCAACAGGGAACGTGACCAGGCACAGACATATCAACAAGGTAGCTTGGGCAAGACCCCTTCAATGCTGCTCCCAATCAAAGGGAGGCCAGGACCTTGCTTCTCCCAAATCTCTGTCATCCAGCTCTTCCCCAGCTGTCTGATCCAAGATTACACAGCCACATTAAATCAGAGTTGGCCTTGAGCACTGGCAACAAAAACCCTGGGAAGGACAGAGGAAGGAAAAGGTTGTAGAGCCCCTTGGTGCACTCAGGGCCCTGATGAACCATTGAAGAGCCCTGCACATGTTCAGTGCGGCCTGCAGTAGGGCAATAAACCTGTTCTGACTATACCCTATGTGCCCAATTTACTTCCCCATTTGTGGGACCTACAGCAGTGCCAAAGGTGGCAACCTATGACAGACTAGATGCCCTTAACACAAGGTAAAAAATAGCCAGTACTCTTTCCTCATCCACACAGTCAATCATCTCATCAAAGATAATAGTCAGGCTGGCAAGGCACCATTTGCCCTTGGTTAATCCTTGTTAGCTGTTCCAGCTCACCACCATATCTTTCATAGGCCTAGGCATGTCTAGGCAATTTGCTCCAGAATCTCACTAGGAACTATGGTTAGCTGACCAGCCTGCAGTTCTCTGGATTCTTCATCCTGCCTTTTTTGAAAGTGGAAAGGTGTTAACAAGATTTATTAAAGTGTGCTATATATTAAAAAAAGAACTAATTCAGAAGCAATATGCCTTATATATGTTTGAAAACACCTATAGAAAAAGAAAATGTATCCCAAATTTCCCCTCATCAAATAGTCCACTTACATTTGATTTCCTCTTGCATTCCTCCTCTCTTCTAATAGTTTCATAGACATCCATAGACTTCTCCCTCTAAAGCAAGGAACCTCGTATCCCTGATTCTTTGCAGGTGTGTGAGGTACCTGTTATCCAAGGACTTGCTTTAAAGTACTGCTTTTTTGAAGGGGTAGGTTTTATATCCCTTTTATCTTTTTTGAGGTTTTATGTATAAAAATTATGGTAATTTAATTCTTAACTCACAGGAACTGTATTATAATTTTAGTATATTGACCTGAGAATGTCAATGTTACAGATAAGCTGTAAGCCTTTGATAATATTTGCATTATAACCTGATCGGAAGAGATAATCATATTAGAAGTGCACGGAAAGTCTTTCTCTTCACATCAAACCAGTCTACCCAGCATTTTTAGGTATAAATGCTGTTCTACAAGTAAGCTCCACAACGTGTCCTTCACACCTGCTGGTCTACAAAGAGAAGGTTTAGGTGTTCTGAGGACATCAGTAACAGATGTCCTGAGGAGGAATCTATACTTTGGTTTACTTTTTCTCTTCCTTTAGTGTGAAGAAAAACATGGCTGCTGAACTTAAATGTCAATATTCTCCAAAAGTACAAGTCCTAGGACTAGCGCAAATTTATATAGGCTCCTTAAGTGTGCAGATGGCTGCCTCAGATTCACCATTCCCCAACAAAAAATTAATTGTTGATGAAAGGTACAAAGAACTAAGTGCAGTATTTGTTACATAACTTCTTATTTATGGGATTTTGTGTCTCACAAGCACTTTCTTGAATTTATACCATCAATATGTATGCCAATATCTATATAGGTCTGTGTATATGTAGGTGTATATCTTTGACACTAGAATTTCCTAAAATTTAAAGATGACAGGTGTATGTGTTATAGAAATAAATATAAAATGACAGTACTTCCAAACTCTGCTATTACATTACAAACTTTACCCCATCTGTCAGCCCTACTCTTCCTACACCAAAAATATCTATGAACACAGGGCTTTGAGATCCAAAGTATCCACAGCGACTCAACTGAGGAGAATCTCTTATGGCAGCTGAGGAGAGGAGGGAAGTATGAGGTATGCACACTCCTGTTGACATTAATGTTTTTCCACAGAACCCCAGAGAACCATGAAAAACTAGATCTGTTTGTTGGGTGCCTAGTCTCCTTGGTAATAAGGTTTATTGGAGCTGCATATTTACATCAATACCTCAAGTTGTCATTTGTTCACCTGAAGATACATAAGCTTTTCTGCAAGATCACAAACATGGGCCAGTTTGGACAGGTTAGTCTCTCTCCCACCTAATTTCTGCAGTGGTAAGTACTACATTCTATGCTAATGCCAGACCAGTCTCATTCAAGATTACTCTTACACAGGACCTGAGCTGCACAAATCAAATAGAATCATGGAGTCAGAGAATGGTTTTGGTTGGAAGGGACCTTTAAAGATCATCTAGTCCAACCCCCCTGCTGTGGGCAGGGACATCTTCCACTAGATCAGATTGCTCAAAGCTCCATCCAGCCTGAACCTTGAACACTTCCAGGGATGGGGCATCCAGAACTTCTCTGGGCAACCTGTTCCAGTATGTCATGGCCTTCATAGTAAAATACTTCTTTCTTATATCTAATAGCCTAGGCTGTAGAAGTGAATAAACAGTGCTGCAAAGGACTCTGCTGAGATCATTTCCATGCTGATTGAGAGACAATTGCTTGTGGATAGGGAAGACAGAGTGCAGACGGAAGAAACAGTGAGGTGAGTGACACAAGCTGGTCTAACAAGCCCTATTCATGTAAGCACCTCTTAATTGATCAAGTAATCTTAATGAGGACACTGGAATTGGTGGCATGAATAAAGACCATCTACATCAGGACTACACACTTGGGTGATGACAGGTGATGAAAGTAATGATTCGGAGCATCAGGCCTTTTAAACATGTGGAGATGGCAAAGAGAGACCTTAACCTGCCATAAGCTAACTCTTAATTACTTATAATTTTTGAGAATCCTATTGCCTGATTTAAAGGTCTCCGGGCTCAAATCCCGATTTAGACAAAATAGGAAAGTATTTGGGAAATGGGAAAAATAAATTAAATGAACTATGCATTTTTATTTATCTTTTAATTCATCCAGGAAGTACCATCCCTAGAGAAATTATGTCCTGCTAACAACCTGATTCATTTTAACCTGCAACCCACAGAAAGCAAACAACACTACCCTTCATCAAAGGTTTGAACCAGTATTTGAAGAGCAGACATCTGTGGTCTTGTAAGCCTCTGGATTTTTTCTTGAGTCAGTGTGCTTAGGTAAACAGAAGCAAACTGTTTGCTTTGTGTAAGAAACAGAGGGATTGTAAGAATGCCTTAGCTCTATTTGGAATTCATCCAAACTAAAGAAATTAGGTTTCTGTCTGTAGCAAAACTGACATTCCTTCTTCTTCCACCCATCATCCTCCCCCCTGAAATCTTAAAATGTCATCTTGAGCTGCCCACCCCTACTCTTTGGAATTTTATTAGGTTAGTTATCAAAACTGCCCTCATTTGTATATGTTTGATAATTCCTATTAAGTAGGAGAGGAACACACACAGTCTCCTGAGCTGCCATTCACAAGAGATGATGCACAGTTTATATAAGAAATTATTTTCCTTGCACTCCCATAACTGAAATATGGTCCTTTTTAATTTTTTTATTACCAGCATGTTGCTTCTTCTTTTCAAGATTTTGTTCCCCATGGGAACACGGTACATTTTTTTTCTTTCTGCAGGGAATTAAAGTAGAAGGTCAAACAGAAGCAGCATGAATAGAACAGTCCTTCTTTTAACTTCTCTATTTTAAAATACAAAAAACCAAACCAAACAAAAACAGTTTCTTGTATTTTCAAGAATATATTTTAATGTTCTTATATTTTCAAGAATATGTTTTAAAGTAAGTAAATAAAATTAATCAAAAAAAAAAATTCAGCTTTCAAAATTTCATTAACTGTAATTCTATTGTGTTTGAGGGGAGCCTACTATAAATTCCAATGATTTCCAGATTGCTCTGAAGGTGAACAGAGTTAAAATCCCCTTTAAAATGTATAAGAAAATACCACTGATCTGTAGAAACAATGCCACTGTTCTTCCCTAGCTATCCCTTCATTTGACAAAGCTGATCTCGGAGGAGCCCTACCATGGCACAGTCACAGAGATGAAATCTGGTCTGTACAAGCATGTGTGTGTTAACATAAGTGTCCTGTCACCAGGCAAAAGTGTAAGGGGTTGTCAGTGTGTAGTGTTTTACCTGTACCACCTGAAACAGATGAGGTAATAAAATGGAAAAGAGAACATTTTCTCCCACACTAGATCTTTGTTTGGCGTAAGAGATGTGAGTGTGCAAAGAAACCAGAAGGGGGTGATCGATTTACTGGTTCAGTCTTAGCCCCTATGAAGCTCAGGGTAGCAATCAGGCTACTGTGAGCTATGCCATGCTTCTGAGTTGGTTTTGTGCTCTGTCATCAACAGCACAGGAAGAGTAAGGCACTGCACTGTGTAAAAAAAAAAGCAATCAGGTTAAATAATACCCATTAAAACACACTTCCCATCTTTTCAAGCTGTAGTTTCCTCTGTTTTGATTTAAAAGGTCTTTGAATGCTCTCAGTTTTCCCTGCCTTCATTTGTATCACCATTCATGTGCTCTCTGCAACAAATGCTATGCCAGCTCTGTCGTTTTAAACTACTACTAATCTTTAAATAGTCAGCCTTGAAAATTCATTTCAGGCAAGGGCTTTGCATAAAGGATCTTAGCTTAGAAGATTAAAATGAGTTGCCTAATTGTTGCATCCTCTTTCCCCCCAAGATAAGCAGTCACACACACTTTGCTGATTCAAAGGATTAGATTTACCATTTTTTAATATTTTACAGCTATAAGAGGGGAAAAATTAAAAACAATGTTGGACATCGGAACTGCAAAGCTTCCTTCCAACTTTTACGCTTAGCTGTTTGTAATTTTTCCAGTCAAAATATAGGGACTATAATTTAGCTTTTTTTGTTAGCAGAATGACTGTTTAATACACCCTCAATCATTTAGCTGAGTATCTGATAATCACTATACTTGCCCCACAGCACTGGCATCTGTGCTTCTCCAGAATTTTTGCACTATTTTATATTCTGCAGTATATCTTGGCAGTTAAATAATTTCTTGCCAGTAAAACAAACAAACAACAAACAGAACTTCCCCAAAATAGTATTGTGACTACTTCAGTGTCTGTGCAACTTTCTTGTTAAAAAGAAAGAAAAAGATACCTGAAAGGAAGTATTAGTAGATTTACTCCTTAGGCTGAATGTTGCTACAAAACCAGAGTTCTTCCTCACCTAACAGATAGTGTAAACAGCAGTGACAAAAGTGTTTTCTTCATGATATTCACTAACCATGTTCTGCAGAATGGGAAGTTAACTTTTTCTCAGCCCGATAAAGACGACTACCCACAAGGGATAGTTCATTTGAGTTTGGGTTTCACATGTCTTTAAGAAAGGGTTGCCTTTCTAGGAGAAGGTAAACTATGAACATTACTTTATTTTGCTGAGTTCGTGTTCCAGGACAAAGTAAGGAAATATTTTTTTAAATATGTTTGTGTCTACAGTGGAATGTATTAGTCAATTTATTTCTTTATTCTCAGTTTGTTCTCAGCAGAGTATTGGTAGATGCCCCATTGGTAGATGGAGGGAAGCAGTGATGCTGCTGAGGATGGGAAGGTAGACAAAGGCCCCTCTAGGAGAGGACCTTCCAGCTTTGACGGGTGTTGAGCAGAAAAAAACAGTTTCATCTAGGACCTAGGAGCGTGGTGCCCATAGACAAGGAGCTTGGCAAGGGGATCACAGATGTGCCGGGTCCTGCACTTCGGCCACAACAACCCCAGGCAACGCTACAGGCTTGGGGAAGAGTGGCTGGAAAGCTGCCCAGAGGAAAAGGACCCGGGGATGTTGATGGACAGCCGGCTGAACATGAGCCGGCAGTGTGCCCAGGTGGCCAAGAAGGCCAACAGCATCCTGGCCTGTATCAGAAATAGTGTGGCCAGCAGGAGTAGGGAGGTGATCGTGCCCCTGTACTCGGCACTGGTGAGGCCGCACCTCGAATACTGTGTTCAGTTTTGGGCCCCTCGCTACAAGAAGGACATGGAGGTGCTGGAGCGTGTCCAGAGGAGGGCAACGAAGCTGGTGAAGGGCCTGGAGCACAAGCCTTATGAGGAGCGGCTGAGGGAACTGGGGTTGTTTAGTCTGGAGAAGAGGAGGCTGAGGGGAGACCTCATCGCGCTCTACAACCACCTGGAAGGAGGTTGTAGCGAGGTGGGTGTTGGTCTCTTCTGCCAAGTAACTAGCGATAGGACAAGAGGAAATGGCCTCAAGTTGTGCCGAGGGAGGTTTAGATTTGACATTAAGAAGAATTTCTTTACTGAAAGAGCGGTTAAACATTGGAACAGGCTGCCCAGGGAAGTGGTTGAGTCACCATCCCTGGAGATATTTAAAAGATGTGTAGATGACCTGCTGTTCACAAACAGAGAAGGACTGGTGGGAGATGTGGTGGTCGGAGGCCGGCTTGGGCTTAGCGACCATGAAATGGTAGAATTCTCAATACTTGGTGAAGTAAGGAGGGGGGCCAGCAAAACCGCTACCATGGGTTTCCGGAGAGCGGACTTTGGCCTGCTCAGGACACTGGTCGAGAGGGTCCCTTGGGAGACAGTCCTGAAGGGCAAAGGGGTCCAGGAAGGCTGGACGTTCTTCAAGAAGGAAGTCTTAAAGGTGCAGGAGCGGGCTGTCCCCATGTGCCGCAAGAAGAACGGGCGGGGAAGGCGACCGGCCTGGCTGAACGGGGAGCTCTGGCTGGGACTCAGGAAAAAAAGGAGAGTTTATCACTTTTGGAAGACGGGGCAGGCAACTCAAGAAGAGTACAGGGATCTCGTTAGGTCGTGCAGAGAGGAAATTAGAAAGGCAAAAGCCTGGCTAGAACTCAACCTGGCCACTGTCGTGAGAGACAACAAAAAATGCTTTTATAAGTATGTTAATGTCAAAAGGAGAGCCAAGGAGAATCTCCATCCTCTGTTGGATGCGGGGGGGTACGTTGCCACTAAGGATGAGGAAAAGGCTGAAGTACTCAATGCCTTCTTTGCCTCAGTCTTTAGTAGTCAGAGTGGTTATCCTCAGGGTACTCAGCCCCCTGAGCTGGAAGACAAGGACGACGAGCAGGATAAACCCCCCATAATCCAAGAGGAAGAAATTAATGACCTGCTATGCCACCTGGACATTCACAAGTCTAGGGACCAGATGGGATCCACCCGAGGGTACTGAGGGAGCTGGCGGAGGAGCTTGCCGAGCCGCTCTCCATCATTTACCAGCAGTCCTGGTTAACTGGGGAAGTCCCGGACGACTGGAGGTTTGCCAATGTGATGCCAATCTATAAGAAGGGCCAGAAGGAGGATCCGGGGAACTACAGGCCGGTCAGCCTGACCTCGGTGCCAGGGAAGATCATGGAGCGGTTGGTTTTGAGGGTGCTCACGAGCCATGTCCGGGACAACCAGGGGATCAGGTCCAGCCAGCACGGGTTCATGGAAGGCAGGTCCTGCTTGACCAACCTGATCTCCTTCTATGACCAGGTGACCCGCCTAGTGGATGAGGGAAAGGCTGTGGATGTGGTCTACCTGGACTTCAGTAAAGCCTTTGACACTGTCTCCCACAGCATTCTCCTAGAGAAACTGGCGGCTCACGGCCTAGACAGGTGCACTCTTTGCTGGGTAAAAAACTGGCTGGACGGCCAAGCCCAGAGAGTTGTGGTTAACGGAGTTAAATCCAGTTGGCGGCCGGTCACGAGCGGTGTTCCCCAGGGCTCAGTACTAGGGCCGGTCTTGTTCAATATCTTTATCAATGATCTGGACGAGGGGATCGAGTGCTCCCTCAGTAAGTTTGCAGACGACACCAAGTTGGGCGGGAGTGTTGATCTGCTCGAGGGTAGGAAGGCTCTGCAGAGGGACCTGGACAGGCTGGATCAATGGGCCAAGGCCAACTGTATGAGGTTCAGCAAGGCCAAGTGCCGGGTCCTGCACTTCGGCCACAACAACCCCAGGCAACGCTACAGGCTTGGGGAAGAGTGGCTGGAAAGCTGCCTGGAGAAAAAGGACCCGGGGGTGCTGATTGACAGTCAGCTGAACATGAGCCGGCAGTGTGCTCAGGTGGCCAAGAAGGCCAACGGCATCCTGGCCTGTATTAGGAATAGTGTGGCCAGCAGGAGCAGGGGGGTGATCGTGCCCCTGTACTCGGCACTGATGAGGCCGCACCTCGAATACTGTGTTCAGTTTTGGGCCCCTCACTACAAGAAGGACATGGAGGTGCTGGAGCGTGTCCAGAGGAGGGCAACGAAGCTGGTGAAGGGCCTGGAGCACAAGCCTTATGAGGAGCGGCTGAGGGAACTGGGGTTGTTTAGTCTGGAGAAGAGAAGGCTGAGGGGAGACCTCATCGCTCTCTACAACTACTTGAAAGGAGGTTGTAGCGAGGTGGGTGTTGGTCTCTTCTCCCAAGTAACTAGCAATAGGACAAGAGGAAATGGCCTCAAGTTGCGCCAAGGGAGGTTTAGATTGGATATTAGGAGAAATTTCTTTACTGAAAGAGTGGTCAGGCCTTGGAACAGGCTGCCCACGGAAGTGGTTGAGTCACCATCCCTGGAGGTATTTAAAAGACGTGTAGATGAGGCCCTTAGGGACATGGTTTAGTGGACATGGTGTGTTGGGTTGATGGTTGGACATGATGATCTTAGAGGTCTTTTCCAACCTTAATGATTCTATGATTCTATGATTCTATGTGGCGCTTAGGGACATGGTTTAGTGGGCATGGTATTGTTGGGATGATGGTTGGACTCGATGATCTTAGAGGTCTTTTCCAACTTAATGATTCTATGATTCTATCTCAGAGGGGATGAAAAAAGCTTTTTTCTGGGGGTAGAGAGCGCTGGGAAGGTTTGCTGCAATCTGGAAATTCCTGTATATTAAGTCTGAAAATAAGAACCTGGCTTGCAAGGAAAAAGCAGGAAGGAGAAGAGTGGTTTGCAAGTTTTCTTTTTCAAATTTTCTGCTCTGCCTCACCTACTCATTTTGAGTTTTCACAGTGTAAGTATTTAAGTATTCCAGCTTATGTTCTAATGAAAACTGTCTTTTTTTGCTTGTTTGTTTACAAGTCTGATGTTCTTTAAGGAAGTTCTTTTAAGGATAAAGGCCAGGAAGATAAATTCCAAAGCCAATTCAATCTTTTGAAACAATCTGTGTTCATCAGTGCCAATTCTAAATTTACCTAGAATGTATCTTAATATATTTTACTGATCTATACATGTATACATTCAAAGTACTTCATTTGCATGCATTGTCTCTGTAAGAACATACAATTGGACAAGTTCTGTGTGAATACCTTCACAGGTCTCATTCTCTAAAGAAGTCTTAAAATTTTCCATTGGAAATATTTGCTTGCTCTATTTTAGATGTTCCCTCCTACACAGTTGTTCACATTGCACATTTGTTCAGCACTGAGCGTAACAGGCTCCAAATTTGGACTCTTACAGGCTATTTATATTCTGAAGTAACAATAATTATTTTGTTGAAGTTAAAAAAAAGTTTTAATAAATATTTATGTTATTTTATCTTTATAATAACTTGTGTTGATGAAAAATCACTTTTCTGCTGTATTTGCAAATAAAAAAAAGTCATCACAGGGCCTCTCATCAGGATAAGTGGTGACTCAACAATGTCTCATTGTTTCAATTTTTTTCCAAAACAGTAAGATAGGGCACTTGTCACAGTGATGTGAACAGAGAGAGGTCATTCATTGCTTCCAACCTTACCATCAGACACAGTCTAACCATATTAAAAATGGTTTCCTTCCTCCACTACATAAATTCTTTTAGCAATGCTAAAGATACTCCATGACAAAAAGGTATAAAACCATGAATGAATTGAAATTCCCTGTACTTTAGCTTACTAATATCTAGTCAAGGTTACACTGGTATTTGCTGGATATGAGTTAGATTGCGCATAAAAGTCACTGTGAAAAGGCTGTGGCTACATCTAACTTAGACATGTAAGGTAGTGTGTTCTTTTTCACAAAAGCATGGATTAGACATAATAATTTATTTAAAGTTGCTCTTATTTGACCACTTTGGTATTATTCATAGAACTGTAGAAATGTCTGTGAGCTACAAGGTCAGGAAATCAGCCAGATTCCTCACAACACTGCAAAAATGTATAGGAAGCTGCCCAGTGAATTCATCCTGAGTTTGGTATCAGCTTCTACTTCAAAAACATTATTTATCAAACTTTTCACTAATCTGAAATACCTAATCAAAATGAGTAAGGAGCAACACAAAGAAAATCTCTTTTTCTTTGTCACTCTTTTCTGAATGCAGCCTTTTGCTATGTGATAGAAAATTTACAGTTTAATTTTGGCTCAGTCTTTTTGAAGAAGCTGCAAGTCTAAAAATATTCGATTTAGAATTATTGTGGCAGGTGAAGAAAATGACAACCATCCTTTTTTCAATTCACCTCTGTCCTTTCCCATATTCAAGAACACGAGTAAAGGTTAGGTTGGATAAAGGAAAAGAGAGCAGGGAGGAAAAATCCACATGCTGTAAGTAGAAATAAGCACAGATTAAAAGAAAAAAAAGTCAGCTGTAACTATTCCATGGCTTTGGACGGCTTTACACCAAGTTAATTCCTTTATTTATACAAGGATGTGAGCTGAATCCAACCAGTTGAATTGTACGGTGTGTAATCCAAACATTTCAACTATCTCAGGTCTTCTTTCCTATCCCAAAAGGATTCTAGAAATTCCCTTTCTGCTCTGACAGTTTCCAGGAGGAGAGGAATCTTTTGCTTCTTATTTAGCCTGGTATCTTACCTTCTTTCTGTTCCTGACCTTTCTGTGTGTGATGATTTATGGAGCAGAGAGAGGGTAAGAAGAGAATGCCAAGCACTGCTCAAACAACAGAAGCAAACTTCAGCTGACCTTTCCTGTAACTGGGCAATGTGAGGATAGCTCCTTGCTTTCAGTTCACATACAAAAAGATTGGTAAATCTAATTATTTAATAATCTGTCCTCTCCACCATGAAAAGCCCAAAGTTTGGATAGCACTTTAAGACAGTGCAAATAGCATGTATCTCTGCAGGTGACAGGATTTCACAGCTACAGAAAATGTAGTTTTAGTTAGATAATGGAAGATCCTTACTTTGTCAAATGCGAAAGGCTAACATCCTCTCTACTGTCTCAGCCCAGCATATCACCTGAAATGAAAAGCATCGTTACCTCTCTTGCCCAGTTATAATAGTCCTATCTGCTGAGGTCTTACCTTTGTATGTGGAAGCTGAAGTCATCAGCATCCATTACTACAGTGGATGATATTGAATGGTATGATATTTGGCTCTGCCAAAACTTTGAGTTTTTAAACCATGGAAGAGCCTTTGAGAGACAAGGTATGCTGGGGCCTGACGGGATCCACCTGTCTCGATGGGGAAAATGGGTCTTTGGGCGTAAGCTGGAGGGGCTAATCCAGAGAGCTTTAAACTAGAATCGATGGGGAAAGCAGATACCAACAGGACTGCAGTAGGTAAGCCAAGGGTTGGTGTGGCATCGCCTGAGGGTGGCAATCCTAGTAGGAACATTTATGCTGCTCCTGGGAGCACAGAGGGCTCAAGAGCATATCTGAAATGCTTGTACACCAACGCACGCAGTATGAGAAACAAACAGGATGAACTGGAAGCTTTGGTCAGCTCCCAGAGCTATGATATCATTGGTTACTATCATATCTTAGTGAGACTTGATGGAATGAGTCCCACGAATGGAGTGCAGGGATGGAGGGCTACAGGCTGCTCAGGAGGGATAGGCAGGGCAGGCGAGGTGGAGGTGTCGAACTGTACGTAAGGGAGAGGTTTGATTGCACAGCCCTTACAGTTAGTGATGATGTGGTTGAGAGCCTCTGGGTAAGAATTAGGGGGATGGAAAACAAAGGAGATGTTGTAGTGGGTGTCTACTGTCGATCGCCCATCCAGGACTGATGAGTTATTCTATAGGCAATTAGGAGAAATTTCTGGATCGGTAGCCCTTGTCCTTATGGGAGATTTCAACTTCCCAGACATCATACTGCTGAGACAAGCAGGTCTTGGAAATTCTTGAAGTTTGTAGGAGATAACTTCTTGTCCCGGATACTCAGTGAGCCAACTAAGAAAGATGACCTCCCAGACTTGCTGTTTGTGAATAGAGAAGGACTCGTGGAGGATGTGATGGTAGGTGGCTGTCTTGGCCACAGTGATCGTGAAATTGTTGAGTTTAAAATTTTCACTGTAGTGAGCAAAAAGAACAGCAAAGTTGCTACCCTGGACTTCCAGAGAGCAAACTTTAAGCTACTCGGAGCTATTTAGCAGAGTAGCCTGGGAATCTGCTTTGGAGGGCTTAGGAGTCCATGAATGCTAGTCAATCTTTAAGAATCACCTTTTAGAACCACAGGAGCAGGCAATTCCACTGTGTTCTATGTCAAGCAAACAGGGCAGAAAACCAGCTTGGCTGAACAGGGAACTCCTCGTGGAGCTCAAGAGGAAAAAGAAATTGTATGATCTCTGGAAGCGAGGTCAGGCTTCACAGCCTGTGGTTCGTTTATGCAGGGAGAAGACACAAAAGGCCAAAGCTCAATTAGAATTGAAACTGACCAGTGTTGTATTCAGATAACAAGAAGGGCTTTTTTACATATGTGAATAGCAAGAGGAGGTCTAAAAAAAAACATTGGACCAATATTTGTTGAAGATAATAGAATCATAGAATCATTAAGGTTGGAAAAGACCTCTAAGATCATCAAGTCCAACTGTCAACCCAACACTACCATGACCACTAAACCATGTCCCTAAGCACCACATCTACACGTCTTTGAAATACTTCCAGGGATGGTGACTGAACCACTTCCGTGGGGAGCCTGTTCCAAGGCTTGACCACTCTTCCAAAGAAATTGTCCTGGTTCCGGCTGGGACACAGTTAACTTTCTTCTCAGTAGCTTGGGGGGTGTGCTGTGTTTTGAGTTTGGTATGAAAGGACCATTGATGGCCCATTGATGCTTTGATTGTTGCTGGGTGGTGCTTGCACCGGGGAGACTTTTGGTTTCTCTTTTCGGCCTCCCATGCCCTGCCACATGCAGGGGAAGATGGCGGCGGGGGGGAGCACAGCTGGGATGGTTGACCCAGCTGGCCAATGGGGTATTCTATACCATGTGACATCATGCGCAGTATAAAAACCAGGGGTGTGGGGGGGCTCGCCCGCCGTTTGTGACACGCGGTCGGCGGTCGGTGAGCAGTTGCATTGTGCATTGCCTGCTTTGTATATTCTGTTATTGTTGTTGTTCTCATTGTTATTATTACTGTTCTACTTCGTTTTATTTCAATTATTAAACTGTTTTTATCTCAGCCCGGGCGTTTTCCTACTTGTGTCCTGATTCTCTCTCCCATACCACCGGGGGGGGCGGGGGGTGGTGGTGAGTGAATGGCTGTGTGGGGTTTATTTGCTGGCTGGGGTTAAACCACAACAAAAATTTTTCCTAATATTCAATCTAAACCTCCCTTGGCGCAACTTGAGGTCACTTCCTCTCATCCTATCGCTTGTTACTTGGCAAAAGAGACCAACACCCACCTCGCTACAACCTCCTTCCAGGTAGTTGTAGAGAGCGATAAGGTCTCCTCTCAGCCTCCTCTTCTCCAGACTAAACAACCACAGTTCCCTCAGCCGCTCCTCAGAAGACTTGTTCTCCAGACTGTCACCAGCTTCATTGCCCTTCTCTGGACACGCTCCAGCACCTCCATGTCCTTCTTGTAGTGAGGGGCCCAAAACTGAACTCAGTATTCAAGGTGCGGCCTCACCAGTGCCACAGTCATCTGACTAATATGGATGAAGAAAAAGTGGAGGCATTCAATGCTTTTTTTTGCCTCAGTCTTTAATAATATTGATAGACCTTGGGCTGCCCAGTCCCCCGAGTTGGAGGACCATGAGTGTGGGAACAGTGACTTTCCATTTGTGGACACTGAAAGGGACCAGCTGTATCAGCTGAATGTTCACAAATCCATGGGGCCTGATGGGATTCATCCCAGAGTTCTGAAGGAGCTAGCGGATGTTATGGCAGGACCCCTCTCTATCATCTACCAAAGGTCTTGGGAGTCTGGGGAGGTCCCTGCTGACTGGAAGCTAGCCAATGTTATTCCAATCTACAAAAAGGGCGTGAGGGAAGACCCAGGGAACTACAGACCTGTTAGTCTAACCTCAGCTCCTGGAAAAATTATGGAGAAGGTTATACCGGGTACTGTTGAAAGGCATTTAAAGAATAATGCAATCGTCAGGCACAGTCAACATGGATTCACAAAAGGAAAGTCCTGTTTCACTAATTTGATATCCTTCTATGATAAAGTCATCCACCTAGTGGATGAAGGGAAGGCAGTGGATGTAGTTTTCCTGGATTTTAGTAAGGATTTGGATACTGACCCTCACAGCATCCTTCTGCACAAGTTGTCCAACCGTGGGATGAGCGGGTTCATGGTGCGCTGGGTGAAGAACTGGCAAAGGGTTGTAGTGAATGGGGCTACATCTGGCTGGCAACTGGTCACCAGCGGTGTTCCTCAGGGTTCAGTTCTAGGGCCAGTTCTGTTCAATATAGTTATCAAGGATCTGGGTGCAGGAGTTGAATGCAACATTAGCAAGTTTGCTGATGATATCAAACTGGGAGGTGCTGTTGACTCTCTTGAGGGACAGGACACCTTTCATTGGGCTATGATTAATGGGATGAAATTTAACAAGTCCAAATGCCGGATTCTGCACGTAGGATGGAGCAACATCAGGCACAAGTATAAATTGGGAGAGGAGTGGCTGGAAAACGGCCCCACAGAAGGGATCTGGGAGTGCTAGTCGACAGCAGGCTCAATATGGGTCAGCAGTGTGCCCTGGCAGCCAAGAGGGCAAACCACATCCTGGGGTGCATCAAACAAAGTATGACCAGCCAGTCAAAAGAGGTGATTACCCCGCTTATTCAGCATTGGTGTGGCCTCACCTTGAATATTGTGTGCAGTTCTGGGCCCCACCATTTAAGAAGGTCCTTGAATGTGTCCAGAGGAGGGCAACAAAGCTGGTAAAAGGGCGGGAAGGAATGTCCTATGAGGAACAGCTAAGCACTTTGGGTTTGTCTAGTTTGGAGAGAAGGAGGCTGAAGGGTGACCTCATTGCTCTCTACAGCTTCCTGAGGAGATGAAGTGGAGAGGGAGGTGTTGATCTCTTCTCTCTGGTATCCAGTGATAGGACGCGTGGGAATGGTTCAAAGCTGCACCAGGGGAGGTTTAGACTGGACGTTAGGAAGCATTTCTTGAACAAGATGGTGGTCAAACACTGGAACAGGCTTCCTAGAGAGGTGATCAATGCCCCAAGCCTTTCAGTGTTTAAGAGGCATTTGGACAATGCCCCTTAACAACATGCTTTAACTTTTAGTCATCCCTGAATTGGTCAGGCAGTTGGACTAGATGATCGTTGTGGGTCCCTTCCAACTGAAATAGTCAATTCTATTCTAAATTTTCTGTTGATATTTAAGTGAAAATATTTTACCTGTAGTAGCTTCTTCCTTACCCCTTCTTTTCAATCCAATATCCCACTAACTACATTTCCCCAAGTTCTTTTAGTGGGGCAGATGACCACACAGGCAGAGTAGAGTGAGAACGTAGTTGCCACAAACATATTGAAGCAATTCATACTCATGCCTTTCCTCTCTTTTATGTCCCCAGCAATAAAGATGGGTTTCATTGCTCCAGTTTATATTGTCACCATTTTGGCTTTCCTAAACACAGAAATTATAGGAAAACAACCTCAGCAAATAAACAATTTTCCAGCAAATAATAAAGGAAAAGCAAGCAGGAGAGGGGAAAAATGGAATGAAGTGAAGACATTGAAATTTTTCAGAAAAACTTGTCTTTGGTGATTTATGTTCACCGTAACAGGTTAGGGAAATAGCTGTGGAAACAGATAGACTGACTTTGCTCTGTATTCTACTGGTACAAAGTAGGAGCAATGTGGGTGGTCACAAGTTTGCAGAAGAGAGTTCACAGCGGTTCCAGAATTTATTGATACCTACCGAGATGTAATAGAACAACCAGTCTTTTTCATATGATTAACACTGATAAGAGTTGTGCATTTTCTTTAATTTTCAGTTCTCAGTTACATCAACAAATATGCATTCCACATATATCAGGTCATTTTTCTGTTGTCGTCTTTATTTTATAATGGGGAAAAAACAGAAAAAGCAGAATAATTTGCTCAGATCCATTTCTTTTGATTCACATGCCTTGACCAATGGATCATTTTGGATCCACATTCAATTACCTAGGATTCTCAACATGAATGTTACTATTAGGTCCCCAAAGTTTCATAAATTTCCTGCTGGAAATATACAGTTTGCTACTCAATATTGCTATTGCTTATTCCATTGTTAAAGATTTACTTCCATAACAAAACAACAAAAACCAGTGAAAAATGACTTGTTGAAGTGAATGGCATGATAGTACACAACGCAACAAATAATAAACATTATCCTGGAAAGAAATTCTGCTGATTTTTTTGCAAGCCATTTGTGAGCTAAAAGAGAAACACAAATGTGAAAACCTGATTTTGATCAATAACCATACTTATACTAAACATAACTAAACTTTGTCTCTGAATTTGCTGAGCAGAATCACAGAAGACTAATTTCCTTGCCTCGTATAAATTCTAATGAATTTGTTCTGATGGAAAATTGCTAACTTACTTAATACCTTAAGTAAAGGCTGATTCTTTATTTTCCAGCTGCAGTGGAAAGTTTTACACATTGCTTAAAAATTTATAAAGTATACTTAAAAATTCTGGCAGATTTTGGAAAGCATTAGACATTCAAAGAGAATACCCAGTTTAAAAATTGTAAATCAGACACACTATGACTATGAAACTGCTTGGCACATCTTAGGCTCCCCCATTTCTCTCTGGGGGCAGGTGCAAGATATCATGGCTCCATCGTGGGTCTGAGAATCTTTCCCAAAGTATAAAACTTCACCCCTCCACAGGCATATCAGGATTTAGGGTTGGGAATCTGACCCTTCTCTCTGATATGACACTGTGTTACATAAAAATGTCTTTTCTACTTTTTTTTTTTTTTTCCCCTCCAGGATTGTTCTTGTTTAACTTGTCAACTTTTAAGGAGGAGTCAATGAGTCAGCTCAGAAAGCATGAAGGATTAGGAAATTCTTTCTTAAAGTTGTCATATTATCTTTTTGGCCACCTGGCCTGAAATTCAGAAACAACAGAGAACATTTGTGTTTGGTATTTTAAATGTAACCCCATTGCTACTTCAAGGTAATGTAAGACCTTTTCTGACTTTTGGGAGGAGATAGAAAGGAGAGGTAAATTCATCATAGTCAAAACTCCAAAGACAGCATTACTCTGACCTTGACTACACATTTCATTAACCATGAACTATTTTCAGTTCAGATGCCTTTTCATATCAAAGCAGCAATTCATTTCATAATGAATATGTTTCTTCCTCCCTCCTTTTCCCTGGAAAAAAATTATACACTTGTTATTTCTTACTAAATGTGACTTTAGGGAATCAGTTTTTACATGGAAGTAGATTAAAAGTAAATATTTAGTATTATTAATATCAGCATATGGGGAGAAGAAAAAGGACTTAAACCCCTCCAGATTCTTGCTTTGATAAGTTGTAGTTTTGCGATGAGAAATATGAATCTATGACTGTTTAATTACACATGTTACATGGTGTTACTCCTGCTTTAGTTTGGCTGAAAAGACTTCAGTAGTATTAATACTGATTTCCCTACTGTACATCAAGGGAGAATAGCTCTATAATTACGCTATTTCTTAGTTGGATTTGGGATTTGGGGAGGGGGTTAATTTCCTCTAAATTAAAATTAAGGCAGGATTTTATTTCCTTCCTCTGTGCCTAGATGAGTAAAAAATTATGCTTAAATAAGTCATCTAAGAGTCCAAACTGGCATCTGTTGTGATGTATATAATGGAAATTAAGGAACATACAAAAAGTATTTTTATCAACTTTGATGGATTTTTAAAGAAGTCCTCGTGCAAATGAAGTCATTAGAACTACATAGGATTCATGGCAGTCTATGATCCTGCCTTATTTTCCAAGAAACATAGTCCCTCATATTTTCTGGCTTTTGCCACTAAGACTGAAAGTGAGCAAGCAAGGAATATAATTACCATGTCAATTCCTTATGACTTATATATATATATATATATATATATATATATAAACTTAATGCTGACCTAAGAAAATTTAAGTGTTTTTCTACTAAGTTATACGTCAAAAAATAAAAAATAAAAAAAAAAATAAAAGAAAATAAATGGGAAGTAGAGTTACAGTTGGCAGTAAAAATTGTATGGTCATAAAAAAATGTATTGATTCAATACTGCTGTCACTGCACAGACAACTTACTGGAAAAGAAATATTCAAAACACTGATGAGGTTTATAATGAAGTCTGATGGAAATTGTGTGATGTCGGAGTGTGATATACTTCTAAGGAATCTGGCAAAATCAGACAGATTATTCATTGAAATAATTGCCTAAAAACATAGGGTATCACTAAAGTGCTACAGTATCAATTTGTCAAATGGACTCAGGTAAAACTATAAACTTCCTTAATAATTTTTTTCTTCAGTTTTGATACATGGTTATGCACAAGATAAATGTAACTAACTAATTGCTAAGAGCCAGAAAAGTGGAGTGGAGAATCTGCTTGTTTGCTTCTTGTAGTTTCAAGCACTGTTGCCAGTATTTGTGAAACAACAGCACTGAGCTCACTGAGCTATTACATCTTTTACCAGTCAGAAGCACAGGAAAACATGTGGGGATGTGAATCCAACTGGAA
Organism: Calonectris borealis; assembly: GCF_964195595.1. NCBI lineage: Eukaryota > Metazoa > Chordata > Aves > Procellariiformes > Procellariidae > Calonectris > Calonectris borealis. The sequence goes on along the minus strand of NC_134313.1, from coordinate 91,244,437 downwards.
CTTTTCATTTTGCACCGTGAAAATTAAGAAGAAGGAAAAAAAAGTGTAGGCTTAAGAATACCTCTTTGGCAAGATGTGCATTTAATCAGTGATTCTGTACTTTGCTTTGACTTGAGTATGCATGACTTGCTTTTATTTTTAGGACACTAGAGGAGGCTCAGGAGTCAGGATAGTTTTTTTAACAGGCTGAACAAATTAGAAAAGCAACAACTGGATGGTGTGCTATAAGAATGTACCCATCGTTCCTTGATGCAACTTTAGGACCTTCAGCTGAACTACATCAAGATTAATTCTGATCTTAGAAGACTATGCTTATATACGTGAACTTTTAAGGACTTGAAAAAATGTTCTGTAATAATTCTTATTCCCACGGAAAATGCACTCCTTGCCTTTTTCTTTTCCTGCCCCAAAAGACCTAGGAAGGTGTTTTTTGGCATTGGTTTAAGTTTGTTTTTTCTTTTTTTTTTTTCAGTTTAACACTTTTGGTTGTGGCACTGTATCTTAGACTTCATTTATCACCCTACTTCCTTGTTATGGCTGCTGCTTGTAAATATTTTTAGTAGAACATAATTTAAGACCAGATAGATATACCTTCTCTTGTTTTTTTTTCTAATTTTCTATTTCTTAATGTTCTGTTTATAGTGTATTTGGTAAAGCTTTGTTAAAAAAATCACACAAGGTATTTGAACAAATACATTCTATACGGAAACTAGCTTCTAGATGGTCAGCATTCTGGAAGAGCTTATCAGACCTTAATGTTATAAAGATTTCGTACTATCTAGGAGTTAAAGACATGCATTCTGCTCAAGAGAATTATGATATATTTTCTACTAACTGTGAAATATAGAGTAGATAAATTTTACAACAGAATTAAAGTAAATCTGCATCCTTGTCACTATGAGCACAATTCCCCCCACCATTGTTTTCCATTGAATATAAAGTTTGTCTTCCGCATAGGTTGGAAGAGACCTCCAGAGGCCGTACAGTCCAACTTCTTACTTAAGACTGGTTACCCCCACACCCTCTGGTCAAGTTGCTTAGGATAGTGTCCACCTGAGTTTAAGTTTCTCCAAAAGCAGAAATCCCACAGCCTCTCCGGTTACCTGCTTCACCTGTTTAACCACAATGAAAACATTTTCCTTGTGTCTAGTCAGAATTTCCCCGTGCTCCAGCTTGCATCCATTGCCTCTCTTGCTCCCACTGTGCACCTCTGAGAACAGCCTGGCTCTGTCTTTCTACAATGTCCCCGTGGTATGTCAATGTTGTTGTACTGGAGAGCCCCAAGCTGCATAAAGTACTTCATATTTGATCTCACAAGAGTTTAGCAGGGCACAAGATTCACTTTGCTCGAACTGTTGGCTGTTCTATTGCTAATGCAGCCAAGTATGCAGATGGTCTTCATTGCTGCAAGGGTGCACTGCAGACTCCTCCAGTTCGACTGGTTTTCCACCTGGAAACCCAGGTCCTGCATTCTGCAAAGCTGCATTTTAGCCAGCTGGCACCAAGACTGTAGTCCTGCATGAGATTATTCCACCCCAGATGAAGAAGTCTATATTTACCAAAGCTGAACTTAATTCAGTTCTTGTCATCCTTTTCTCTTGTGTGGTCTTCTCTTGGCTTGTGTGGTCTTTTGAACATCACCCCCACCCTCCAGCCTTTCTTCAGGTCGCTATTGTCCAGAAATGTAGGAAAAGTGCACTCTGTATAAGCATCCAGTTTGTTAGTGAGGACTTCCCAGGACACAAGATGAGGCAGACCAGCCTGTAGTTTTGTGGATCCTCCTTCCCTATCTTCAAGATGGTGGTATAATTTCCCTTTTTCAAATTATCAGCAACATCACAAAGACAGCAGCTAACTCCCCCAGCACCCTTGCATGCCTTCTGTCTGGCCCCTTGACCTTGTGTACGTCCATATGGCTTAAGTGCACCTTCACTTGAACTTACCTCTATTGTTTGTAATGCTTTTCTCCCACAGACTCTACTAACAGACTTGAGGACCTAGGAGGCATGTGGGCAAACCTAACCAGTGAAAAAAATGAGGTAAAACAATATTGGGTACCTTGGCTTTCTCCATGTCATTTGTCACTAGTTTTCCAGTCCCACTGAGAAGGGGTCCCACATTTCTTTCACCTTCCTTTGGTGCCACTGTGCTTATAGAAGCTCTTCTGGCTGCCCTTCACATCCCTCACTAGTTCCAACTCCAGCCGAGCTTTGGCTTTCCTAGCTCCATCCCTGCACACTTGGGCAATGCTTCTGTATTCCTACCAGCTACCCCATCCCTGCTTCCACCTTCTGTGTTCTTTCTTTATCTAGTTGAGCTCAATCAGGAGTTCCTTGCTGATCCATGCTGGCCTTCTGCCATGCTTGCTATGATAGTCTTTGAAATATCAGCTCTCACATTGGACCAGATTCTCTGTAATTCTTTGAAATTTTAGCTCTTGATAGTATGCTTCAATTTCCTTTTTTTTTTTTTCTTTTTTTTTAAATTTTTCTTTCATTTTAATTTCAGCTATTTAATTTAGCTACTGTGATAGCTACAGGGAAATCGATAAAGTTACACAACTGTGAAAGAGGAGTGACACAGCAACAAATCAGCTTAGCACCGCCTCTTATAATTGACTGACACTTCTCATGGCCTACTGCTTAGTAAAACAGAACTTTGCCAAACCTCCAACATTTCAAACTCTGGTGAAAGTTTTGGGGATGTTTCAGTTTGGTTGTTTCTAAGAAGAAGGCTAAGAAAAAAAAAAAAGGGAAAAAAAGGCAAAAAAGAAAAAAGAAAAAAAACCAACAACCCCCAAAACACTTTTTCTTTCCTAAAAAAGAAATTCACACAAACTTCTCTTTGAAAAGCTTAGCACCACTGTGGTTAGATATACAATTGGTTTATCAGATGTCAGTTTTACTGCTCCCTCCAAAATCCATTCAGATACAGTAAAGGGTGACAAAAAACAATTGCCAATGACTGAATGGTACATACTGGAAATCATAATTCAGGCTGTCCCTTCCAGTGTCGATACTAAGCAAAAGCTACATAAGTGAGACAAGGAAAAGCTCAACCCAGAGATGTTTCCAAACACATGGGTACTGGAATCTAGCATATTACACAAAAGCAAAGTATAGCTGACCAGCATTATCTAATACAAAGAAAGGGCCCACCGAAGAACATAGTTCCCTGTGGCTAATTTCCCCTGTGAGTGGGACGTGAGTTACCAGCTCTGGTAATGATGCATCAGGACTCTGTTTCTTACAGATCCTGCCTGCCAGCTGAACTGGACACTCCGCAGTGCCTGGTGGATCTCAGGAGGAGCACTTGTTTTGCCCTTTGCAAAGTTGAGCCTCTGGTTGAATTCCTGGTGACATTTCAAATATGAACATTTCACAGTAGAAGTGGAAAGAGCCTCATGTTTATGTTAAAAAAAAACTAAAAAAAAGTGACACATAGCCATCACAAGCACCTTCAGTCTTAGCATTGCTGATACTTTTATAATCCATAATTATATACATGTCAAAATGTTTATTCTTATAGAGAATTAAAGTCACCCCAATGTTTCATGACACAATGTTTCTTGAATATGGTAAAATTTGTTTGACTTTTTAAAGTCCACATCAAGGAGGATTGGCAACATCCTTCTAAAAGAAAATAAAAAGACTCATCTAGTAGCTTCTAGGTACTGGGCCTTTAAGAGAACAAATAGTTGGGAATAATATTTTAATATAACAAACCTGAGGAATTTCACTGTAACATGCTTGAACCATGGCCCAGCATAAATGCACACAGATGCCTAACTTTAACACGACACAGCTTATTACCGACATCAGTGAGCTATTGCTAAACTATTTCACCACACAGCTGGAGGGTGTAATTTTGAAGGCTACTGAACACTGTGAATCTCCCAATGTATCACAATTACAGAAACACCTGTGTTAAATAACTTTGCGCTGATTCACTATGAAAATGCATGGTGTTCAATAGTCCTTAGAATTAAATGCCTTGCCAACGAGCCACAGGTGTACACCACAGGAGCACATGATAATGTAATTGTGAAGGATGTGATGACAGCTCTCCATCCATAATACCACCTTCCCAAGATACACTCATGCATCTATTTTATATTTATGTATTTTCTAACTGTAGCTTTAGAGTCATCTAAGCAAGCAGTATCAATTCCAAAAGGAGCACTAATCAGGAAAGAAATAAAAAACCTCCATGTAATTCAGGTTTAAAACCAACAACATCCAGCCCAGGAAGGGACAAAATAAAACAATCAGCCCCTCGCCCCCCAAAAAAACCCACAAAACTCACATCCTAATACTTTAAATAGATAGGATAACTTTGATATTTAATATTTGTGGCTGGAAAGCTGCCTGTCAGAAAAGGACCTGGGAGTGCTGGTTGACAGCCGGCTGAACATGAGCCGGCAATGTGCCCAGGTGGCCAAGAAGGCCAACGGCATCCTGGCCTGTATCAGAAATAGTGTGGCCAGCAGGAGTAGGGAGGTGATAGTGCCCCTGTGCTCGGCACTGGTGAGGCCGCACCTCGAATACTGTGTTCAGTTTTGGGCCCCTCACTACAAGAAGGACATGGAGGTGCTGGAGCGTGTCCAGAGGAGGGCAACGAAGCTGGTGAAGGGCCTGGAGCACAAGCCTTATGAGGAGCGGCTGAGGGAACTGGGGTTGCTTAGTCTGGAGAAGAGGAGGCTGAGGGGAGACCTTATCGCTCTCTACAACTACCTGAAAGGAGGTTGTAGTGAGGTGGGTGTTGGTCTCTTCTCCCAAGTAACTAGCAATAGGATGAGAGGAAATGGTCTCAGGGTGTGTCAGGGGAGGTTTAGATTGGACATTAGGAAAAATTTCTTTACTGAAAGAGCGGTTAAACATTGGAACAGGCTGCCCAGGGAAGTGGTTGAGTCACCATCCCTGGAAGTATTTCAAAGATGTGTAGATGTGGCGCTTAGGGACATGGTTTAGTGGGCATGGCGGTGTTGAGTTGACGGTTGGACTCGATGATCCTAGAGGTCTTTTCCAACCTTGATAATTTTATGATTCTACGATTCTATTTTTAAATTGAGGGCCTGCCAAATGCTTTCCTTACAGAAAATGCTACTACAGAAACTAGATAAATACTTTGAGCCTGTTGAACACTATAGCCGAATTTTATTAATCCATTAAGATCTATAAGTTAGTTTAAAAATTCTATGGCTATTATACATTTCTATTGTACAGAGAAATAGAGAGCGATTTTAAAAGAAATATATTCGGGTTCTGTAGACACTGACTGATGTTAGTCCTATTCTTTGAAACAGAATTTTTGTAAGGACTAACTATCACTTAGGAAATTTTGGAGGAGTTACATGATGTGAAAATTCCAGAAACATTCTGGAGCTTTTAATCAGAAGTAGAGAACTTTCTTTTGGATTGTTTCACAATTACAAAAAAAAAAAAAAAAAATTATATATGAAGTTTTTTGATGAATAAACAGCAAATTACAGTGTCCTAAAGGATTCTGTAGAATGATAAAGCTGTCAGCAGCAATTGTCAAATCACACATTTATCCATATCCACAAATGTATACTGCCCTTTGTTTTTTTGGTTTTTGTGGAGAACATAACCTAAAGGTTCAGTCAGGAAGACTTAATTTTCTCATTATTACAATTATGAGATCCTGCATTGCCAGAGTGGATGACTGGATGAAGGCAGGCTCCATAACTATATATGACCTAGGAATAGATGTGAATTTGGCCAGCACTAGTATGGGGAAGAGGGAAGTCAGATGAGCTAATTTTCCTCTTGTTCCTCTCTGCTTTTGGTATGGATTTTGGTCTGAATCTTTTCTACAAGTTTGGGTCAGTTCATGGCTACATGTACAGGTACAGAAATTTGCATAACATTTGAACCATGCAAAACATATTTATTAGTTCATGTGTTTTTACTTCATTTTAATTACAAAAATTGAGGGTAGCATCATCCCAAGTAGCTGCAAATTTGTGATAAGTTTAGTCCAAGCTCCTTGCATTATAGTTGAAACTTTGCCTTTAGTTCCCTCCCTTGTGTTTGCCTATTTGCAGTAATGATGACATTCACTCACCTTTTACCCACAGCCTAATTATTAAAATGTTGAATAGAAACTCTGTGGGGATAAGAATGAGCAAATCTGTCATCCCACAATCTGCAAATATGCTAAAAGAGTGAAGAAAAGGGATCACAGAAGAAACTCTTCCCATCCTTAATAGCCACTATCTGTCAGATTCATGTCATTTAATTACCATAAATGTAAGTCAATAACTTCTTTCATTAATTTGTATCTAATTGTCCATTTAAATCTGGTGCAAACTCTCTCCTCAAAGTGCTGAATATTGAGTAATACTGAGATTTGCCCTCACACCCTCATTCACTAATGCCTCCCTTTCTGCTCTTCTGGCTCTCATACATAAAGGACAGCTAGAGACTCAGCCCTTTTTAACTCGTCTGTGCATATATGCGCATACACCTCCCCCTTCCCCCTCTTCCCCCCGCTGTGTCTTCTCAACAATAGAATCAAGAGAATGTTTTAGAAACAAGCATCTACCATGTCATAGTCTTTAAGGTACTATGGTTTTAATAGCTATTAACTTGATTTATACCAAGGCTTAACAATAGAAGACTTCAAGGGATGAGACTATGAGACTGAAGCTGAAAAGCCAGGGTCTCTGGTATGACTGCAATAAGAGTCACACTCTGTGGTGGGCACAGTGGTGGCAGATAACACACACTGACTGGTGGATTATGCAGCTGCCTCCTAATCTCTGTGGATTTCTTCAGAAAACTCAAAAAACATAAAATACATTTCCCTTTATATTCAGCTCCACACATGGTAGATGCATCTTCTCTTCACTCTTTGCTGGGTAAAAAGCTGGCTGGAAGGCCAGGCCCAAAGAGTGGTGGTGAACGGAGTTAAATCCAGGTGGCAGCCAATCACAAGTGGTGTTCCCCAGGGCTCAGTATTGGGGCCACTTCTGTTCAATATCTTTATCAATGATCTGGATGAGGGGATCGAGTGCTCCCTCAGTAAGTTTGCAGACAACGCCAACTTAGGTGGGAGTGTTGATCTGCTGGAGGGTAGGAAGGCTCTGCAGAGGGACCTGGACAGGCTGGATCGATGGGCTGAGGCCATGTGTATGAGGTTCAACAAGGCCAAGTGCCGGGTCCTGCACTTCGGCCACAACAACCCCAGGCAACGCTACAGGCTTGGGGAAGAGTGGCTGGAAAGCTGCCCAGAGGAAAAGGACCTGGGGGTGCTGGTCGACAGCCGGCTGAACATGAGCCGGCAGTGTGCTCAGGTGGCCAAGAAGGCCAACGGCATCCTGGCCTGTATTAGGAATAGTGTGGCCAGCAGGAGTAGGGAGGTGATCGTGCCCCTGTACTCGGCACTGGTGAGGCTGCACCTCGAATACTGTGTTCAGTTTTGGGCCCCTCACGACAAGAAAGACTTTGAAGTGCAAGAGCATGTCCAGAGGAGGGCAACGAAGCTGGTGAAGGGTCTGGAGCACAAGTCTTATGAGGAGCAGTTGAGGTAACTGGGGTTGTTTAACCCAGAGAAAAGGAGGCTCAGGGGAGACCTTATTGCTCTCTACAACTACCTGAAAGGAAGACTGTTGTGAGGTGGGTGTTGGTCTCTCCTCCCAAGTAACAAGTGATAGGACAAGAGGAAATGGCTTCAAGTTGCGCCAGGGGAGGTTTAGGTTGGATATTAGGAAAAATTTATTCACTGAAAGGGTTATCAAGCCTTGGAACAGGCTGCCCAGGGAAGTGGTTGAGTCACCATCCCTGGAGGTATTTAAAAGACATGTAGATGTGGTGCTTAGGGACACGGTTTAGTGGTGGACTGGGCAGCATTAGGTTTATGGTTGGACTTGACAGTCTTAAAGGTCTTTTCCAACCTAAATGATTCTATTGGTTCTATAATTCCCTGATTCTATGATTCTCTGCTCTTTGTTTTTGCAGTATTGATATTTTCATGTAATATATTATGTTTCTCAGCACAGCTTCTTTTCCTGCTCGATCTTGTAGTCAAACACTAATCTTGCTCTTTTGAACATCACATCCTAAAGCAATTCAGTATTATGCGTTCCTTTCCAAATCATAGAAGAGGATAAGACAGGTCATGAGGAAACAAATCTTTGCTGACAAGTAAATAACTTTGATAACCTAACTGCCAAACATGACAAAAATCAAGAAACACACGGAAATTGACTTAACTAAGCAATATTTTATTCTTTGCTTACATGCTTCTGATCAGTGCTTTCATCAGGATATAGAGTAATAGACCTAAGTTTCTGTCCTGGATCAGATGAAAAACAAGGCCCAACTACAGGGACAAAAATTCCCATGCTTAAATGTATCTACATTGTAGTCCCACATACTTGAAAGTGCATGGCTATAAAGGAGAAAGTTAAGCATGTATCTAAGTCCTTTGAGGATCAGGGAATCTAAAAAAAACCAATGGTACTTTGAAGTGAGTGCAGCTGCATCAATTTCTATCCATATTGTCTAGAGCATAGCAGTAAGATATTCTCAAAGAGCAGTAAAGATTTTTAGAGGAATAATGTACAGCATACTATTAAAATTTCAATGGCTACCACCTATGAAAAAAACAACTGTTTTGAGATCTAGATAAAACACATTGAAGAACATAACCCATATTAAAGAATACAGCTGTCATGGAATTAAGTGTACACTTTATAAATTTATGAAAACCATCTTCTGTTTAACTTATTGAGGTGGTTTAATTTGAGTCATGTGGAAGCTAACAGGAAAAACCTTAATGGTGGTGAGGTAAGCCAGTCTTCAAGCAAATTGATTTATTCAAACAAAGCTGATTTCTTAGCTTTCATAATTTCAAGTTGTCCCCATCCATCCATCCGTTTACCTGTTATCCCACTTGCTGTCCCAGAACAGTGGAAACAAAAACACTATTGAAATTTAAAGGCCTCTCCCTTTTTCTCAAGCAGATGATAAATAGACAGAAATATGGGCACACACCCACAAAGGTTTTTAAAGTTTTTTTTGAAAATTTTGGGCCACTCTAGGTCACTGTAAAAGAATCAACAATTTAAAGAGTCTTGTGTGCTGCCTCCTTCTTTAAAGTAATTTTTATCTACATTCTTTCTTCACTTAAACAAATACTGTTTGGTTACAAAAAGTTGACTGATCACTGTACTCATTGCTCACAGGCCTCTGCATATGTGTAAGTACAATAGATATGCATGCACTGTGTTTAAGATAATTTCTGGTTTAGGACTGGTAAAAGCCTGAAAATTGGTACTTCAGTGAATGCACTTACAGAGACCAAAAGGACAACAGCTGTGCAGCTAGACCTGTAATCATGACAACAGTTAAAAATGAATTCATTCTATCTACATGATTGAAATTCATTTTGTGTCCAGGGACAACAAATGAGTTTCATAAGATGGTTACATATTGCACTGTTGAATCATTTTAGGAAGAGACTTATCTTAAAGTAGCCAGATAGGTAATTTTTCCTGTGTATAGAAAGACAAAAGTAACTAAGATTGTACTCTCTAGTTCATTAGATACTACATAAATTGCTTTGATATTTTCCAAAATATTAGTTGCATAAAGTTAAAGGTAGTTGTTTTCACATTCCCATTAATCTAAGGCTACATGCAGCTGTTTCTTGGAGGAAGAAAGCATAAGCACGGCACTGGTGCACAGGCTTTAAATACCGTTATATTGGCAGCACGCCCAATTTCTATCACTAACACCCAAAGCATTGCTTATCATGATCTTCCTCCTTATCTACTTTCCAGAGAAGTTTATGAATGCTGATATCTAAAAAGAAAGATGCATAAGTACAAGAGTACACACACACACTCTGGATGATGTTAAACAGAAGATTAACACATCAGCTGTTACTTTCTGGATATCTATGTTCAGTTTCTGCTAGTGAAAATCAGTTTGATGGTTTCACTTTAGTCTTTATTTGCAGCTATCATAAAATATTGATGTTATTGGCTGGTTCCCTTCAACAGATGACCAAGAACATCTTGTGCAGAGCAGGATTGAAATATGCATGCAGAACTGTGCAAGAAACTTTTGAACACTGCTATTTCTTCTATTTCATGAACACTAAACCCATGTAAAAATACCTTAAAAAGTCAAATCTCAGTGAAGAAAAAAATTTCTTGCTTCTGCATCTGTTGGCATCCCCACATTCCTGTTCTCGTCACAAACTGGTAAATTGACAAGAAAGGTGTTTCTTTTGTAAGAAATTCTTTGCACTTTAACTTAAAATGATAACATAGCAGAAAAACTTAAGTCTGCTCCACTTGTGAATGTATCTTAACACTAAACTATTTTTTGTTATTAAAACATTACAGAGAATTACACCAGAGAAATAGGAAGGCTAGCTGTGTAATTGGGACCCATCTAATCTCCCCCCATACTCAACATATCTTGTGTCATCTGATTTGAATCCCCAAGATTGTACCTAAGTTTATATCTAAAGTGGGAGCCCAGACATGCAATTCCCCACCCCTCTCTCTCCTCTGTATCTCTGTACCTTGTTTTTGAAAGCGGAAAGGAAAGCCTGTCTCTCAAGACTGGAAGGGAACTGCAGCATGCTCTGACAGCTTCCCACCATGGATCCTGCAGGAAGCAAGGCTCTTGCATGGGCCATGGTACACACCTGGTACTCAGCATAAACCTAAACTTAATTTTCCTGTAGCTAGGCAACCATCTGCAGATGTTAAGACTTGCTGAAGACATAAATCAATGAGTGTGAAGTGTTCCAGCACCACAACAGCACAATATTTGAGCAATCTGGCTCTTACACTTTTGTTTTGAAACGTGGCATCCAAAGTTAGGTAACCTAGCTCAGTGTGCAGCCCCGTTGCCATTTTGTGATGGCAGGTAACGCAGAAAGTTACAGGTGATATAGAAGGAGATTTTCCTTTTTTCTCCTTTTTGCTTAGTGTAGAAGAAAAGTCCTTCAGAACAAATGTATATATCTGCCTCTGTGTGTGTGGGGGGGGTGTGTGTGTGTTCATGGAAAATGATAATATGCACCCTGGTAACCTTTGTATAATCTTTACGTGCTGTCAGACTTAATAGGATTTTCATGCTGATCTTGTAACGATATGCTTTTAAGTCTTGCTGTTTTTCTTTGGAATCAAATGGGTTGTGGCTGCAAGACCCCAAAGTTAATGGCACCAGGTTATCTCTTGACCATCCTCCAGGTTAACGTGGGGCCAGTTATCTGTGCATACCAAAGTAATTCCTAGAATGCCGCAGATAAACACTGTGGATTCATTTGTTATGTATAATACCCTTGAGTTACAGGTCTGTAATATTCATTCAATTATTTCAGTAGATACTAAAAGACAAAGTAACTATTGCAGACTGGAAAAAATCCCTCAGGTTAAGGGTACAACTGAAGTTTTCATTGGAAATTAGGTTAGACTAAACAGAAGACATAAGTATGTTTTACTGTAAACTAAATTCTAATGGGAGTAGACAAGCTAATTCACTTTCAGAGCTGATAGTTACAGTGTTAATTCTGATACTTATCAGAGAAGCAAAAGCCCATTTATTTTAAGACAAGAAGGAATTTGTTCTTAATATTTTGCAGTTTCTGGATACTTCCTTTTCATCGGATTAATAAAAAGAATGATGTCTATTATGTCTGGTAACAGTTTGGGGAAATGATTTAGTGGTGAGTGGAAGTTGCAGGACTTTTAAGTCACTTACAGAGTTATTTGAAAAATTCAGTGTTCCAAAGACACTTCACTCCTGAGACCTGATGTAACCACTGAGACAGAAAGGATAGCCAATTTAACACAAAACTAGCAGTAGAAGCAGATGGGACAGAGGTCACAGCAAAAAAAAAAAACAAACAAAACAAAAAACACCAAAACAAAACACCTGGGAAGAAGGACTAATTTGCGAGGGGAGTATACTCTTTTGTAAAGGATGAAAAAATACTGAATGGCATGTTTGGGAGCCTGAAAGTTAGCTGAAGAGCCTGGGAAGTGACAAAGAAAAGGGACAACAAAAAATGTTCAATGAGAAAGAGCAAGAAGAGAAAATAGGAAAAAAATATACAATTAGGAAAAATTATTTCTTTATTATTATTCCCTAGTTGTTGTTGGTTGCTGAAACTTTCCCTGCTTTAAACAAGTTGGAAACAGACATTTTCTTTACAGACAAAAGTAGTTCAGTTTTTGTAGCTCACACTTGCTTTCCTTTTTTACTGTTGACAAGGACTAGATAACATTTATCAGTTCTCTGAGAGCTTGATCCAGCACCACTTGAGTCAATAGAAGTTTTTCTAGTGACCTCAATAGGCTGAAGATCAAGCAATGAATGAAATGTCTTCTGTGCGTGTGCCAGTAATAAAAAATTCATCCCATACCCTGGGAGTGCATCTGATCCAATATCCTTTCCCTCCCCAAAACACAAAGTGAGGTGAAAGAGATTATAAGCACACAGCTGCAGCTGTGACAGCTTAATGGATCTCATGTCAGAAGGTAATACAAAGCTATTAAAATGTCCCAGCATAAGTCATTTGTTACTAAAGGAAACAGAACATCACTGATTATACTTTCACAAAATCCTGTAAACAATAATGTTGACTCTGAGACACATGCCTGCCCATTTTAGGGTATTAGAATTACCATCTTCCTTAGGAGCAAGAGAAAGAAAACATAATCGACAGGTAAATGCTTATTAAGTGGAAAACTGCAAAAGGCACTTCTGAGGCAACTGCTGTGTGACTGCCAAATTTAAAGGAGACAATTAGAAAGGTGCATTAATAATGGTTAGTTCCTTAAAATGGCAACTCTGTTAGTTGGTGCAAACCAGCATGGTAGTTGATTCTGTTCTTCAGTTTTACACATGATCATTATATTGCAGATGGAAAACAACATTTTGCCCTTTGAATTTTAGAATATGCCTGTAAACAGATAAATAACTGTTCTTATTCTTTATTCATACAATTCTAATTATATCTTACTTTGGCCATGGCTATAATATTTGCATTTGACTTAGTTTTTATATTTAAATTTAACATAGGTAAAAAGAGTTAGAGCATCCACTCTGATGTTCTTTATTTTTGAGAATTAAAGTCTCAATTCAAAACAAAATATTTTCTAATAAAAGTATCACATTGTGATAACCTGTGTGGGCTTAGATGCAAGCCGTGTGTTAAGTTCTTCCCAAATATATTTACCCACATAAATTATTTAATGAGTGTCCATCATGCTAATAATATTATTAATAGATATTAACGCATTGCACAATGTCTCTCTTTAATGACCAAGCATAAGATTATAAAAGCCTACTACTTATTTCAGAGATAAGAGAGCTGTGTTTTAGCTAGACAGAAATAAGCTGCTAATGCTGAAGGCTTTAGAACATCAGTAACCATTTAATAGATTATCCTGATTTGCACACTAGGTTTTAATCTGAGGGTTTATCTTGGACCTTTTTCTAGTCTTAGTTTAATTTAAACATGTATAATACTGTTTGAAGTCTATTTGTGAGCTTCATATTGACAACATATCAAATGCTAGGTAATGCAGCTGAAAAAATTGCTGATGTATCATGCCTGTGCTCTTCCTAGATGGTACATTTTTTTACAGTTTTTAGGAAGACTTTCAACTGTGAACTTCCTCAGTAGCTCCAGGCTCCAGGCAAAGGAATAGGGGTGGGTGTGGAGGGGTGAATATCACTCATTGTTTTCTCTCCATTAGTATACAATAGGCTGAAAGGTTCTCATCCTTTCTCTATTTATTGTTAACTTTCTACACAGAAGCTTTCATGCAGGATTCTGTTTAAACAATGTGTCAGGGGACTAACCTGCAGAAACTGTGTAAAAATAATAAATCGGCAGTGGTGAAATCTAGAGTTCATGCACCAGTCTTGAGTTGTTCTGAAAGTTCATACATAATTTTAAAAACTCATGCCAATGAAAATCTGAGATGGGCAATGGACCACATAAGGGGACTTTATAGATAGTGATCTGAAATATATGAGGTGGTTTTAAGATGTAAGAAATAAAAGAAAAATAAAAGATATTGGAATTATAAAGACAATATGTACATATGCACGCATATGCTCATCTACACATAAGCACACCCTTACAGGCACAATAGACATTGTTTTGTTAGAACACTACACTCGAGAGGTTTCACTTCTGCCCTAACCAGCTGTGTGTACAGCAATCAGATCAAAGCATCAAAATGTCACACACTTCATGCATGAAGTGTCCAACATGTTTTTCTCTGCTGAGGGTAAACAGGCCAAGGAAGACGATATGCCAGTTAGTTTGGGAAAAAAGAAAAAAGAAAAAAGCTTTTTTTGTTCACAGAACCATAGAACTGACACTGCAGTAATTAAAGAAGACAGGGCTCCAAAGCATATCCTTGGACTGTACCAGTTTACCTCCTGACTCAGCCTGAGTTCTTGCATGTTAGGGAGGTTTTGTTTGAAAGGTCAGAGTTTAGCTTGTTTTTTGTTATTCATTTACTTTAATCTGCCATTTGTGACTGTCTCTCTATGACTGATTTGGAAGCTCAAAAAGTATAGGGGTTTTCATGCCCTTTGTTTTGCTGTACTTTTCCCGCCACTCTGATCATACACAGAGGAAAGTTATTTCTTGCTAGCATTTCTTACCCAAAATAGACATTCTTATTTGGTTTGCTCTATATTATTAAAACATCACTGGGAGGAAAATACGTGAAGATCCATCCACTTTTCAATAAAAGTTAATGCAAGAACAGTTAATGCAAGAAAATACAGTCCTTGCACAGTTGCTACAGCCAGAACACAAGAACGCATCCGAACAACTCATATCAAAGAATCTGTATTTTGCTTCAGTTTCTACCATTTTTGTGATTGTGTTCCCACTAACCATAGATGTCTCTAGGACTGTAAACTAAATACTTTACTGATTGCTAGCATCTTCCTGCACAGAATGAAGAATAAAGAAAGGGGTCTGATAGGAAAATCAACAAGTTGGAAAAACTCCCCCAAATAATCAGAGTCCTGCTGGAAGAAGTGGTTATAACTCCAGAAATAAGTAGAGGACTTGATCCCTGGTCTTTCATGAAAATAAATATATTTACTTTTACCATAGTAAATAATTTGTAATACAGATGTGAGTCGAGCTATCTTGTTGGATGAAGTTTTAGTCTTTCAATAGAAAAGAATCCAGTCCAATTTTTGAGATCTTAAAGATCCTTAAAGCAATTGAATTTTGTGGGTTTTATCCATGCTCCCTAGTGGATAGGATTCTGTATCTCAAAACTTCATACATAATCGACAAAAAAATTTCTGTCAAGCTCAATTCTGCAGACTGAATTATCTCTCACTCAGAAAGAAAAGACAATCCCTGTAGATCAGGTTTGAATCATGGGTAGGATAGAGATGTTCTGAACCTCCCTGCCATCTCTAGTAAGCCCAAGGATAAATATAAGAGTTCAGTGTCCAGTGCTTTTATAATACCAAGAATGTAGCTCTATTCTTTAAGAAGGAGTCAATTACACTTTAAAATAATGATAGAAAAATGTGCTGCAAGGCTTTGGGTGCATAAATGGAGTATGCTAGGGAATGAAACAGTTTGCATAAGCGATAAAAATACTTTTGGTAGTGTAATAATGTTACTTAAACTGGAATAAATCTTCCTGAATCTGAAGGAAACTAGTTTACTCTAGTGCAGGGTAATTTCTATCCCAAGCAATGGCACAGGGACAGCTTCTTGTTCCTGCACAGTTTCCTCTCCGGCACAGCAGTTTCATTCACACAGCTGTACACGGTCCTTACCTGCCATAGCCAGCCAGCACATTTTATTTTGTAGCTAGCATCAAAGGGAAGACTGCATTCCACACAGCAAATGTACCCACACCCATGATTTACTGAGACCATGCAGTGTTTTGATGACAGAGAGGAGGTCACTGTGCTGGCCAAGACAAAGTGCTGGCATGCTCTCCTCTCAGGTTGCAGGATGCCTGTGTCTTCATTAGGGCACAGTGAATAATCAAATTGATATACCATGGACCCAGGAATAGAAAAAGCCTGGGGAGCATTGCTTACTGTGCCTCACAGTTTTTGGTTTTGGGGTTGGGTTTTTTTTTCCTGTTTATTTTTTTTGTTTAAAAAAGGAGAACAGGGAAAAAATCTACACAAAAGAAACAATAGTTAATTTTCATCAGATGAAAATCTGCTTTGCTATGTCTTTATGCTGAAAGGTAAACTCGTTTGTTCAAATATGAAAATACATTGTAACCATATCAATGTATCTCTTCCTATATACACACATATAAGCACAAATGTTCCTACCTAGTCTCCCAAACCTCTACAAGAAAGTATTAGGAAAATCATTATATATGTACAAACACATCATCTATTGTCAAACATTATTTTACTGTGGTACTAAGTTTCTATCTATCTAGCATAGCAGTTTATCATTCTTTGCCCTTAATACATGATAATTTCAAATCATTTAATATTTTTATCCACGGCAGTGAAATTACAGAATGGTATTTTTAGAATTCAATATGATGGAAGGAAAGTTCAGAATTAATGAGAATAGCTAAGTGAGGTATGGGAAGCAACTGAAAGAAGCTATGTAGTGAGGTCAAAAAAAAAAAAAAGAATTTAACAAAATGAGTGGTGATCCAGAAACAGGAGGACAGCTGTTAATGAGAGCATGGCAAAAAGAGATCTGAAAAAATGTTTTAAATATATATTGCAACCCCCTCCTAGAAATCTTTAAACTCCTAAAATCTCAAAGTTAGAAGAATTGCAGCATCAATATAAGCTTTAAGAATGTTGTAGATGGGCATTTTTCCAGAGCACTAAAAACATAAACATATAAAGGGGACCGAAAGAAAACAAAAGAAATAGAAAGAACAGCAAAGGTACCAAGCAGAACAAACGTCAGAAGTAAATGCACAGAAGATAAAATAAAAACCTGAATGACAGTGAAGATCAAAGAGGTAATATATTTCTTCATGGAGAAAAACTTGAGAGAGAAATAAATATTGAGACACAGATGAGCACAAACTTGCATCAAATTAAAAAAATAATTCTGTCCCCATTAGATTAACATGAATTGAGAGAGTCACCTGATGACAGAATTGGCACAGCCAGAAGGGAGGAAATTCAATATGTCTATTGCCCATAAACACATGCATTCCTATGTTCAGCTTCAAAATAATCTAAAAAATGACATAAAAATGGCACGGCCCTTCAAACATTTTACCTACGTTCTCTATGGGAGTGAAATGTTGTTGCTAATGATAAAGGCATAGCCAGAGAATCCAATGGCATAGAAATATGGTGCTTGGTTATACAAATCTATTATTTTAAATTACATTAAGCAACATTAACATGCCTGAAATTTCATGACCATTAACAGAACAGAGGAAAACTTGAAACGCCTTTTTAGGTGCTAACTTTTTTGACAGAATAGTTGTTTTTTTCATCGTGCCACCTCAAACAATTGAAGATCGCACACAGTGGTGGTAAGGGTATTTATCTTATTCTACCCCTTTCAACATGACAGAAGCACTGCCTGGGGAAGGGGAATAAAACATGGCTTTCAACTGCCTTTGCATGTGCTCTTTTTTCTGCTGGCATGAGTTCAATATATAGGTAACTTTGCATATGTGGAGAGGCTTGACATTATAGCTGTAAATAACAGCACAACATAATACCTCCATGCAGACTCAGTGTGACTACTAGGAGCTGTCGGAGGTGAGGAAGCTACCCCTGCTGCTTAATGTTGTAATCACCTAGGAAGAAAATAAACGTTGCATCCCTGACTTTGCATCTACTTAACATCACATGAGAATTGATTTCATGTGCAAACTAAGGCGGCTACAAATCTTAGGCCTTTTCTCAAATGATGAAAACTAGCGTTTTTCCTTAAAGCTAAGTAGTTTAAACTTGTCAGACCTTATGGGCATTGGCCCCTGTAAGCAGCATTTTTTTCAAAGTCCACATCCGTCTGTTAAAATCTCCAAAACAGTCCAATATGGTCTAGATTTAGTGTCACAGTCTGTCTGAGGGCAGGATACAGCTGTCTTGCCTCTGCTGGAGCCATTAGGGAGGAACAATTTCCTTCAGGCTGTTCCAAGCACGTGGGAAGCAGGGGAAAAGTAGTGAGTGATTTTCCCTCTTCTTGGATAGTCCCCTAAGAGATGCTACAGTCTTAAGAAAGATACTAAAGAGCAAAGAAAGGTCGGAGTGCTCTGATTTATCTCCCCCTTCCCCAATCATCCCCAATGTCCCACTCACAGAAAAGATAGAAGGAGCGAGTTGTCTATAGACTCCATAAGCACAAGGAGACAAACAGCCTGGCTAACCAGGCTGCATCTTTCTAACGATGGCTTATGGCTTTGGATTTTGAGTTGGCTCACATTCACCTGCATCAGAAAGCAGTAGACTATGTGTATCAACATGCAAAGTGCTGTGCAGATATACCTTTCCTTCTCATTGTTCAGTGGCTTATAACAACTATTCATGACTAGAATGACTACACCATTTTTGAGCCCATACGACACTAAAAAAAAAACCTTAAAAAATCTAATTTACTGAATTCACTGAGTGTTCCTGAATAATATATTTACTGGTTGGGTACTCCAAAACATGCAAAATTGTTAGTTAATTATTGACAGCAGAATAAACCTTAACTTCTCCTAAATACCGCTGTGACATTAACATTTCCTTTCAGATTTCTCTAGTTCCCATCTTGAACGTCGAAGTTAGCTCAGTTTAACTCCATATTGAAGTTAAAATGAAAGGGTTTTCCTAATGGAGTTGAACTGTTGTAATTATAATATCAGGCTCAGAGAGTGTAATTATAGTTTAGTTTTAAAAAAAAAGTTCATTTCAGTATTGGTAGATTTCATATATGTTGGTTTCAGCACAGAGGTTGAAGTGAATCACAACACAAAAGTGCAATCAATATGATACATGGCACATACTCCCTTCCCCCTTCTACTTCATTTAGAGCACATATTGCTGACTGGGTTACTGCTGAGAGAGACATTAATTTTCCACTGTTGCTTCAATAATATGAGACAAGGTGTTTCCCACAGGCCAAGCCATTTTCATCCTCAAGTGCTGCTTGTGTGCTTGTACAACTTGCAATATTCTTGAAGGAACAGTTGAACAGTGTGGTTTTATCACATGGAAGTGTTTCTTGGATCATCATCTTGATGAAATCTTTTGTGGGAAAGACTCCAAATGAATAATTATGACTTTTTACTTCATTAGTACCAAATCTGTTGTGTTAATCCTACAGTTTAGATTACTTTCGTTTTAACTTTTATTCTAATAAAAGTTTAATGCCTTAATAAACAATGTCGTATAAAAAAATAAGGTTTAAGCATGACACAAATGAAAATTTTTCAAGCCTTCAGTAAATGTTTTTTGGAACTTTTTTCTTAATAGATTTTTCCAAATCCTGCTTTTTCATCCCAGTTCATAATGAAAATGCATTTTGAAATGCTGAAATGGGAGCTATGAAAAGACAACAACAGCTAAATTGTTGTACTACACTGACGGTAACTTTTTGCTATTTCTGGTTTTCTTCTTGAACATTTATCAAGTGTCTGACCAGCTCTAATAAGCAGTGGTAGAAATATCTCTAAATGCTCAGAATTTCAATGGTGTTTCCATGAGGAACAGAAGTCAGATTTTTTTTTTTTTCCCCAGATATCCCATTTCTGCAAAGAAATGTAACAGGAGTAAGCATATTTTCTTAAAGTCTTGGTTTTGTTGGTTTGTTTGAATTAGGCTATAAACACTAGGACACCTGTTTGGGTACTGGGATATAAAATGATCATGTTTTTATTAACCGTTGGAGGACATTTTTCTTATTTTATTTAAACCAGTTTTCCTGCTTTTTCACTTGGTCTGAATTTAGTAAACTCAGAACTTTTAGTAAGATTAGAAGCCTTCTTCACAATGCAATTTAACAAAATTTTAAAGAAGAAGAATCGTGAATAACACTAACCATTTCCCCAGTCTAAATTAACACAATTAAGTGCTAAAGTCCTAAATTAACACAAGACTTAATGATCTCTGACTTGTATTACGCATAGCACCTACAACTAGAGAAAAGTACTGTAAAGTAAATGTACAGTATTTAGGCTTATTGTTTTTTTGCTGTCCTTTGGCTCTGTTTTCAAAAATTCTCAGGTAAAGGATAACTACAGATGCTTATTTAGAGACCCAGTTGTTTTGAGGTCCTGGAAATTAAATCCGCAGTGCATGAATATAAATTATTGCCCCAAAATAGAGCACAGTGGGGAATCAGGCTCTATGTTTGTTTTTATGTGGGTTTTTTTTGTTGTTGTTGGTTTTGTTTTTATTTTTATTTTCTGTGTGTGTTTTATGCTTTGCTTATATGTTACACTTCTGAGGAAAACAAAAACAGCCACCTCAGAATTCCTTCTGACAGGACAGGACAAATTTAATAAGTAAAACAAAATACACTCATTTGTTCAAGGTAGTAACTGGATCTCCAGCTATGCTACCGCAGTACCAATGAGGGATGCAGGCAGCTCTCTGATGATATATTCTCTGGCTGCACAAGCTCAGCTTACACAAAAGCACAGACTTTTACTTTGTCCCTTCAGATGGAGCTCAAGAAGCAAAGACAGGGTTATCTCCCAAATGGCACAGTCCCTGATAGCACCAGCTCCACTCAAAGAAAAAAATACATACTTTTTCATGTTGCCCTTTCCCCAGGTTGAGATAAAAAGACTCTCCCAATGTTAAAACCTTCCACACAGTAAGAGCAAATGAAAAACAGTCAAAAGGAAAAGGAAAAGGAAAAGGAAAAGGAAAAGGAAAAGGAAAAGGAAAAGGACTTGTATTTTAATAACAACCCCCAGCAAAAGAAAGAAAAAAAGACACAACACAGGTCTACAAAACCATGGTGTGCTTTGTTCTTAAACATAATAATCTGGAATTTGAGGTGCTTATCCAAAACACATTGCCAGCCAAGATTGGTTTTCCCTTTTTTTCCGAATTTGACTTTGTAGAGGGTGTGGGTGCCCACGTGCAAGGGCAAAACGCTGCCTGGTAGCCAGGGCTGAGGGAAACAGTGTGAGAAACAGCCCTGCGAGCTGGGACGCTGGGAAAAGGGGGAGGCGAGAGAGAGGTTTCTCACTATCCAAACTATTTTAATTGACAAAAAATTAAATTAGTTTTCCCCAAATCAAGGCCTGGAGGATCAGGCAGGTGGCCTGATTCTCTCTCCCTTCCACTGTTCCCCAGCTGTTGGATTTACTGCTAAGAAATTTAGATAAAAAGAAGTATTAGGGCCATGTATTTAGGCTGTCTGAATATAGAAGGTATAGAAGGAATGGTTCATCCCTTCAAAGTACAAAAATGAGAGTCACTTCCATGTCCTGTGGCAATTTTATTCAATTTATACTGCATTACGAACTGCTACAGGAATTAAGAATTCCTCGGATGATATTTTACCAGTTAGAGTACAGCTCATACTGCCCTAGTTTTTGCTGATGTCAATCTATTTCCTCTGCTGATGTGCATGAGGTCATTTAGTTCCGGAAAGTTTAAATCAAATGATAATATGAACTAGTCAAATGGCTGGTAGGGCTGTAAGTAGGTTTGCATGGCCTGTCTACAGGGATCTCAGGATCCAGTTAAAGTTAAGATAAATTTTATTTCTAATGAATCAGGAATCAGGCCCAGTACATGAACCAGGGCTGCTTATTACTAATTATTGATATTACAGCTCCATATATAGGTCCTAGCTAATAAGAGAGCTTCATTGTGTAGTGTAACTACACCTACCATGAGACACTCCTTCTCCTAAGCCTTA
This sequence comes from Calonectris borealis, assembly GCF_964195595.1. NCBI lineage: Eukaryota > Metazoa > Chordata > Aves > Procellariiformes > Procellariidae > Calonectris > Calonectris borealis. The sequence continues at coordinate 91,222,576 of NC_134313.1, read as the reverse complement.
CAGTTCAAATGGAAAGATAGATAAAGGCTAAGAAAAAAAGAAGGGGAAAAAAAAAAAAACACTCAGAGGTGAAAGTACTTACTCAGGACCATACTCCAAGGTCAATCGCAGAAACAGGGAGAGAACCAGCTTTTATAAGTGTTAGCCATGCGAGATTCACGCTGAGCTCGTTTTTGCCGCACGTGATCATAAGCAGGAACAGAGATCCCTTCCTGCCTCAACCATTAATTCTATTCTGACCCCGAAATCTCAAACGCCTCCAAACGTACCCACAGCTTCTTCAGTTTGCTCCCTCTTCCTCTGCTAACTCCAAATTAGTATGCGGCTGATGGCTTCTTCCAGTAAGAAAGTATTATCCTTCCTCTAAAACACGACAGGCAAAACAAACACATTACAGCATAAATGCAAAATAATTGCAAGCACTTTAGCTGCTCCACTTTCTGTTTCTGTCGATCTGTCTGCTCTGGAGAGGGGCAAAAAACAGGTGTGTCTGTATATACTTTTGGTAGAGACGGCCAGAGATTGGCACAGAGGACAACAGGCGCATCTGTGTATGTCACATTCCGCTTGTTTCCTTGTAGATCCATCTAGCCAAACCTAAAACAAGCCTGGCCACATCATTTTATCCCATTGAGGAAACTACTGTCAAGTCATAAATTCGATCTGTTACCTTCTAGAGTCAGACTTTTGCCACTGACTTTCGTAGAAACTGGATCTAGTGTGGAGAAGGATGATGTAGCACATAACACAGTGCAGATATTTTGTAATTTAATAAAGTGTCTGTGCAATATTTCTAAGTCGAAGAGGGCAAACCCTGTTAGGATTGAATTTTTAATTAAAATTGTTACTGCCTCTTTCCCCTTTTGGTGTCAAATAGATCATTTACATTTTCAGCATAATTTCCTTTAATATCTAAATAAATGTTCCACTTAATGAAAGCATTTAAGTAACTTTTTAATGAAAAAGTGAAATATAATATATAGGGCTGAGACTAATTTTCTTGAATTTTAACACACATGTGGAACATGTTATGAACTAAGGAAAATATTTTGAACCTGATGGGCTGTAAATTACAACCCTTGGTGTATATTCAATTTTTAATTAATTTTCTTAGTCATTCTCCATAATCCTAATAGCTGCCCGAAAAAAAAAGTAGATGCCTTCGGGTGGGTGGGTGTGGGGGGGATCGTTCATTTACATTTCTGAGATGTTTAACAAAAGCTTCATAGCCAACAGTAATAAATAAAGAACATAAAATATTTCAAAGATACTCAGTAGAAAACCTGTTCAGGCTATACTTTTATGTAAAGCAAGTGCCTTTTTTTCACTCCATGAATATAGTTAGAGATTTATTCTTTATTAACATCCTAAAATAAAACAGTAAACAAATATGCACACTTCCATTGCATTTCTTATGTTAAAAACTCATGTTTAAGAAACACCACTGCAGTGATTAGAGAAAGAATATATTATCTACCAAAACAGTCATATTAAACCATAAGAGTGGCTTAGATGTTTAAATGACTTACATACCAAATAATAATTAGGGATAACTCAAGTCTCTCTTTTTCTGTTCAGAAATTCTACCTCAGCCAGAACCTATGTAAACTTTAAAGAAGCATACTATATAGCTGCCTGATTTCTGAAGAGGTATAGTTTTTTGTTTTCTTTGTTTTTCCCCCCCAGCTGATGTCATATCTTCATCAGACCAAATGTTTTTAATAGCTATTTCTGTCTAATTACATTTTATAAATAATGTGTCTTCAGAATTTTATTGTAAACAGGTTTTATTGTTTATGACAAAAAATAGCTTGCAAAAGAATACAGAGGATTTATTTTTTCTTTCCACCAAAGGATGTATAGCATACAAACATTTCTAACAAGCAGCATAGTAAGTAAGTTCTCTGTATAATATAACTTAATGTGATACATGCCTTCAACTGATGTTATTTTAGTGATCCAGAGCTTGCTAGCTAGAGTTCACAACCTGTACATTTCACCTACCTTTTCAGGTTCATTTCACACAAATATTATGATTCCAGATGAACTGCAGTGCAAACAAGTTCTACTTCACCTTGAATAGTGCAATATCATCTGGGGACCAATTAAATTGACCTCTATGTGGTAAGACTGAGACCAGAGTTTCCCTTTCATTTGACTGTAAGATAAAGATGTGAGTGGTCAAGAATCTCGTTGCCATAAAGACGTATCCTTTGGGCATACATAGGAACTGTATGCATAATGAATGCAGTTATCAAGAACATCGAAGTCTCTTAGAAGTGCTGAACATTTTATTTAATTTTAATAGGTCTTCACGTTCTGAGTGAAAAAGTGTTTTCCCACCCAGGGGTTCCTAAACATCCTAAGCAAAGGGAGCTATTCAGTTACCCACCCTGGGGTCAGGAGCAAAGCAGTTTGCTTAGCCCACCCCCAAGCGCTCACAAAGGGCCACAACTGCCTGAGCAAACTTGTTGTGTCTTTACCTCAAAAGGAGTTACCAGCACTGGGCCAGTCTGACTTCTGCACAAAAGTAGCCTTTGGTGCAAGCAATCTGCAGGACGGTTTGGGTCCCTCTGTTTCTCAACACCCAACTGTGCAAAACTGACTAGGAAGGTTTTTTAGAGAACGGATCACACTGCAGATGATATCTTACATTCTGAGAATAAAATGTTTTAGAAAGGGTAGAGAAATGATCTTGGATATTACAAACTTCTTTATTGAGTATCCAGAACTACAGAACAAATGTTGAAAGAAAGAATCAGTAAATAACAAGGAGAACAAAAAGCAAACATGATTTTAGCACATGTAGGTTGTGACATTTAACTGATATCTTTCTTTGAAAAAAAATCAAGGACGTTTCTTTGATAAGGATTTGCTAGACTAGGAAAATCTATTTAACTTAGGAAGGGAACAAACTAAACGAGAGACAACAATAGCTCACATTAAAAAGTGGCATATCAGGCTCAAAGGCAGTTATAAAGTTTCTGAAGGGTTGGTCTTAGGTTCTGACTTAAACATTCTCATTCAGGACCCTGGTACTAACTTCAGCCTGCTAATTCTGTTGATTATGTAAAGTAGAGATACTGACAATACAAGAAAAGATCAGAATCTTACTCTGGGAAAAAAAAAAAAAAAGACCTTGAGGACTGGAACAAGGAAATGGCATGAGATTTCATAGCAAAGTGCAAGGTCATGTATTTGGGGATTAATAACAAGAATTTCCTCCTTCACATGGGAAGTCATTAGTTGGAAATGTCAGAGGAAGAGCAAGATCTTGGTGTATTAGTCAATTATAAGATTACTACGAACCATCTCTGTGAAGTAGCCATGAAAATGTCAAAAGCAATCCTAGGATTTTTCAGGCAAGGTATTTCACAAAGAAATATGGAAGTAATAATGTCATTGGAGCAGGCACTCCTAATATATCATCTGGAATGCTACATATAATACAGGTCCATCATGTTCGAGGAAGATGTATTGAATGTCAGGTATATTTCTGCTGAATGTTAAACCTGAGCTCACTGCTAGCGAGCCTGCTTACCACTGCTGTGAAGTCCCCAGTCAGGCACTGATATCAGCTGTGAGGTTGAATTAGTTATTCCCAGCACCCTCCTCCTCTTTTCCCTTTATGGAGATGGTCTGATTGGAGTGTTGTAACCGCAGTCACTGTTTGGACAACGCTGTGTAAGCACAACCTGGAATGGGAGCAGAGAAGAGCCACACTGATGATCATCGGCATAGAGAGCTGCTCTTGCAAGAGAAGCCAAAAAGATCCCGGGTCAATTAACCTAGAAAACCTGGTGCTGTGATGGGATATATCAAATCAGTTCATTCATTCATTCAAAAGGATGAAATCAATATATTTAGGGCAGGAAGTAGAATATATTTCAGTATCACTGGAGGAGGGAGGGAAGCATGTTTTAAATCTGAAAGTGGTCTTCCTTACAGATATAGACCTTTCTGTTTTCAAACCCCTCTTTCCACACATGTTACCCACTGTCCCACCCTGCCACACACAGAATCTTACACCAGGCTGCCTTGTAACTTTTAATTTTAAATTTTGGCATTTATAAAGCTTTCACTTGTAGAGTTGACTCAATGAAATATGGTAAGAGCTGCATTTTTCAACTGAAGTTAGCGATATCACACTGCATAACAGCTGGCACAAAATGTCAGCATTGTTTTCTTTATTTAGTGTCTTCTTCCAGCCTTAAGTCTACTCAAACACCCACACAAAGTAGGTAAACATGACTGTAAAATATGAAACATGTTTTAGGTTTTATCTTTGCATTATTTCAATTATTATATATCTATATTATTTCAAAGGAATAACAGCCTCCCCGTGGAAGGAATTTACAGTGTGGAAGGGTTACATTATATTAACTTAAAATGTTTGACTTCTGGAAAAATACCCACCAACCAAAACATTTGCCACAGCTGAAGAGGTGGATGATGCCTGGGATGTTAAGTTAGAAGGCTAACTTCCACCACAACATAGGCATGGCCCAGATAAAATAACTGGGACTTGTGCCAATGTATTTCAGGAAGAATTTAAGCCAAATTACTTAGTATTTACTAACAGCAGCTGTTAAATTTGAATAATTTGCAGTACCTTAAATGAAAGTTACAAGGCTTCAAGTGAGATACTTGTGAACTGTGCTGCTTTAGTATACATGTGGCACTAATTAATCTCTCAAGACTTTGTTCTTGAGTTTGTACAAGGCATTAAAAACCCTCAGATGAACTGTATCGGAAGCATTTTTTTACTGCCCCCAAAGTCCTGAGCAGGAATTTGGAAGAAACTTCTTCAGGTTTGCCGGCAGTACTGACGGAGGCCAATGCTAACTGACATTTGCACGTCCTTATGGCTCTACACCTGAAAGTGTAGAAGAACAATTTCTCGAAATAAGAAAATAGCCACACTCCCCATTTGCTTCACTTTGAGAAGGGACTGGGAAGACAAGATAATGCTGAATTGGAAATTAATGGTGCTTTCCATGTGGGCTCAAGACTTCCTGAGGAAAATGAAGGTCACTCACTTCTACTACAGGCCCCAAACTTCTGTTCTTAGGCATGGTTGCTGTTATAGAAAACTACAGCACAAGAGCTTTAAGAAGTAGCAATCACAACTGTAATTTGCAACTTATTCTCATGGTAGATAGACAAAGTAGCCAGAATAACAGAGTTTCATAGAAGTTTATGGAAGAATAAGGTGAAAAAGAAACAAGATCCTCTGAAACAGGAGGGTTTTGCAGACAATCTTACCCTGTAGTCCCATTAGCTGTGGTGCGTACACTCACAGTTCCTCAAGTCAGACATATGCATAGGGCATAAGTGCCCACACAAGCACAGGTTGCCTCACCACTAGACTTGGAAGCCTAGCTGGGTCACCTGTCACTAACATTGCTATTAATAGGCCTAAGGAAAAAAAGTGATTATGCACAAAAGAACTATTTTAATTGCACAATTGTACTCTTCACTAGTGCAGATACATAATTACCAAAAATCCTTTTCATTAATGACTCACGTCAAAGCATTTAGCAATAGTATTTTCCATATTCCGTTCCTAGCCATTATTTCATAAAATCTACTGCGATTTTCTTCAGTAAACCATTCTGTGAACCTTCACACCTCTTCCACTATTAATACTTCTACATTTTCCATCTGCTAACATTACTTTACTGCTAATACTAAAGAGACAAAAATAATAAGCTTTCTAATAGAAGAGTGAAGTTAGATTATTTAACTTTCTCATTGATTTTTTTTTTTTTTTACTGTTCAAATTCAAGAAGGATTGAGGGCTGTAATAAACAATTTACACTATGTAATTAGGTTTAGAATTTGCTATGGGAATATTAGATGAAAGGGGATAGGAATGCTTTCAATAGTTTAGCTTGTTCTATTGTAACAGAACAGAAGGTTATGCAGAATCTTCACAAATGTATTCTATGCAGGCTAATGTTTTCTTGTACATAATCTCTGCTTCAAACTGATTAAACAATGATATCAGTAAAAAGTTCTCAACTATTTGTGTTTTCTGAATTTTGTTTAAATTTATGTAGCATCTTTGTGTCATTAAATTATAGGCCCTGCCTGAGGTTAAGTGATTTCTTTTTATGATAAAGACAGCTCTGTTTTAAAATACCTAGTGGGATTTTGGCTGAAAAAAATGTGCATGAAGCAATAGCATTCTGATTCCATTACCTAATCATACTGAATGTAAAACCTATTTCTGTAGACTCTCATTCTGGTCCATTGTTATTCAGACACCAAACTAATGAAGACTGAGAAAAATAGCTCCATTTTTTTAAATGATGCAATCAGACCAACATGTTTTAATGTAGCAAAGGCTTGGAAAGGAAGACATTAAGGGAATGGCATCAAAACACAGAATACTTATATCAAAGACTAAGATTTTAGCAAGGTAAAAATGAGGATAAAAAAAAATAGAACAAAACCAAACTTCCAAATAACTAATTAAAAAATAGCTTCTATTTCACAGCTTATTTTTGTTACAGTTTGATTGTCATTGTCAAAATTACTGTTGTAATATTAGATGTGCAAAACAGGGAAGGTTTCTTTTTGAAGTGTCCTCTTAATGGTTAATTTCACTTGAGCTCAGATAAGCTTCAGCTAGCCACTTTGGAAGATTTCTATTAAATGTCATGCATAATTACATAAAACTTGTAAAAATGTATAATCGTCATACTTTTGGATGCTTTCAACATTCTGGAGAACCTCTTAAGCGTTACTAGTCTGCTACTCAGCTTTCCTGTTAAGCAGCCAGCTGCCTTGAAATTCAATTAAAAAAATATTTTTCATTCATTTTCCAAGTAATCAATTTAAACTTGAACAAAAATATTGAATTGACTATGAAGAAATGTGGCTGCTACATTCCATAATAAAATATGGTAATTTGGCATGGCCTGTAATTGAGGTTGGTTTTCTTAAATAATGTACTGCAGAATTTTCATTTGAGAAGAGGTTGTTTGGTTTTACTTGCCTTCTGTAGGATTAAGGAAACCACTGTATCTGATTATTAAGGAAAAAATACTATTTTCAGAAAAATGACCAACACTGTGAGCAATGTCATCATAGTGGTGTTTCTCAATGGCTGTTTTACAACCAGTTATCCCAAATTTCTCATCTGTCAAATTGATCAACGGCTAGTTCCTCTGGTCTCAGCTGACATGTAGTTAATACGCTGTGCGTATGAAGCCCATTTACATGGCTGAGTAAAGGGTGATCAGGCTGCATTTTAACAGAAGTGTAAGGCTCAGTGTCAGAAAAGAGCTGTAGGAAAGTTTAAACATTGATCTAGAAGGCAAAAAATATTATTTTGTCTCAAAATAGCTCATCAGCTTCCGATAGATTAGTAATATACTAAAGACTTAATGTGCTATTTGGAGAATGGGTATTACAAAGTCTTAATGAAATTAAGAATAAAAAAGAAGTCCTAACAGTTAGGCGAAGAGGATGTTTTAACCTGAGTAAAAACTTACGTTGTATTCAATATAAGTGATTATATGTATGCCTAAATCAACAACCTCTCCAATGACAGGACATCTGAATATGTGATGCTTACATAAAAAGTAAATCACTAGTGCTGTAGATATACTAAAAACCACAGAGAGAATGTCTTTTGGATAAAACACAGGGTGAACAACGTCCTGATTTGTGAGAGAAGGAGCAATAGCCAAGTGTCCTTTTCTTTACTTCTGTGTATCTGTCTCTATAGTATTTTCCATATTTAAATATACTTTATAAATAAACTGTATTTTTACACTTACATTTTACATTGTGCTACACTTACTTACCATGATCTTCAAGGTGACAAAAAATTGTTCTGAGAGAACAATTGAATCTGAGAGGCAATGCAGGTGGGAGTACTTTGTCTTCACCCTTCCTCCTTCTCCATTTTATCTCTTGGTGGTCTGATATATACTTTGTGGGTGCCCTGCCTTTATCATGAATTAGAAAGCATGAGAATGTATACTACTCCCAATATGTAGAATTTCACACTAGCTCACATACTATGAAAAAAATATTTTTAAAGTCAGATCTGGAAGGCAAAACAATATAACAGGTGATACCTCCAATTTTCAAGTAGTGGCAGTGGTAAACAAAACTTTCTTTTACATGGAGAAGTCTCTTAACTCCAGTGTGTCACAGTTTAGCTCTATTCACAAAAAGCCTTGGATTTCATGAATTGGCTGCACAAGAAATTGTAGTTCTCACTAAGGTTTTTTTGAATTGAAACAGTCTCAATAGCCATATAATGAAGATCCTCAGGGTCAAGAGCAGGGAGATTACTGGGGAAAAAGAAGGTTTCTGGCTCTACAGCACATGGCCCTGTCCCAGCTGCAGGCCAGGACTTTCTTCAGATATTCAGTACTTGAAGCCAGTGCGCGATGGGGGCTGCACCGCAGCCTGCTGGGTGCCCAAAGAGAAGGCACGTAACCAGAGCCGAGACTGAGCTCAGAAATAGATCACACATCTCAGGCCCTTGTTTGGGTAATGTGATTGGGCTCTCTGCTGCTACCACCTAAAATCATCCTGAAGTATACGTCGAAACCTTTTGCCATGTTTTCATTTATCTCGGGCTACAGGTGCAATACTGTTTAATCCATTCCCCCATGTTTGTTTGCCTTGATCATCGTCATGTCAAGCTCCTGTGCAGTGATGCATGCAGCAGGAGTGCTCCTTGTGTGCTAAACACTTCAGGCTGAATTCCAGGGGGACGTCAACTTCCAAATCCTTAAAATACCAGGCCATAATCAGTTCCGACTTCTGTTTCACCAGAATGCCTCCCCTGACTTCAGGAATGCAATCAAGTACAGAAATGGATATTCTGTTTGATTATAACGCATTATCTGATATATAACACGAAAAAATGCAAATGAAAATCACAGTAAAAATGTGGGGTTAGGGTGGTCTGAGCCAGGTTGGATAACCTCATAGGTGCCACTATGCTTTTGCTGTCCAAAAGACTGGTTGTCCCCACTCACTGCTCTTCTCCTTTTTGACTCTCAAATATAGGATGCAGCTGTTCCGTGAATTTGCCTTAAAATTATAGTAGTCTGTTGCCCAATTCTGATTATGGAAAATGCCACAACATGTGAGCAGCTGTTACACAAGGAAACACAGCATTCCAGCTAGCAATGCTTTTTTCAGGAGAAAAGTTAGCTTTAGAAAATGTTTTATTCTGACTAACAAAAGACTTGTGCTGAAAAGTATCTTAAATGCCCTGCTAGCTCTAGCAGAGAAAGAAGGATATCTGAACACCTCCCTGCGTACTTTTGTTTTGTGCCCTAGGATATTCCAGGCAACCCACTTCAGATGACTCACTTCTCATACTTTACCAGCTTATTTAGAGAGGTATAATATATCAGCAAGCAAATGCAGCGTCTTCCAAAGCCTGATGTTGTGCAATGATAGGCGACGTGCAATCACAGTATGCCACTTTCTTGTATGATATTATTCTACATAACTATGAACATACTCCCTGATGTCAGTTACAATGTACAGGGAACTGCACTTCTCTTTGAACATCTGCTGACAACTAAAATATTGAATGGAAGCACAAAGCACTTACTGTTGTGGGTTGGAGCTAGTCAAACAAATCAAATGCAAATTGAATATTTCTTGTAATTAACCCTACTTTCAATATTCAAATGTAGGGCAAGTACAGGAGGGATTCCTTTAGATTAATGCTTTTACTTTTTTTTAAACAAAATATTCTTCTTCCTGAAGTGGTCTCCCAAGTTATAGAATCATAGAATCATAGAATATTCTGGGTTGGAAGGGACCTTTAAAAGTCATCTAGTCCAACCACCCTGCCACGGGCAGGGACATCTTCAACTAGATCAGGTTGCTCAGAGCCCCGTCCCACTTGACCTTGAATGTTTCCAGGGATGGGGCATCTACCACCTCTCTGGGCAACCTGTTCCACTGTTTCACTACCCTCATTGTAACAAATTTCTTCCTTATAGCTAGTCTAAATCTACCCTCTTTTAGTTTAAAACCATTCCCACTTGTCCTGCGCAATAGGCCCTGCTAAAAAGTTTGTCCCCATCTTTCTTATAAGCCCCCTTTAAGTACTGAAAGGCTGCAATAAGGTCTCCCCAAAGCCTTCTCTTCTCCAGGCTGAATAACCTCAGCTCTCTAAGCTTTTCTTCATAGAAGAGGCGTTCCATTCCCCTGATCATTTTTGTGGCCCTCCTCTGGACCCGCTCCAAGAGGTCCATGTCTGTCTTGTGCTGAGGGTTCCAGAGCTGGATGCAGTACCCCAGGTGGGGTCTCACCAGAGCAGAGTAAAGGGGCAGGATCACCTCCCTCAACCTGCTGGCCACACTTCTTTTGATGCAGCCCAGTATATGGTTGGCCTTCTGGGCTGCGAGTGCACATTGTAGGCCCATGTCCAGCTTTTCATCCACCAATACCCCCCAGTCCTTCTCGGCAGGGCTGCTCTCAATCCCTTCATCCCCCAGCTTGTATTGGTACCGAGGGTTGCCCCCACCCAAGTGCAGAACCTTGCACTTGACCTTGTTGAACCTCATGAGGTTCACACAGGCCCGCTTCTCGAGCTTGTCCAGGTCCCTCTGGATGGCATCCTGTCTCTCAGGCATTTTGACCACACCACTCTGCTTGGTGTCATCTGCAAACTTGCTGAGGGTGCACTCAATCCCACTGTCTATTGATGAAGATATTAAACAGTATTGGTCCCAATATGGACCCCTGCAGGACACCACTCCTCACTGATCTCCATCTGGACATTGAGCCGTTGACCACTACTCGCTGGATGCGTCCAGCCAACCAATTCCTCATCCACCAGACGGTCCACCCATCAAATCCATACCTCTCCAGTTTAGAGAGAAGGATGTTGTGGGGGACCGTGTCAAAGGCCTTACAGAGGTCCAGATAGACAACATCAGTAGCCCTTCCCATGTCCACAGATGTAGTCAATCCATCACAGAAGGCCACTAGGTTGGTCAGGCAGGACTTGCCCTTGGTGAAGCCATGCTGGCTGTCTTGAATCACCTCCCTATCCTCCATGTGCCTTAGCATAGCTTCCAGGAAGATCTGTTCCATGATCTTCCTAGGCACAGAATGAGACCAACTGGCCTGTAGTTCCCCAGGTCTTCCTTTTTTCCTTTTTTAAAAATGGGGGTTATTTTCCAGTCAGTGCGAACTTTACCGGACTGCCATGATTTCTCAAATATGATGGGTAGTGACTTAGCAACTTCATCTGCCAGTTCCTTCGGGACCCGCGGATGGATCTCATTGGGTCCCATGGACTTGTGCACCTTCAGGTTCCTCAGATGGTCTCAAACCTGATCTTCTACAGTGGGCGGCTCTTCATTCTCCCACTTCCTGCCTTTGCCTTCTGCGGCTTGGGCAGTGAGGCTTGAGCACTTGCCAGTGAAGACTGAGGCAAAAGAGTCATTGAGTACCTCCATATCCCAGGTAACCAGGCCTCCTGTTTCCTTCCAGAGAGAGCCCACATTTTCCCTAGTCTTCCTTTTATCACTAACATGATATAGAAGCTTTTCTCACTACAAGAAGGACATTCTCATTTTATATAAGTATTACAACATTTCATTTTCATAAGATTGAAATATTTAATTGTACTTGTACCAATTTGATGGTTTGCATTTGACTATAGTTTAAATTTCATAGAATCATAGAATCATAGAATCATACAGGTTGGAAAAGACCTCTAAGATCATCGTGTCCAACCGTCAACCCAACACCACCATGCCCTCTACACCATGTCCCTAAGGGCCTCATCTACACGTCTTTTAAATACTTCCAGGGATGGTGACTCCACCACTTCCCTGGGCAGCCTGTTCCAAGGCCTGACCACTCTTTCAGTAAAGAAATTTCTCCTAATGTTCAATCTAAACCTCCCTTGGCGCAACTTGAGGCCATTTCCTCTTGTCCTATCGCTAGTTACTTGGCAGAAGAGACCAACACCCACCTCGCTACAACCTCCTTTCAGGTAGTTGTAGAGCACGATGAGGTCTCCCCTCAGCCTCCTCTTCTCCAGGCTAAACAACCCCAGTTCCCTCAGCCGCTCCTCATAAGGCTTGTGCTCCAGGCCCTTCACCAGCTTCGTTGCCCTCCTCTGGACACGTTCCAGCACCTCCATGTCCTTCTTGTAGTGAGGGGCCCAAAACTGAACACAGTGTTCGAGTTGCAGCCTCACCAGTGCCGAGTACAGGGGCACGATCACCTCCCTGCTCCCACTGGCCACACTATTTGTGATACAGGCCAGGATGCCGTTGGCCTTCTTGGCCACCTGGGCACACTGCCGGCTCATGTTCAGCTGGCTGTCAACCAGCACCCCCAGGTCCTTTTCCTCTGGGCAGCAATTTAATGTCATATTTTAGCATATTGAAAAAGTTGTGAAGAAATGAAAGTATTTATTGGAACAAAATGCTGTGACACCGGTACAAAATATCAACATCAATATTGTTTCACTATTAGTGTTTGCAAATCATGCATGCAGACTTCCTTCTAATTGATGCAACTTAGAAGACTGAATACTGCTATTTGCAAATTTAGCAAGCAAAAGTAATAATTATCCTTGCTTAGCGACATCAGCTTCAACACAGAAATAGAACCCAAATCTCCACAAAATGTTGCATTTGATACTCTTGAATTTATCTGATTGACACAGGTTTCTAGTGTATGCAAGGGTATAATTCAGCTTTATATGAAATAGCACAGATTACAATTTGCGTACAAAATGTGAGAACTATCAATGTTACACAATCATTGAGGTTGTAACTAGAGATGTAGACTAACCTCATTTCCAAAATTTCAGCTTACAAAAAAAAGGGCTCTGAAATATTTGGCATTACAGATTCCTACAGTTAATTATTTCAGGCTACATTCTTCTTCTTTTCCATCTGCTTCACCATGACTTAATTATTACATAAGACTTTGTACGTAAAAAAACTGTTTAATACTTCTATGCATCTAAACATGTAAGAAATAATAACAATAACAAAACCTCAAACACCAACAAAAACAGTATTAAAGCTGAAGATTATCTTACAATTTCAGGATTGCTAGGTTTAGACCATCATAGGAACAGTATTCAAGTATGAGTATATTTAAGTATGACCAATGACGTGTAATGTCCATGAACCCTTCAACGTAGCCATGTTTCTTAAACCTTTTGTGCCATTTAATCTGCCTGAGCTCTTCTGCAAAGATTTCCCCTGACAGACTGGCAACAAAAGAAACAATGGCCTTTCCCTAAATAAAAAAAGATGCAGCTTTGGGCAGTCTGCCTTTACAAGCACCAACATCATTTCTTTCAAAGGCACCTGCTGTTGCACATCAACCCTATCCTGCAAAGGACAGCAACAATGACAGCATCCTTTTTTCCACTGCGTGAAACTGCAGTCATGAATTGTGTACTGATGGCTTTAATTTATGGCATGCAAACAAGCCTGGGTTTCCTTAACCTTCAAAATCATGAATCATAAATATTACCAAAGAGGGTAAAGGGAAACAAACCATTTCAATAGAAATTAACTCACAAAACATTTGTTTTAGAAACATTCACTGCTTTTCCAGTGTATATAACTGAGCTTGAAGCTGCAGGTTAGACTCCCACATATAGAAAGCACAGATTAGCAGCCATTAGCATCTCTGCTGCTTTAGTGTTTGTCCAGGACCATTGAGTTTGCTTTTACATAGGGATGAACTTAATGTGATGGTAAGAGGAGAAAAGTGCCATCACAACAGCTGCATCTTAACAATGCCAATTCCCATGACAGCATGTCTGAAAAGACCCTCTTGGTGAGAGCGAAGTTAGGATTATTAGTGGAGCTGTCAGAGAAACTTTCAAGATTTTCTTTCTTAAAAAGCCTGTCACAGTGGGGTCCTCCTTCCTTTTTTTTTCCTTCCTTTTTTTTTTTTTAATAACAAAAGCCTTTTTTGCACTAGAATTGTCTTAATAAATCAATTTTCAAATGATAACTGAGTAGTGATTTTAAATTTTGATTGGGACTGAGATTCTCATCAACTTTGTCCTGTGTTAGAAATGACCAGAAACCTGTATCCCAGACTGATGTATAAATATCCTGGTAACCACAATCTGCCTTACAGGGTTACTGAGGTGCAGGTGCTTAACAAAAACTAACAAAAAATGTGGGGTACCTGAGACCAGAAGAGTAAAGTATTCCAAAACCAAAAGCCTGACATTTAAAGGTCTGATTTTTCTGTTTTCCTAGTATCAGCCTTTATTGCATGCATCTTGAGAATAAGTTGAAGGACATTGAGGTGCTGCAGTTCTTTAGAGGATAATGGTTTGACGCCTGAGACTGCAGCAAGATCCAGATGTTGGAAGACTGTAGTTTGGATGCCTGATTTTCTAGATAGTAATTTTTCTCTTATTCCTTTGTTGATTCTGAGAGCTATATATATTAGCCTGTTTTTCAACAGATATCTCTTCTAATCTCTCATGGGAGATATTTCTTAGGTTTCTTTTCTAATTGGAACACAATTGGTCCATTTTTTTCCCCCTCGTTCATACTCACATCATTTACAAAGAAAGCATATGTAGCAATCTCTTAACAGTTCAAAGATTTTTTGTCCCTTGTGTTTGTGAAAGACAGGGAGGCTGTCTCCTAAAGCAAGAATGTCTTTCAGTGCAAACCTTAGAAGACACTTTACTTGCCATGGAAAAACTTCAGTAAGAGAGAAAAAAAAGAAAATCAGTAGGCATGGATACCCAAGCAAAAAGTTAGGTGGCTCTGTTCTCGGAGCAGAACAAGTTACTGGTTTGATTACTGCATTAAGGAGTTTCTTCAAGAGTCACAAAACTTTCCCACAGTTTAGATGGCAGACTGACAGAGCAGAGAAGGGAGAACAAAGAAGCCATTATTAGGCTTATTCTAATAGCGGTGCTAAGCATCATGTCTGAGGTAACCATTCCCTAGACCATAGGGATTGCTAGACTGGAACAAAACAGTGGTCCATCTAATCCAGTACAGTATTTCCATCTAATCCAGTACAGTATTTCTGGTAGTACATAACCCTGTAAAGCATAACCTCCACATAATGCTTTTAAGTGTGGTATTCCATGGACAGTAATTTCATCTTGACCCCAGCTCCCAATGAATTTATTCTCTGAAGCAGTAAAATTTGCTGCTATGAATTAGGTAGTGCAGCCACAGGTGTTAATTTGCCTTTATTTTCTTAATTTAAATGTGTTTTGTGTTTATCTACACTCTCATAGCATGCAAAGAGAAGTTGACAGATTTACTGCTCGCTCATTATTTGTATTTTCAAATGTATTAATCTATCCCGAGATTTTTAGAAGATTCTAATATTTCATTACATCTAACTAAAGTCCTGTATGCTTCAAAGTTATTTGTTTAGCCTTTTTGAGCTGTCTAGTTCCTTCTCAGCAATAGGAATGATAGTAATAGTAAAATAATACATACATACAAACCACATGCATGCATACAAATGTCCATTTTAAAAGGGTTGACATATTCTTTCAAAAGAAATAATGTTTTCGAAAATTCCCTCCTGTGTCATCAGAAGACAAAAATGGACTACCTGCAGACTTTTTTCTCTATTACTAGTAAATATAGCACTGTTCCCAAAAGTTAGTGAATTTTTTGCATATGTTTTCTTTTACTTTCTAGTTAGTATGCCTGTGTTTTCTAGAGAAAAGCACACAGATAAAAGTATAGGTTTTGGTTGTACAATTACAAACCTTAAAGAAAGCTAGCTCACAGGCTGATGTTTCAGTGTGATTATAAATAAACACAGAAATACACATGCTGAACTACAGGATTGTTTTCTTTTTCTTTCTAGAGCTAGTGCTGAAATATGTAAATCTTAATCTGTAAGAGCAAGCATCTCAATAAAAATGTTTCAGTGACATGATAACTTTAAAAGCACTCTGGAACTTAAAGGGATTCTTTTTGTTTTCTTTGATGAAAAAGAACAAGTAATTACAAGACAGCAACTATTCAGAGAAGTTCAAATTATGTAATTTAATTTGATGTAGATACAAATGTACTGGTTCACATAACACACCAGCAATATTGAAATACATCTGTCAGTTTTAATGTTTGAAATTCAGATTGTGTGCCTGCATATAAAATAAGGCAAATAAGAGTTATTGTTTACCTTGTATGTCATCTTCATAGCTTTGAGCACAACAAAAAGCAGCTTTTGATCAGATATGTCTTTATTTTCAAAAGACAAATGTATGAATTTTACCTACATTTCATTGTCCTCTGAAAAAAAGAAATGATAATTTTACTCCTTTTATTTATGAATGAATAATTCGATAGGAAAACCATTCTTGCATTGGAACTTTTTTCCCTAAATCAACAGAAAGAATTTCTAGTAATAAAAGGGAAAATTATGTATAAACCATATTCAATGTTTAGAATGCTCTGGTATTGTGAAAGGCTGAAATATAAATCTTCAAAGTACTCGAGGGATGAGTTTCAGTAACGGATCATTTTGCTATATCAACGAACAATTAACTTATTAAAAATGTAGAAACATGTCTAATTTTATTCGTCAACATATCTAACACTTATTAATTAAATTTCTCACTTGAGAAAAAAACAATTCAAGTATGGGCTTAAGTGTTTTTTTACATACTTACATCTCTCTGAAGTCATTGAAATGTAAGCGGATGCTTTCATAACCACAAATAACATCTTGGTTAGTGAAAAATATTTTTCAAAAGAATGACGTGTAAATAACTAACATGTTCAGGGTTAAGTATCTCTAAAAATATGAAAAGTTTAACAAGAAAAAAAGGTCTGTGCAATTTATTTTGACTTGTATGTCATGACTGTATTCCCTAGACCAGAACATCCATTTGCTTAGTGTGCTCAAGTTGGAATTTGAACTTCATGACTCAAGTTCATCTGAGCAAGTCAGAAAACATTACTTTTCCTTGCTAACGTAGCTTCACAGTTAAGCACTAGCACAAGATCGTACTTGCCACCAGAGACAGCAAACAGTGGAAAAATAAGCTGTACATACTGGAGATTTGTTAGAGTTTCCATTTGGTCCCTAATTCTTTCACAGTCACTTCAACTTCATTCAGATCTTTTCTGTGAATACTCCTTATCCCCACACTGCCCAACTTTTCTGTAAGTATTTTCTTCCCAGGGTTTCAGTCAAATTCAATTTATAAGCCCGATAGTTAATTGAGACTGACTCCATTGTTTAATCTGCTATGGTTTGCATGTCAAATCTTATGCTAGTGTAAAATTTGTATTTGAATGTGTTTTTTTTTTACACAATATGCAAATTTACCTAAGAATTCCATTAAAGAACTGATATTCATTAAGAATAACTTGGGGGTTTTTGGTTCATTGATCCAGTCTGTTGCCTATCCAATAAGGGGTAACATTCACACAGCAGACGAGACAGGAACTCTTTAACCTACCTTGCTACCTTTAACCTACCTTGTGTGTGTGACATTTCTGTCTCTCATGCCTGCAGGATGTATGCATTGTTCAGTCTGTCACCACTTTACTTTAATGTACTTCATAGTATGTAGTTTAGAGATTAAATGATATGTAGTTTAGAATTAAATGGTCAAAAGGTGCATTTCCCTGTAAGTTATGGGCCACAATCTGTCTTGACCTGTGGTTGTGGATTGATTTCGGTTGAATTAGGAAGGATACCAGCAGCAGCAGAATTTGCTCTCAAGTCATAGAGCAAAGACCTGCAAGTTCTGACTTGCTCCCCTTTCGTGTTACAGCGCTTCATCCCTTTTCTTTTGTTTTTGTCTATGGGCTATAAACACTGGTCATTTGTACCAAGCCTCATGGGGACACTGGACACAGCGTAGCATGAATTTTATGCTGCCCAAAACAAAGAATACTGCCAGGAAGCATAGATTTTTAAAAAAAGAAAAAAAAAAAAAAAGAGGAAAGGAGAAACAAACAAAGCAAAATAATTGAAATATGTTTGGGAAGGACTTCAAAACATAATAAACTAATGACATTGCTGTCATGCTCTGGCAATCTAATTTGACCAAAATAGCATTCATAATCAGGATGCTTGAACACACACGAAGCTTTTCTTTTACTAGGTGGATTCCGTGTATAACAGTATTTGGCTAAACCTAGAGGATTAAATAGAAGTGGAAATATGATTAATGACAAAAATCATAAAGCCTACTATCTCTTCTAGCATTTAATATTGACAATATGACTTTCAACCCAAATTTTGAACACTTAAGAATGATCCAACAGTTTTTTGCATTTACTTGATGAGAACTGAAAAAAAAAAATAGGGACAGTTGAATTCAGTCCTTTACTTTAAAATATGTTCCTGTTTGATACAGAACATACTTGCAGCACTTTAAAGTGTTTTGGCAAAACTTCATAATAGGCAAGACTCTCAGTCTGCATCTGAGCTGGCAGAAGTACATCATTTATAAAACTGAACAGAGCAATGTCAGTTGCGTGACAGGATATCTTAGTAGTAGCTTAGGAACTCCACTATATTTTATCTCTGGCATTGCAAGTTTTTCATTTGGACAACAAACTGCTATGGTGGAAATTATATCTTGTGTATTTCGTTCTTCATTTACTCAAGAATGGGTTTTCAACAGTTACGGAAGACCACAGGAACACTTGCTCCAGTACCTCCTCTGTCACAAAACCACTCCTCCTTTCTTCCCTGCAAAGATTGTGCAGTGGTCAGAAGACTAAGAGGTCATTGCATGTAATGAGGTTCTTATGTACCATGTGTGGACGGAACTACTTCTGATCTATTTCTCTAACTATGGATTTGCTGAACCAATTCAGAATGAGACTTTTTTTTCTTTTCATATAGAAATTACATAGCTCTTTTTTTTTTTTTTTTTTAATTGCTGTCATTTATACAAACCTTGGACATGATGTTTAAAATTTTGGAAACAGCAGTGTTCAAAAATGTCAACAGTCTCTCTAAGAACTTTTTTGACATCTTTTCTTTTGGCTACAGATATACCAACTATACAGCCCCTTGCTCTTCACTGTCCTGCTGCTAGATGCTACCTCCTCAGAACTTGAAAACACATTTATTAACCTATTTCAGTGAAAATGAGTTGAGCTAGCTTACAATGATTAAATTGTAGGTCTTTTCATCTGAAACAAGTTAACAAGTGATCACAAGAGCATCTCAACTGAAAGATTTGAATAAACTGTCACAAGGAGTAGGATGAGGTTAGATCTGGTTGGCTCCGGAAGGCACAAGTAGAAAACAACACTCTGTCAAGCCCCTCAGCCAAAATTAATTCTTCATTTTGTCTAGTTCTCCTTCATTCAAAAAAAAACAAGAAAAGAGGAGAATCAGGGGAATGCAGAGAACTCTGAGGTTGTGCACAAGTGGTTTTATTCATATATATATGTATAAGCCGATAACATGTTAAAGAACAGATTTAAAGATAATTTGGAATTCTTCCTTGCAATATTGAAAATGGGAAATTAAAAACATCCTTAAGAAGTGCCTGTTTAATTATGATGATCAGTTATTTATTTAAGGCCTACAGAGTGCAACAGTTCTTTTTAGCTTAACCAGGTACAAGGCATCGCTTTTATGAAAGAAAAAAGGCTTAAAACCACAAAAAGTACTACAGTGAAATGCAAGGAGACATAAATATACCTCCCTGGAAAGAACACTATTGATTTTTATAGTGTTTGTTCTGCAGGGATTTTTTATTCAGTCCTGGCAGCCTTTCAAAATCTGCATTTAAACAAAATTTTTTAAAGTGATGATCCTGATCCATTTTCTCAATGTCAGGAAATAAAAGTGTATTCCTAATGAAGAAGGCACTCTAGATATAAAATATTTAAAAGCTTCATGCTAGAATACTTACTGGTTAAAAAAAATGGAGTAGGGGTGCAGAGGACACTTACATTTGTTTTTGTGTACCAGCGCCAACAAGCAATTCAGCCAAGAGGAGACTTAAAACCAGCACTCCATCACCATCCATCAGGTGCACATCTTTTATTGAGGATGATGTTTGAAAATTATTGATGACTCAAGGTGCAAAGATTGTTTCAAGCTTCAGTTTCCAGCTCATATGATGAGAATGTCACCACAAAGATGTCTGTTCATTGATTTCCCCCTGCTCCTTCTTGCTTCCCCCTCCTTCCCCAGGAACTATTTTACCTGTTAGTGGGTCTTGCTGTATGTCATGTACAAAACAAGTGATGATGCCAGGTGGTTATAACTGTAGAACCTTATTGTTAAAAATAATTCTTTCTCTCCTCGCCAAATGTTTACACACTGCAAAGACTTTTCCAAATTCTTCAATGTTGAGTTTTATGCTATGAAGAAAAAAGGTCAACAAAACAAAATCTTCCTGCCTCTCATGCCTCCCTTCTTTCTGCATATACTCTGCAAATGTTTGGTGGGAAAGCTACAATAGGGATATTTCCCTCTTGTTTGTTTGTTCGTTTACCAATTTGGCAAGAGTTTTGAAGCTCAGAATCACATCATATTTGTCCAAATGTTTCAAACAGGTACAGTTACCACACCAGACCACACTATAGCAATTTTAAACATTTGAATTAAATTTAAATACACTAAGAACACTTGCATGGTGGTGGAGATAACACCTGGGTACAGCTGCCATCATAGAAGAGACAACAAGGACAGCTGTTGGGAGTGTGGTGAAAGGTAGAAGGAACCCTTTCCCAAGAGCAGCAGTCACTACCTTGTCACATTTATAGCCTCTCACACATACACCCCTTTCTCGTCTTCATTGTCATCCACCCCATTCCCCCCTTTCTCCCTCCCTCCCTCCCTCCCTTCTTCCCTTCCTCCTTCTTTCCTTCCTTCCTTCGTTCCTTCCTTCCTTCCTTCCTTCCTTCCTCCCTCCCTCCCTCCCACTCATGCACAAGCACCATGGGAGCTTCAGGTTGCAGGCTGCAGTCAGGAACAGAAGGGAAAAGAGGACAAGCCTGAAGTACAACTTTGAATTACCTCCTCAAAATCAGATCAGTTGGGGTTGCAAGCTACATTAGGAAGGGGGTGGGGAGAGAATAAACAAACACAAAAAGACTTCTCACCCTTCTAAATTCCCGTAAGTCCCCTGATTCTCACCCCTTCCTCACAGCCGCTGCTGATGCCTCTTTCTCCATTTTTCTCAGCTACTCACCCACTTGCCCTACTAGCCTGAAAAGCTCCACCCTCTCCCTTACCACTATGTATCACTGCTGTTAAATTGATTTTATACATACTGTTGAATGCCTCGAGCTGCCTCTGTAGGGATCTACCATGGAGAGAGGACTTTAAAGCCTGTGTTTAAGGTAGAAGCAGTTTTGCTGCTGTTGCCACCTATCCTCAATGCAAGAGGGATCATATTCTGATTTTCCGCATTTCCTGCCTTACCATTCCCTTAAGTAGGAGCTTACGTTTTATCTCACTAATCGTAATTCTAGAGTGCTGTATAAACATCTCTGTGTAAGTGTAAAAGGGAGTATGAATTATGCCGTGCTGAAAAAGCAAGAAAATAGTCATAAATAATATTTCATCAAAACCAAAACTTCCACGCAAACCAGTTCCTACTATTAAGGAACTGAATGCCTAGTGAGTTTTTTGCCTGTTAGGAATCTGTATATGCAGAGAGCCAGTTGTGCTCTTTAAGCTGAATTCTACTGAAATCGGGAGATGGGGAAGTGACACAACATGAAGGAAAGAAGAAAAAGAACTCCCACAAGATAGCAGTGTCATGTTTCCAACTGCTATATCAAACCTACCTTGCAATGACATTTGCCCCTTTAAAAAACTCTCTCAGGAATTTAAAGGCATCCATCCCACTGAAAAAAGCTTCAGCCTGAAATACACTATGACATTCAATCCAAGTACATTAAAAGCCAGTCTATACTGTAAAAATGTTGTGAACAACAACAGCAGAAACTATAAAAAGAAAACTAAAGATTGTACCTTCCTTAGAGGTATGCATATTTTAAAATAGTTTGGGATATATTTCTCATTACATTATTATTTAATGTGATATCAGAAATCTCACTAGTGACGAGACCCTTACTGTATGCATAAAATTAAATGCATGTGTAGGTTTTTTCCAAGATTAGTATGTTTATCATGTCCAAATATAGGTCTACGCTGTTTTAGCTGCACGAAGTTAGAAAACAATTTCAGTTGCAATTAGCGGTGGGTAAGGAGATGTTATGTACAGGCAAGGCCTTGGTCTTTATTAACTTCTTTTTTCCTTGATTAGAGACTCAGAGTTTTCCTATACTTAAAAAAAAGGATACATCAACAGATATTCATGCACACAGTTTGACAATAGAGCTAAAATTCTTATTTCACAATAGAAAAATACTGTCAAATTATACTCGTCTTTCCCCGGGAGACTTAGAGTTGTAAAGAAATGGTGAAGAAGAGAATTATTCACGACATATTTTACAGAACACATTCTTAAACCTGTCAGCAAGCTATGGTGGTTTTATTTTCCTTGAGTGCCTTCCTGGAGTACAGCACAGTGGGAGATAGAACCTAAGTTGTTCAGTGTCGCTTTGGCAGACAGTGCTGACAACGTGATCCTCCTCAGTGGACAGTGATTTTTATGCTATGTAATCTAATAGCGACAGCAGGCACAGTAACAGCAGGTTGTCTTTCTGGCATGGAGCAATACAAGACGGTTTGTACTGCAGATGTTTGAAGTAGTCCACTAGGTCATCAAAAAGAAATAGTAAAAACATATGCAAAAAAATTCCAGACATCAAATGATGAAATAGTCTTTAAACTGGTTGGCGAGAATGGAAGCAACAGGTAACATTGTGGACTAGTATTATTAGAGTGATTCCTAAGAGGCATGGACATGAGATAATTGTAATTGCCCGTGTAAATATAATAAAAAGATGGTTCATTGTTGCAAGAAGTTCAAAGATTATAGTCTACATCAATAATAGTGCTTTCTGAGGAAGAGCTTTGAAAACAGCAAGCTTAAATCAAACGTGGAATTAAGGATCTACATTTTTAAAATAATTGAAGAATTCCTTGAGTTATTCCCTGAAGAAATGTTACGAATATAAAATCACTCATATCAAGAATGTAAGCCTGACAGGATAAAAAATGTGGGGAGTGTAGGATATAGAAGTAGCAGCAAGGTAGTATGAAAATTACAAGATGAAGTGTTATCAAAGGATATTAAACCTGGCTTGGATTTTATTTAGCACCTATTTCTTTCCTTGTTAACAGGACCTTTGATGAGTGCACTTACTGTGTTATTTCACTGGTGCTCTGGACTACACATCCAGGGTAGGAGATTTTGCCAGACTTACCCAGCAGTACATCATTGGGGTTGCCTAATTAGTTAAATCACAGGGACGGACTACCTCAAGGATTAAAGTGCCTGGGTGTCTTTGTAAAATACAAAGCCAAGAAGCATTCCTTTTATTCTAAGTAAAGTTAATAAAGTCCCAAAAAGCTTTTTTAGTCTCACAGCTGGAAGTTCCTCCTTGAGCTGAAACATTGGAAGCAGCTGAGTCTAGATAATCTCTGAATCTTAAAGACAGTTTGGTTCCACTCGTGAGAGGGAAAAATGGGGGGTTCTGGAGGCACTGGAGCAGCCCTGTTTATGCTTCTTCTTTGAAGGTTAAGATGAGTTAGGGGAATACAGCTGGTGACTTTGCTGTCTGTATTTTTTGGCTAACAAGAACCTTGTAAAGAGATGAGAAATTCCAGAATTATTTTTTCAGTTAGTTTCAACTCACTGTTGCTTAACTTGATTTGTCTGCCTGTGTGACCATGGCATTCCTAAAACTATTTAGTACTTATATAGCATTATAGAACAAACAGAAATAAGATTAAAAGCTCAGGTTTTGGTTCACATTTTATTGCAAAACAGTCTACACTGGGAAATCACCTACTTCACAATAGATAGAACTTAGATCTTAATGACAGGGAGGAAAATCATATAAAAATATATATTCTTATCACAATACTGAAAGCAAACACGTAAAAAAAAAAAAAATGAATTCAGGTTATTAAGAAATCATGCTTCGTTTTAGTCTTTGAGTGATAATAGTCTGGATTGCCACCAAGTAAGTGTCCTCTGAATAAGACAAGTCTCCTATTAACCTTACATTTATTTTTAGGTCAGCTAATCTAAAAGCACTGGAATGACACCACGGAAAAAAGGCTAAGAATGCTACATTTGCACACCTAACTTTAAGTAAATTATTCTGTTGTTGATAGTCCAAAAGGTAAAAATCATTTTATAGGACACCCTTTGATCGTTAATGGGCAGACGAATGTTACAAACATGCTCTCTTCCTTCTGGCAGCGCTAAACAGGCAGGAAAACGTCCAGGAAGTACACTTTGATACTTGCATTAATGACTCACCAAAACAGTGCTTAATAGGAAATGAATCTTTATGCTTTTTAATCTGTTAGTCTTAAACAAGCATAATTGAAATCTTCTGTCTGGAATACAAACAGACCATGTTTTACCTCACTAAGCAGACATGATTACTGCTGCTCTGTCGAAGCCCTGTTGCTTAACTGTCTTGGGCTTTCAAATCAAATTATACATCCTCTCCCTCCACTGCACTGAAAGACGATAAAATAAACAAGGCAGTCACAAAACACACTCTCATTTTTTCCCCATTGGTCTGGCAGAATCCAAAGGAGGATGAGGTCGAAAAAGAGAGTGAATAAATCCCCTCTGGACCTTCTGTATTAGATAAAGCAAGCTAACAGAGAGAGAAGTGATCGCTTTACAGCAGAGATGAACTTCTCGCAGGAAGTTTGATAAATTGACATCATTCCAGGCAATTTGAGGTAATACAATCTTGATGTCTGAACAGTGTAATTACCAGATATGTTTCCAGCATTCAGAAACACTCTGTATCAATCACCATGAACAGTTTTAGCAACCATTTCTTTCAAGAAAAAAAAGGAAGAGGAAAAAAAAAAGAGAGCAAGAAAAAGATGGCGGGAAATGCTAAACAGTAATTTAGGGTTTTTTTAATGGCAAACAAAATAATACAGCTGGAGGAAACAAAAGCCACCTCAGTCTGAGGCAATGAAGAGAAGACCTGATGCAAGTGAGATGGTCTCAGCAGGGAGATAGCCTAACTGGTAGCAGGTAGATGGCTGTGCTCCAGCATAATCTAACCTCATTTCCTCAGTGAAGCTGCAGCACTTTTGCTGCTGTCAGTATGATCCTAGACTATTTCTCCTATCAATCTCTGCAACTCCCAGGCTTGACACATGGGCGTTTTGCCCAGTGACATGTGGTGTAACATTTTTGAGGGAGGTGTGGTGGTATGAAAAGAGCAGAACAACATAGAAGCACTAGCTGAAATAAATCCATTGTGTGTATACACCACAATCTGAGTGCGAGAAGGTCATTTCTGACACCTACTCCAAAGAGAGAGGTAAGGCTGCCTGTCGAATGGAACTGGAATAAATGAAAACAGCTTAGCTATTGGGCTCTTTTTCCCCTCGCCCATACAGGAAATGTTTGCGCCACTGACATGCTAGATTAATTCCCAGCAGCATGTTTTCAAATAACTTTTCTTTATTCAGTTCCATATGGAGGGCATGAGGTTAATTTTTCAAGCGACATGTAAGGTTGCAATTATTCATTTTTCATTTATAATGACATTTATCAAAGTGGCAAGAACAGCCACTAAAACATGTACTAATTGACTTTCTTTTATTTATAATGTCAGATAAGAGGCAAGCAACAAAAAATGAATGACTGTTTCATATGGTCCATGCAGAATGTATTTGTAGGAGGGCGAATCATTGGAATTGCTCTGAATATTACACTGATTAGCCATGAATAGGTTCTGGACATCTGTTCACAAATGTTGTCTGGACTGAGCTCCAGCTGTTTTAATTTTTTAACAAAAGGAACAAGTCTAAAGTTCTTGGTTCTTCCCATTGCACTTTCACAATGCTCCACGTTAGTCAGTCCTTTGCATACTGTATGCTGAGGATGGAGTTTGGTTCGACCATATCTGTAATTTACAAAAAAATTTGCTTTTCAAAATGAATCACTTTTGAAGTTAAAGATACAGCATGCGAGAGCCACTGTTTGTTACATTGACAGGTATTTTTCCCTTATGTTGCTCTAAACCTAAAATTATTTACCTCATAATCAAACCAGTAATCCATGTCTCGAAAAGTATGTTTTGTCCCGCCGTTAAAGACAAAAGTGTAGCTAAGATAAGCAGCCCAGTTCTAAAAAAATTTAAATTCCAAGGTTTACATGTAAACAGGTATGAATCATATTCTTCTGATCAGAATATTATAAACCTGAGATCTAATGCCCGAGTTAGGATTTTTTTTCAGACTTATCTCTAGTAACTATGCAAGCTATGGATGGCATTACTGAATTCAGGGTAGATAGCACTGATCTTACACAAAATAATATGTAAGCATCTACAACCAATCAGAACAAGTGGAAGGGATGCCCTTTTTTACTGTTACTTTTTGTAATGAGCCTTACTGTCTCTCAAGGAATCAGATAAGGATCACTTTGATTTCTGCAGACTCCTTCCTAAGAGAAAGCAAAGGGTATTCTTTTAGTGCAAAGTAATCTAAAGGAACCTTTACTCAATAAAGTGGTTGTGTACGTATTTTTATACATAAAAAAATTGCAATAAAAATAAGACTAATCCTTTATTTCAATCTTAAATTTATTATTGGAACTTATTTATGCTGGTTACACAAAGACAGTAATGAAGAATCCCAAAGCTGTGGGCAAGCTTAAAAGAAGATGACAGGGGCTGCTACTAGAGACAGCAGAATTTTGGCTACATGATGGGAGATGAAGCATTGCTTCATTTAAACATCCAACAAGGAATTAAAAAATATATATTAAAAGAAAAAAGAAAAAGTAGACAAAAGATTCCAGGAAGGAAAGAAGGCGGGAAGTATGGCTTCAAATACTCACTGAGCTGCATGTTAGTCTACTGCCGGGCTCATGCAGGCAGAGTATTTTTCAAAGCTTTGATAAAAATATTTTCTGTGGGACTTCACATAGCTGTTTAGAGATGTAACTTCAAAACGGCTAATAGGAATACCGAGAAAATTAGTAAGAATTTTTCTGCAAAAAGTAAAAATATGCTAGAAAGTTCAACAGAGTTATCTTGTGACTCATGTACATATCAATTATAACAATATATAGGAGAAGGTGTGGCCACAGTGAAAATGTTTCTTCACATTTATCCACATCATGCAGGCTGTATCCCTACCTTTATTCTGTCACATGCACAGAGTTTCATCTTTATAAAGCTAATCAACAAATAAATTTTAATACAATCTCTGGCTATAAATGCTTTATATATTCCTAGAGAAACTGAGACACCCTGAATCAATATTGCCCTTGATAAGAAAGGACCTTTTAGTAACCCTAGTGTCTTCTAGCTTCACAGCTTTAATCTCAGTATTTTAGGCTGTTACAATCTTGTGCTTATTGGTCCCTTAAAGTGGACAGAAAATGAGTTGTTTAGGAGCAGGGACAAAGCTTTAGCATAAAACGACAGCACATACGTTTACATTGAACTAAGAATTATACAAAGCACTTTGTAATAGTGCCTAGTAGATATGATAGGCATCGAAGACAGAAAAATCATGACCAAAATAACTTATTTCACAATATCCATTATGTATTCACATACAGATATATTTATACATATACATAATTCTGTGCTTACATGCATCTGTGTACATGAATATATTCCAACTCTCCAATAATTCTAAACAACTTACAGAAATACAGGATAATTCATGAACTGGTAACGTACGTGCTACTTGACAATATATAAATTACAAATATTTAAACATTTTTGTTTTAATTTTTAATTTTACAATTAAAAATCAACATTGTTTACCTTTTATTATATAAAGATATTAACTGGTTAACATACCTGCTCCAATTTTATTAGAATCTTAAAACAAGCAAAAATACCCCCCACCTAACAGTAAAATCAATAATAATGTATCAACAGAACTCACAGACTGAGATTTTTAAAGCCATGTCAAAGATTAGGATGACCAAATACTTTAAGAATCTTTCTCTAGTATCATCTTTTTAACGTACGTGCTACTTGACAATATATAAATTACAAATATTTAAACATTTTTGTTTTAATTTTTAATTTTACAATTAAAAATCAACATTGTTTACCTTTTATTATATAAAGATATTAACTGGTTAACATACCTGCTCCAATTTTATTAGAATCTTAAAACAAGCAAAAATACCCCCCACCTAACAGTAAAATCAATAATAATGTATCAACAGAACTCACAGACTGAGATTTTTAAAGCCATGTCAAAGATTAGGATGACCAAATACTTTAAGAATCTTTCTCTAGTATCATCTTTTTAAGATGAGATGAGAGCTTTCCTTTGGGAAGACTGTCTTTTTACTGGGAAAGATCCAACTGCCCCTGCAAAAACAAATGTACATCAAAATTAGGCTAGGTACAATTTAACAGTGTAAACTTTGAGTTATTGGTGAGCCAGAAATAAGGAAGTTTTGCTCTTACTGGTTAAGGATTGTCTTTCCAATGTTAAACTGCTTTTGATTTTAGTCTGATTTCAATAAATCTCTACACACTTTTGTTGAGACAAAACTCAAAAAAGATTGTAATATGACAGACTAATTTTCCGAATAAAATAGTTCACTTTGAATTTCATATTTTGTATCTCTTATAAATATCAAATCTATTTTTATTTAATTCACCTCAACAGTATCTTTACTTTCAGAAAAGGCTGAATAAACTTCTGGATAGTCTATAACATAAGCTGCATGTGATTAAACTACATATTCTGTAGAAAACCTACAAATATTTCCTATTATAGGAATAATATGTCATTTCCTGAGATACTTATATCTTTCTTGAAAGAACTGCATTTCAAGAAAAAGAAACTAAGGAAGAAAAACATTTGTGTATAAGAAAAAAGGATAAAACCCCCAATGTCTACAGCATTATAATGCATAGCATAATGTATATTTTAATGTATTTTTAATATATGTGATATACATGTATATTTTGTATATGTGCATTTACATATGTGTGTATACACATATATAAACATGTATATTTTATATATCCATATATATGTAAATACAAATATACAATGTTTGTATACATAACCATACATACTTATATTTTGTCTGCGTATATGTGTCTTGATATACGTGCATGTGCAATTTACTGAAAAAGTTTTACCAAAACAGAAAAAGCCATGCCAAAAAAGTGACAGAAATAGAAACTTCAAGTAATGGTAACAAAAAATAATTAAACACATGGGGTGTCTCCAGCAGAGTGAAGCACTGAAAAGATTGTAGAAGGAACACAAATGGAAGATGACAGAAAAGAGAGTATACCATAATAAAAGATATTAAAAGCTAAATAATGATCAACTGTTCCCTTTCTTGTAATGCCAGCAAAAGGAGCTAATAAATAAAACCAAAGAACCAGATTTAAAATTAATGAAAGAAACCTTTTTGACATCACAAATAACCAGTAATAATCCTTCCCTTATATATCACTTAGATTGAGTGATTGGCCAAATAAATTAAAAATAAGAAAAGATGAAGCATTGATATGGTTAGAATAACCACAGTTATGGTATATAAACCATCAGGCAAGATTCATGTATGGGTTTAGAAACCCATATGCTAGGAGGAAACTCTTCTATAACAGGTTATTACATTTGATAATTCTGATTTTCAAAAGTACATAGAAAGCTGTGCATTTTTTCAGAAATAAAAAAAAGACATTCCATTACACGGAGTTCATTTAATGATAAGGACACTAACATTTTAGTATAGTGACTAATAATAAATTGACCAAGTATGACCATAAGAGTGTCTACACAAAGATGATTCAATGAGGCAAACATTGTTCAGAATAATCTCACAATACCAGCACAGTATAAAAAAATTAAGCAAATAATCTAATCTGTTCATATTATCGCAAGCTAGGGGATGCAAACATTTTCCCACTTTTATTCTGAGTTTGAAAACAGGCATATGAGAAGAGATCCATCTAATTTTTAGAAAACATATGAACTGGGTATAATTATCTGGTGGAACACCTTGAGAATGCAAATTAACTTCAACACCATTGTTTCTCAGCTTCAGCTTTTACCTAGGGGACTAATGACTAAATGTTATCAGGACAATGGGGTTATTATTCCTCCCCATTTCTTTAAAGCCATGCTTAAGCTATGACACAGCATAGATCTACTAGTAGCACTATTAGGTTTGGTGATTTGCTTACAGTTTGCACCATCCTAATAACTGAACCTGCACCCTGTGTGACCAAGGAGTGACAGAGTCACATACACAATCCATCAAGCTGCAGACACCCTCAAGATTTATCCAAGCATGGCTTGCTGTTTGCACTGTGATCAAAAGATGAGCATACCGAAGACCAATTAAAGCACACAGCAATTAACTGGAAGCCTTTAGAAATAAAACTTCAAAAATAAATCATCTGAAGTTGGAAAGAACACTGAGTGTAGCAGCTGTTACAATCTACATTATTATTAAACCCTTTAGCACTGAGAGTTTATCAAGATGGCAATGAGATATGTAAGATTTACTACTTAGCTTTAATAAACATTTTAAAGATCCAAGGAATTGAGAATGGGACATTTTCAGATCTACCAACATGCATAGGAATTGAGGAAAACATCCCATTTCATATAATTCTTTCAAGTTATTTAAAGTAGTGTATTTTGATTACTGAAAATGTCATTTATTTTTGCTGCACTTTTTTTTCAGAAATATTTACAGATGCCATCTATTTGAATGGATTCTGTTTCCATAAACCATTTAAAAAGCTGGAGGGCATGGATAGGGTTTTCTAGGCTCCTGATATTATGCGTCTGTGCACACGTGTCCGTGTGTGTGTGTGTGTAAGCGGTTGGAGGAGGTCAGCCAGTCTAAGCAGGAACCCATAAAACGATTCACCAGTTCCGGAGATGTTAAAGTCACAGGTATTGAAAAGTGACCCAGAAAGAAAAATGAACCTTTCCCTGCCTACATCATTCAGCACTAAAAGCCTCATTCTTCTCCCTCACCCCCACCTTCCTGGAATGTAGGAAATATTCCGTACCCCTACAGAAGTAAATAAGCTTCACAGAAAGTGACAGACAAAACTATTGCCCTCCCCTATCATTCCTATATATTTTATTTCAGGTTACAAAAAAAAAGTAAAGAAAAAATATAATAGTTGCAAAGATTTTTAATATTCCTAGACTTGGTATATTATTATCATGTTGCAGGGCCCTCCTTCCTCCCTTTTCCTTTGCTAGCTTGCACCATAATATGCTTCCCTCCTTTATTCAGATATTCACAGAACCACACTTGATATCTGCTTCTTATCCCATGCTCCTTTTTACTGAGGAAGAACTGAACCATCAATAATTTAGACCAAACTGTTAAAAAAATTTTCATAAACATAGGCTATTAATGTAAAACATTTTTAAACCTTTCCATAAACATTTGCCATTCATAAAAAATATATAAATAGAAGTTTGATTCACACCAAAGCCTGAAGAATTATTTTTTATTTACACAAATGTCCATCTTCAAATGCTAAATGAAATAATTTAATAATTTTTTAAATTAAATACTCTTCACAGAGTCTTGACAAAGAAAACCAGACAACGGCAGTTAAAAACCCAAACCAAAACAAAAATCATCCAATGCAGGTACTATAGTTACACATTCATATTTAAAGTCTGCCCAAGCAATTCTGTTCTTCAGAAGGAATCACTGCATGGTAATTAATTTGACTTTCTGTGGCTGCAAAGGGAACATTTCTTCTCATAACAGCTCTAAACCCAGCAGGTCTATAGAACATCAGTGGACCGTGCTCTTTAGTTTGATTAAACTTTTAAGCCCATACTGCGTAGTGTTCACTAATGATAAGACTTGTAAAATGTATATGCATGTAAAATGAAAGCAATGTGATTTGTTTGGAGGCAAACCAGCTTTCAAATGTAAAATGATGAAAGAGCAGTTTTACTCCTTGAAAAGATCATACTTGCTTTTTTTAATGTACATATACATCCCTAAATCAATTGATAAAATGCTCAAAAATATATAATTATGTTGTTCAGTGTTAAGCAATTATTGCCAGTTTCAAGGCTTTGCTACTGTAACATGCCTAAGGCAAATACCCTCTGCATTCATGAATATTGGAAAGACTAAGTCATAAATCTATAATCTGAACATAAATATCTTTCAAGCTGCCTGTAGTCTAGGGGTTTTTACTAGTAGTAACATATATTTCATTTGGAGACTGCTGATTTTATTTGCCTCCCTCCAATTTCATAGTTTGTACAGTATTTCTACCTGTAATCATCCATCCACCCAATACTTTCTAAATTAATAAAGGCTACCAAGGAAAGGAGAATGACAAGGACACTGTCTGTCCAGTGTTGTTCACCCTCAGTGATGTAACTGCAATGGCAATTTTGTCTTGTCCTTCAAAAGTGCACATGGTACAAACCATACTTTTGGTTGCATCGAGCAACAAATTACCAGGAGAAGAATGAATGTTGCTATACCATTAGTGCAATTTAAGTTTGTCAAACAGAGATAATATTAGATAAATTTATCCATTTAAATGCCATCCCAAGCACAAATAACAAATCCTAGAGCTCTCATTTTAGAGGTGGCTGCATTATACTCCTCCAGAGGAAGACAGTGCTGATCTTTTCTCATGTAAATTAGCTCTTACAGATACTCCCTCCTAGCCCCAGTCTTCAGGACATCCTGTATGGACCATCCATCTTGCTTACAGCTTAGGGTTGAAACCAAGCATTTTTTCTTTTGTCTTTCTTGAGGAATTCAGAATTAACAGTTGATGGAAAAGGAAGAAGGGAAGGAAGGCTGGAAGGAAGCAGGGAACAAAAAAACCAGACAGTACTAACTACTTAACCTTTCCTTTCTTCTATCAGTGGTGTCGTGGTTTAACCCCAGCCGGCAACTAAGCACCACACAGCCCCTCGCTTAGTCCCCCACTGATGGGATGGGGGAGAGAATTGGAAAGGTAAATAGTGAGAAAGCTCGTGGGTTGAGATAAACAGTGTAATAGGTAAAGCAAAAGCCGCGCACGCAAGCAAAGCAAAACAAGGAATTCATTCACTACTTCCCATCGGCAGGCAGGTGCTCAGCCATCTCCAGGAAAACAGGGCTCCATCACGCATAACGGTTACTTGAGAAGACAAACACCATCACTTCGAATGTCCTCCCCTTCCTTCTTCTTCCCCCAGCTTTATACGCTGAGCATGACGTCATATGGTATGGAATATTCCTTTGGTCAGTTGGGGTCAGCTGTCCCAGCTTTGTCCCCTCCCAACTCCTTGTGCACCCCCAGCCTCCTCGCTGGTGGGGTGGGGTGAGAAGCAGAAGAGGCCTCGACTCTGTGTAAGCACTATTCAGCAATAACAAAAATATCCCTAAATTATCAACACTGTTTCCAGCCCAAATCCAAAACATAGTCCCATACCAGCTACTATGAAGAAAATTAACTCTATCCCAGCCAAAACCAGCACAGTGGATATTCTTTTCCCCAGAGACAAAGAAGCCCAGGAAAGGAAGCCGACAGCAACAAGGGGGAATCCACAATGCTTCTGACTGGGAGCCACTATCAAGACAGCATGCCTCATGCACCTTAGGTTAGTAAACAATGTAGTTAGATAGGTAGCAATTGCAATCTTTTTCTTTTGCTTCTCTTGAAATGGTGACACCAAGAACAGAGAGGTTCTCCTGAAGTTTTCTTCTGCTCCAAAATCACTCAATTCATGGGAAACTCAAAAAGCCAAGTCCGTGTCCTGTCTCAGCCTGAATGTATAGAAATGGGTGCAGAAATTTTCCATGAATATAGTGAATAAGGATATTAATCCTTTGGTAAACAGAGTCAATTACAAAGCGAACAGCTGCGTGCTGTCATGCACTTGATCTTCTGGGGACCTAGGAACTGCTTTATATTACCCAGTTTGTCAGTATATTATTCATGAGGTACTTTCTTCCATCTAGTCCCAAATGAAATTCTTTAAACACGAAGAACAGTTGTGCCTGAAAGACTTATCTCTGGTAAGCCAAGGATCAGACACAGTACAAAACACCTAGAGATTTATGGGAACCTCAATGATTTATAATAATTTCATAGTTATATTTCATACTGCACACATGAAAACTCTCCCTGAACTTGGACAAGCTGAAGTGTTTAACCCAGCCAATGACCGTGATATACTGCATCTTAGTATTTTTATCCACCACTGTAAAACAAGCAAACAAACAAACAAACCAACCCAAAAGCCCAACCTGGAGCTGAGTTTGCAATGCCACATACATCACATGGTGCAATCTATCGTCTTGAGAAATTTGCAGATTGAATGGTTGCTATGGCCAGTAAGACAAAGTACAATTTGAAGTAAAAATATCTAACTCATTGAGAGCAGGAATGGATTCATCACCTTTGCTACTTTATGAACACTATGAACTAGTGAATTAGCTTGCACTTCAGATTCAAAGCAAGAATAAACCACAAATAGAAATGAAAGAACTGCAGCCAAATCAAAAGCACATAGTAGTTCTCTTCTGTGAGGAGAGTAGTTTTCCTCTGTGTGTTAAATTTGGTCTGCCACACAGTTTCAGCTGCCTCTCTAGGCCACATGTGAATAAATACTTTAAGTTGCAATATACACTAGCTATATATTTCACCCAGTATGTGAAAAGGAAAATAAAACTGGACTAGAAGAATTTTCTAATTCTGCCTCTTCCATTTACTGATTGTTTTCAAGTGAACAGTAAGCACTTTCAAACAAGTATACTTTGATCCTTATGATCTTTATGAATTTCTTATGCATCCACAATTCTCACTATGATCAACAGGAGTTAACAGCATGCTTAGAAGGTAAAGATTTAGTTATCAAATGGTGTAATACAAAGAAATTCTCAGGCTTCAAAATGCAGAGAAAAATCCCAGTTTTGAAAACCTGATTTTGACTATTAGTGGTAATCAAGTCCAAGGATATTAAAAAAAAAAAAAGAATGCACAGGGGTGGAGGGAAAGCTGATTTTTAAAGACCTGAACAATTCAGGTTAAGAGTTTTGGCTTGGGCTCCTCACAACAGAATGTGTTGCTCCTCTGGGATAAATTACACATGGTCTGCTCCTGTTTGCGGATCGCAGAAGGTCCCAGAGAGAATGTGTGCTTACAGGCTAGAAAATGGGGGATGGGTTAGTAAAAAATGGTCATTCAAGTTGGACAGAAGGCAAGCATGGAAGAAAGCAAAGAATGAATATGTGTTCTTGGGGCTTTTGTTAAAAAATAAAAAGTATGTAGCAGAAAACAGATAAGCTAAGCACACATGAGAGATAAAGAACTCAGAAGTCTGGTAAGTGGAATTTTTTATGAAATGGAAGGTTTCAGAAATGAAGAACTATTCAGGATTCAGTTCTTACTTAATCTAGTATTAGACAAGGACTGATTTTACTAGATGTTAATAGACATCCTCAATAACAAAGATGAGGGGATGGAAAGAAGGAGAAATTCTTGATTTCTACATCCATTTTTTTTACATCCTTTCTTTAGAATGACAGCCTAGTACAAGAATATTAAAGATGCATTCATTGTGTATCATAGGGCCAAAATCTGTAAATGTAGTTGGTGGTGTTTTGTTTTTTTTTTCTGGATAGTATACATTTTTTTTAGCTAATCCTATTCTATACTTCTTTTATCATGCTCATTTTAAACTAAGAAAAGTCTGTCCTAGTATATACATTTTTTTTTTCTTTGCCAACCTATAGTGTTTTTCTTCTGTGGATTGAGACAGTGGCATACATCGGTTAGAGAACACGTATAATGTCAGTAAAAAGACTGAGAAATCAGAAAGCAATAGAGAAATCATGGAATTCCTCAAAGAAAAAGACAAAATAACAACAAATGTTATCTCTAGTATTCCATAAAGGAAGTAAGATTTTTGAGGCCTGATTTCAGTTTTGTTGGAACACTGATCCCTTGATGAATTCCTACGATTAAAAGTTGTAATAGGTCAAATCATTAAACTTGCAACATTCTACCTAAACACAACAGGGTATCTTTCAAAAGTTAACACAAAGAGTTATAGCCTTCTATTTAAAGACAAATGCACATGATAAACTTGTAGAACAAGCATTGGAAACAAAGTTGTAATTCCAAAAAATGTATCTAATATATCTAAAAGGCTGTTTTTGCTGATCAGAATTTTCTTTTTAGTCAAGCTTATTTCTTGCCTAATACTTCTAGCACATTCTCTCTTCTCATTACTGGTTCAATAGCTCTGTGGTGGTGCATTCCTCTCCCCATCATAAGCTCCCAACATACTTTCTCAATACCTTATTAAATAAATGTTTATGGAATTTATAATGAAGTGATCCAAGAGTTACATTATATATACTGCAAATGTCCACAAAAAACCTCTGAAAGCTTAGGCTAACAAGAACATCTATTTATTTGACTTCTGCAGTTATCCACTGTTAACTGTCCCGACAGTCTTCCTTACATTATTTTTAACACAAACCACTTACTTTCTGAGCTTGCTGGAATCTATGCAGGTATGTCCCATGCACAAGTGAACCACTGGAAAGGAAAATTAAATATTTTCTCATTCTTCTCAAAACAAAAGCAAAAGCAGGGAAAAAACTTAATATGACATCTGCTGATATTCAGCTGTTTATTCTCTCATGCACAACTATTTTCAGAGGCAAGGGTTGAATCTCACATTCATCTAATAGCCAAATTCCCTCCTCAGTAACTGTTTTGCAATTCCTGTTACAGCGTCTAAGAGTTACACTTAGAATCATAGAATCATAGAATCGTAGAATCATAGAATCATTAAGGTTGGAAAAGACCTCTAAGATCATCGAGTCCAACCGTCAACTCAACACCACCATGCCCATTAAACCACGTCCCTAAGCGCCTCATCTACACGTCTTTTAAATACTTCCAGGGATGGAGACTCCACCACTTCCCTGGGCAGCCTGTTCCAAGGCCTGATCACTCTTTCACTAAAGAAATTTTTCCTAATATCCAGTCTAAACCTCCCTTGGTGCAACTTGAGGCCATTTCCTCTTGTCCTATCGCTAGTTACTTGGGAGAAGAGATCGACCGCCACCTCGCTACAACCTCCTTTCAGGTAGTTCTAGAGATCAATAAGGTTTCCCCTCAGCCTCCTCTTCTCCAGACTAAACAGTCCCAGTTCCCTCAGCCGCTCCTCATAAGGCTTGTGCTCCAGGCCCTTCACCAGCTTCGTTGCCCTCCTCTGGACACGCTCCAGCACCTCCATGTCCTTCTTGTACTGAGGTGCCCAAAACTGAACACAGTATTCGAGGTGTGGCCTCACCAGTGCCGAGTACAGGAGCACGATCACCTCCCTACTCCTGCTGGCCACACTATTTGTGATACAGGCCAGGATGCCGTTGGCCTTCTTGGCCACCTGGGCACACTGCCAGCTCCTGATCAGCCGGCTGTCAACCAGCACCCCCAGGTCCTTTTCCTGTGGGCAGCTTTCCAGCTACTCTTGCCCAAGCCTGTAGCGTTGCCTGGGGTTGTTGTGACCTAAGTGCAGGACCTGGCACTTGGCCTTGTTGAACCTCATACACATGGCCTCAGCCCATCGATCCAGCCTGTTCAGGTCCCTCTGCAGCACCTTCCTACCCTCCAGCAGATCAACACTCCTGCCCAACTTGGTGTCTGCAAACTTACTGAGGGAGCACTCAATCCCCTCATCCAGATAGTTGATAAAGATATTGAACAAGACCGGCCCCTATAGTGAGCCCTGGGGAACACCGCTCGTGACCGGCTGCCAACTGGAATTAACTCCATTCACCACAACTCTCTGGGCTTGGCCGTCCAGCCAGTTTTTTACCCAGCGAAGAGCGTACCTGTCTAAGCCGTGAGATACTTGAGATACTTGTGTATCTGGGGGAAAACCTGGGGCAGAACAAAGGTCCAACCTATAGTAAATTATTTTGATTTTTATTTGCTCTCCTGTTTATCTGCTGTAAGTAGCCACTGAGGTCATAACATTTTGATGTGAAATCAAGGGCCAGAGAAATGTAAGAAAAAGCAGAAGCAGACTTCTGATGAGAAGTTCAGTTTAAACTGAGAAATAACACAACACATTCACGAAGCAGCCCAGAATGCCGTAGCTTTAATACCAGCATGGAGTATGTATCCAAAGAGTGTGGGGCATTATAAGAAATTAAATTAATAGGTGTAACATTAAAGAACCAGTTTAGCAAAGTTCAAAGAGAAAGCTAGGTGATTTCAATAGGTTTTGAAAAATAAGTCTTAGGAAGTAGATGAAATGACTGAATCTATTTTATAGATAAGTACAGTTAATTGGTGGATGTTTTCAAAGGATTTGCTATTGCTGCATCTTTCGGAGGTAGAGGGGTCACAAGAGGGAGAAAATAAAGTTCTGAGAACATGCTAGGATGAAGGCAACCAGGATGGTATGGCTTGAAAGGAAACTAATATTTAGAAACCTGTGAAAAATATAAAGAAGTGACTTAAAGACAATGTAATCAGATTGGAACGTTAAGAGAATAAAAATTGTGTGGGCTAATATCTGCTTTCAAAAAGGAGCGAAATGCTTATTAGAGACAAATAAATAAAAACTCCTGCTGAAGAGTTGCATTGTCAAATAAAGGAGTTTGAATTTCCTTGAGAATGGAATTAAAAGCTGGCAACATCTGTTACTATAATTATTGCTTATTACCTGTATTACAATAGTGCCTGAGGCCCCAATTAAAGTTCGTCCCCCATTATGCCAAATACTTATAAATACATGATAAAAATCACAATCCAAAGACTACCAAAGGAAGCTAAACAGGGGAAGAATTGTGATCTCTCTTGTATGCTTAGGGAATGAAGAGACAGAGGTTAACTGCTTACTCCATGTTGAAAAGTGGGATTTAGATGCCTAAATTACTGAGGTGCTTAAGATTGCAAATGAGGAAACAACACAATACAGAGGTAAAATGATTCACTGTGATTTATTTCCCAGCTGTTGAGATTGCATTAATACAGTGGCTGGATTTTTCTCTTTCCTTTCTGAAAGCAAGACTACTAAGTATTTCCCCTGCTGATCATGAACTGGGTCACAGGAGGAAGAAGGGGTCAGGTTTAAAATACCCCTGTGTATGGGGGATTAAAATTAGGATACTACCCTTGTGTTTGACAAGCATTCTTGGCGCACAAGAGGCAAATTTGCAACATGACTTTCAGGGAGCCTCCAAAATTTGAGGAAAAGTGTCATTTAATAACCAAATAAGTATAGTTATACAAAGAAGCCTTTATGAAAGCCAACTTCGATAAATTCCAGAAGCCAAGAGAATGAAATTAGTCTTCACTTACCCCCTATCAAAAGAGATCAGTATGGAGTATAACAGGTAATGTGGAAGAGCTCCATCAAGTCAGACAGCAAATAGAAATTATCTAGAAATTATCCACAAATACTGCTATTACTTGGCAGCAGTTGTCGAAACACATATTTTTGAGGAAGTATCCCATCAATTCCTAAAAAGGGAGATTTCTTTAGAAGTGAAAAAAATTAATTTGGGAAAAAAAAAACGTATGTTTTCTAAAGCAGCTGATTTTAATTTTGTTTTGGAAGTGTCTAAGTGTTTTTAAAATGCCTGTGCTCTTTGTTAAGCATTGGTAACTAGAAGCCTAAAATATCTTTTAAATGAGGACAGAGCTCCTAACATGTGGACTGCTGAAGGTGATCAGGCACTAACTGAGATTTTCAATGTACCATACCTCCTAATTTGATCAGGGACAGTTAGATCCTAAATGTATACATATTAAGTCCTGTCTGCACTTCTAACAAGCCAAGTCAAAAATCTCAGATCCTCAAAAAGAACTATGTGTAGTGAGGATGGGCTGAACATTTTTTTTCCTTCCAGACCTGTGAAGGGAGTTCATGAACCAGAGCTGGATGCCTCAGTACAATGTAAAATGAACAGAAATATGGGTACCCAGGGGTAGGATTCACAGTAATCAGCTTCCTAAACAGGAAAATGTATAGGCCAGCCATCAAAAGATTTCATAGATAGAGATGATCCACAATGTTGCCTCCCTCTTTTAAGTGCCTAAGTGCAGCCTAAATTATGTGCTTATGTGAAAGTGGGATTCACAGCCCGGAATCCCATCTGCACTTAAAACTCCTTTGATTATGGAAAATTGGTTCACTCTTTTCACTTAAAACTTGTCTGTCAAAGGAGCAGGAGGAGAAAGGAATGTTAAAATAGACTAGAGATTACAGTAGTTTCTAAGGAAACCAAAGTCAATGCCCTCCTCTTGCGAAATGAGCTGAAATTCATACCTCTCACCTCCCACAGGAATGCCCCTTCCACTACTCACCTAGGGCTAGGGCTAGGGCTAGGGCTAAGACACACATCAAATACAGCAAGTACGAAGCAGATGCAGTGTGGTAACTGTCTGGGTACATACCCTCTAATCCCATTATAAAATCCTTTGAGGCTATAATCCTATCATTTTGAGTTAATCATTTGAGAAAAAGCTATATCTGCTACTGTTGTAACACTCAAATTTCAAATAAAAGCAAAGATTAAGGAAAGGCTAACAACACACAGAAACAGATCAAACAGTGGGGAAAAAAATTGGAATGCTGCACACCCCCAATAAAATCACTTCAGTAGCATGGGAGCTGTAACTGAAATGTTATTCTTAGAAGATCATGCCGATTAAAAATGAAAAAAAAAAAAAAAAAACAACCTGGAGGAAAAATAAAAGAAAAAAATAAGAATAGGACATTTTTGCCAGAAACAAAAGTGCTCAAAGCACTGGGAAAACAGATATTTGTGACCTTCTTTTAGAATAAGAATATATGCTGATAATTTACTGTTAAATTAATAACTGAGAAACCGAAGCTGGAGTAAAGTTGAAAAACCTTACATTCTACTGTAGACATATTAAATATTCTCTTATCAAAAACGAAATTGCATATTTAGTATGGAAAAACAGTTTTAAAAATAATTGAAATGAACAGGTCTACTTTTAAAGAAACGCTTCTGTTACAATTGCCCGATGTAGGGTTGTGATCAAAACATTAATTTCTAGAGCAGCAGAGAGAGAGAAGAAATACACATGCTGAAGTTAAACGAAGCAAAACAAGAACAGATGTTCCAAGATGCCGGGCATACAAAGAAATATGAAGCTGAGAGGGGGACCATGAGGACGTGGAAAGTACCAAAAGCTCGGAGAGAAATACAATAAAGCAAGGTATGAGAGCAGTACAGAATACGGAAAAAAAAATATTTGGAAAGAAGAACCTTAAAAGTTAAGCGTGGTGATAACTAACAGGCCTCTGTGGGTTGATGGTAAATGTCATACTCCTACAAGTATCATTAGTTATGCATTAATAATTGCTGGTCCCAAAAAGCAGGCAAATGCTAACCCACTTACACCCAAAACAAATACATGAAAAATGAAATGTTTCAGCCTGACTGAAACTTAGAGCAGATGATTTGCAGCAGCTTGAGGGAAAAGATGGGGACTGGAGCCTGAGGAAGGCGCTCAGTCTCTGCGCATTCGCCCAGAATGATAGCTGCACATCTGTAAGTGATTGCAGTAAGTGCCAGCTTTGTTTCCCAAGCGTGGAGTGTTTGTGTGCTAAACCCGGAACCCAATAACTGAAACAGAATTTGCTGCAAGACAATGAGTGTGAAATGCCACAGCATTGCTTAGATATAAGTAGTGTTGCTACTTATGTAGCAGTCACTAAGTTTAGACTAGGAAATACAGAAATTCACTGGACTTTTCCTCATTTTTATATGCCTTTTATCCTATTTTCTGCTGTATGTCAGCCCCAGGTCTATTCTGTTCCTGCCTCTGAAATTCTCTTACATTCCTTGGAAAGCAACCTTCTTCCTTAGAAAGCCAGCTTACCAGTACCTGTCTCTTTAATGACTAGGTTCTTAAATACAAAACTAGCAGGGACTGTAAATAGCACCTGCCAGTCATTGAGCGATAAGATGCTGCACATAAAGCAAGGTTAAGTTCAATGGGAATATGTTCTCTGAGAGTCAGGAAATACGTTTTTTAGCAAGAGAGCAACATCGTTTTCTACTCTCCTAGTATTTGGTGCCAGATCTGGCATTTGCTCTAAATGTGTTGAAATATGACAAACTGCCTTATGGAAACAGCCACATATACAAGACCTTCAGTAATTACAACACGCGAAGTGTGCCTAGAAATTTCTGATTAATAATCACATTAGTGTGTTATATTTTGTTTTCAAAGCTAATTTGCCAACATTGTTACAGCACTTATTGTACATCGTTGAATGCTGATTACTGAGTTAATCCATATCACAGTAACCTGACATCTGAAACGCCCTGACAACGGCTGCACCAATACCCATTAACTAGCTTGCATGTGCAGTTTTCTATAATAACCAGGAAGGCACAATTCAAGGTCATTACTATTACAGTTACTGAAACCACAGAGAAGAAATAAAAAATAATGTTTCAAAAGCAATGAAGAATGGAATGAATAATATACTTAAATGTAAGCAAAGGTTTTACTTCACTCTAAAAGTACATGAAAGTAGTTCATATTGTTAAATGCTGTACTTAGCTTAATATATGAGTAAATCTCTCTTTTATTATCGACTGTGGGTGTCTCAGTTATTTAGTATGTTTAGTTTGGCATTTTTAACCTTAAGGAAGCTTAGAGGTGGTAGCTGATACTTCTACCAGAGAAGAAAGGAGGTGCACAAGACCCGCATGAGTGTATTTGCCCATACAAACATAGGAAAGTATAAGCTAGCTCTATTTCCACTCTCAGCATGGTGGACACGAGACTGTGCCAAGCAGTTTTAGGTACCCTGCCAGTTTGTGTCCTGGTTGTTTGAAATGTTGCTTCAAAGTAGACTACAACCTCTTTGCTTCTAGCAGAACAGGTATACCCCTGGGGACACCGAGAGCCTTTCTCACCTGACCTGAAGTGAAAGGTTATTTTCTGGTTTGCTTAGAAATAAAGAATCAGTAACCCAAATGTTATATGGTGGTGTTTACAGCAAGAAACTACAAGAAACTACTCATTAAATATGAATGTTCATTGAAACCAAGCTGATCTCTCTAGACCTTTATCCCATTGTCTCCGTCCTCACTTATTTTACATGCTTAAAATTTATTTAATAATACCAATAGATAAGAAAACATTAAACCAGAATAAAGATCTTACATTTGAATATGTATATTTATAATCTTCTGGCAAAGATGCTAATGCTATAATACTTGGAATATGGATGTTATTCATTTTCAGGGCATTTTGAAGTTTTTTCCTCATCTTCACCAATTTAATTTCATTTACAATTAATGTAATTTCTGTGAAATATTTAGATAAGAAAATAATTGTTTTGTCCTTTTTAGATCTTATTATGAACTACCATTGCTGAAGAACAAATAATAGATGGATCTACTAAAAGATCAAAATAAAGCAGCAAATAAACACTGAATCTGCAAGTTTAAAGTCATCATTTGTTATAAATACTAGTGTTACTGATGAAGCTTCTAAGATCACGATAATAAATACACCTTAAGAAACTGTTTCAAAATGTTATATAATTGTGCAGTATGAAGTACAAAATCTAATTAAGTAACTACCATCAAAAAGGCGAGAGTTTATAAAAAAAAAATTAAAATTAAAAAGTGCATAATCCTTGGAAAAAAATAAGACAAGACATCAAACAAAAGTATTTAGTTTCCAGCAAGAAACCCAAAAAATAGTTAATATGTTGCAGTGAAAGCTGGCTAAGATATTATCATCGAAACTCTCTTTTGTGAATTACTAATCATTCGTCACAAAACTTTTTCAAGGATATTTAATTTTTAACAAAACACTTATCAAGAAAAATTTTGCAAGTTCTCGGTTGATTTTTTTCCACAAAAATTTCAGCAATTAAAAACCTTGAATTGCCTGTCAAGCTCTTCATCTGGAATATTTGGGACCTAGCGTGCATGGAACCTAAGAAGTATTTGCAGCTCCCCCTATCACTCACAGGTAAATGTTTTGAAAATAGAATAGTTATTTTGGGTACAGCTCTTTTTCTGATGAAATATTTCTAAGGATTTCTCCAAGTTAGAAGGACAAGGAAAAAAAAAATCTCAAAGAGTTTTGATTGGTGTGCAAACCAGCATTTATCCAATACTAATTGCAACAATAAAAAATTTCATTTGGCTTCTTGAATTCTTTTTTATTTTTTTCCAGATAGTTAACAATTACATCTGTTCTGTTGAACAGAAACCCACTTAATTATTTTTTTATCTCATTTCCCTTAGATGGAATTAAAAAAAAACCGCAAGCCAAAACTTCTGTTATGTTGCCCGTTTTTACTTGATGCAGCATTTTCTGGATAAAACATTTTTAACAAAAGAAGTTACAAAATGTCTGGAGTGCTGCCTGTGAAATGATAATACTACCGCCCCCTCGACTCTTAGAACTTTTCATCCTGTGAAATTATTTTACCCGCATTGCACATTATTATCAGTCCTATAGAGTAGAGCTTTGCTTTACAAAGAGAAATATCCAAAGGTACTGTATTCTCTCACACAGTTGAAAAATCAGCATTCTGAGAGTACACACCAGTCCTTACACGCTGCTTCTATAGCACACACATTCTCTTTCTGTGCCTTTTTTTCTTCCCCAGTGTTTGATAGATAAGAGGTCCTGCAAAATTTATGGCTTAGTC
Source organism: Calonectris borealis (assembly GCF_964195595.1). Classification (NCBI taxonomy): domain Eukaryota; kingdom Metazoa; phylum Chordata; class Aves; order Procellariiformes; family Procellariidae; genus Calonectris; species Calonectris borealis. The sequence goes on along the minus strand of NC_134313.1, from coordinate 91,177,798 downwards.
TACCTCTGAAAGCTGTTGCAGTGGTACCTTACAGATTTATGCCCTGAAAGATCTGCGTAGCAGCCTCCTATCCTGCATCGAGAGGACAAAGTCTAGTAAGTTTTCTGCAGCTTCTCTGACCTTCTCTGTCCATTCTTTCTGTGCAAACAATTCATCTTCTTCGGTGCAGTCTGCAAGCAGAGCTCTATTGAGCCAGTTGACTGGTGTCAGGGATTTCCCTAGCTGGCTACCCCTTTGCTCTTTCCTCTGTGCTGTCACAGCAGAGAAATGACTGTGTGGCAGGCTAAAGCTGATATTTTGTGATGAAGGTACAAATTGAGCGGGAAAGAAAAAAGGATAGTGTACTTGTGTGTAGATTTTGGGGAGGGCAAAACCCTGATTGTTTGTAACATATAAAAAGTCAATATAGGCTCTCATTTTTGTGTTGTGCACATTAAACGTTTTGTTATACCCAAATTTATACTATGGCAATTGATTATTGCAAAGTTTGAAATAATTTTATATTTTTGTGGGTCTTGCCAGGTTTTAAAACAATTATAAAACTGTTTTTTTCAGCAAAACTAGATTATCTTGTTTGTATAGCATGGTATTATAGCTGTTGGTGAAATATGCTGCACATAACAAAGACAGAAAATCTTAGAGAAAGTATATTTGTTACATCAGATATAAAAGGTGGTTGAATCTGGGACCAAATCAATTCTCAGCTTAAAGAGCAATAGACCGAAAGGGTCATGCCACTACAATTAGGGCTCTATTTTAATAAAGATTAGGTAAGTTTAAGGTATATATGGTCACTTTTTTGCATGTATGGCAAATTATGGAAAACTTGGAATGATCTGTATGTTTTTTTAAAAACAAAACCCCCACCATCCTCCCCAAATGAGATGTCATACAAGGTGGTTAATGTAAAGAACTAATAAATCACCAGTAACAGCAACATAAAATCTGTAAGTCCTTAGGATTACTAAAGGTTGAAAGTTCCAAAGACTTTTAAAGGTCAAGGAGTCAGATCCTTCCTATAATGTTATATTGCTTTCTGAAATTAAATAAATCTACAATACAACTACAAAACTGCAGTTCTGAAGTTTTAGAGTATTAAGAGTGAAAACCCTATTCAGATACTCCTAACCACCCTCTTCTCCCTAGACCTTCTATACTGTTCCCCATACCTCCCTGCTATATCTTTTCTTAATAATAAAATGTGCATATACATGCTATTGATATGTATATTAATACGCATATCCCTACCACCTGAATTTAAACTGAGAGTAAATATTATCTAATAATATTAGGCACTGACTTCTAGTGATTTAGACCAGATCAGGACACAGCAGTAATACTGCGGGTGTTCGTTACACGTGCTATTGTGTTGACTCGGTATGCTGGAGCTCTATCACATTCATCTCTCCTGCATGTGGGATGACAAGTATTGGTGGCAAGAAGTGCAGGAGCTGAGGAGGGTCAGGATGGCAGAACCGCAGCCAGCAGCATGTATCAAAAGGACAGTGTCGTACAGTACCAGAACAGTAGCAGTCAGATGCAACAGCCCATCAGTCAGCATCAGACAGGATGGAGCATCACCGTAGCAAGGTCCCACACAGTACAAGACAGGAAGAACTAGCTGTCAACACTTGCTAAGTTCAGGAATCATGTGCTAATTAAAATGACTAAGGAATGAATCACTATCCATTAAATCCTCCTGGTGATGCTTAAGATTGGAAAAGCAAAACAACAACAACAACAAAAATGAGCACCCACATGAATTCAATATCTTAACCATTGACGTTCTGCAGAGAAATCAAAGCAGTTTTCAAGATGATGCAAAATGTAAATAATTTTCCCCCATGTAATTCACATTTATATGGGGATTTATAAGACCATAGCTATTCTTTTAACGATATGTCCAAATTAGACAAAGCCTAGCAAAACATTTTGTCAAACTGAGCATCAGAAAACCGAAAATGCTGGACAGTTGAATGCATAAACATACAGTTAATGTGGCTGGAAACTAAGGGTAAATTCCAAGAGATATATTTCAAAAACATTTCTGTCATGAGGAGAATTACAAATAAAATACCAGGGACAGACACCAGCAAGTCCTTATTCCATGCCTATAACCACTGGGATGGGTATACGTTTTCTGCAATGGAATTGCATGAAGGTGTCTTTGCCAGCACTCCTTCACTCCCACTTCTGTCTGCACTTCAGAGTGCCACCCACACAGTTTTCCCAGCGCAACAACTTGTAGGGCACTCTTCACGCAGTCACTAAAATAATTTTATTGAATTCACACATGCGCACACACACACAAACATACTGCCAAAAACATTTTGTAGATTTACTTTTAACTTGGTTTATTTCAGTGATCTGGTTTGCAGCACAGTCCCACAAACAGCTACATGGGGAAAAAACAGAGGGATGGCGAACTGTAAATGCAGCAGGAAAGAGCAGTCCTGAGTCAGAGTCGGGGTAGGAATTCTTTTTTTTAAAACAAATTTTTTTAACCCAGGTTTATCACCAAAGAAAATATAATGCATAACTACATTTTGGGAATATATGCTTGTAGTCATGTAACACTTAATCAGATATACTAGGGGAAACATCCACCCACTTTATGGGCCTAGGAAGTGTGACATCAGTTGCTTGAAGAGAGGAATAATGGATTCATATAACTCACTTCCTCTCCCCTATCCCACACTTTGTTTACCAACTTCTACAGTATTTTATATAGAAAGTGCATTATTATTATCTTTTGTATTATTTACAGCACTGAATCTTTAAATGCTTATACATTTGTTTAACATTATGTGCTGTGAAAAAAACCCAATTAGTATCTGTGTCATTACATAGAGGCTAAAATACAATTGAAAGAATATCTCTTCAGTAACACATTTATAAACACATATTCAATCTGTGGGATGAGGCCTCAAGCCCTGGACAGCTAACCTTGAAGAAAGGACCGGAGCAACATGCAGAGAGCATTACTTTTCTGCTCTAAGTTAAGGAAGATTCCCCGATAAAGCAATTGTGTACGCAGCTGGAGGGGCTCCTCTGGAAATCCTTGTGCAGCGTATGTACCATGGATGGTGCCATGTCTGTCATATAACACTAAAAAGGTACTAGGTTGTGTCAATTCACCAGATTTAACCTAAAGGGAATACTACAGCTCAGACTGGCCTTCAGGACCATCTATGTTATGCTTCTGCCCCCAGGCTGCAGACCCCAATTCACTAGTGTTAAAAGTGAACCAAATCCTATTAATTTCGATATATTTGAACCATTTCAGCAGGAAATAAAGGCAAGTTAAAAGAGTGAATCACATTTAAAGCAGCACCATTGACTAGATCTTCAAACATTTATTTACATACCAGCCAGATTCTTATTACTAGCTCCAGCTGCTTTGCCTTGTCCTGGCAATCACAGAATTATAGATATAGCATGTCTCACCTCATTTCATCCACCAGATATAAAAAACCCAACACTGTTCATGACCTGGATCTACAACGGTACTAAGAATTGTGGCCAAGCTGAAATGGAAAGCATAAACAGAAACACAAGTTTATAAATAACTAAAACTTAACAATTACAGAACTTTACGGATATATTAAATATCCACAGAATCCTGGAAGTGTTAACAATAACCTCAGTTATGCACCACTATTTTCTTAAATGTAATGCCATGTAATAATGACACTTTCAGAAATATTTTATATGGAAATACATTAAACTTACCTTCAATCTTGATTTTTTTTTTGCCAGCTATATATTACTGTTATACTTTAATCTATTAAAGAAACATAAATGGACCACCAGTATGTTGGATCTCTGATACCATGAAGTATTTAAAATTGATCAAACATTTTTATCCCTCATATGTGCTGCCACAAGTCTTTTATGTGGTTTACTAAGGCAATCCGTCTACAAGTAAGATATTCAACAAATGATTATAATTACATGTCTTTCTTGAAAAGTATTCGTTCTCTTTGTATAAATATTAGCACGAGATGTCTGTTACATCACCATCGTCAATTACAACAAAAGTTATTTGAGATGTAAGTTATGTGAAAGAAAACTAGCTACCAGGTATGTTTTACCAAGAATGTGAAAATACATGTCTATCTCTTAAAGGGCAAGTGCATAATTCACAGACAATTAATTAGAAAAGAGACGGCAAGGAAAAGAGTGTAAAATAGCAAAAGAAAGAACTGATAAAATGCCCTTTACTGACAGGAAATTCTTAACATAACCAATTTTTCTTTTAAGGTTGAACAACTTGTCTTGGTGCTTTTTCAACATACTCACTTTCAACATTTTTGATTTTTAATCTAAGGATTAGAGGACAGAGTAGTTGTTTTTGCCTAATGAATAAATCAAGACACATACTGCTTTTCATAATGTGTGTAACTTTAAAGTACATGCTTATTTACATTTAAAACAATACAAATCAGAGTTTCGTGTGTAGATTCAGCTGTTTAACATATATTATTAATAAATAACCCACACACACACATTATAATTTCAAGTTATTCTTTTTTAGGTACTTGGATTAAATTTTTCCTTGTTAGACACATGATACATTTGTTAAGTAGTTAGTGTGTAAACACAACTATCTAATTTTGTTTTATTCTCTGTGCAGCTATTCACGTTCTAATTACAATGAAAAATGCAAATAACTTCTTTTTAGTCTCTCTCTCTCTCCACTCTCTCTCCATCTTCAGAACTAGATCTAATGCAGCACTAGATCTAATGCATCTGTTATAGTAGATGATGATAAGCAATTCACTATCAGATACCTGTTTCTTTAAAATTCTAAAAGATACAGTGTTATCATATATTCAGTGAAATACGCCCACTTTTAATGAATCACACCTTCCAGAAGGAAAACTAGATGTTTCAAGGAAGAGAACAAAACCTGTTCTGTATGTAATTGTCCCTTAGATTTTTGCTGTCACTTTTTCATCCTGTCTTTTTTTCTTTTCTCTTTAATTCAATCTACACTACTTACTTTCAAAAGTGTGTTAACAAAGACCAATTGCAGATATCCAACTGCAGTTTTTATATTGACAATCACCATTTCCTTTTACAACAGGGGCTAAGGGATTGTTTCCACATAAAATGCGTTCAGTAGACTTGTGTACGGTTGCAAGAACATAGTCTTGATGCAATGATGACATTTGACTCTGCATATTTTGAGTATAAAACAGACCTCAATTCACCACGTCCTCAAGCATGCAGTTAGGCACCTTCCATCATCCCCCTGCTTGCCAGTTAAGTATGTGATTAAGTAGTTCACTAACTATAGCCAAGGACAGCAGTTGGAAGGTTGCAAATAACTGTTGCAAATGAAACCAAGTATTTTCCAGAGATAAAGCTGATTAATTTCTGCTTCTGGCTGCTTCACCAAGTACTCTGAGTTTCTTTACAATATATGGGACACATCACTTGTTTGGTTTTTATTCACTGAATGAAAACACTTTGTACGGAATACAGCAGGAAATGCCATGAAAATAAGAATGCCATTTTAAGTTAACAACATTATCTTTCAAAATCTTGTTCAGGTCCATTACAACTTTTACCAGACTTCGCCTCAAGGCTCAAATCTAATTCAAAAGGTATTTGCAAAACTGAATTTTCTCTATGTTAGAATAAGTAAGTTTGACATATCAGAAGAGTCATATTCAGTCATTTCAGAAAAGATATGACTGAAAAGACAGAACCATTTTTCTGATTCTGTCTGAACCAAAACTTCAGTTCTATCAGTATTAAAATATATTGATACATTGGTTTCTTTAATAGGAAGATTCTGAAAACATGGAAACAAATCCAACGGCATCCTGGCCTGTATCAGAAATAGTGTGGCCAGCAGGAGCAGGGAGGTGATCGTGCCCCTGTACTCAGCACTGGTGAGGCCGCACCTCGAATACTGTGTTCAGTTTTGGGCCCCTCACTACAAGAAAGACATGGAGGTGCTGGAGCGTGTCCAGAGAAGGGCAACGAAGCTGATGAAGGGTCTGGAGAACAAGTCCTATGAGGAGCGGCTGAGGGAACTGGGACTGTTTAGCTTGGAGAAGAGGAGGCTGAGGGGAGACCTCATCGCGCTCTACAACTACCTTGAAGGAAGTAGCGAGGTGGGGGTTGGTCTCTTCTCCCAGGTAACTAGCAATAGGACAAGAGGAAATGGCCTCAAGTCACGCCAAAGGAGGTTTAGATTGGACATTAGGAAAAATTTCTTTACTGAAAGAGTGGTCAAGCCCTGGAACAGGCTGCCCAGGGAAGTGGTTGAGTCACCATCCCTGGAAGTATTTAAAAGACGTGTAGATGTGGTGCTTAGGGACATGGTTTAGTGGACATGGTGGTTGTTGGGTTGATAGTTGGACTCAATGATCTTAGAGGTCTTTTCCAACCTTAATGATTCCACGATTCTATTCTAAATTAGTGATATTTTCTGAGAAAAAAAAAAATTACTTTTTTTATATGGCTTTTACTTTAGATTCATAGCAAACTATTTTAAAAGAAAAAAAAAGATTAAGATAAGAAAAACAATACATTTTAGTTGATCCGATATTATCCTTTTTCCACATGACACGAAATAGACACACTCAAGTTTCTGTTCTTATTTAAAAAAAAGGAAAGTTTTGAAATCTCAGAATGTCTACCTTATTTAAATTTTATTAAACTGCTTTCACAGATGCCAGATTCAGTTTTTCAGGATGCTTAATCCCTCTCTCTTAATGTTTTGGGGTTTTTTTTGTAAATTTCTGCAAGTTGTGGAAATTTTCATGTAACATACTTTTAATTTCTTCTTTTTTTGAGGTATTTCGTTACATTCTGATATTACAAGAGAGGACGTGCCAGGCAACTTCCTTGTAAATGTTTTTCAAGGTTCCTGATCTAATTTTTTCACAGCTCCGAAAACATCTGTCATAAGTGATTAAAAAGTGTAAGAATTCATAATGCTCTGTTTGAGCAAAAATAATTAAACCAGCTCCAATAAAATGAGAATTACCTGATCTTGATGAAAGTTTCTTTGATGCTTAAGAAAGTTAGGGTCATTTTTTGCTCTTTCCTTTTACATAAGATTTCATTTGTATTTTCCACTATAATTTCAGATCCAAGTGGAATAGAAATATCAAATATAATGATAAAATGTTACTGTGGTATCTCTGACCTCTGAGAAAAAAAGCCCCAGAAATTTCATTAACCTCTCTGTTCTTGTGAGATTTAAATTCCACATCAAGGAATGTAGATAGTTTGGATAATCATCATGTTATCAAGGTGATATTTGAACTGAAATTCCAGCCATTTTGAAGATTACTTTTCACAATGGGCAACACAAAAAAAAATATTTTCCACGCTGCAAGGTAAATCAAAGTTAGAGTTAATTTGAGATCTGAGTGGCTGAATGTGCAGGCTCTTTGTTATTTACAAATTTTTCTACACTACTTTATCCTTTGAGGAAACAATATACATTTATGGGCACTGCAAAACAGGTTCATGAGCAAATCCATGTTCAAAAGGCTATGGGATATCTGTCCAAAGCTTTCTGAAGATGTACACTGGCCCCATATCTTGTAACATCTCTACTTATCCATCAGAGGGTTTCTTTAGAGCTTTTGTGTATGTGGATTTTTGTTGTTGTTGTTGTTGTTGATTCCCAGCAAGTCTGGTTTGGTCTTTTGGAAAAAAAAAAGAAAAAAAAAGAAGTCCAAGTTCTTCTCGAAAAGCTGGGGTTTACAAAACCAAGCTTGCTTCTAAATTGACCCCTAAATTATATTTTAACATGCATAACCCTTTTATTTTACAAGTGAGATCTGTCCTTCAGAATATTTCCCATGTTCAAACCAAATTGTTTCACTTAATTATATATTTACAGAAGAAACTCTAAATTTTAAGCATAATATTTTTATGACTTCTATGTATTATTTGATTCAGAATTCTGCAAGAAGTGTTACATGGATATTGGAGCTTATTGGAATAGAGCTGTAAACTGTATCAGGACCCTAACTTCCAGTATTCATCCAAATGTACTGCTTTCAAGAACAGGAGGCAGTACAAGCTATATTCTCAAAGAAACAGATAATATAAAATATTATCTTACATTAACATGGTAATATGCATGCTGCAAAGACAAAGGAGTTTCTTTGTTTTGCTCTTTTTTTCAACACATGGAATACCAGCTTTGCAAGAGACACAGTAAATACAAACAGCGTATGTACCAAAAGCAAGGCATATCCAGTATTTGATTGTCAAGTTGGACATGTACTCTCTCAAGAAATCTGTCCAGTTTTTTGTATCAGAAAAGTAGGGAATAAGGATGAGAATATTTTTTGTGGGTTCCTGTAATGCTTTATATCTGATTCAGCTCACAGCTGCACAAGTTTGATTTGCATTAGATTAAAGCCATATGAATTTTTAAGTTGTTATGACATTTATTTAAAACTCATGAAATCTGTATGAGAGCCCTATTACCTTTCTTTATCTTATTTAATCTCCCCCCCCCCCCTTTTTTTTTTCTTTCTTATTTCTTTTCTGTCCCTACCCACCCAAACTTCAGAAGGCTGGATTTTCACTCCCCAGCTTCAGTGCTCTGGAGCCCAATAGACCGTTTCATCTTCAGCACAAACCAAACTGTCTGAATTTCTAATTTGTTTCCCAGGAAATTCAAAACCCTCATATCACTTTAGACAAATCTTCATTATTGAGTTCCAAAGAGTGTAAATTCCTAATGTTGTACTAGCCTTGCACCAGCAAGGAGAATTTTAACTAGCTGCTGCAGTGAAATCCCACACATTTGAGAGCTCACCTTAAGCAGAATAACATGTCTCTTCCTTGGACTGGTAGGAACTGATCTTAAACTGTTTCTAGGATATGTCAAAGGCCTGAAGTTACACTTAACGATTTTAGGATATCTGATAGGAAAAAAAGGGCTACTCATTTAGGAATTTATTTTCCAAATATCTGGATATTGAAGGAAAAGACTTTACTTGATAACATAGTGGAAGTGCAAGTGATTACTTTTATACATATTTCTGTCCATTAATTTATTTTTTTAAGATGCAACAGTTGTTTCTGACGCATTTAAACTGATTGTTAATTCCTACAGTGGAAAAAGTGGAAAGCAAAGCAACTGATACTCTGGAGACAGCTTCAGAGAAGAGCCAAGGTAGTAGTAGCTATCTAAGTAGAGACTGTCTACCAAGCAGAACGCTGACTAGAGAGATGTTTTCCAGTCTAGGTGATCTTACAGCAAGAAAACAGAATAGTTTATTCCCTCCTCTATCCCTACACTGCATTCAATAGTTTATAATTCTTCGTCATATCTACAGGTATCTTCTCTTTGATACTGCGCAAAACCTGAGTTTAAAAGATACTTGCAGCATTTAAATCATTGATCCCTGCTTCCTGGCTGCATGCATGCTACTGCCCTCATCACACTCCCCTATTCTATAAAACTGCAGGTAAATATGCAATACCAAAGTCGCTAGCAGCCAAGCTATGACAGATTTAATGCCATGCTACTTTTAGCACATATTTAGGTCAGTTTAGACCTATAGCTATGAAGTACACAGAATTGTTAAGGGAATACAAACAAATATGAGCCTAGTTCATGCTGTGTTATGCACTACTTCTGAATTTGGACCAGCCTGCTCAGTTTCATTTACGTTAACAAGATACATACCGGGGTTTTCTTATGTAGTGTGTAATATCTCTTTGTTTCAAGCATACAAAGAGTGGGAGGAAAATCTTGTAATTCCAGAGGTTTGCTCTGTATGAGGCTTGACTACCCTATAATTAATCCTCTAGATAGACATAAAATCAGAGAATAGCACTGTTTCAGTATAGAGCAAAAAAAAAAAATCTATTGCATTTTATGAAAACTTGTCAAACAAACAATATATTCAGGAGTTAATGGGGCTTCTGTTTGCCCTTTAGGCAACTTTTTTGAGATAATTATTAAGATCCAGAGCCTGTTAGAGAAAGGTGATGGAACTTGCAGAGGGATGAGAAAGGTAAACAAACAGTGGGGGATAACAGAAAAAGAAAGATGTTAATTTTTTAAGACTTGCAGATGAGAGTTTTCAGATATCTGGAATGATGGACTTAAAAGATCAAAAACAATTAGTAAAACAAACCTACAACGTAACTGAAAGACACTTGAGACAGAGCTGCTAGAAACAGCTGTAAGACCACTATTTGGCAATAGTGGAGAACATTTGAATGAATGACACCTATGCTGTGTGATACAGAAGAATTCTCTCCTGAAATGAAAAATAAACCAAACCAAACCAAAACAATAAAAAACAGAGCAGCAGATAACAAAAGAATAAGCTGTTGTTCATTGTTTGGAATTATTATTTTAGTATTCTTGTGCACTGGGGAATTAAATTATTATCGAAGAAAGTGAAAAGAAGTAATCCCAATCTACCCAAACTGGAAATGGTCAGATTTATTACTGACATTTGCTAAATGATGGCTTTAAACCCTGGAATGCAGTGCTAGAAGTAACTACCTGTAATGATAATACTTTTACCTAAACACAATTGTACTTTAATGCTTGTTTAGTTGTGAATGAAATTAAAAACACTGCATCACCAAAATGAAAAGAAACTAAAAAAACAGTCTAATTGCTATCTGCTTAGAACCAACTGTTCAGAACAGATGGAAGCAAGCCTTGGAAAGGGGATGTTCTGAAATGGAGAATGAGGGAAAAGCCTTAAAAGTTTTCCTGGAGCAAAATATCCTATCTAGAATTAACCAAATATTTCATAGATGAAAAGTACACAACATTTTTATGAATGATTAATACATATATGGCCAAGCCAAAACAGCATTGTTAATTCCCATAAATGTGGCAATCAGAAAAATGGATTTGCAGGACTGGAATGGAAAAGCTTTCTTTAGGATGCCAAATAAGTGCTCAGGTTCCTGTTTTTTTCATGAGTTTCTGCCCAGAACATGATAGTTTTCCTGCATGCTCCTCTCTCCCTCTCAAGACATGTCACTCATTCTTTATCCGAGGTGGGCAAGACAGACTTCACTGTCACTCATATGACTTGGTGAAGAAGCACAGCCATCCTCATTTTGTTTGTTATCTGGTGCCAGGGATGTCATCTTGGTTTAGCAATGTTTGAGTCCCTTATTTGTGAATAAAAATAGTAACAACCTATTCCTCTTATCTTAAAACAACATTAAATACATCTTGGAGAGGTTCTGCTCTAGTGCAAGTCCTATCCTCTTGCTGACCCCACCTACAACAGCCTAATTCACTTCTCACAGTAGTGACAGATAAAAAAAGGTGGAAATAGATGATAGATAATTTCTTTTTTTTTTTTCACCAGACTTTGCTTAGTATCTTCTCAATGTTTAAGCTATATACTCTGACACATCTCTTTGCCCTAGGAATAATCTTTAATACTGTTTGGAAGCAAAAACATTGATTTAATAGGAAATTTTGCAATTCTGATATTGGAAGTACAATGAAGTTGATTTTTGCTCTAGATCAGGCAAAACCTAAAAAGTCAAAGCTATATTGTACACAAAATTATAATTCAAGGAACAAAAAGCCCACCTGTCAAAAATCTCTTTGAAGTCCTTTAGCTCAGGTCCTGAAAATATATTAAAATAATAAAGAAAGAATTTTGGTTCAAAATTTTATTTTTGGCAGAAAATATTAGCAATTGAAAATGTTGCCTCAGAAAAATAATTGACTTTGACCAATCACGTTTTTTGTAATGTATCAAAAGTTTTTTACTTCCATTTATCACCTGCAGTAATCAAAGAAGTAATTACAACATAGCCATTTACTACTGCATTTTAATTGCCTTTTCCTTGTTTGTTTGGGGTTTTTTTTCATTGTCACAAATCTCCTTTCTGTTGCACTGAGTTTCCAGCCATATCATCTATACTGTATCATCACTCTCCTTGGTCATTACAGGATCCTAGTAATAAAAAAGATTCAAGTGGAACCTTTGACATCATGGTTTAAATGTTGAAAAGGATTATGTGCATGATCATTCCAAAACTTCTTAAGGGAAAATTAATTGCAAACTGTCAAGAAGCATGTTTATGCAATACAGTTTGATTTATTTATTCGTTGGTCAACTCATTTGAAAGCCAAATCAGTCTTGGTTAGTTTGATAATTAATTAGCTTTACCATCAGTATACCTTCTATAAATACTACATAGTCTTATCTGTACATTACTTCCTTTTCTGCAAACATCATTACTTTAGACACAGCTTACAACATCCATAAGCTTCTATATTGGTTCATGTGAAAAATGTAATCTCACAGTTGTTTTTATTTTCCACCCTGCAGTGCTCTCAAAGCAATTTACTTGCAATTTACCAAGTTTTAAAAAGTAACCGCTTAACTACTCAGGGATCAATACCGAAGCGTCATGTTCGAGATACCCTACTGTCTATAGCAACAAAAATCCACTAACACCTTAAAGTATAGGAAAGCTATGGCATGATAATGCTTTTGTGTTTTTTCTCTAAACTATTATTGATTTTTACTATCTATCATATATTTCTTTCTATTTTCAAAGAGATACTAAACTTTTTGTTTATCTCTGCCTGTTAATGTATCAATTAATAAAATATTAATAAGCACACATGGATACACACAAAGGCACAGTGTATGCATGAAATCACTGATGGAATTGTTGATTAAAAAAAAAAAAGGGCAACAGACCAGAAAGCTTTCTAAAGTGATCAAGTAGTATCACTTTTTCATTTATCACTGCCAATAAAATTTACTGAAAGTGAATATATGGTAGCTGCTCAAGATTGCTTTCAATTGCTATATAGTGGAGATTACAGTTTGCATAGTTAAAAATACAGAATTGTATCATTAAAAACTCCATCCCTCTTTTTGCTCTGCTGAATAAACTATGTAACTGTTAGAAAAGGTGCAAGTTTCACTTGCTAAACTATATAATAGTTTTGTCAAATTCATATAAATTGTCAATGTGCATCCAATAACATAATTCACAGCATGTTTCATTCTTAATATATACATTTTTGTTCACAAATACTAAAATTCACATAGTAGCAATATCATCTACAAAGAGTATATCAGTACGGGTAGTCATATACATTGGCCATCTTTGGTCAATTTATGCTGTGCTACTTCGGAAATCTGGCCCTAAATTAGCCAGTTTAATGAGGCTATCTTTCCAATCTCAAGGCAAATAATTCCTTCTCTTGCCTGTTCCTGACTTCCACTACTGGTTATAAACAGTCTTTTCATAATCTCTAAACTATTTTGGCACATACATAAAATTTGCTTTATTGGCTTATTGACTCTATCCCACTGAATACACACACGAATCTCTGGTACTACCTTTTCTGTCACATGTAATGGACACAAGAAATAGATACTATAGTTAAGACTAAATTTTAGATTTTATTTCAAGTAACATTTCTTTTCCTGTTAACTTTTATCTTCAGAACAAATTGGGAAAACAAACTTGTTCAGAATTTACTCTTTCACTTTTTCATTTGGCTTTCAATTTTTTCTGCAAATTGACTCAGTTATTTTCATGTATACAGAAAAAATCATTATCTAAAAACCTTTTTCTATATCTGTCTATCTGAAATGTTCTGCAGAAATTCTTGGTCTGACTAAAAGTACTCAGTTTGTGTCTACTTCTTATACAATTCTGAGGAACTCTACCATTTTTAAGAAAACTAATTCAGCATATCTAAATTTAGAAGCATTTACAGAGGGAAAAAAAAATTCTATAAAATTCTCTCTTTCAATTAATCCAATCATTTCAGTCAGGAAGTATTGGACTTTGTCAACTAAATTTGTTATGTTAATTTGTCAGTCTCAGAAAGATTTTAAAACAAAACATGTATGAAAAAACACTGAGTAAATTGCATTGTGTCCCTTATAGTCACACTTATTTTTATCACATATGTTTGAGTTCAGAGACTATTACAGCAAATTTAAGGCTGAATCAGAGTATCACTCATGATATGTTTCAAACACTTAAAAAATTATTGCTTTTACACTACTGGTTTCCAATCTTCACTAACTGTCTGAGAGAGAACTTCCAATTTGCTTCAAAGCAAGTGAAACAGGTAAGACTAAAACTACCCTAAATCATGTCTCCCACACAGAAGACATTCACAATAAAAAACAAGACAATGACAGAGATTGCATGTACAGAGGCTAAATTAGATTAGATTGATAAACAGATTGAATCTTTCTCTTAGCACTAATATAATTGACCTGCTAATAATGGGAGACACACGATAAATATCTCAAATATTCACCCAATGAAAGGCGGGGGAATACAATTATAACAAGAGAATGTAAATTTATTTACTACTTGTTTTGTCACCAGGACTGCATAGGAAAGCTAGACAAAGTCAAAAGAATGTATTCTCTCTTATGGATGCCCAACTCAAAAGGACAAGCAAAAGTAGAGCCAAAGGCAATATCTTAAAAGAAATAAATTAAAAACACCTAAGTGACTTCCTACTGTAGTTGATATTAACCCAGGAGAATTTCTAAAATGTGTTGATTGTACAGAGATCATTAATTTCTCTAGCAACTGTCAGACATCTACTAGATAAAACTAACCATAAATTTGAGTTACATTTTTGTCAAACATTTGTATTCTCAAATCATAACCAAAACTTCCCAGAAACTGATTTTCTCTTTCCTTTATTCCCCATTTCTGCAAACCAGGATGTTAATTAATAGAGTGATCTATTTCTGCCAACACCTGTACACACAATATGTACAAAGTACGCATTCATATATACGTTTAATGAATTAACACATGGTCAAAAAGAAGGAAACAAATCAAAAAATAAATATATAATTTTCACAAATAAAGAAAGAGAGTAGTGGGATGCCAGTTGTTCAATGACTTCATAAAGGATACAGAAACAAGGATAAAAATTAAACGGCAAAGTCTCTTTTGCACAATTTTAAGTCATTGGTTATCAAAGCTGACTATCAAAAACTGTAAAGGGTCTGAATGACTGAGAAATAAAACAGCAAATAAAATTCAGGGATGATAGATTTTAATACACAAGAAAAAAAAATCACAGTTAATGTGTGCCTGTAGTTAGTGTCCCCTGACAAGAGATGATAGATAGATCATCTCTGGAAACATGTTCAAAAAGTTAAGTGAGGTGTAAGGATTTAGCAGGAAAGATCAGGAAAATATGGGATACCATTATATAGAGCATTAATATGCCCCTGTCTTGAATACTACATGCAGTTATGATCTCTATATGAAAAGGAAACAAACAGAAATAGAAAAAGAAATAGAGAGAGGCCAAAAGAACTGTCAGAAATGTGGAATAACTCCATAGAAGGAAAGAGTAAATAAACTTCGAGATTTTTTAGAAAAGAGATGGGAAACGGAATGACATATGTCTCCCAAATCATGAATGACTGGGAGAACGTACATAGGAGATGATATCTGCTTTGACCTTCCTCCGATTACTTAATTTGATGTCACCTAAGTCATTGTACTAGAAGAGACAGTAAAACAAACGAACCAACCAACACATCCCTGCTCACCAGCCCATTAACACTTATTTTCATAGTTATCTACCATATGGCTTATCTCCAACCCCACGAAACCCAGACTGGAGTGTCTTAGCCTACTTTGTCATGACTCATTAGGAAGATAATCCTTATCTTCAAGTATGTCCTTATCAGAACTCTGGATCTTCCAGTTTTAAAATTGTTTGTTTGTTTCTTTTGGTTTGTTTTTTTGTTTTTTTTTTTGCGATGTTTTTTGGTTGTGGGTTTGTTTGGGTTTTTTTTTCCAGATAGGGAAGAAATCAGAATTACCAAAAATATTCAAGATGTGAGGAAACAGTGCTGTCTTCTATTTTGTTTTCTGTTTGTTCATTAATAATTCCTAAATTGCTCTATTTGTTCACTTTCTTGTACTCTTTTCTCCAGCATCTGCCAGTGAACAGAGAAGCACTCCATCTAAATGATGGAAAGAGGGTACAGGGCTACATGAGCCTTTGATTTGGTGCCACATATTATGCACATTCAAACAGTGAAAATGTAAATTATTACTAGCTATTTAGGATAGCTGAGATCACTGAGAAACAGTATCACAAATAAATCCTACGAGATTATAAGAAATATTTCACTGATTACAGCATTGACAAAGGAGAGCTAAGCACCTACATGGAGCAATTATTTTCCTTCAGAAAAACTGTTTATCATGCTGAATATTTAAAAAATTGGTGCAGTAAACTTGTAAGTAGGAAAAACTTTCATATTGTTTTACAGTTTTATTCATGAAAACATGGGTCAACAGTAGAATGGCTGAAACAAGACAAGGTTTTTGTTGCTGTATTTATTAAGTCTATCATCCCAAGGATTCCCCAAGCTAGGATCTTATTTGATGCAAGAAATAAACAGCAAAAATTAGGAAGTTAAAGGAACCAACTGTCTTTTGTGCATCTTAATTCTGCTATGCAAATAACAGTCTTACCTGTATTCCTTCTTATAGTTAGAGGAAGGAGTTTGAGAGAGAAGGTAGGTGAAGAATGATAAGTGAAATCTTAAATATGTAAAATGCATTTTGTTTTTAAATTACCACTAAGAGATAGAGTGAAGAACTTGTTTATTCATTTCTGAGACGAACAGAAATTCAGGATACACAGAATTCATATGTTCATAGAAATCATGGACAGATATCCATTTGGCACAGCATGTGTAATTCTGAGAACCATATTTTATAACAGAAAGCAATATTTTCATATCAATAACTGAGTTGTAGTGGGGTGCAACACCACTACACTATAACCGAATGCCATTATCCATATTTAGTATGTCAGTTACTTGTGAATTGTTTTTTATTGTTATAACTTGGTTTTTGAAGATGCAAAACTTTCGTTTTGGAAAATACTTAATTCTGCACTGCCTCAAAGGAAATACTATTTTAGGCTCTACTGACATGTTACCAAAAAACAGGCAGTAATGCTGGCCTGTTAAGATGCCACATCCATTTAAGAAAACTTTCTATGTCCAGGCACCCTAAGACATAGCAATCCAGGTTGCATAAGAATGTGCAACCATTACCTGCACAATGACTTTCAGATTTTTTTCCAAATCCTAAGTATTCTGTATTTGGATTATTGTCAATCTTGCAAACAGGCTTGTTGAGATCATACCCTAGAAAGCTAAGGTCCTCAATTCCCTTCTGTGCTATGAAGTCAAAAAAGAAATTTTCAGGAAAAAAGAATGTAAAATTAGGCTGCTCTTAGAATCTGGTTTGCACTGTGAAGTAAGTGGAGCTGATTTACAGAACTTGGTTGTTTTATTTGTTTTTCTTAATTTTTACCTCTACCAAATATTTAGAGACCATTATTAGATGTCTGAAATGAGCTGTAAGAAAAACAATACATTTCAAGGCTTCTGCTACTGTATAATCATTATTTGTGATTCCAGAAGGTCCATAAGAAATCAGATTTTACAGGCTAAACAATGTGTTTATTTCTTTATTTATTTATTAACTTTGAGAACACTTATTATTTGTCAAGCATCCTTTTTAGAACATGGACAATAAAACTGAACTTATTATTGCAAAAACTTTCATAGTAATCATAGAATCATAGAATCATTTAGGTTGGAAAAGACCCTTAAGATCATCAAGTCCAACTATAAACCTAATGCTGCCAAGACCACCACTAAACCATGTCCCTAAGCACCACATCTACACGTCTTTTAAACACCTCCAGGGATGGTGACTCAACCACTTCCCTGGGTAGCTTGTTCCAAGGCCTGACCACTCTTTCAGTAAAGAAATTTTTCCTAATATCCAATCTAAACTCCCTTGGCGCAAATTGAGGACATTTCCTCTCGTCCTATCTACTTGGGAGAAGAGATCGACCACCACCTCGCTACAACCTCCTTTCAGGTAGTTGTAGAGCACGATGAGGTCTCCCCTCAGCCTCCTCTTCTCCAGGCTAAACAGCCCCAGTTCCCTCAGCTGCTCCTTATAAGACTTGTGCTCCAGGCCCTTCACCAGCTTCGTTGCCCTTCTCTGGACATGCTCCAGCACCTCCATGTCCTTCTTGTAGTGAGGGGCCCAAAACTGAACACAGTATTCGAGGTGCGGCCTCACCAGTGCCGAGTACAGGGGCACGATCACCTCCCTGCTCCTGCTGGCCACACTATTTCTGATACAGGCCAGGATGCCGTTGGCCTTCTTGGCCACCAGGACACACTGCCGACTCATGTTCAGCCAAAACTGAACTTGTAATAATAATGTCACTGAAGTTGTAATACCCTTGTCACCTTCTACTTTGTGTTCACATCATGGATCACAATTTTTCATTTTCTAACAAGTTATCTAGCATAAAACACTAAAGGACACCACATCCCTTTTAAAGCTACAATTTTCCTCTCCTTCATCCTATAGTCCTTTTCCTAGGCATAATACCTGTGACAGTATATGAATTTTTGCTGGTTTTCTGTAAACTCTGAAAAATAATCTGGGATTTATGAAGATAAAAGTGGGTTAGTTTTTTAAGCAAGATTTCTCTGCAGATTTAGAATCCTACCAATTTCTGTCATCTGTAACTTTTACTGTCAATTATTTTATTTATACTTCCAAACTATTAACAAAAATAACATGCTGAAAATGGATTTCTGATTAGTCTGCCAGGATGCTCTGGCTGAATGATGATTCCCTACATGCTTCTATTTTCAGATCTATTTATTAGATTAAAAAATAATTATTAAAAGTATATATCATTTTATGGTGATTATACTCATTGTTTTTTATCAGAATGCTGCATAATACTTAACTAAATACTTTATAAACCAAGAAAAGTACATATAAACAGAAACACTGCTGAAAATAAATTTTTATTCAGTGAAGCAAAACATCAAATTTGTTCGCTATCCTTAAAAATGTGATGATTGATATTGCGGGATATTATTTTTTAATTCCCTCTGAAAATCAACATATATTTGGTTTTCTTTGGCTCAATATCATGTACATAGATGCCAGTTAAATTGAATTATACTGTTAATTGTTTCCCTAGCATTTTGCAGCTCATCAGATTCACATCTCAATCCCTACATTTGTAAAAAAACAACCTTTACCTGATTTTCCTAACTGTGGACGAGGACTAATTATTTTAACTATTATAATAAAAGTCCATTAAAAGGTATATGAGCAATAGCTTTTGATGTCTAGAGGATAGATTTAATATTTACTGGACTACACAGTTATTATTATTGTGTACACATAATTATTTTTACAGGTCTTTTCTGGGAGTTGCTGAGTACAGAGTAAATTAATCTGATTTGCTCTTCACCACATTCCTATAGAAACACAGATATTTATTATTTAACATACTTCATGTACATTTCAGCTCTTGGATGCTGTGCTCTGCTAAACCTCTAGAAATCAACCATCTACCCTTTTCTAAGGAAATCTATCTTCCAACAGGCTGATCACCCACTCCTTGACAGAAGCTGTGCGCTAATCAGCTTGTCATTACGAAGGCCAGCAGAGGTCACAGTGCAATCCTCTGCCATTGTTAACATAGGAATTGCTGTTGGGAAAGTCAGCTGTCCCAAGTAGTCACAGTGAAGTGCTGGGTAGGAAAAGGCACAGCAGTTTAAGATACTGGCCAGTACAAATATGTTAGCTACCACCTCTGAATTGAACTGCATAAGTGTTTTTCTAAACCTCGGCTTTCAAATGCTACTAAATGTTGTTATATATTGTTACTAAGCCTTCATGCTTGTGACATTTTGGGATGGCTGAAGGTAGTTAAGACCATAATGTTTTACTTTCATTACTTCATCAGTCACCAGGAGTCAAGGCCAAGTGGACAGTCCCCTAACCCAGGATCTGAACTCTGATGATACATGGCTGTGGCTCCTTACATGCTGGGTCCTTGCAGGCTTTTTATGTGGAGCACATGCTGTATAAAATGCTAGACAGGCTGGCTGTATGGATCAGCATACGGGAGCCAACAGGCCAGGGCATCCCCTAGTTGGATCAATAACTTAAGCATCAATTCAGCACTGTGACTCTCTCCCCAGCTATGTCCTGTGTTCTTCAGAATATTAGAATATGTATGACAGCCTTAAATGAAGGTAACTTCTGGAAGAATCCCCCTGCAAAAGATACAGTATGGATGATGCTTACGGCTTTCTGCATATGGACTGCAGAAAATAACTCTGGATGTGGAGCAATCTGGTTTTGCAAAGTCTATCTCCCTTCCTCCTCATAACTAGACTCTTCCAGGTTGATGCAGGTGGAACTAGCCACACCACTGGACAACGTTTCTCTGTGAGCAAAGCAGCAGTCAGTAACATTGAAATTCAAGTGTTACTGGGCAGCGTTAGCAGAAAAATTTTAGATGACTGGGGAATTTGGGGAAAAAAAAGAAAATCAACACTGAAGGCAACAGTGTTTTGAGGATCTAAAATTTGAATTTAAATGTTTAAACTGTTTCACAGACAAAACTACATGCATGCAACTTGTTCTTGGTAACTAGGTGAAGAAGGGAACAGATTTTGAATCTCAACTTCCTCCTAAGTCAGAATCCTAATCCTATCCATCTCAATTAAGCAATACGCTTTGATTTCAGTAGTGTTGTTTAGATTTTCATTTGCATAACTGTCATAGACATTTATAACCATAATTTCAATACACTGTATTCCCTCTCTATTTTCTTCTGGGCTGGGGAGGCTGGATTTCTTTTTAGAGATGAAGAATGAAAAAGCCTAGATATGTTATTTTTTGTATAGAAGCTAAAGAAAAATTGTGGTCATTTGTCGTGGTTTAACCTGGCAGCAGCCAAATACCACGCAGCCGCTCACTCACCCCCCCTGCCGGGTGGGATGGGGGAGAGAATCAGAAGGGTAAAAGTGAGAAAAACTCGTGGGTTGAGATAAAGACAGTTTAATAGGGAAAGCAAAAGCCGCGCACACAAGCAAAGCAAAGCAAGGAATTCATTCACCACTTCCCATTGGCAGGCAGGTGTTCAGCCATCGCCAGGAAAGCAGGGCTCCATCACGCGTAACGGTTACTTGGGAAGACACACGCCATCACTCCGAACATCCCCCCTCCTTCTTCTTCACCCAGCCTTATATGCTGAGCATGACGTCATATGGTATGGAATAGCCTATTGGCCAGCTGGGCCAGCCGCCCTGGCCACACTCCCTCCCAGCCCCCTGCACATCTGGCAGGGCATGGGAAGATGAAAAGTCCTTGACTAGCGTAAACAATACCTAGCAACAACCAAAACATCAGCGTGTCATCAACATTATTCTCACACTACATCCAAAACACAGCACTATACCAGTTAATAGGAAGAAAATCAACTCCATCCCAGCCAAAACCAGGACAGTATCCACCCCTTATTCCATACCATTTACATCATGCTCAGGTCCCACACTATCCAATACATTCTCATTACCCACCATCCCCCTTCCCATCATTTGATATAATACACAGATATCATTCCCTTAGTCTATGGACCACCCCTGTAAAATGTCCATAAAATATCCATAAATGTCCACAAAATGTCCACTGCGTTCATTTAGTCAATGACTTCGGGCTCCATCTGTTATGGTGGTCACTCAGGTCAGCAGAGATGCTGTGTTGCATGGAGTTACTGGGCACCAAAGCCGGCTCAGGTCGGGTCACTGCTGCACTTGCGCTGCTTCTTGTAAAGTTTGTCCTCCGTTGGTTCAGGTGGTTCCTGCTATAGTAATTCCTATAACATGCAACTCAAATCATGGGTTACAACAATTTAAAGGTATATCCATTACAATCTCCACCCCTGGTCCCTTTGGGCCAGATCATAGGGTTTAACATTGCAATGAACTCCTCCCCTTGCCTCTGCTCCGGCTTGGATTTATCCACAGACTGCAGTCCCTTAGGGTGTACCTGCTCCAAGTGGAGCCTTACCTATGAGCCACAGTCTCTCCAGAGGTATACCTGCTGCGGCACAGACTTGTCCACAGCCACAGTCGCTTCAAGGTGCACCAGTTCCAGTGTGGCCTTATCCATGGGCCACAGTCCCTTCAGAAGTAAACCTGCTCTAACATGGCCTTACCCATGGCTGCAATCTCTCCAGGGGTGTACCTCCCCTGTTGGGGCTTGCTTGCCTTGGGAGGGAGTGTGGCCAGGGCGGCTGGCCCAGCTGGCCAATAGGCTATTCCATACCATATGACGTCATGCTCAGCATATAAGGCTGGGTGAAGAAGAAGGAGGGGGGATGTTCGGAGTGATGGCGTGTGTCTTCCCAAGTAACCGTTACGCGTGATGGAGCCCTGCTTTCCTGGCGATGGCTGAACACCTGCCTGCCAATGGGAAGTGGTGAATGAATTCCTTGCTTTGCTTTGCTTGTGTGCGCGGCTTTTGCTTTCCCTATTAAACTGTCTTTATCTCAACCCACGAGTTTTTCTCACTTTTACCCTTCTGATTCTCTCCCCCATCCCACCCGGCAGGGGGGGTGAGCGAGCGGCTGCGTGGTATTTGGCTGCTGCCAGGTTAAACCACGACATCATTCTAAATGTTTCTGGTTTTTTCTCCCTTTTTTTCTTCTTCTTCTTTTTTTTTTTTTTTTTAATTTGGATTTGAAAGCTACCATAACATCTAAAAATTGCTGCATGATGCAGAGGTACTTTCACATGGTCATGTTTTGACAATAAAAGGAAGAAAGCCATTAAAAGGAAACAAGAAGTAAGAAAAAATAAAAGGCATTTAATCAACACAGTTTTCTGTAAGGAAGTCCATTAGGAAACTTTATTCTTGTGTTTTTAGTATAGCATAAATTGAACTGTGTGATGACAGGCAATTCTGAACAGGGCTGAGGGCAGATGATGCCTTTGCCTGTCTAAACTTTCAGAGCTTCATTGGTTCTGCTTTTTCCAGTTTAAACTTCCAGAGTAATTTATCCCCAACAAAAATTATATCCATCAGCACAGGGAATCGCCTAATCTCACCAGTAGGATGTATTACTGTTTTAAATACTCACTATCTAACTTTGGAATATAAAAACTGTTTTTCTCCTTTGTTTTAGCTAGCGTATGTTTATATGTGCTTATGCAATATTTGGAGAAGTATACATTTACTTGTAGAACCTGTGGACATTGAAAATAAATTGGTGTGTATGGTAAGTGACAACAGAAAAGCATGTAATTATTTATAATATGGATTATTCAAATGATTTCATTAGTTAACAAGTATTATGATGCTTTCCTTTGGTGAAGAGGAAGACATATTTCCAATTTCCTCCTATTGCATTACTAGTTAGGTAAAGCTGGGAATTAAAAGTGTGCAGAGGGAGTGATTGGGACAGGGGAGGGCTTTCCTTCCATTCCCTCTCTGAGAGACAGAAGACAGAGACAACCACTCTTTCATTTGTTTACTTGCTTTACATATTATAGAAGCAAAAACCATAATAACTTTTAGATGTTAATGACCAAATTTGAAATCACAAAAAAATTTACTGTTAGGACTCCACAAAGCCAAGTGAATGCATTGCTGCAAGCATAACTATGAATGAACAATTACGTGTCTGTTACTATTCTTTCTATTTGGCATTTCATGTACCACTCTCTGAGAAATGATCAGCATCAAAGAGAAAAGCAGACACTACTTGGCATATAAACCATAAATACGTACTATAATACACCACTTCATTTCCTGTGCCAAAAGAAAACGGAAAATTATTCCTGTTTTGTACACTACACACATTATTGATAGCAATATTGCCGATAAAATATTCCAGATTTAGCAACAGCACACAAACGCAAACACTGTCATCCCGAGGCTGGAAGTGCTTTAGAAAGACAGGCAAGCATTTATTTCCATTTTGAACACGAACAAGCAAAGACCAAATGTATTAAGCAGTCTGTGTAACGTCACATGAATCAGTCACAGAATCTGGGCTTGTGACTCCTAAACATATACTTATTCATTAGCTCATGGATTTCTTGTCAGTGTCTTGAGCTTCTAAAGTATTCATCCTTTCCCTACCACTCTACATCTCCATCTTTTATACTGTAATCCTATCAATTTTCATTATCCTACAGCGTGACCATGTCAACTTTCAGATTAAAACTCTCTAAGTACAGGATTATGAAGTAGTTCTTGCTGATGTAGCTCTTTTCTTTTCTGTTCTTTTTAAAGTTTTTTTATAAATATATGCTTGTAATATACCCTTCTTCTCATAGCTGTGGGTGTTCTTTACATTTTCTCCTGTTCTGTGCTAGCATACTGCTGAGGTACTTTCTTCCAGAGGTGGCTGTTTCTCAAATGCTGACCCCACATTTATATAAAGTTTAGAAATCTTTCAATATGCAACTTGTAATAAGTTATATCTGAGAGGGGTATTATTTCTCACAGGTAGAGTCATTTCAGCAGAGAATTTTAAAAACTTAAGTGTAACTTGATATTCATTCTCTATTTTATTCTTCATTCTTCTAAATGACCTGTAAGAAATGATACTCCCCTCACATCTTAAAGTCCAAAGACAACCAAGAACTTGGAAGACCACAAAGTTCGTAATTATAATTTTCATCAAATGCCGGACGTGAAAGGGGGTGGCTATCAATAAAATGTCTATTTGTGATGCTGTACATGTTTTCAGAAGAGCAAAAATGGATAGCAGTTAGCAGGAAGTGTTTTTAAAGAAAAAGCAAATATAGAGCACAGAAAAGCAAATGAAAAAAGAGAAAATGATTTTTTAATTAAAAAAGCAATGAAATGCATTAAATGTAACTAAATTTATCTTTTTAAATTAAATTTCTGATAATTATTTTCATCAAGAGAAAACCATTAGTATAATGAAATAGTTTTTTCAGTGCATTTTTAAAAAGGAATCTCAATATTATAAGTCAGTATATTAATTATGATTGGAACAGATAAAAAGTTTCAAAATAAAGATATTAGCACTCATTATAAGAAGATTTACTACTTTTTTTTTTTTTTTTTAATTATTAGAAAATATATGGCATTGACTGCCCATGAATTTAGGCTTCTAATGAAATGCTTGGGTTACCCTTTGATTTTATGGACACATATTTCAGAAGCAACAATATTTATAAGATGGTGGCAGTTGTACAACCAATTATGCTGACAACATTTAATCATGATAACGCCTGCACATATAGAACAATTTAGAAAGAAATGGAAATGTAGTCAATAAGCCAACATAGAACCGGAAAGACTAGTGTTCTGCCAGAGAATTACTAAGGCATCAACAGCTTCTATAACACTTCTAATGAGAAGCAGCACCTGAACAGGAAACAAACTCTTTGCAAACGTCTATAGGATACATCCCTTAAGAAGTGATTTTAAATTCCACAGTAATTATCAATAAAGTGTACCAGTGTTCAGTAACTAACTCTGCTGTCTTTTTATATTACTACACCCGTCTCTATTGACCTTTTTTCTTTGTTACATGGAAAATTTAAGATTTTTTTAAAGCCTTTTATGTATTTACAAAATTAAACTCTGAAAAAAAGAAAGGGTCATACACTGACAGGTAGAAATCAATGCTGCAAACTAGGTTGTAGATACAGTCATTATTCTTACTAGTGGAGGAAGGATGCAGAAAAAAGAAAATTTTAAATAAAATCATGGCTTAATTGAGAGAAAAGTTGAGCTTTTATGGTAACTTTACCAGGGACAGAATTTCACTGCATTCATTCAATTTAGTAATTTGCTTTTGTTAAGATGTATTCCTTAATGTTTATCACTTACATGCCATATTCCTTATGGAAACAGTCTTAGCTACGAATCTTCAAAGTATTGAAATGCTTTCTATGATCACATTTTCAAAGTGCCCTGTAGGTAGTGGAATTTAATACAAACACACCCCAAAAGCGGACAACAGCTGAAGTGAAATTTTCAGGAAGAGTCTGGAGAGACATCTGGACTGTTGTGAAAAAGCAGAGCTCAAAATCAAGGTTCATGATTAAAGCAAAAGGTTGCAGATAGAAGCAAGCCAATCCTGGTTACTTCATTTCTTTGCATAATACAAAATCACTAATTAGTATAAAATCAAGGAAATATTAGCTGCTGATATTACTGACCAGTGCATCTTGCCATAACGTATAATGAAGATCCATTAGGGTTAATGATCTCTACAGAGCTCACATATTGGAGTTTACAGAATTTTTTCTTAGAAATCATTACCTATTGACAATCATAGAGTCACATTAGATTACTCAAGAACAAAGACAAGGAGGGGTGACCCGTCTTATGTGCCCCCGCTGGTCTTTCCTGTTTGACATCCCCCCCCAAGCAGGTTTCATTGCCTGCTGTCCAAAGCCTCTGTTCTCCTGAATGGGGAGAACTAACTGACCTATGGTTTCTGCCAGAATGAGCGGCAGGGTCACTGAGCAGACGGTGAGCCTAGGGAAGGATTAGTCTCTTACAGAACTCCCTGTGAGAATGCAGGAGCAGAAAGTAGAAGCCAGTATCGTGTCCAGTACAGAAAATTTGGTACCATCTTTGCCTTAACATATTGAAGCAAAATGCTCAATTTAGTTTTCAACCTTGTATTGAAAACAAATTTTTCTTTTGTCACGAAGTATTCCATTAAGTAGTAGGTAATAGTTCACAATGTCACATATATATATAGGCACTTACAATGGATTCGAACAGTACTGTTTGGCTTGTTTTCAGATTTCTTTGCACTATGGGTTGATATAAAACACTCAAACACATTCCTTAACCGTCTACAAGCTCCCAATTTCACTGTTGAGAATACCGCCTTGCTTTTATCACGCAGCTTCAGAAAATTACACCTTTGACTATAAATTGCACCCTTAAAGAAATGCACTGAATAGTGAATCTCTATTCCAAATGCACTCTTCTGAGGTGTATAGATTTACCTTATTATGCAGCATAAATGATTAAAATGAATTGATTATAAAGCTGCTGCCCATTCTTAGGTTTCAAATGCTTGCAATAAATAGGTTCAAGTTTCCTCTGACTTAAAAACTGCTGATAAAGAGCACACTTGATAAAGAGCACACCCAAAAGCTAACTTGGAATTTTAAACATAAGAGAGTGACTGAGTAACAGGGAGTGGACTTGGGAGAAAAAAAAAAAAAAAGGGGAGTTGGGGTGGGGTGACTGATTTGCTTCAGGGTCCCTCACTCATATTTCAGTTTTATTTTATTTATTATTATTAAAATTATTATATATTATTAAATCTGTCCCAAAATAACAAGTTACTATAGACAGCATGGGACAATTTTGAAAACATGGCTTGATGAATGGGTACCAAGTCTGTCTTTGTGATGTGTTTCCAAGAGCAGTGATAGAAAAGTTTGTGTCTATAAACTAAATCAGTGTCATATATTATTTTCTTCTACAAAAATGTGAAATCCTTCCTATTTTGCTTTATGCTTTCCCCAAGGAATAAAGCAACAATCCCAAACTCTTTGTCAGTACGTAAGATGCTATTCTCAAATATATCTAATGAATTTAGGGGAGCAAATCCTGGAGCAGTTCAGCAGAACTTATGCTGCTGAGTTAGATGTCACTGAAAATCCAATCTCAGCCCATAATTAGGAAAGATGGGAGATTTGAAAGAGAAAGCAAATTGACCTGTTAAAGTTGCTATGAACTCCCAGGACCAAACATGAAGACAACTGGTCTAACGACAGCAAAAGACTATACCTATTGGAGGTTTTAAAATAGTAAGATAAGGATGCCCAAATGTCTCTTATTGAAGACAAATAAAAGACTTCAATTCCTAATTTCAAAGGATATGGAGAAACCTACAGTCTAAAGAGCCATCATGCATTTAATGCCCTTAAAGGAAGGGGACTGAAAATAGCTCTGTCCAAAAAAAGAAATAATTACATCAGTATAATAGTAAAGACTCATTTATCTCTTTTGTCATTCTACTTAATTTTGTGACCCTTAAAAAAACCCAAATAAATGAATAAAAAAAATACCACTACCACCACCACCAAAAAGGCATTAAATGGGAACTGTGTCTGTTCTTGTGTTGAAAGCATACCTAGCAAAATAAGTCTATTTTTTCCAGTCTTAAATAATAAGAACTCTCAGTCATTACACTAAATATTAATTTAGTGCTTTCCAATGGTTAATCCAGAGGAGGGAAAAGGAAGGCCACCACTGGTAACCTCTAGTCATCCATCTCCTCCAGCAAATGAAAACAGAACTTCCAAATAAAAAGCAAATATATATCAAACACCGGCATTCACTATAGGGATTCAGGACTATATCCTTAAAATCATTATGTTGAAGGAGCATTCCTAAATTTTGCAATAATTGCAGGCTTGAAATGCACGTTACAATACAATGAAAGAATGAGAACAAAATAATGCTAGAGACAATGTCTCTATCTCGATTGCAATCTAGTTGAGAATACAGATTCTAGTAAATTTTTAAAAAAGTCAACACATCAATCAATGTGGGAGACAAAATAAGGAGATTGCTTTGTGCTACTACTGGCTGACATTCAGCTAGTCACTAGTGCAAAACCAAAAAGGTCTTACAGTAAATTTGTCTGTGGGAGACTCTCCCTCCTATTACACAACTCAGTGGGTGCATGTCATGGCAACAGAGAGATAATATATCTCTCATTCTTGTTTGGTAGATTCAGTCAGCCTGGAAAGACAATAAAATGTTCAATCCACTCTCCACGTGTCAGTGCCAGTGTCATGTGTCATTGTCACTGCCATGTGTCACCTGCTTAACTTAAACACTAATACCAAAGTGTCGTAGTGACTAGGACACTTTCTTATATCGGATGACTTATATGTATGTCACCTGATATAAAAACCATTTACGTTAGGGTTGACTAAGGTTCCTCACTGTGAATTTAAGGCCCTGTTCCATGGCAATATCTGAACCACTCACATTCTCCTTTAGGAACTATCTTATGTTGCTCAAAAACAGAAAACTCAAGTAGATACTGCTGTTAGAAAATGTGGGTTCATGTTTTACCTTAAAGAGGGATGCAGTTACTCGGTGAGCTATAGATACAGTTTTTCTCACTTTCTCCCTTTGAGTCAGCAAATTATTCATACTCAGTCAAGCAGTTCCAACAAGAAAGCTCAGCCCTGTACACGCACCAGTTAAGAAATCAGGTCCTCACCTGGAGTAAGGATTCAACATCCTTCCAAAATGTGACAGCTGTGTTCCGTATCTCAGGCAAGTAGCAACCACTTGGCTACAAGCA
Organism: Calonectris borealis; assembly: GCF_964195595.1. Lineage (NCBI taxonomy): Eukaryota > Metazoa > Chordata > Aves > Procellariiformes > Procellariidae > Calonectris > Calonectris borealis. Next base: position 91,148,598 of record NC_134313.1, on the reverse strand, counting down.
ATTTGCAGTTCTAGTCTACCCTGCTTCCTCCTTTTACCTGATCACCTCAGCTCTCAGAGAAGGCTCAAACCTCAAATTCCTTATTTTGTTTTTTTTTTTTTTTTAAAAGGTCAGTTTAATCATCTAAATGAATCTAGGCTTGAAATGCAGAGAATAGGAGTGGAATATAAGGTTTTCCTCAGAATCTCTTTTTGGGGATACCTAACTGCCCTAAATCTGGCTTTTTATCTAAAAACCAAGAATATACTGTTTACCGGTGACTCTGGAAACTTGCTGCCCTACCTCAACACTGAAACGCCCTAGTATTTGGCTTTAGTCATTTTGCATTTACGTTTCTGATCTGTGAAACAGAGATCAAAAGACTTTCTAATTTAACAGTTTTGAAGGAAGTTAATTCTCTAAATTTGCATCTGTCAGAGGCCCAAACACTCTGGTAGAAGCACTAAAATAAACAAAGATAGTAACAAGTGGTTTTGTTTCCATTGCATCCAAAATACAGTAAACCAGAAATCTCCGCTAATTGGGGATGGGGTTATCAACCAGCACACTAAAACACAGACTGTTGTGATTATTTCCTTTAGGAAGAGAAGGCATGTGGTAAGTGCTTTAGTAGATCATAGCCTGTTTCCAACAAGCACAACTTCAGAAAATACTGAACAGGTAAATTAAAAAGCATCCTTTCCAAAGCCAATTACACTGCTCTTTATTGGGAACATCACAGACCCCCTTGCATTACAGCTTCCTCTAAGGTGGCTAAGAGTAACCTGCTCAGTGATAGTTCTGCTGCTCTTGGAAGGACTTAACCCATTGGCTCTGCAGACTCATTTGGATGTAGCTATGTTGCATGTTTGCAGATACAATTGTCCAATCCTTTTAATGAATTGCCACACATTTAACCACTATACAAGCTTTGTTTTGTAGAATCTGATATTTTAAATAATCATCCAAATGACAAATTTTTCAAATTACTCTTTCTATATAGGTACTAATACGTCTAGAGAATGTCTTTGGCAAAGCAGACTGGAGATATTTGTTTTTCATGCTGCAGTGCCTGGGCTAAAAACTGTAATTACACAATGACCTTAATCCACTTCCTCTCCCATTCAGATGAGCGGCTTAAATTCAAAATGATTTCATCTTCCCATAGCAACCAGCAATCGTGCCTATTGTACCTACTGCTTTTTCGATTGTATAATTAAATCACTGGCTGTGATGCAATACAGTGATTCAAATACACAAAGCATAAATAGATGGGCATGGTACACAGCACATGGTCAGTCCGTGCAGACCACCCACAAATCAATTTGTCTTTAAGGAAAAAGATAAAAAAGCAAATGCTTATGCCTAAAGCACTGTATTCAAGACAAAGAACAACTAAAAAAAAAAAAAATAATAATAAATGTGCTGCCTGAATCACCTTCTGCTATTAAGGAAACTAAGCAAATAAGATAAATCAATAACAAACAGCAAAACAAGCTGTAAAATGTTTTGTGATAGCTGAATTTCTTATAGTGACCTCTTTCCATTTCCTGAGGGAAATACCTGCCCTTGAAGTCAAACCTATCTTAGAAACTTTTATTAGAAACTTACCTGCCTTGTTTAGGTACATCTATATCAAAATGCCCAGTCATCTAGGTCTAAATTATCACTTTTATAAATTAAATACATCATGCATACATATCATATACACAGGTGAACGGGTGGATGGGATAAATATGCCAGCTATCTAGAACTCTTTTTAAAGCCCTGATGTCCCATGGATCCAAACCCAGGGCAGAGCCTTTTTATCCATCTAGAAAATCCATCAGCACTCACAATTTCCATCAGGGACAAGCAGCTTAATTTGATCTCTGGCTACAATGTCACTTTTGAACAATGAAGGCCAGCAGGAGTTTTAGGTATTTCATATAAAGTTGAACTGAGCAGAACACAAACATCTACTGGAAAAAATATTTTAAACTCTTAAACAGACAAGCAGTTATTATCACGAACCATAAATGACACAGCTGGAACTTTTTAAATGGATTTCCTGCTAAAACCTTTGTGTGCCTTTCAGTAGGCTTTCTCCTGTTTTCTATGTGCAAGCTAGTGTAGCAAGAGAAAACGAAGTATAACAGACTTTTGATCAGTCGACAAGATCTCCTAGACTAATGGCCTTCAAAATTCTCATCACTGCTCCCTTCACTTCCTTCACTGCTAATTCTATAATACAGTAATTACAAACAAAATTGAGAGAAGCAGCCATTAATTTTGGAGTCATAGAATCATAGAATCGTTAGGGTTGGAAAAGACCTCCAAGATCATCGAGTCCAACCGTCAACTCAACACCACCATGACCACTAAACATGTCTCTAAGCACCACATCTACACGTCTTTTAAATACTTCCAGGGATGGTGACTCAACCATTTCCCTGGGCAGCCTGTTCCAATGTTTGACCACTCTTTTGGTAAAGAAATTTTTCCTAATGTCAAATCTAAACCTCCCCGGCGCAACTTGAGGCCATTTCCTCTCGTTCTTCTTGTCAATGTTTTATCATAAAATTGTTACATATACATAGCACACACTCATAATATACACTCAGGCATACACAAACATACATAAAATGTTTAAGAAAATCTCTCATTTGCATTTGACAAAGTCCAGCCATTTCTATTTTGCTAGGTCTCTCTGTGTCTCTCTAAAAAGTTACTTCTTCAGCAAGTCATAACACTGCTAAAAAGGTGGACGGGAGGAAAGCTCATTTTGGAAAAAGCATTAAGGCAAGGTCCCTTGAACAAGTACCAGACAGTAAAGAGATAATTCAGGACTTCAGAAACACATGGCAGTACTTAACCTTTGAAATAAAATAAAAATTGAATTTCACCATATTTGGGGCTACTGAGGTTTTAAAAAAATTTCATGCCTCATTTACTATAAAAGTTATTCAATCTCAGTGAAGTATCAAAGAAGAAATCAACATAATGATTTTATGGCAAATTGCCAGAATAATTTGATTTAACTACTTTGCACCTGGTTATTTGTCCTTTTTTGGTTGATCACTTTTATAATGACTAGCCAACCAGCTCTGGAGCTGCAGATATTTCAGTAACAACGTACTCTGATTAAAGCAATTTTCATGCTTTGCTGGTACAAAAAGAAAAAGGAAAAAAAGTAAAAAAAAACCCACCCCAAAACCAAAAAATTCTCCAGCAGTGGAGAACACAGTGACAGTAATAGAACTCCCCAGACTGACTTTTCAGAAATGTCAAATTCACAGCCCCCTGTCAGATGATAGCCTCAGGAAAATTAATCCATCTGTGATGGACAAGTTTGGTCCAAAAAGAAGTTTCCAAACTGAAAAACATATGCATTAGATTCCTCATAAAACCTGACCAACTAAACTAATATTAAGTTCAGTTGTTTTTGAAGAGGCAAGAAATGGAAGAAAAGTTGCACTTTAGAAAGTCCAACTTTGATATAAGGCCTTAAAACCAGCCTTAGAGCTTAAATTTAGCCTTGTAGGTCAGCGTGGGGAAACAATATTACCTAAGTACATTAGTTGTTGCAACCCAAAGGAATACTTTAGTTCATCACATGCTGGACAACATTTTTAGAAATATCTGTCGCAAAATCACGAGCTCTCTTTTTTTTTTTTTAATGTAATAATTATATCTATCCTTATTTCCTTCTTTGCTGAGAAAAAATGGAAAAAAGGTCTATATAAGACATATTAATAGAGACTTAACATAATTAAGCTCATAGCTTTTATAGGGGGTAATTTTTGAAAGACTGCCAAAAATATCATAATTTATGCTATCCTTGCACAATTAACATGCTTTGTGAGTTTATAGAACCTTTCACTTTTAAAAAGCAGACGATGTGCTAATTCTACTGATTTAAAGTCTAGAGGCTGCCCTGTTTAAACTATGTAAATTACCAACCCAAAGCAATTACTCCATCTTATTGTCATCACATCATTAATTCTCTACAGGTTAAACAAATTTGGATTCATATTTTCAACTTCCACATTGCATCAGCAGCTCTTCCAGCATATTATTTTATGACAAATTAATTAAGACAAACTGGTAGTATAATTTGACTAAAATATGCACTTTTGAGAAGAAAAAGAGATTCTGATATTACTACGGAATTATAATATACTGCCATAGATACTAATGTACATCTCATATATTTCCTTTTGAAATCATTACATTTAAGTTGGTATCCTTATGAAAAATGCAGATTGCAAAACATCCAAAGCCACACGATTGCATCAGGAATGTCTCCTAGTCTTACACACTCCTAGCCTTTACATGTTTATTCAGGATTTTCTGTCCAAGTATTACCTAATATGCAAATCCATGGGTGTGTACCATGTTAGCTACAATCCAATCTGCTTGGTTGAAATGCTGACAATTTGTATCACAAGAAAAAAGTACACAGGTGGAAATGAGATCTAAAATGCTGGAACAAGAGAAGGGGCTCTGGATTATAAGGTTGAGGTGAGAACTGGATATTGAACTAAGACTTGTTTGTGTATCTTCTTTTGGATAAAGATCTGAGAGAAGAACATTTCTTCTCTCAGCCCACTCTTAGCAGCCACATGCCACTTCATTTATCCGTATTATCTTCACCTCCTTAGATCTACCTTCCAAACTACTTGTCTGAACACTCTTTAGCTTGTTTTTAACAAAATGAGGTAAGAAAACAGATTACACAGTCTTTGCTAGTTCAGTTTATTTTGACTAAATGGGATCAGAGCGCGCTGTAAATTTTGGCAGCAAAAAAGTGACAAGCCATGCCAGGTGGGCTGAAGTCCATAATCTCTTCAGCTGATACAATGGCTGCCTGAAGAAAACATTGAACCAAACTTTAAGGACACATATACTTCAGAGCAGAAGGAACTATCTGCAGAGCATGAAGAGCATGAGTAGGTTAGGAGGCAAGCTCACATCCTTCAGTACGTCGCTCTTCCAGTGCGCTGTACTTGAATGGTGCTCGTCCTTGGGCTGCACTGCAGCGTTAGAGAGTAAGGCAAGGCGATGTCGTTTTCCACTTCTCCAGCCGTTACTGCAGATACATTTACACAACGTGTTTGTACTAGAGACACCTCTTTTGGGTACTGTACTCACAGCTGGTCTGTTTTAGGACCCTGCATGTTCTCTAGTAGAAGTTTTTGATCCTTGCGTCAAGCAAAACAACAAGAGACAGAAGCCAGTTCAGTCCCTATATCCTGTCTGCCTACACACGACATATTTTTCAGGTTACTAATGGAAGTAGGAAATATATCTTTTAAGATAAAGTGTAAAAATAGACTAAAACAGATGGCGGGAATCCTCAGAAGTCCACTTAATTGCTAGATGGATGTAAGAAAGTGCCGTATTGAGCTACATGCTGCTTCTGAGATGAGAAAATGAAGGAATCTCGTAGTTATCTGAGGGAATTACCAAAACAAAACATAATAGATATTCCTAGTGCTAGTCTGAAATGCCACTGGATGCTCACTTCATCTTGGTAACATGGCATTTTATATTCATTTTTATCCTCCTTCAAACCCAATTTATAAAATTTCACATTGGGAATAAAAGTAATTTAAAGGTGCAGCAGGAATTTAACACAAAAAAATCCACTTCCTTAAACTCTGGGTCACTTTACATAGTTAAGCCTTCATTACAGAAACATTACCTTTGGCCATCATAGATAACGAGGTTCATCCAGACACACTGATCCACTGAATAACTAATGGCAAAATAGAACAACCGAAAACATTCATGGCTTTGTAGTCCCATAATATTAGATTCCCCCCAAAAAAGGAAAAAAGGTTGAAATATATAAATATAACTAAAACAGAAGATGACATTGTCCCTCTCTTTCTTTTTTAATCCTATTTTTGCCATTTTATAGGCTGCAAGGCTGGAGACAGAAAGACAAGCAATTTTGCATGCATTCTTCTGCTGAAAATGAGGAGCATTATAAAATTTTATTTGGCCATTCATTCAAGGTGACAATGCACTAGACACAGGACAATAAGAATGTCAACTTAAAATCTTCAGATGATATAAGGACAACTATTTGGTCACTGTACCGTATCAGCGGTACTCAAATCACATGTCCGCAGTATGATGCAAGTAAGTAATTTTGGGATTTGTGTGTTATATAAACCTTCAAATATTCACATATTTGATCCAACAAAGATTCATTTCAGGAGGAAATATTACTTGAACCTCCTTTGAGACTTTTTTTCATCCCAGATTTTTGAAAAATCCTAGACTGGAGTTTGATCTTGGTTAGCGCAGTGCAAATATAATAGCTCCAGTGACACTATTCTAATTAAAAAAAAATGTGTAACAAAGCTTTAAAACAGCTTATTTCAATTGTTGTAACAAAGTTGAGACCTTTTATTTAATTAACTTCTAAATAAGGTTTACAGATTTAAGATTAATCATTTCAAATTGAAAATTAGCCACTTATATCCCTACAAAAGGATATCGGTATTTGCAAGATCAGCATTCCCTTCTAGTAACTCCCTGCATTTAATTTCAAAGTTTTTACAGGACTGTAAAATGGAAATATTTCTTATTTGTTTTCAATTCAAAAATAGAACTTATCCCAGGGTAATAGGCAAATTTTGTATAAGTTCTTAAGATAAAGTTAACATTACATCTCACATAGAAAGTAAATGTATGTAATGATTTTCAGAAAGCTGTTCAAATGGAGTACATACACATTTTGTCTACAGCATTGCCATTTTATTCCATGACAGGCTTTAGGTACAACCAGATTAACAACAAAAATATTTTACAAAGTTTCTGATCTTTTGAGATTTTTGGCTCACAGAATAGTGCATGCTATTCCATTGGTTTTTAAACAGAACTCTTACTGGATGAGGTATGAATTTCAGATAATAAATCAACAACAAAATATGGTTCTAACAATCTCTTTAGATATGTTTTCAGACACAGTTTCTTGGCACAACAGGTTTATGACACTAAATACATTATCGTTTACCACCTAGCTGTAGAATTTTCACAAAAATTTACCCTAACAATGAAGCAAACCTACCTACCTATTTCTCCTTCTACCTTCAATTAATATAATTCCACAGCTGGCAAAAGGAGGAATGTATCTATTTTATTTGGGAAGCTAATGTCAAAAGTGCAATCAAATTAAAAAGCAGAACGCAGGTGGAACATAAAAACTCTCTTCAACCACCCACTGATCAAATAATTACTACACAAGTGCTGCTATTATCGTTGTTGGGTGGGGGTTTTTTAATAAAATAAAAAGCCTTAAACTTCAGGTGATTATTAAAATCTTACCTCCACAAGCCCTGTAACAGAGAAGAGACAGATGATGTATTTCAGATCAACCTTTTGTTACTCGTTAGGTTGCAAATTTCTCTCAGTCTATACAACTTTATAAATTGCCGAGGAAGGGGGTCTAAGATATTTAATATTTCCCTTGGGAAGGGAAATTGTTTCAAAGAAAAGAATCTATTGTAATTCAAATGGAAGTATATGTTTCAAAACATTTGGATGAGAGAATTAATTAAGGAAACACAATAAATATTAAACAGGGTTCTCTTCCACTCACATTAATTTCATAGCAGTACAGTACCATCACCTTTCATAGAATTTTTCCCAATTTACCATTGTCATAAGAAGTGTGGTGAATATCAATAAGGTACTTCAGTTCAGGCAGCATTATAATACCAAAAGAACGGGATACTGAATGATACTGAAAGGATTCGCAAAATTATCACCAATGGAAGAAAACACTCTTTTTACTATGTTCTCTGGAAACTATCACTATCACATATCATTGCAGTTAGGAGACAGATACATTCCAAAAAATCACAGCATTAGTAGCTAAAAACATCCAAAGTTTTAATCTTAATCCAAAACCAAAGCTCTTTTTCTTTTTATTTAGTCATTGTTGATATCCATAAGATGAAGAAATGTCATAATTCAAGATTATAATTCTACTAATTTCTTATTTCCACAGGTATGATACAGTCAACAATAATAATCATATTACATGGTCTATTCTATTCTATATGTAATAACAGTCCTTAATAACCACAGAACATGTTCTAACGCTGCTTTAGTTGACCTGAAAGGGATGGAGGGTCTGAGTCTAAACAGAAGTATATCAGTATTTGCTTATGACTGTGAGGAACGAGAAGTAGATCCTACAGGCTGTACCTGAGAAGCATTACATCTGAAAACCGGGTAGTTCTGGATTAATCAAGTAAACTATGAACAGACAGAGAAGTTCCTAGTTGTTAGCTATTTAACAAAAGACTTTCTGTTTTCTCAGAATAGAAATTGGTTTGGAGTAGATGGCAAAAAGCAATTCAAAGGCAGCTTATGTATGCCTTTCCAGCATACGTAAGTTGTCAGGACTAAGTCATTAGCAAATTTTGCCCCATTGCTGCATATCCTCCTGTCCAGGGTATAAATAAATACATTAAACTACAATAGAACGTGACACTTGGGAGTGTTAGACCTTCTGCACCAACTTCTTAGAACTAATGCTATAGAGAGAAAAATCTGCATTTTCAATGCACACAGTTTCTATATGAGCAAAAGTGAGCTGTGAACAGTACAGTGATTTTATGTGCTTATTTATGTTTTCACTTTAAAGGCTACACAGGACAGTAAGTTTCGTGGGCTTATGTGTAGGTACTTCAGAGCTGGTTATAGGAAAAATATAAGATGTACAACTCCAACAGGACTCCACGTTATTGTGAGGGCTATCATGAAGGTCACTGTGTACTCTCTCAAGCAGTGTCCTGCAGATTACAAGATCCCTGCTCAGAACCTATTCCCAAAAAAATAATTCAAAAGTGATAAGGAAAGCTTCCATAAATTAAAGGTAAGGAATTGCTTCTCTCTTTTAATGCAAAATCCCACTGTGAGATGTCTCATTTATTCTGGCTTGTCTATCTTAGTTTCCTTACATGCAAAACAGAGATAACACTAGCCTCCCCAGGTGCATGAGGGGAGAATGCGGTGATAGATAGGCAGTTAGTTAACATTCCTGAAACGCTATGTGATAAAATATTCTAAGATAAATTAAAATAAATGGAATAAGCTGTCAATTGTCATCATAGAAAAATCTCATGGTTTTTAACCCACAGTTGAATGTATTTATTTACACTCTGGACAGTAGGATATAAAGCAATGTTGCAAAATTTGATAATGACACTAGTCTTTTAAATTAGTGAAGTCCAGAGGAACCAACCAACATTATGCAATTTGTCAGCACAATGGCAGATTAAAATTGTGCAAGTCAAGTCACGCTGTGAAAATTTGCATGAGTCATAGATATTGTTGAGTTTTAAATTAACTGTGTCTACTCAGGCAAAAGTCTTGACATGTCACTGCAAGAGAGCACACTGAAAACATTAATAGTGCTGAAATAGCTATAATAGAAATATCATCAAAATGGTAAGGTGGGTGAAGAGATGGATAGAAAATAATGGAAAATATTTTGCTGGAGGAATATTAATTATATTCTCCCAGATATTATTGTGTTCCATTCTATATACTCCAACTCAAAGTGAAATACTACAGAAATCTGGAGGGCTGCAGATAGATTTGGAAATATCTCCAGAGGTAGGTAAAGAATAATTTAGAAATGAAAGAAATTAGAAGGAGCATTATATCCTGACTCTGCGCAGAGCCATCTGAAAAGATTAAAGGCATTTAATAAGTGTCAAAGAAAACAGAGCCAGGCCAACTCAACCATCTTCATTCAGAAAACCAAACTCAGTAAAGACTGAAGAGAAAGAAATTTAAAATGTATTAATGTAAATAGTTTACAGAATGAAAGACAGAGTTCAAAGACTCGCTAGAATTCAGAAGAGAATGAACATGTAGATAAAGGGATCCATCATAAACACAATAAATTGGGTATTACAGTAAGGGATACAGGTCCCTTCTCCCTCCAACTTTAAATGTTAGTCAATTTTTAATTATTAGTAGTAAAAAAGAATTGTATTTTAGTGCTTTTTATTGTGTAATTGTTCATTATGGGTTTTAAGAAGCTTTGAAAATACCTTCTCATCCTCACAAGCACAATGACTTGTTATGGCTCCTAATATTTTTAGTTATCAAACTCGTTTCTGCAAAATGTAAAGCAATATGTCTTGTCTGAATCTAGATGTTCATTCAAATAAAAAGTTAATCACCTTAGAGTATCTCTTCTCCAGGTGGTGGAAACAAATCACATGAGGGTTAAGAAACGGGTGGGGGAAAAAAAAAAACTAACAAAACAGTCCCTATTGTCAGGAAATCAAGTCTTCTTTCAATATTGAGAAGACAGTGCCTTTGTGTACGATTGCATTGTAAAGAGCCAGTCAAGACAATTACTTCATCATTTACCTCTACCAGCTGTGCACAGGAGTCATAAATTCACCTCTTCAGAACCTGAGAAGAATTGATCTTGCCATCTCCTAAAACCAAGCAAAATAATAGCATGCGTTGCCACTCCTGTTGCCTCTGAAAGCAGCATCAAGATTACCTTCAGTCTGTCTAACCACATGGCTCAGGGCTGGCAGCAGCCAGGATCACCCTTCCCTCCAACTGTGATTCTTTCCTGGTCTTTAGAAGTCAATCCTTTTTTGCTTCTCACAGATCATATTCTGTGCTTTCTGATTCTTTGGGAAAATGCCATGAGAGAAAGAAATTAAGTGGTGTCAGGTTTTGGAATTGGGAGTGGGTTGGAATATAAAACACAAATGTAATGACAGAACTTCCTGCACAAAGCAAAGTTTCACAAACCCATATTGTACTTTGGAAGTGGCAGGGGCAGAGGGCTATGTCTGTAAGGCTGGCACAAATGAACATTTTTCTCATTTATTCCTTCCACATTCTGACACCTGCCACTTGTTTGATCATACTCCTTCTCCAGTTAATGTAAGTGTCCCCAGAACTCCTGCTGTTTTGCCTCATTTTCCTGCATCCTGCTTATGAGTGGTTGTCTCCCAGAAGATACGCCATTTTTTGTGTTCCGCATAGCTGGGAAAGTAAATAGGATCGTGAATTTCTCAAAACAGAGTTTCCTCTTCTTTCATTTTTCATGATATTTTAAGATGTTTTGAGCTTTCCTAGTTAATAAAACTTTATGCTCAGAACATTTGGCAAAAGAACATCCCTCATCAAAATATTCTCTCCCCCTCTTTACAAGGGGAAATCAACTGCTTGGGCAGCTTAGTTGTTGTTTGCTGTTTTGAAAAAATAAAAATTCATGTATAACACACTAGCTCACAGAACATTGTGTTTTCTTTGGTTTGAAGCACGAAAGGCTTTTAGCTGTTCTGTTAAAAAGAATCTGTATGGAAGCTAACGCTTTAAACAGCATATACAAATCTCATACTCCTCTAGAGAAGGGAAAAGACCAGAAGCTGGACGGAAAAGTTAAATCCCAATATACAACTATCTACATGTCTTTCTGCTTTTGAAGGCAACTTCGGCTGTGATATCAATGTGAAAATAAAGTACAACAGACATGTTTAGTGGCAAGAAGAGCTGCCAACCAGTATTCGATCAATTCAACTGAAGAGGTGTTTCAGAAGAGACACTAGGTTAGCTGAGGCACACTTCTGGTGCAGACTTCACAGCTCAACCCAAGTGAACATCACGTTGAACCAACAGATGAAAACAGGTGGGAACAAATGCTAGAGTGTATTCGAAGAGCAATTGCCTTGGTCAGTCTGTGACTGTAGGCACCTCCTTCAACTGAACTATGTCTCTGAGTTAGCAATATTTGTCCATCTTCATAAAATGCTTTGAAATTTTCCCCTAAGAGGCTTTGTGTAAAGTGTGAAATTCTGTTAGAGGGCTGCCTCTCCAAAATGCAAGATGACTTCCTGCCAGGAAGGACATGGCCATAAAGAGAGACTGACCACTTTTGCAGTCACCAAGGTCTCTAAATGAAGCTGAAGAAGCAAATGGGAGCAGGGATCCATCAGTGAGAGAGAAAATTCACTACAAAGCAGAAATCCAAGCGAGCCTTCTCTGACAGATGCTGGACTGAACGAAGAGGACTCATCATGAATTCATTGTTTCAGCTCAGAATGACCGGAAAATACACTGCTGACAGTTTTTATTAACAAACTGTTTAAGCACTTAAGAATACACAAAATTGGCTTATGTTTTATTTTAGGATGCATGCTGACATAAAATGGGAAGAGATGTCGTACTGAGTGAAAGAGACCATTTCTGCAGTAACAACATAATAAACCAACAGTTTTCATGGAACACTCTTCTTTGGGGAAAAAGTAGATTAACAAGACTTGGAAAAACTAGGAATATCTAGACAAAAAACCTACATGTAGCATGAGGATGAACCCACTCCAGCCCATGAAGAATGAGTAATTAAAAGCAAATATTAAAAGGCAAAGGACAACAGAGGATTACTTAGATTATGAAAGAGCCAGACCAACACTCACACACAAAGACAAAAGATTAATACAGAACTATGACACCTGTACACTGCACATGTTACACACTTATCTACACAGTGCACCAACGAAATAGGGAAGTATCATTCTCCTGTTTTACAGTAGGGACAACCTGAGGTTCAGAGATTAACAAATTTGCTTTGAACTTTGTCTGTGTGCAGCTCATGGTTTGGTTTGGTTTTGTTTTTACAAAGGACAGTGTCTCAGAACCCCATTTAGTGATTTAACAACAGAACCTTTCTTATAATACTATTTAAAGCCATGCAGCTGATTTATTCCAAAAACACGCAGTAAGAATATAAAATAAAAGATATCCATAAAATATCCATTATAATTTTATCCTGCCCAAAGAAAGGTGTCACTACTGCTTCAGACACTCAAGTTGTATCTTATTGCAGCTGAAGAGCCAGGTAAGTGTAAGCTTGGATTTGTATTTAGGAGAATAATGTGTTAGTTGTGTAAGCATAACAGCTAATCACGCCTATTCTCAGCTCGGTAAAACAGATATGCCAGTGATTAATTAACCAAGATCTAAAATTTGAGAATTAAATGCAGTTTCAGATTCCTTGTTTTCATATATTAAATCAAACTGGTTTGTATTGTAGCACATTATCATATTTTATACATTTTTATGTATGTGCTATTAAAAGTTATTATAAATATGTTGTTATCATAACCAATAACTTTGAGGGAACAGATAGGCAAATTAGAGCACAATTTAATGATCTTTACCTACTTGAAAATCACTTTCAATATATAATTTTTTAATGCAAATACAAGAGTGGTGCAAAGGATAAAAAACACTGATAAGAATTAAAAAGTTAGTCAAAAAGACACTTTAATGCTGAGTCTAATAAGAACCATCATACATCATCTCTTATGGAAAATAAATCTCCAAAGGTATTTTACTCAGAAAAGAAAAAGTACACAACTAAACATATGTAAATGAATTATAAGCCATGGAAGAGTATGTAACATTTGACCAGGAAAATGTTTCAAAATGATGATATGAAGCAGAGCTTTAAAAAACATTTTTAATTTACTAGTAGTTAAAAGCATTAGCATTTAAATCAATTAGAAAAAATGTATTAAAACATTACAATTTACATTAGAAATTTACATTAAAAAATCCTAAAAGTGAGAACTGTGAGAAGACCAAGCAGTAGAGCAGCTTGTATTTTCTTTAAGATTTGATTTTGTAAACAATACTGAAACACACAGATACTTAATTTAGGTTAGTTCATGATTTTTCCTAACATAAACCTACCAACTAAATTAAGTTAAACCCGATAAATCACTCATTGCTTAGGGATCCTACTTAGAGCAGAAATATATGGACAAATTGTTTGGGAAAAGATCTACTGCTGTCAGCATTAATGAACCCATGATGGTTTTACCCTCTCAGTGTCAGAGATCTCATTTAATACAGAGATAATTTTTCCAAACTCTTCAATCCAATGGCTTCAAAACACAGTGGTAATAACCACATGCAAAACTTCCTTGCTCTTTTAAAGCAGTGAGTCCATCTTGAACTTGTGCAAGTGAGGAAAACAGCGAAAACAGCTTCAATCAAACAGCAGCGAGGGGTTTGGGGCAGATTTCACTCCGTGCTTGTGCCAACTTCTCTCAGTCCTGATCTCCAAAACACCTGGTTGCCAAGTCCACGGACTACACAAAGCAAAGGCTGGCAGCCACCTCCTTGGTGGCATGCGTTTGGTTCGCTGTGTGTTCAGGCAGGGAACAGGTTGAGATCACTAAGCATATCACTGGAGCCATTTGGTGCAGTTTAAACCCCGAATTAGGGACTGGAAGAGGAAAGGGAGTAAAAAAGCAGTATTTTGCCATTTGATTGAAAGTATTTAGTGACAGTGAAATCCACACTATTTAGTACGCGTTTTCAAAGCAGAAGCAGTACTCTGTCTTTGTTTGCATTGCACGTTTGTGAAAATGGCTACTGAACAAAACAAAAGGCATATAAAGCTCACACTTTTCCCAGCATTCCCTCTCCTTGTAGAGATTATAATTTAATCCCTGGTTTTCAAACATTTATGTCTTAAAAACTAAGCATGAATATTCTGTCAGGGTTGGAATTAAACTTAGGTTTTTTGTATTCATTTGAAGTTGGTGTCCACATACTGCCAAAGAAATCTCTTAAATTGCATTTATCCTCAGTAATTTTACTGTGATTTTTTTTCACAGCTGATATTCATCCAGTGCCATTATAATTATTCTGCTTTTGATTCTGATTTTTTAATACCAATTCATTTGCTGAAAAAGGAAACTGTCATCTCAACTTGATAACAAAGGCCAATACTTTTTTTTAAAAAAACAGAGGCTGGGAAAAAAAAGATGTTTCTATCTTCCTGAGCAGTTTTCAGCTTGCACATACTCCTCCTTCTTATAGATTTTTTCATTTTTCTACATACAGGTGATAATTGCATACACTATGAATCCAAACAAAATTTAATTGTGATGGGAAGAAACAGCCTGACAGGGAAAGCACAAAAACATCTTGTGCAAAGAACTGATTTTTTTTTTTTTTAACTCACAGAAGTTAGTGTTCAGATAGCACAAATGTTTCCTGAACTCACTGACACATAACAATACATATATAGGTGAAAAAATTTGTAAATTCTTCTTCATCTGCTCTGACCACAAATGACAAATTACTGTAAATATTGGTCTCCTGGTCCTATTACAACCTCCTTTTCTCTCTCAGTCTCTTTTGGAAAAAGAAAGGAAAAAAAAGATTATAAATGATATAACCCATAGTGATTTTTTTTTCTCCATAACGATCTTCTGATGCTTTCTGAATAGGAAACCTGTAAGCACCATGCTTTGAGGTGCCCTGCCTACATCCCCACCCTAGCCCCACCTGTAAGGGGCACTGGACTGGGAGGGAGCGGCGAGAGGGGCTCTCACAGTGGGGAAAGTCCCACATTCACCCCACGTCTCTGGGGTGAACAGGTCCACTTCCCAGCGGTTTCCATATGCTCATTCCCACAGAGAGTGATTACAGGCAGTACCTGCCTGGGGATGCCTAAAATAAGATTGTGCAGAGCCACTATTTAAGTACGCGTGAGGCTTCTGGCCAAACCCCACAAGAGGCAGCAACTCAGCTCCCTTGTCCCCAGGAAGCTCTGTGGGGAAGTGCTGTTGACATCTGGTAGAAAGGAGCAGCTAGGACTTAACGGTGCCATGGGGAAGATCAAAGTCATGACAAATTGTGTGCGGGGTGTAATCATGTTTGGAAAACATGTCACAAAGTGAGAGAAAATTTACAGTTGTGGGAGCATGGAAAAGGCTGTGTTGCTGTAAAAAGCAACAGGACTAAGTGAGTCCAGGGTAAACAGTCACCCAAAGCAAAGGAAATAGATTGCAGCCCCATGGTCTGAGATTTACAGGTTTGGAGGCGATTAAAAAAAAATAAAGTTTGTTTTAAAATATATTTATATTTTTTCTCCTCGAAGCAAGACGACTGTCTAGCGCTTGAAATATCTGTAATCAAAATCTATGGAAAGCTTGCATACTACACATACTGTTGCTAGGAATGGAAAAAACAAATGGACCAAGGCTTTCACAAAGGCACCATAGTCATCTACAGCATTGTCAAAGGACATACAGAGATGGAACAGGCAAGCAAAACCTCTAAGAGCCAGTGCAGAGCAAGAGCAGCTCACACCACAAGATCAGCAACCCAACAGAACAGGTGACAGAACCAGGGGATCAGGCAACCACAACCTGTAATTGAGGTGCCACTGCAGGAGATGTCTGACATCTTCCTTACCAAAATACGAGATAAGGAAACTAAAGGAACATATGCCATGTGGGAGTCACAGGATGTGTGCTGTCAGTGCCGAAAAGTTGAGCGTGCTTTTCCTTTCCTTTAACTGAGCAGAGGAGATGAGGGTTACGAACACCAGTGCTGACGAGGATGATCTGGAGCAGGCCCAAACAAACCTCTCCTGGCTGGACTTGAAGGTCCCCAGCAGGTCCGCTCTTCCTCCAGATCAAGGGTTTCCGTTCCCAGGCCAGCTGCAACCAGGGAGCTCTGCGCTTCCCACACTGGACTATGAGCAGACACGGGAACTTTGCCAGTTGGGGAGTGCAGCTGCCCACTCATTTTGGCTCTGCGGTAAGGGAATTTAGTGGGGATACCATCCTCTCACAATGAAAGAAGGGACTTTTCTTTTTTTTCTACCATAAGCAATGCCATTCTCGAGGAGTTGTGACTTTACTAACCAGCTTCAAGTTAAGCCATAGAGCCACTTCTATGAGTTACTAATATGTATTTTAATGAGCTGGGTTTTTTTAACAGAAACTTAAGTTATAGCAAAGGAAAAGTCTGCGGTAAAATGGAAAGAAAAAAAAAACAGAGCAACTGACCTGAACGTGAGAATTTCACCCCAGGCAAACTGCTGGAAGAAATTGAGAAGGAAAGGTGATTATTCCCTCCTCTATTTCTCTATATAAGGCCTTTAAGAGGGGAAAGCCTCTGAGCAATAGGGGAAAGCCTTTGTCTTTAAGGCAAATACTCTCACTTTTGACAATGCTGGCACAAAGGGATGTAGAGGTAGCTAGTCAAAGGAGAAACATGCTCTGGGGAAAACAAGAAATGCTTTTTGGTTTATTGTGGTTTTTTTTCTCCCCTCTAACTTCATTTCCTGACTGACAACCCCCCACAAAAAGAGAAGCACATTACTGGCACTAAATAAATTATTTAAAATTCCTTTTGATAATACAGACTAAATTCTCAGCTGAGTTAAATAAACATAGTAGATGATCTTCAGATACCCTGTTTCTCTTTAAGAATATTTATATATGGAATAGCAACTATTATTTTAAAATATATACTCTTTAACCTAAGAGAGAATCTAATTTCCCTGAAAAGTCAATATAGTTTTATAGAATCTGTGGTCAAACTCTCTGCTACTGTCAATGAACTAAATTAATATTATAATTATTATTAATTTATATTATTATCATTTAAATTAAACAGTTGCAAGCACTAACGCTAAGTTGTAGAATTTTGCCCACTTGTAGAGTTTTGCTTCAGTTTTGCATCTGTCATGATTGTTCAAGTGAAACAAGAATGTTCATTCCTTTGAAAGATAAACCTCAGTTTAGAGCACAAAATAGAACAATTCTGATTTAAATTAGACAATTTAAACAACATAGAATATAGGAGATATCCTCCACGTTTGGGAAATAAAGGCAGAAAAAATTGCCATTGTGCTTTTAGCATTACAACTCCTTTAGTGATCATTTCTGTACTCCCCTCTCTAAGGCTTTCATATAAAAAATAAAAAATAAGGAGCTTGCACTTGAATGTCTTGGCAATATGCTTGTCACAGTGCAAAAGAAAGATCTAAGTGAATGGTTTCCTTTGATATCTGTCTCTCACACTATTGTGCCACATCTAGCAGTGTGAAAAATAAAATAAATAAAAAGCTGTATGTTAAGAAAAAAAAAAAAAAAGGTGGCTTATGGTACAGAATAAAAGAAAAGGTGACATTCTTACCCAGTATTTTGGGAAAACAAATTTTCAATATTAGGTTCCAAACTGACTTCCACAGAAAAATTAATCCTGCCTTTCCTAATAGTGAGGAAACTATATATTTTTTTTTTTTTAGGGAAACTAAAACAGTATTAGGACAACTGGAACTGAAATCAATATGTCAACAATAAAAACAAACAACACCGTTCAAAAAACCTACCATAGTGCAGCACTTTGGCATGACTATGTCCAGAGTGCCTGATTTTAATCTCTTGACACAAGAAGCAAACTGACTGTTTAAAAATAATTTTGCTTTAAAGTTGCAGGCATCCCAAGATCATGCAGGAGAAGTTACCTTTCTTTCTCTTTTTTTTCAAACAGCTATACTTACATTATTATTAAAAAAAAAATAAGCCAAATACCACAACTCTTCCATAGACACCCATCTGTTGTATTAAAGCACTGTTTTAGTTGTATGTTAAGAAAACAGAGCTCCAAATTGTTGGGGAAGCAACACACAATGGCATTTTTCCAATCAAGTAAAACTCTTGTTAAGGTCAATTTAATCTCAATAGAAACATTGCTCTAACACTTACACAAGTTTTTAATGTCGTTGGAGTTTAGGATTAAACATCTTGAACTGAATCACTTTTTCCCTAAGAGTAGAGCCCCTGTCATTAAATAAACAAAACAAAACAACCCCCCAAAAAAATCAATCCCAGCTTATTTAGAAGTACAGAAAATTGTTTAGGTGTCAGGAATTACTCCAGGGTTAAGGTTGCATCCATGCTTCTATTATTAGCATACCTTATTACCTACTTCATTAATTTTTTTGTTAAAGAATTCATCTGAAGAGGAGTAAGATAATTTCCTCACCTCATTCACTTCCATAATCACAATCCTGTCAAACAATTAACTTTCAAATTAGAACTTGATAATGCAACTTTTTTTAGAGTTGCCATACAGACCAGCTGTGGCTCTGTCCAGCCTAGAACCTCTAATGGCAACCATTACAAGATACTTGAGGAAAAAACACAGAAAAAATGCAGTTACAGAATAATATTCCACAGTGGAACTACCTTCATAAAGGCTACTGAATTAAAAAGAAGAGCAAAATGAAACTGTTAATTGGCAATTACCTTTCTTTCAGGAAAAGGTTTTGTAAAATTTAGTCCAATCACATCAAAAAACTTGGACTGTTGACACAAAAGCAAAAAGCATTTAAAAAAAATCAGAAAGTACCTTTTGACCTGAGAAATGACAGTTTGCTGCCAATGTCACTCATAATAACAAGACGATAATGCAAAATTTTTTGGGTTTTGATTCAGGTGGATAAAGCTTATTTAATTTCTGATTTAACAGTGATAAGAGCATAATTAAAAAAAAAAAGGAGACAGGCTAAAAAAATTGACACACAGAAAAAATCTGAATCTATTTAAGAACCCAACTAAGTGCATCGATATTTTTGAAACAACATTTCTTTTCACTGCTGTAAACTATTAATCAGGAATGAAGTATAGTGGAGACAAACTCCGCTATGAACAGGATAAACAGGATTTGTTTTTTAAATGAAATATTAAATGGTCAAAGCCATTATAAGGATTCCTAATTTTAAGTCAGCGCAGATTTGGCACATCAACATGACAAGTAGTCTGGTGGAGGAACAGTATGAGTAAAATATATTCTTCTACTGCTGAGGGCCATGGGGAATTCAAAGAAAAGGCAATTTCTTCATGGAAAACATGGTTATTAGGGCAGAATCTAAAGATAGCAGTGCATATTACACATGTTAATACAGAGAATATATGCCCCAGCCCAAATGCATCAGGTAAATTATGAATGCATATGAATCAACAAAAATAGCAATATAGGTAACAGTGATGTGAAATAGTTGTCTTCAGTCTGGCTTTGTTGTCCTCATCATAGCAATAAACATTTGAGTCATTCCTAGTTAAAGACCTGAAGAGATATATAAGAAATATGACTTATTTCACTTTTTTTGGTCATAATTATTTTTACCACAAAGTTCAGAGCTAAAACTAATCAGGAAGCTCCTTTCATACCATCCTTCCCTACCATCCACCGAAAGTTTTGAGATACTGAATACACTTCTTAGCCTAGATCATGAAGTCATAATCTGAAAAACATTTGGAAATAACACATACACAATTCAAAATCATGTCAGCTTTTCAGAAACGTATGCTTTGATAATATAGAAGCTTTTTATTTTGAAAGTTAAACCCTGTGCAAACTTATTTAATAAAGACATATAACTTTTTATTTAAAAGCTTTCTAAATTTTTATAATGAAAAGCACTTTTGAACCAGTAAATTAACTAAGTGAATACCACGAAATATGTAATTTTGATTATCTGAAAGATTTGGTCACTACTTTGGGTAGAAAAAATTGAATGGAAAAATCTGTCAAAAACGACAAGTTCATTTTTGATGGATAAGCATCCTGAAAACAAACAAAAAAAAAACCCACCACTTCCTTGGCAGGCCTTACTTGGAATACTGTTATGCTATGCATGTAAACACAAGAAATTACTTGACTGAAGTGGTAGTATCACCTCTGATAAAGAAAAAAAGGTAGAAACACAAATGGAAAGTGAAGGTAGGAATATTACTTTTGCTAAACATAATGTAACAAACAGCAGTTTCCCTTGTGAAGAGGGAGAGAGACGGAGATGGGAAATGAACAGTTGGTAACTCTTAATGACCCACCTTCAGCTATTATACTATTACAGCTAATTTGTTCCAAACCATTCTTCATACCAACATAAAATTCTCTGGAACAGATATGATTTTTCCTGTATCTGAAAGAGCTTATTTAATACAGGAGTCCAAAACAGATGGGATGGCAATGCAGCCTTCTAATTCTGTACAGTACAGCACTGCATTGCAGTGTGGTAGAAGTCAACCTGGAAACCAGACTGAAGCATGTGGAAAGATCACAGTGAAATGACTTGGATGCAGTGACCAAACAAGCTAGTAGGTGACCTGGGAAACAGAGCCACAACTCAAAAGTGCCTGTAAGGAAGTTTTCCCCCATCTTCTTCTTTTCCCCTCTCCAAGAGTTTGTAAAGAACTTTTGGACCATTTAGTATAACAGATGCCAGAAAAGTATATAATTAATTCCAATTAATGAAATGAAGCATACATTCATATTTAGGTTTAGATAAAGGAACCTATTCATATTAAAATCCTGAAGTTTTAGTGTTAAAAGCATTTCTTGCTCGATATCTTGAACTCCAGACTATGAAGAGAACCTGAGATTCAAGCTAGGAACTTGAATTGACCAATCACAGCAGGGCAGAAACCAAACATCAGCCTCTTCAAATAACTTCCAGCATTGCTTTTATCAGACGATGTAATATCAGGCATCAACTGCTCTTTATGACATAGAGGATACACAGGACAAAACAGAAAACCAAACCACTGACTGCATCCTCCTCCTCCTGCTCCAAGAGCCTTCAAGCTTTCTGTATATTCCTGAAAGTCCCCCAGCTTTCCTGAATAGTGAGCTACAGAACAGGGGCAAAGCAATACCAGTGATCTCATTAAATCCTCCTTTACCCAAGTCGTGACAGATCAGCACAATATCTAAACCACTTTAATTCTCCCTACTGAGATTCTGATAATAGAAAACCAGCTCATCTGCAAATTTCCTATACAGATGCAGACACACTGTAATTGACCAGATGACCTCTGAAAAATTACGCTATTTCCACCTCTTACTTGTGACCCTACCAAGTATCTATAATTCTACAGAGCTGTGCTAGCATAAAATGTGTCAAACTGTATTTTAAAACTATGACAACTTTCAGCTTTTCTTATGAGATCTATAGCACATTTTTAAAATGAGAATATATGCATGTAAAGACATACACTCAAACATTTGCACATACATATATATAAGTACATACACACATCCATACAACATCCCAAATTACTTTCCTGGGAACAATTAAATTGTCCCAGTAAGAATGTTTGCATCTGAGAAGTGCTAATCACTTGAAACCTCAAAGTA
Organism: Calonectris borealis; assembly: GCF_964195595.1. NCBI lineage: Eukaryota > Metazoa > Chordata > Aves > Procellariiformes > Procellariidae > Calonectris > Calonectris borealis. The sequence goes on along the minus strand of NC_134313.1, from coordinate 91,126,620 downwards.
TTTGAAGGTATTTCAGGAACTGATCTGAAGGAAATACAAACATAAGTCTTTTGTTCCTAGATAACAGCCGACCACTCAAGTTCATTATCCATTTAATACTAATGCCCAAAGCAAGTTGTGCAACTGAGTTGGCCAGCTCTGGAAAGCTGTTAGAAAGTGAAAAAGGAAGAATAAAAAGAATCTTTATCTTAAAACGAAAAACAAACAAAAACCTTTAGGAAATAGCAAAGCTGCGTCTTACTTTGTTCAAATAAAGAGTAGAATAAATTGTTTCAGTGAAGTCTATGTAGGTTTAGAAATCTACCTCTGCATCTCTGTCCCCCTGATGTACACCTCATTCAAGGATTTTCACTGATCACTTGCAACCTCATAGGAGTTGAGGGGACAAAACATTTTTACCAGTCTCACAACCTGCCCAGAAGATACTAGCGCCCATCAGCATAGTTCTTAGATCTGAAACTGTTAATGCACAACCGCTTGGTGCTGGACAATTATTTTTTTTTTTTGCTGAGCTTGAATTCTTTTGGTGAGGCAATGGAGGACTTCGCGCTAAACAAGGCAAATTATGAATTTAGCAATTATTTATGCAGTAAGATTGGAATAACTCACAGAAAACAGGCCTAGCTACCAATCTTGGGTATTATTTTATATTTAAGTTACCAAGTAGTAATGACATCTATTGAGATTTTAATGAGAAATCAAATAAAGGTATTCAACACTTTACTGGATGACATGGGAAGAGTCCCAAGTAAGCATATATATCATGTTATAGCTCTGATTAAAAAAAAAAAAATTTGCTATTTGCATCTTTTTATATTTGCTTAAACTTTGGGTCTGAATATTTTTTTAAATGGGTTGAACTGAAAAGGTAGAATTTAATCCCAAAGAAGTTGACATTCATGGAATTCATCACACTCATAAAAATACAGTTTTGTGCAAGCACTGTTCAGTTCAACCAGAACTCACTGTGCTGTAAAGAACTAGGCTTACTTACTTTAAATGTAGCACTAAGAAGAGCAGACAGTGCACAGAAGATGGAGAAAAAAAATGAAGGGAAAAAACTGTCCCGCTACACAGACAAAAGTACAGAAGGAATTGAAAAGGGCTATAACCCATAATTGTTTGAGTTACCAGCATTTGGTACAAACAAAAAAAGTATCTTTCCAGTTTAACAATAATTATGTTCCCAATAATAGCTCAAACATAGCTTTACAATGGATACACCCTCAAACGTATTAAAACCACAACTATTATAGCTATCTGCTACAAGAGCCTTAGAAGACAGACACTTTATAACTGGAAGCTATAAAAGCACTGAAAAAAAATTAGACTCGTCTTTCATCCCTAATTTTCCCTGAAGACTCTGACATCTACTCTGGTAATAAGAAATACCTAATAAAGATACATGACTCATGATTTCTTGTACGTTTGAATATTTTCAAGAATTTAAGAACTGAAATCCCCTATGTTCTCTAATAATACGTTTCAAAATAACACAAAAATGAAGTACACTTCTATACATGCTTTCTTAGCAAGAAGTTCTTAGACTCTCTCCAAGGGCATACCTGGATGTGACTACGGGATGACTGAACACTGACATTTTCTGGACATGTTTTGCGTCAAACTGTTGAACATCAGCCCAGCACAAACACGGAACCTTAGGTAACCTGAAAACTTCTGAATTCAAGTCCTTGAATGCCTTAAAATTACACACCATTTTTCGTGCCACAAGAAGGCCATTTATGTGCATCCCTCTAGACCAGAGCAGCACTCGCCTTCCCATTATCACTTTAAGCTATACTTTCCAAATTGAGATGATTACTTCCTTTCTAGACTGTTCCCACTTTATCTGAGGCGGGGAGAGGGGTGTTGCCCCTCCAGCATCCCCTTACGTAAAGAAGGCTTAACCACAACCCAGCAAAGATCACAGCCATCCACATTCCAAAATCATTAGGCTGTTTCGTCACTGAATTTTGAGATCTATAACTAATAATTATTTATTATAGTGTGCAGAAGAATGTTTGCCAGAATTTCAAATTGCGATGAATAAAGCCCTAAAGGTCACAAGATTAATGATGTTTGCCTACGCAGTTCACTTTTCATCGTGAGCTTGAAAATCCCAAATAGTTTTCTGATGAATAGGAAGCCAGGCAAAAACAGCTGAGGAAGGATAAAAAAACCAAAAGGCGACAAACAAGCCACAAGCCTTAGATATGATCAGAGCTGACTCAGAACGAGATTCAAGAGCTACTGAAACATGAGTTAATAAAAGCAACAGGACTAATGCACTTTGTGATGTACACAGGCTGAAATTGAGACCGGAGTGGGAGGAAGGGAATTGACTGAGCTCAAATGCAATGCTCTTCTCTTTCCCTTTGGGAAAAATATAATTTGAAAGATTAGAACAGGAAGAGAGATGAAGAAGGAGGGAAGCAGTAAAGAAAGATATTTTTGCCAAGAGTGACAAGTATGTCCCCCCTCAATAAGTATCAAGATCAAACAAACAAACTAAAATTCTTTCTAGGTTAGTTTAGTGCCAAAATGGTGCATAAAGACAGCAATTGAATTATGAATAAAGGCCCTCAACAGCATGAAAGTGGATTTTCTTGTCTTTTCAAAAAGCCCTCAAGAGACCGCACACAATATTCTGTAATATTGCCCCAAATGGTGATATGACTTGTGAACTCGGCAAATATGCACAGCTTGACCAGACACGTGATACTTCTGGAAAAAACAATCAAAAGAATGGAGAAAACAAAAATAGCTACAGGGATACACACAGACAGGCAACCTGTAAGGACATCAAGCAGCCTAAGAGAAGACTTGCAACACAGACAATGAAAAAGCAAGAAACTTCAAGCTCAAAGCATCATCTTTAGTGAAGCACCACGTTTCTTTTTCAATTTTCAGTTGAATCAAAAAAGAAAATCCATGTTACCGTCTACTATCATGATTAAAATCAAGTCATATCAAATCAGCTATCAGTCATCACAAGCTCCTAAAGGCAGAATAATTTTCAGTATCTTTTCCTTTCAAGAAGAAATAAAGAGATTTGGTTCACGCTAGTCAGGTAAAGTTGAGTGTTCTGAGATTGTAACTACTCGGACCTCTGAATTGAAGTTTATTGCCAAAGTGAATTTTTAAGCAAAAACATAGAATCAGAGAGCACACAGGGGAGAGGAACTGTAAATATCTCAACAAAGCTGCTAGCATCGACCAATGACAAATCTGAGGCAGAGCTGCCCAAGCCATGTACAGGACCAGACACATAAGGAGCGTTCACACCACCTCTGGGGCTAGGCACTTACTTCAGCTTGTGAATAGAGTTGGAGAAGCCCATTTGCAGCTGGTGAAACACTGGGCTGGACCAAAACTGGAGATATTAGGCCCTCTTCAGGGGTCCCTTGATATGGTACACAGTCTTGAGCAAAGGATTTAATTCCCTTATGAATTTCATTCCCTGTTTATGCTGCCTCAAACACACAGACTAACCTCTTCCAGGGCCACGGTTTTATTCTGTATTATGACAGTGTCACATGAGCACAATCTTGGTTAAAAGGTTCCCAATCAGAATTAGCAATTTTGACTACAGGACACATTTGGAGCAGCGTAGAGAGAGATGCAGCATCTAGAGGACAGTATGTGGAGGAGGTCAGGGTCCTGCTGAGTTTAGGCTTAGAGAGATGCAGGAACAGAGATGACAAAGGATCCACAGAAGAAAGAAAAACCCTTAGCAGTAACATCTTGCCTTTTTGAGGGGTTACAGTCCCAGCCCCCAGGGAATTTCAAGTAGCATGCTTAACCTTCACTTTGGGAAAGGAAAATACAAGCCAGCACACAACCCTTGAAAGATTTCCAGTGTCTGCTTGAAGTGGTTTCCATAATGCAAATCAATAATAGTCTTTCTCTGGTCCTTTTGTTTCCAGGTTCTTTTTATTCCCTCTAAAACAAATCATGAATTTGATTATTTTAGCAAATTACAACAGCAATTTTTATGCAGTTCCCTTCCATCTCCAGTGAAGCATACCATGTCCAAGATTAACACAGCCTGATGCACAACAGAACATTACAAAAATTATGTATCTTTTTTTCCCTAGTAAGATTGCTGCCACCAATAGCAGACTTGAATCTGCCAATTGTAATTACAACTCTAGGATTTTATTGTCAAATACATTTCCCAGATAAATGGTTCTTGCCTTTTCAATGATTTTGACTGATGGGCTGAGCGTGGAGCTATCTTTTTTAAAAAGCTGGAATGCATGGGGTAATGCAAATTCTTTTTCCTTTTTACAGGCTATACAAAGCTTTTTTACAAATGTATTTTTATTTTTAGTACTTGTCTTTTATCTGTATGGTTTATTTTACGTGAATCTGCACTACTTTGCAGCAAATCAGATTCAAGTGTATCATTTGTGAGCTACATACAAAGACAGTGGTAAGAGCATTAATCTGTTCTTTTCAGCACACTAGGTCTCAAGAAGCTCCCACAATCCAGCATTACAAGCTATTTATTTCATTTACCATCTTAATGACTGAAGAAGAAAAAAATGAAAACGATGATTGCCTGTTTGTTAATGAAAGGGTGCTGTGGTTAACCACCGGAAAGACTATTAAGCATCATAAAATTGCCCTTGAAATTCGACACTTTTAATATCTCATCTGATGTGCCGTACTAGCAACGCAAAAGAAATAAAAAGATCAATAAAGGTTTCACCTAACTCCCAATTAGGTAATTTCATGGATTTGGGGAAGAAAATGAAAATAAACTAGAAAGGATAAAAATAGAAATATTAAAGCAGATTAGATTATTGAACAGTGAAAGGTGACATGGATTGAGTTTTCACTCTTTTATGATGCTAAGTTAGCTGCCTTATAAAAATGTGGACTTATGTATTTTTTGTATGTATTGCCTGTATTTCTGCCTACCTATCAGCAAACTTGCAGGTCCTTTCCAGATTAACAATTATCTTCACAAAAATGGAAAGCAAAAGGAAGATTTTTTGAGGATAGCTTGCCACTCTTGATATTTTCCTTGCTCTCTGTACTGGGACCCTTGCAGAAGACATTTTATTGAGGAGTTAGTGACCTTGAACAGACCATGTTTTCTCCACTGGGCCTCGTACTTAGGGCTTGAGCAGCCCGTATGTTAGCATGAGCAGCCGCTGTAGGGGAACCTGCTGGCGTGCCCCGTGCCAGCCTGTGCTGTGCTGGTGGGCGTTATGGCAGAGGTAACATCCCAGCCTGTCAGGAAACTTTCTGTTAGCTGAACAGCTTCCTAATATAATATTCTGTAACTTGTAATACGTTTGGGAACAGTAAAGTCTAGTGGATCAAGGGGTGCAACGTAGTGATTCTGACCGGGAGGCCGTTGTATCTCAAGGAATCGGCAACCCACATCACAGCTAAGCAGAGTACAGGCAGATCTGTGCTGTGCCGTGCTGTGCTGTGCTGCATTCCCAGCGTGGCTTCAGGCTGGGCTGTCCTGCACAGATCGCTTGGCTGCAAGGCAAACTCAGCCAGCTCGTCGTAATGGAGGAGCCTGCAGGCAGCTCCCACTTGGTACCGGCAATTACACCACCTGCATGGCCTCGCCTTTATCTAGAAGAGCAGCAAGTCTTCATGAGAACATCCTTTATGAATAGAGTAGTTTTCTTGTAAGAAAATTATATATAATAGCTCAAAGGATCAGAAAGCAGGAACCCCTCTCCTTTGGACAGGATCTCTGCAGCCTGCCATGGGAAATCCATCCATGGGCTGTCTGGTGATGCATGAACATGGGGTGCCCAGCGTCTGAAGGGACATAAGATTTATTCCCTATATATAGTCTTCTTTTGTTTCTATCTTATTGAAAAGGCTATTTGATTAAGCTATTTGTTGTTGGCCCATCTCCCTCTCAAATCGCACATCCCCCCACGGTGCCGAAGAGTCTCTGAGGTTAAAAACTTCCTTTGCCAGCAAATCACTAGAAGTAGATTACATCTCTGGCTATGTCACTATATTCCCCACCGATTTCATCCTGTCCCAAAATCTCGATTAAATTTTAACTACTTAATTCTCAGCTGGTGAACTTAGTATTAGAAACTTAGTCCTGCAAAGAAATAGGGCTAAAGTTATAGTATAAACTTACTGTCAATGGCAATCTGGAACATCCGACGTTAAGGCACTGGGGACCAAAGTGGGACTCCCAGGTGAGACTTGGGGTTTTGAAGAAGTCACTCAGAAAAGCACCAACTCTGATAGTTGGCCAGCTGTAACCTAATCTACCTATAGGAAAGACCTCTCTCTTTCCTGAGCATTAAGTGACATCCCTCTCCCAGGCTTGCTCCCCATGTTTTGTAGTACCTGTAGACACTTCCGCCACGTTAAAGTGTCAGTGCTGAACTTGCTGTCTTGCAGGTAGAAGCCTACAGCCTGTCTTTCTTCATAGCAGAGAATTAGTTTCTTCCTTTCTAGATAAAGCCATAGGAGGCTGGAGAGCAAGTGGAAAAAGATATTTCCCCCACAGTCTAGGGTTTGTGCATGAAATTGGAGCCAAGCTGCTTAACAGCATCAGGACTAAGATGCTTCTAGAATTGCAGAGAAAGAAAACTTTAATTATAAAAATGACTATGGATGTAAGAATACTCACAGGTTTTCAGTAGCTGGCAAAATTTTGAATATCCAAATTCCGGATAAATTAAATAAAATGAGGGCATCTAAAACTCAGTTCAGACACCCAAGTCCTTTCACAGATTTAGACATATACATATAGAAAGGAAATAACGGATATGTTGAAAGTAGTTTGTCAGTAAATATCAAGGTATCTCTGTATAGATTACAGATCCTGAGAAGCTCCTGCTCACGCATCTTTTATGTGTTGTTTACATTAAAAATAGAAAGCTTATGAAGTCGACATGCACTGCTTCCTGTTACTATAAGCTCTGTAAACAGTAAGATCTATGATTATGTCACTGATTTCTCTAAGGAGGCTGAGATTTTGAATATTTTGCAAAAGCCCATTTATGACAATAGGTATTACAATTTACATATGAAACATCAATATAAATTAGAATACAGGCTGCTTTGGGGAGTTTATGAAGTTTATAAACTCTGCCAATTTATTGAAAGAGTTTATGTTCTCTGTAAGCGCTTCATTTCATGGCTCACAATTTTTACAGGGCACTCCGAAAAAAATGTCAGTACTGGTATCTCAGGAACATCATGAATGGTATGCAGGAGATGAAGATGTAACCATAACAATACTTTTGGCACTATTCAGACTGTCACCCTGGCCTGCCAATTAGGGTTTGGTTTTTTTTCCACCTCTGAGGTATGAGCTTATTTGTATAAGGTATACAAAAAAGAAGTGGACGCCAAATCCTCACTTCTTTGCAAAGCTCAGGTCTATGATTGAGTAATATTCAAGCCATTGAAAAAGAATTGATGATTCTGTTATGGAAGATGTTACAGAGTAAAAAGCAATTCTTGAAGGGATTGAAGAGTCATTTAGGAACCTTTGAAGCTTGTCACAATTTCAAATCCAGAAACCATTGTAAACCAGCATCCATTCTTCTGATTTTCAAAATATCTGCATTATATACATCAACTTTATTCTGCTGTAAGACTAGCTTTTACAAGAAAAAGGAAGACCCCACTTGTTGTTGGAGAAAATTAAGATTTTCTTTTATTTACTTAAACTATTTCAGATGAATGTTGGTTTCTAGACAGTTGCCCAGTCCAGCAAACTTGTCAGCCTATACACCTTTGCTCACATGAACAGTTCTAGTACTGATTTTATTCCAAAAAAAGGGTGTGGAAACAGAAAGAATACATGGATGATTGTGGAAGGAGGGGGACTGAACAGAAGAAAGTTTAGATCTTCCTCAAACTCCTTCCTTAGTACAGCAGCCAGACACAAAAATAGATAAAGACTGAAAACTGTAATGCAATATATAACCTTCCTGTCTCTGACTAGACCAGGATTTACATCAATCTTTATTGATATAAACAAAATAACTATATACCATTAGCAAGACAACATATAATGGTCAGGTTCCCATTCAGTTATAGCAAAATACAAAACCTGAACTAAAAAATGCACTGTAGATATTAGATACACATACAATGCATGATAATAATAGAATAACAATAGAAAGTAAAAGAACACTCAAATAATTTAAGGAGTTTAAATTACTTTGATAAAATAAACAAATTAACTAATAAGTACATTTCTAGCCTCCAGTAAAAACAAAGCAAAATATGGAACACTATTTTCATCCTTTGTCATTCTTGTATATGATCTTCCTCTACAAAATGGGACTTAAGTCTCAAAGCACAGTAAGAAATGTGAAGCTCATTGGTAAGGGTAGCTGGGGCTGGGGCTTGAAACAAGCAAAAAGAACCTATCATCACAAAACTCGAGATATTTTAATTTTGTTATCTGATGATTTTATGTGATGCCACTGACCTCATCAATGCATTTCTTAGAGGACTGAAACAATGAACTGAAAACATGAAGGAATCTTTTTTTTTTCATTGTTCTTTACAACAATACAAACTAGAACATGCAAAATGAGATTATCAGGCATTTTAAAAATTTACACACACTCCAGAATTAAACTTAGATTTTTTTGTGTGGTGGTTTTGTTTTTTTTTTTGTTGTTGTTGTTGTTTTTTTTTTTTTTTTTTTTTTTAATTGACTTACTGGAATAAGTGATTTATTGTGAACTATAATGCAAAGGAAGTACAATTTCTGACTTAGAAAATTCCTAAGGGCAGAGTGCTGAGAGTTGAAATATCAGTGTGTATGCATTTATTTCTTTTCTTGTCTTATGTATTTTCCTCTCGTCCCTGCTGCCAGCCATTTCCACAGACAGGAGAGTGGGCTGGGTGACCTTAAACCAATTTGGTCATTTGGTTTTCTACAAATGTGCAAATTCTAGTCACATTTTCTCATTTAGAAGATTTAAAAGCAAATGTCTTCAATAACGATAGAGAGATATTCATTATTTATAATTTTTTCAGGACTAATCATGCTGGTCTTAAGGAAAATTATATGGAAAATACCCACAAACTGAATTAAACCAATTTTGATGAACAAACATTCACATTAGTTTTATTATCCAGTGAATCTATTTTTACTTTTATGAACAGGTGGGTTTTTTTCATTTCTTTGAATAAGCTTTGATATAAATCTACAATTATTTCTTGCACGGAAGTCATAAGGGAAGGATTAAAAAAAAATAAAAATCAGGGGAATGAACACTTTCTTCCTGCTAGATAGTTCAATACAGAACAATCATTACTTTAGTATGGAAGGAACTAACAGTCATGGGAACATCCTCTCCCATGCAAACTTTTAAATTTAATCAGGGCACAACATGACCATTTACTAATCTGGTGAAAACTTGTGAAAAATATTGCACAGATTGTTTCTTACCAAAAAAAAAAAAAAACAACCAACCAACCTACAATAGAACAGAGACAGTATTTATATTCGCTGTCACTGAAAGTGAGATATTTCCTTACAATATGATTCATGCTCTTAGATTAATATGCGAGATTAATAAATAGTACTTCCATGTCCTAGGAAATTCCTTTAAGTGTAATGAGACAGCAGCATATCTGAAAAGTCCTTGCTCTACCTGTAAGAGATGAATGTCAGTACAGGGAAACGCCTGACAGCAGACACAGAAGTTCCACCCTCACCACTGAAAGGGTCAGAGACTGGAGTGCGTGATCCCATAATTAGCTCAGCCTGGATTTCCTCATTAGTACATTAACTAAACCATAGGCAACTTTTTTGGTTTTCTCTTTCCTTTACCTCTTGCCAGAGTAGATTAATATTAGTCAGGTGACAATAGCATTCCTTATTTCAATTTGGTTTTACTGGTCATATTGACACTCATACAAAGAAAAGATTGCAGGTTTACTTAATCAGAAATCCAGAGACAGGGCTAACATTCATTTCTTGTCCAAATCAAAACAAGTGTATACTTGAACACTGCATGGCAGAAGGAGGGTTGCATGACATCTGGAAACATAACTAAGGAAAGTACCTTTTTTAACAAGACTTTATGATTTACTTTATCAATTGCACATATTGATTGTAATGCATCAGTTAACCATGTTCATTACATTAGCTAGGTATGATTGCTATTGGTCTCAAATCACTTTGTCGGAATTGCATCAGAAAATTCCATTACTTGTTATAATGTTTATTGTTACCAATCTGTCTTAACCTACTCTTCATTACTAACAAAAAGAAATTGTAGCTTACGATTTTACATTAACAGAAATGTCCCATCTGTAATTTATTTTCTAAACAAGGTCAGTATAAACTTTCACATTTAGTTTGTGTTGTCAACAATGCAATTTGCTTATGTCAAGCAAGGTGCCTAAGTTTTCCCTACTTACATTTCTGCACAGTTAAGACACTTGAATATAATCAGCTCTCCCTTATTCTGAGCTTCAATGGATCCTAATGCTCCAAAGTAGCCTTCTACAGAGAAGAAATATTTCACCATTCATTTGCATCAGTGCCAAAGCTACAGGCTACAGTGCACTTCAAACAAGTAAGAGGGTCGTCCCTCCGAAGACCTCACAGTAGGAGACCAAATATCAAGACAAAAGAAAAACAAACAGCAGCAGTGGAGCTGATAAAGACTGCAGCTCCATTCATTGCAGCTATCTTGGGGATTTAAAGCAAGCCCACAATCTACGGTTGAGTATCAATGAAAGATACAAGATCAAGGGAACAGACAGCTTGGCTAATGGGACTTCGAGATTGTGACAGAATTCATGGTGATAAAGGTAGGAAAGTCACAGGCAGAGCGCATAAGGCATTGAATAGAGAGAGAGAGTCGTCTGGGGACAATATGATGAAGTCCAACTCAAAAGGAAAAGAGGAATGAGGTAGTGTAACAGGAAGAGCTGAAGTAACAGAAGTAGGAGGAAAAGTCGAACACGTTCGACAGTCTTTCAAAGATGCCATAGTCTATTTTCAATTAAAATTATCTTCACGAGGTATAAAAACAAAGCTTGACAAAGTTTGTCAAAACAGAGGTGTTTTTTTTTTTTAATATATTATTAATATTTCTATTGATTGCTCACCTTAAAAAGTGGGAATTGTACCAATAGGACAACAGTGAAACTAGGACATCACTAGAGTGAAAAAAGTGTGACTTGGGAAAAGCCAGTCCCATTTAACTACTGAACTCTGAAAAAAAACACTTTTTAAAAAGTTTCAATACTTTGTCTCACTTCATGTCCACATTCGTTCCTTTTGGAGACACTGTGCTTTTACCCAAGAAGTTTTTCAAAAGTCAGGAAGCAGTACCCCTGTTTCTAAAAGCACAAACAGCAAGCAAACTATGAAAACTGTTTCTGAATGGAAGAAAGCTAACAGCAACCATTGCAATGAGAGACTCCTTCAGCTCTACACTTCAGAGACTTTCATGATGCTAATAGTTCCTTAATCATATGTTTGAATGCAGGTACCTTTCTGAAATGGCTTAACATTAGTCATACAAAGTAACAAGGAATGCGTATTTCTACCCTTTACAGATGTATGTAGGATTTCAACACTGTCGGGAGGAATCATTGACTAACCCATTCTAAATAGGTTTTTTTTGACAACAGCTTACAACATATATCAAATTAGATACTTTTAATAAACTCTTCTATGCTGCCTTTATTTCTCAAGTAATGCCACAATACAGCCTCCTGCCTAAAAACAGAAAAGGATGGAATAATTCCTTCCACAAAACCATAGAGAAAGCTGAATTTTCCTTCACAGATTTCAGCAAGAATTTGAAAATGAAACTTTAGTGGAATAAGTACAGTATTATGATACTGAGCAAACCACTTGTTTATAAACAAAAATTGAAAGAACAAGAAGAGAAACAACTGCAAATACTGCAATGTCATGATGAAAAAAAAAATTCATAAAATCCTATCACAACTATAGCAAAGATAGAAATATGAAAGTAAGACTTGGTTTTTCGTTTTCTATTAAGTACACAGTACATATTAAACCAATAATTCATAATAAACCTAATAGCTAGTCTCAGGAAAGTGGGAAAATAAAACAGCAGGAAATAGGAAATTATGCATGAAATAATATTATATAAGCCTCCCAATGCATCTCGATTTTATACTTAGATTATATGGCATGCTGTAGTAGATACTCTGGGCCCTTGGGCAATTTGCACTGGACCTAACTATGCCTCATCAACTACCATAAGGATGTAAATTTTACCTCTAGTCTATTTATTTTTTCCTACTATTTAGCAAGGAAATAGCATTAAAACTGAGTCTGGTGTTGCAACGTGCCACTGAAATATTTTTGTTTATAAAACCACCAGGCTACCTTCCCGCTTCATTGTCACTGCTCCTGTTGTATATGTGAATCCAAGCACTATACCATGCCTTGTCCAGCCGAGGCTACCTACCCTGCACCTCCTTGGCAGAATGAGGGCTGCATCTAGGACTAAGGCTTAAGGACCGAGCATTCATACAATTCTTTGTGTGGTGTGTTGAATTTGGCTGGGTACCCAACACTAACCCAGCCCCTCGCTCACTCTCCATCCTCAACAGGACTAGGGGGAAATAATATTCCTCCCCCTCTTTCTCTGACCTTGGTGTTCATGGGGTTGCTCCCCCACCACACTCCTCACTCTCTGTTTGTGCAATGCCAGTGCATTCAGGCATTGCAGACTTCTCTCTGTTATCTGCTTTAACAGCACCCACCCCCCTTCTTAAATTTCATCACTCATTTTAGTCTTCCATTCCAACCTCCACCTTTCCCCCCCAAATCTTGTGCTTTCTACTTAATTTTTCACATTCAAAAGGTACATGGAGAAGTGCAAAAGGCTTACACCAAGGGACACCGGCAAATAAATGTTTATGTCTAGGAACAGAGTTTGGTGATCATTGCAAAAACATGTCTTTCAAGTGCAACCTCATTTCTTATATTTAAGTACCATTTGTACACTTAGTCCTTTCTGTGTCTAAGGCTCTCCTTTTCAAAGCAGCCTTCAACATTTCTTTATTCTTGAAAATGACTTTTTTTTAAAGTCAGTTCAGGTTTGGACATCAAAGGTTTACTACCTCAGATGGCACGTGTCAAAGTTTTTTGACAGCAGTAACAAACTCCTCTTTGCAATTCTTTTCTCCTGACAAATTTCAGCTTTATAAATGCCACTCCATACAGGAAATCTTGAAAGATTACCACTATTCTATTCATTCAGTTTGTTAAGCATGTTTTATAACAAAGCTAAGAATGTTCCAAGTTAATGTTGCCTTTCATTTTGTCCTGTAAGCAGGTCGTGACAGAATATAAAGCCTATCAGATGGATGAGCCAATGAATTTCAGGAGTCACAGTATCTATATAGCACTGAATCGTTCTGAATTCATAAGTTATGCATGGGTTCCCCAAAACATCATAATTAGAGCCCCCAAAGTACAATAGAGGTCTTTTCCAACCTTAATGATTCTATGATTCTATGACAGCTATGGCACACGTGTGCATGTTTAAGACCTAGGCTAGAAAAATTGCCTGTTGAATTTTCAAAATAAGTGCTTCAAATATAGAAGTACCTAAACCTTGAACTGACTCCTTCCCACATTGAGAAAGGCCAATGTTATAAATCCTGCCCTAACTCTGATTATTTCTCTACTGGAGAAATTTCCAAAAGCTTAGCTGAAAGTTTACACAAAACATTCCTTACTCTTCAATGCCTCAGTGTTTGGATTATACAAACCAGTTTCTCTACTTTTATTTCTGTAACAGAAGGCCATATGGAACTAGTAAATATTCATCAAGTTTTTGCTGATCAAAATTTGTTTTCTTATTCAAAAGCTTTATATAATACTTTTTAAAGCAGGTAAATGTCAACAGCTACAAAGCTGAGATATGTAGGAGAGAACAAATTTTAAAAGCAGCTTCCATTATTCCATTATTATGCAGATAAAGCTAGAGAGGGGACAAGCAGTGGAGAGTTTGAAAGCCTACCCTCTTTAAAGGGTTTGATCAGGACTCGTGGCTCCCTGTACCTTCTCAATTCCCTTGCTATTGAACAGGCACTCCAAAAGGTTCTTTCCAGGCAATCTTGTAGTTAACATTATTTTACAGAGAATCTCTTTTATAGTCCTTTGATAAACTGCTCTCTTTGACAGTATTTTTGGGTACTACTATGCTCAGGGATATTTCTCCTTTAAAACCTGGAAAACCAAAGAAGTAGGAACAAAAAAAAAAAACCAAAGCAAAAACCACCAAGAGTATAATAAAGTTATTACTCATCTTCATTTTCTCATTTGGAAATAAAAATCAGTATGAAGTATCAGTTACCTCACTATTATCTGCACTGAAGCATGGTGTTCATGGATAAATAGCTCAAGTATTTAGATGACCACATATACTATGATATGAAGAAAATGAGGTGGTATCTGAAACTATGGTAGAAAGTGGCTTAATTTTTAAAGGGCAAAACCCAACACCTTCAGTTTTACCAACAGATACATGCAAATGAACACAGCACTGAACTACTTCTTAACTTATTGTCAAAAATATAATGCAGTTGGTTTAAACTAATCCAACTTCAATGTGACAAAACTGTGGCAGGGGAAGAAAAAAAGTCTTGCCACACAAAATGACACAAAGTACCTCAACAACGTTGCTAGCAAACTATTATGATCTTTTCTTCTTCCACAGAAATGAGCCTTACTTTAAGGTATCTTAAATTATCTTTCCTCTGGGGAGAAAAAAAAAAATAAAAATGAGGGAAACCTGATTACTATCTGTAGCACATACTCATACTGTCAAAATACAGGGAAAAAAAAATTAAATAAATATATATATACATTTATGAATACTGCCTTTCATATTTCCCTGAGAAAGGTCTGGTCAGATACATGAAACAAAATACTTACAAACATCAGCAAAGAAATGTTTCCTTTACTTCATCAAAGGCTCTTTGACACCTTCCACAGGACAACTGCACAGATAATGCTTTCGGATCAAGGAATATTATGTGTTATTTTATTATCTGTATCTTTGAAAGGGTAAGTAGGTGGAGCTAAATACATGAGGTGGGGTGGCAGTGGTGGGGGTGTGGTGTTAAAAAAACCCAGCATTATTCCTAGGTTTTGAAAAATCAAAACTCCCTATAAGAGTACTGAAAATTGTTTCCTCTAGCACTTCTTGATGTGCGAGCTACAGCATTTAGAATCACAGAATCATAGAATAGTTTGGATTGGAAGGGACCTTTAAAAGTCATCTAGTCCAACCACCCTGCCACGGGCAGGGACATCTTCAACTAGATCAGGTTGCTCAGAGCCCCGTCCCACTTGACCTTGAAAGTTTCCAGGGATGGGGCATCTACCACCTCTCTGGGCAACCTGTTCCACTGTTTCACCACCCTCATTGTAAAACATTTCTTCCTTATATCTAGTCTAAATCTATCTCTTTTGGTTTAAAACCATTCCCCCTTGTCCTGTCGCAATAGGCCTTGCTAAAAAGTCTGTCCCCATCTTTCTTATAAACCCCCTTTAAGTACTGAAAGGCTGCAATAAGGTCTCCCCAAAGCCTTCTCTTCTCCAGGCTGAATAACCCCAACTCTCTCAGTCTTTCTTCATAGGAGAGGCATTCCACCCCCCCTGATCATTTTCATGGCTCTCCTCTGGACCCGCTCCAACAGGTCCATGTCTGTCTTGTGCTGAGGACTCCAGAGCTGGATGCAGTACCCCAGGTGGGATCTTACCAGAGCAGAGTAGAGGGGCAGAATCACCTCCCTCAACCTGCTGGCCAAGCTTCTTTTGATGCAGCCCAGGATATGGTCGGCCTTCTGGGCTGCGAGCGCACATTGTGGGCCCATGTCCAGCTTTTCATCCACCAGTACCCCCAAGTCCTTCTGGGCAGGGCTACTCTCAATCCCTTCATCCCCCAGCCTGTATTGGTACTGGGGGGTGCCCCCACCCAGGTGCAGGACCTTGCACTTGGCCTTGTTGAACCTCATGAGGTTCACATGGGCACACTTCTTGAGCTTGTCCAGGTCCCTCTGGATGGCATCCTGTCTCTCAGGCATTTCGACTGCACCACTCAGCTTAGTGTCATCTGCAAACTTGCTGAGGGTGTACTCGATCCCACTGTCTATGTTACTGATGAAGATATTAAACAGTACCGGTCCCAATATGGACCCCTGCAGGACACCACTCGTCACTGATCTCCATCTGGACATTGAGCCATTGACCACTACCCTCTGGATGTGACCATCCATCCAATTCCTCATCCACCGGACAGTCCACCCATCCAATCCATACCTCTCCAGTTCAGAGAGAAGGATGTTGTAGGGGATCATGTCAAAGGTATTACAGAGGTCCAGGTAGATGACATCCGTAGCTCTTCCCATGTCCGCAGATGTAGTCACTCCATCATAGAAGGCCACTAGGTTGCTCAGGCAGGACTTGCCCTTGGTGAAGCCATGCTGGCTGCCTCGAATCACCTCCCTGTCCTCCATGTGCCTTAGCATAGCTTCCAGGAGGATCTGTTTCATGATCTTCCCAGGCACAGAGGTGAGACTGACTGGCCTGTAGTTCCCCAGGTCTTCCTTTTCTCCCTTTTTAAAAACGGGGCTTGTTTCCCCTTTTCCAGTCAGCAGGAACTTCACCAACTGCCACGAATTCTCAAATATGATGGGTAGTGGCTTAACAACTTCATCTGCCAGTTCCCTCAGGACCCGCAGATGGATCTCATTGGGTCCCATGTACTTGTGCACCTTCAGTTTCCCTAGATGGTCTCGAACCTGATCATCTCCTACAGTGGGCAACCCTTCATTCTCCCACTCCCTGCCTTTGCCTTTTATGGCTTGGGCGGTGAGGCTCGAGCACTTACTGGTGAAGGCTGAGGCAAAAAGGTCATTGAGTACCTCAGCCTTCTCCATATCCCGGGTAACCAGGTCTCCCATTTCATTCCGGAGAGGGACCACATTTTCCCTAGTCTTCCTTTTATCCCCAACGTACCTATAGAAGCTTTTCTTGTTGCCCTTGATGTCCCCGGCCAGATTTTATTCTATCAGGGCTTTAGCTTTCCTAACCTGATCCCTGGCCGCTCAGACAATTTCTCTGTATTCCTCCCAGGCTACCTGTCCTTGCTTCCACCCTCTGTAGGCTTCCTTTTTGTGTTTGAGTGTGTCCAGGAGCTCCTTGTTCATCCATGCAGGCCTCCTGGCGTTTTTGCCCGACTTCCTCTTTGTTGGGATGCATCGCTCCTGAGCTTGGAGGAAGTGATCCTTGAATATTAACCAGCTTTCTTGGGCCCCTCTTCCCTCCAGGGCTTTGTCCCATGGCACTCTACCAAGCAGATCCCTGAACAGGCCAAAGTCTGCTCTCCTGAAGTCCAGGGTAGTGAGCTTGCTGTGCGCCCTAAGCATCTTGAACTTCAGCCCTTGAGCCTCACATTCCCCACCAGCCAAGGTCCAGCATAGCACCTCTCCTCATTGGCTCCTCTACCACTTGGAGAAGGAAGTTATCATTGACGCATTCCAGGAACCTCTCGGATTGCTTATGCCTTGCTGTGTCGTCCCTCCAACAGATATTGGGGCAGTTGAAGTCCCCATGAGGACCATTTCTGACTCTTCGGTTTGCTTTGACCTATTCCCAGATTGAACAAATTTTTCATTTATCAGTTTTCAATTAATTCCCAGACCATTCTGATTACCAATACACATGTTTAGCTTTAAATGCTATCTAGACTTCCAAGAGAAATAGCAATCTAGAGGGGAGAAAGCTGATTCTGTGCAATTACATTAACACTCTGGTTTGGACAGCTGAAAATATTAACATCATGTTGCAGGCTTATGCTGATGGATCAGAGGTCTATCAGCAAATAAGTTAAAGATGACAGACAGCTTTGGTAAAATAAACAGGCTTTTTCCAACAGGGACATGATACTGTGACTGCCAGTATATCAGAAACAAGTAGGAAGCTGAAGAGAAAACAAAAAAAACCACCACCAACAACAACAAGAAGAAAATAAAAAAAGAAAATCAAGCTGTGACAATTGTTTCAGCAGAAATACCTCCAGATGAAAATTCTGTGAAAACCTGAATTAATCCTGTCTTCCTGTTACCTCTAATGTCAGCATTGGTATTAAAATGAGCAAAAAAAATTTACCAAAACAACACTAAAGAAAGGATTTTAAAGAATCTTGTTATTACTGCCCACATACAGATCTTCACTAGAGATATTACAACATGAAGAATATTATGTTCAAGTGCTGAACCCCACTGACTTGAATTCAGCCTACTATATGGTCCAGTATCTTTAGTTAATGATTAAAAACATCACTCCTTCCTGTTTAACTATAAGTTAAAAAAAAAAAAGAACCGAAACAAACTTCTCCTTTTAGAAAGTATATGCATAATCTCTCTCAACCAGTCATTTTCTTTTTGAATTTCTAAAAAGTTTGGACAATGAAATTTAGCATGTTGACTTCACCAAGAAGAAAAGCTATTTTTATATCTTGTTCTCACATTACAGTACTGCTGCAGCTGGGATCACAGCAACACAGAGAAATTGTAGGGGACAAAAGAAATATATAAATAATGCAAATAGCATGCACAAGTTTTGCAAAGGTTAAAGTAAGTTTCATCTATGGATAGAGCTTAAAACTTCAAATCCTTTTCTAACCTCCAAAGTAGTTCCACTTGTCTATTTCTTGCATCCAGGTAGGATCATTTGGGGACAAATTTTCTCTGAAATTATTTATGTATATTGAGAGAGAGATATATAAAACATGTATAATTTATATATATATATATATATATTTATATATATAAATCCCAAAACCTCAACCAACACCATCCCCAACCCCCCACCCCCAAAAAAAAAAAAAAACCACCCAACACAACCACTGCATGAAATAAATGTAAAGGACTGGCTTCTACAGTTTTCCATAGACACAGATTCTTCCCTCATGTACTACTATCTTTGGTCCTCCTACATATACATATTTCCAAAATCTCCAGAACAAACTTTCAAGTGTCTGTTAATCAAAGAAAAAGAATTTCAAAGAGATTCAATAGTTGGTCAGTTCAGTAGAGCCATAACAAAATTTTAAATACTCTATACCAACAACTTGTGCTTTGCTTTCTCCTTCTTCCATCCAATTTCTTAAGCAAACATTTGTGAAAAATAGATATATAAAATCCTCTGATGTCTGCTGATTAGTCACAGTTAGTTTTTACATCCAGGTAGTACCGTTACGTTTGTTTAGGATTAAAGTATATGTTAACTTGAGTTATCCACTCACTGCGTTTTGCCCTCTCTAGTCAACAAATGTAAGTCACGCAGGATGCAGTTTTAAGAGTAGTTCTGCTCAGGCAGTCTTTGTACAAATAGCAACTCCACATTTAGAGACACGGTTATTAGCAATTTTGCCCAACTTCCTCCTAGGCTATAGTTAGGTAAAATGAATGAATTCTGCCTTGTTCAAATTAGTTCTTTAAGTTAAAGATTTGGGGGAAAAGCTAAGGTTAAGGGCAACAGACATTTCACTTTATTATACACAGAACAAGCAGCTTTCCTATTGCTGTCTTTGACGCTTTGGGCAAGATTCACCACATTCCACATTAAACAGAACAATAGATTGCAGTTCAAGTCCTTCTGGCTTCCTGTTGCTAATTATGGTTTTAAACAACCTTTTAGAAGCATAAATGGATCAAATTTATAACAAAGTGTCCTGGAGGTACAAATAGATTTTGTTCCTTCCCTGCTGGTAATCTCTCTCTGTCCTACGTACCCTGTAGAATAACTCACTTCATTCTGATGGCTACTTCACCTCAAAGGTTTGACCCTCACTGGGGTGCCACAGGGCTGGACATTTACTTACAGCACCACTAAGTTCCCTGCAGTTTTTGGCTTATAAATCTTTGTCTTCCAGCCATGCATTTCTTCCCCCCGCCTCTGTATTGCAGGAAACAGTCATTCAGCAGTGTCTAAACACAAATGAAAAAAAAAAAATTAAACAAAAAAAGTATATAATACAAGCGTCATACAAAATAACGCTATTGTGTATCCCCCTGGGAAATACTGCATTTTCTGGTAACTTTTTCATCTCCCCTCCTCTCTCACACGCAGCATCTGAGTGCAATTGGGATGACATGACCTGGTTTATTGGCATCTTCCTCCAGCAATCAGTTGTAAAATGACACAGTATAATTTCATCAGATGCTAAAACAGAGGAACATAAGATCTCAGTATAGTATTCTGTGTAAGGAAAGAATACATTTATTCAACACTTGGTAATTTATTGGAAAATTATTTTCTGTGGGAAAGATGCCCTTACACATTACCAAACAACTCTTGCAGCCTCTTAAGTTTTCAAAAGAAGCTCAGAATGTTGAAATATGTCATTACTTATTTAGGTACGCTCTAAGAGTACATCTAGTTTGCCACTGACCCAACTTGCAAGAACAAAGAATCCCCCTAGATCCCAATCACGCAATGACCTCCCCTTTTGTGGCTCTATATACATGCATGAATTTGTTGATATAGATCTAAAATGTCTGCCAGCATCACTGAGCTCTACTTTACGTTCCAAACGGAAGACTTCTGTGACTACCAGAAACAAGGTAGAGCTTCTGGGTATTACTACTTAAAGTTTAAAATCAGAAAGGAAAGAAACACTGATAACCAGGCTGCTTATATTTAAGATACATGTAGTTATTTAAACAGAATTGTGTGGCGTCAAAGATGTTTTCTCATTCATTTATATCTCTTTTGAAATTAGCAGTATATTTCAAAATAGCACTCTCTATGAAATATGATACTGAATATGTTACCTCAATATGTGATCACCATACACTTAATTTGTTTTCAGACTGAAACATTTCACACATTTCAAAATGAGATCTAGTTATACCCGTTAACCAGAGAACATTTTCTGACACAATTTGATTTTTTTGATTTTGCTGATAACTTCATCAGTGGTTTTTTAAGCGGCCTCAAAACCACTCATTCGTGACACCTCTTTCCCAGGAAGGCAGGTACCATAAACTCAAAACCTTTATGGAGCACTGGACCTCTACTAACTGAGCATTTGCTTTTCATTGGATATTCTAGGAAAGTTACACAGAAAGGGTTGCTAGATGCAGCACTCTCTCACCACTTTAAGGAGTTGTGCTCCCTGCTGATGTATGCTAACTTCAGGTCTTTTGGATGACAACGGACATGAGTTGTGGTCTCCTCAGACAGATAATAACCCTCACTATGTAAGAGCCTTCACCCATTTGGCCAAAGGTACAATTCAAAAATTCCTCCACCTTTACAAAAAAAAAAGTTACAGATATACAGATAGTATGGATATACACAATAAAACAATTTTAAGCCAAAAAATAATCTTATTCAGCTATAAAGCATGTCTTCCTGTTAAACAAGAAGAGTACTATACAGCCTTAGATATAACCAATCTTCCTTACTTCCCACCAGGCCTCATTAAATAATAATTCCAGTGCTGTTTACCTTCTCAAAAAAAAAAGAAAAATCATTTTCATAATCCTGTGTTTAAATATTTTGCTTGATTTGTTCACTGCTGTCCTGTTTAGATGAAATGGCAGTACTTTCTCTCCTTGATATTCATATTCTCCCACTAAGCGAGAGAATACACGTGGTTCATTGCCTGCAGCTGGGGGAGATTGGACTCCATAACCAACCATATCCCTGTAGTCCAATGTTCTGTCTGCTTACCACTGAACATATCATTAGCTCAATTGCAAGGAAAGTTTACAAATGTATGTGGTAAATTTGTTGCTCACTGGACGAAAACCCCCTGAAGACTCTCATATATTTCACCAGGACAAGGATTTTTGCCTTGAAATCGAAGAGTAACAATATTATTTCATTTGACTTGTTTCAACGTCATATCTTAATAATATATATACAACTTGACAAGGTTCCTAAAGGATAAAGAGATGAAGAGTTGCTTAGTTTCAGATCTGCTTTACTCTAAAATGGCTCTAATCCGATACAGTCTGGAGGCAGATTACCATGTCAGGCCCCAATCTTAAACAATGTTCAGAAGACTACCAACTGGCAAGAAATCCATGAAGCTGACTGTTTACCATTCCCTTGCCCATTATAAACACTTCAGGCTTGGAAATTAATATGGTAACAAAATTTCATTCTTCACAAGAAGGTTTCCTTAAAAATTAGGATTACATAGTTTTGCTGCATGAATATGTGTCCTGGTTTCGGCTGGGATAGAGTTAATTTTCTTCCTAGTAGATGGTATACTGCTGTGTTTTGGAGTTAGTATGAGAAGAATGTTGATAACACACTGATGTTGCTAAGTAATGTTTACACTTGGCGAGGGACTTTTCAGCTTCCCATGCACTGCCAGGTGCACAAGGAGCTGGGAGGGACCATAGCCAGGACAGCTCACCCAATTGGCCAACGGGGTATTCCATACCATATGACGTCATGCTCAGTATATAAACTAGGAGGCGTGGTTGGGGAAGTAGTGATCACTGCTTGGGGATGGGCTGGGTATCAGTCAGCGGGTGGTGAGGAATTGCATTGTGCATCACTCATTTTCTGCCATTATTATTGTTATTATTATTTTCCTTTCCTTTTCTGTTCTATTAAACTGGCTTTACCTTAATCCACGAATTTTACTTTTTTTCCCCCCACCCCCGATTCTTTCCCCCATCCCACTGGGGCTAGGGGGGAGTGAGCGAGCGGCTATATGGTGTTTGGCTGCCTGCCGGGTTAAACCACAATAATGTGGTAAACACATTAGTCACCCCACCCCACCCCCCTTTTTTTTTTTGACCAATTTTATTTAAGATATTAAGATATACATGCCTTTATTTCCTGTTCCAGCTCTCCAAAATATCATAACATTAGCGTCTGGTAATATAAAATGTTTTGCATAGGCACCAGGGATACCTTGCATAATGAGGCAGTGATTTAAAATAAAGTCTGCCAAAACAGCTACAAAAATCACAGAAAATCTCAAAATAAGTATTCTCAGGAGAGCAGGAGAGCAATAACTCTGGGAGTTGAAGTTTAAATCTGTCAGAGGTCAGAAATAAAACAATTTAGTTATGCCTGATTATCGTAGGTCTCTTATTACAGCCTACCATGTAAAACATGCCTTATCTTGGCTGTGATCAGGCATGCTATTGAATCCAGAAAGACAGAGCTCTAGAATATTCTGATTTTTTGCTGTTGTAAGTCTCATGTCTACAACTGCTCAAAATGCCCTAAATTCACCTTAGAAAAAGCACCATCTGGCTATTACTGGCTGCAAATTACCAGCTGTAAAATATTACTATATTAAGAATGTCAGCCAAAACAACAGATGACCTTTTGTGCAATAGAAATGCACTGTATAAACCTAGCAAGATTTTTATCCAGATTTCAACTTACAAACAAAACTTACTAATTTTGCCTTTTCTCAGAAGGGTGTGTTTTCTTCAATACTTTAAGGATAAAATACATGCCTTTACAGAGAACCACCAAAAGATTGATTTTTTCATTTTAAAATAAGGTCTAAAAGATGGGTAAGTCCTTTGCTAGTTCCTTGCACAGAAGGGATTTCTACTTTAATAGCACAGCACCAGTTATTTTCTGAGGAGGTTTAACTCCCATGTTTACTCATTATCACTGAAATTCAGTGCAGGATTTGTCTTCTATGATAAGGTCACCCACCTAGTAGATGAAGGGAAAGCAGTGGATGTAGTTTTTCTGGATTTTAGTAAGGATTTGGATACTGTCCCTTACAGCATCCTTCTGCACAAGTTGTCCAACTGTGGGATGAGTGGGTTCATGGTGCGCTGGGTGAAGAACTGGCTGAAGGGCAGAGCTCAAAGGCTTGTAGTGAATGGGGCTACATCTGGCTGGCAACTGGTCACCAGCGGTGAAACTAATACTCACTAATACTCACTCAGGGTTCAATTCTAGGGCCAGTTCTGTTCAATATAGTTATCAAGGATCTGGATGCAGGAGTTGAATGCAACATTAGCAAGTTTGCTGATGATATCAAACTGGGAGGTGCTGTTGCCTCTCTTGAGGGACAGGAGGCCTTGCATTGGGCTATGATTAATGGGATGAAATTTAACAAGTCCAAATGCCAGATTCCATACCTAGGATGGAGCAACATCAGGCACAAGTATAAATTGGGAGAGGAGTGGCTGGAGAGCAGCCCTGCAGAAAGGATCTGGGGCTGCTGGTCAACAGAGTCAGTAGCATGCCCTGGTGAGGCGATTATCCTGCTGTATTCAGTGTCGATGCAGCCCCACCTTGAGTACTGTGTGCAGTTCTGGGCTCCAGCATTTAAGAAGGATGTGAAGGTCCTTGAATGCGTCCAGAGGAGAGCAACAAAGCTGATAAAAGGGCTGGAAGGAATGTCCTACGAAGAGCAGCTGAGGACTTTGGGATTGTCCAGTTTAGAGAAAAGGAGGCTGAGGGGTGATCTCATTGCTCTCTACAGGTTCCTGAGGAGGGCAAGAGGAGAGGGAGGTGCTGATCTCTTCTCCCTGGTATCCAGTGATAGGACGCATGGGAATGGTTCAAAGCTGCGCCAGGGGAGGACTAGTCTGGAGATTGGGAAGCATTTCTTCACCGAGAGGGTGGTCAAACACTGGAACAGGCTTCCTAGAGAGGTGGTCGATGCCCCAAGCCTGTAAGCGCTTAAGAGGCATTTGGACAATGCCCCTTAACAACATGCTTTAACTTTTGGTCAGCCCTGAATTGGTCAGGTAGTTGGACTAGATGATCACTGTAGGTCCCTTCCAACTGAAATATTCCATTCCATTCCACCACACATTTGAAGATAGATACTGTATTTTAATTTAGGGCATTTTCTCAATATTCTTTCCTCTATACTATTTTTCTTTTCAGAGAACTTTAATGGTTCATCCTTCAACAAGGACAGTAAATGCTCTGATTTAATTGTTTTTTAACATTTTTTTAAATGAAACTAATACTCACATAAGGGGAAAATAGTTTTGGGGGAAGAAAATATTTTTAACTGATAATCTAGGGGATTTTGGGGCGGAGGGGGTGGAAAGGGGGTGTTGGTTTTTTGGTTTTCTCCATTCCTCTGTTGAGTACCGCACACAAGTATAGATAAAAAAATTTGGGGGAAAAGTGTTGTAAATACTAATATGATTTCCTATAGCAGGAAGAACTGGTATACATGAAAGCTTGCTTTCTTCTGGCTATGTTAACTGGTCCAATAGAAGATAAAATCTTTCCCATCAAACTTTGCCACAATATATCCCTTAGACCTTGACAAATACAGCAACATTAATATAACATAAATGCAAGAAAAAGTGATACTGTGCAACAGCTTAGTAGAATAGCAGACATGGAAACTCTTGAAGATTTGTCACAATCGAGAGGATATGAACAGTTGTTTAGTGTGTTTTGACAAAACTTGTACTTTTATCAGGATGTCTATCAACTACGAGATTAATTCTCCCATGTATTGTTCTTCATAGGTAGAATATATTGAATAGGTAGAATATATGAAAAATAGTTGAAAAACCAAGATGTTGAATTAATGAACTTGAATGATGAAAAAAAAACATGCTAGACTGAACATTTCCTTCTCTGTTCCATAAGTGTTAATTAACAATGAATATTAATGAAATATCACAAAGATTATTAATCCAGAGAACTGCTTGGTACTGAGGGCTTAGAACACACCGAGTAGCCACTCATTAAGTTAACTGCAATAACTGGAAAGGATGCATGCTCTTTGCCCAAGGAAGTGTACAAATGATCTTTTATTCAGATTTAAATAAGTACATTCAGAATGTGCTAGGAACATTTGGCTAATCATTATGGTTCAGATAACAAATGGGAATTCATTTTACGCTGTGATAAAACAATCGTCAGGGTGAGCCCACATTTCGTGCTGGCATTTCTAAACCTGAAATGGTTTAGAAACCTGCATGGCTTTTAGTTCAGATGTAACAACCATGTTCCACCACCTCATCATCCAAGATATGAAGGAACAGCATTGCAAAGTTTGGACTTCTGCCACTGCATAAGGAGACTACTGTCAATCTTCAGTTACTGCCTAACACTGCACATTATCTGAACGTAATCAAAAACATAGTAAACAAAGGCACATCCTAGTGAGCATCTAGTCCAATTTCTGTCTCCAAAATGGACGTACTAATTAGGAAGATCACGCAGGCGTGGCCACTTTCTGTCATCCCTTCCATTGCCCCAAACCACCCCAATATTGAGCACTGTTGTAGGGGTAGCAGACAGTATCCTGAACAAAACATTTCACAGAACTGTCAATCCAAAATCTCCTTGCTGTTTTATAACTTCCAGTTTTGAGTTTGGCATCATGTAGACATGCTTTATATCATCCTCCCCCGAGTTAAATTTCCTACATTAATTATCTACGCGGAAACTCATCTGCTGCTTTTTTCCCCTCAGTTTTATGAGGTTCTTTTAGACTTCCTTACCGTTAGCACACTTTTTGGCTTACTTCAGAGGTTACTGTGTATCATCTGCAAGCTTGGAAGTTTCACTGTTCATTCTCTTTTCTAGGTCACTACTGAAGTTAAATAAAACCAATCCCATCACTAACCTGCAGGACTCCACTGCTGTCCCGTCCCCCCGCCCTTACCCTGAAAAGCGATTGCTAAGCCCTACCCTTCCTCTTCTTTAACTGGCTTTCAGTACAAGAAAGGCCTTCTCCCAAAGCCATGTGTCAGACTTCAAAATACTCTGACCAGGTTCTTTTAGATAATCCATGTGTGGAGGGTATAATGTTTAATATTAAATTTACTTACTTGAAGATATTTAATGTTACATAGGGTTTCTGATTTAGCAGAGTGATACAAAATATACTGAAAACACAATACACGTGTAAGCTATACTTAGCAAAATATAGCAATTGCAAGGTACAGTTCAATCGAAATACCAGTGTGATTCCCATTACCAGTATTGTCTCTAGAATATGCTTACTGTCACGACGCTGGGCATCCTGAGTCCCCGGGAAGGAATACGCAGGTTGAAACCAGCTCAATACTGTTGCTCTCTTCCAGATACTTTTGCTAGTTTTTGTACTCTATGTTCGGCTGGGCCACATATTCACTCCCCCCATTCTGGTCTGGCTAACTCAGGGAGACATTTACACGCCAGTTAACCCACTCAACTGTTGTTCATCTAAAACAAATGCCAACCTCCTGTCCCTTTTTTTGAGTGAAAATAGAAGTCACCTTCTTTGCATCATTCTCTGGGCTTCATGGGCCCACCACCCTTGCCCATCTCCACTGAGCATTCTTCCATCATAGAGGTTTATTCATTGAGTCACATTCCACCCCTGAGGGGTTTAGTCAGTCACACCATGGTAACTGACTTTCTTCTTTATATCCACTGGATTCCCTTTATCCACATTCTTGCTACCACATTCACAGAAGTGTTGCACAGCTCATCAGTGAGGCTGGTCCTCCCTCTACAGAAACCACACTGACTCCCAGACAGCATTTATCTGTGTGCTCATATTTGTTATTACAGATTCTGCCATCTTACCAGAGATACACACCAGCCTCATTGCTCTGTAGCTGACAGGATGTCCTCTAGAGCCCTTCTGCAGATAGGATTGCAGTGGCAATATTCCACTCCTCCGGTATAGCGGCTATTTGTAACGTTGGGTTGCAGACCAAGATCAGTAATTTCACACCTGAATTCCTTCAGTGAATACCATCCTAGCCTTACTTGACGCAACTTGTCTATCAGATCTAATGTAACCCATATATTTACTTCAAATTGAGCTAGCTTCTCTGCTCTGTCTTTTAAAAAGGATGGGTCACTGGGAATCTCTCCAATACCTATAGCAAAGGCCAGTGTAAAGAATTCACCTTACTTCTCTGTTGCACCTCTGGCTCTTTTGTCATCAAGCAATACTACCAGCTACCTACCTGGTTCCCTGGTTCTGAAATATTAAAAGAACTTCTTCATATCAACTCAAGTATGGTACTTGCCATATTTTGTGGTCTTTTCTGTTCTTTTCACTTGGAGATTTCATTCCCACCACTTTTTTTTTTAATGTTGACCTTTCAGTTTTATTTGTTTGCTGTTTGAACTTTGACTTACTTGGTCTTCTAATAAAAGCGATTTTTAACAGCCTCCAGACTGCTTGCATTTTCTTGCTCTGCTTCTTTTAGGGGGTGGTGTTTGTTTTTGACAATTTTTCTCACTTTCATATAGTTCCAAATCTTAAAATTGAATATGCATGCACCGGATTTGTTTTGCCTGTTGCCTCCTGCTACAATATTAAATCTAATTGTACTATGGTAACTACCACAGAGCAGCTCAGAACTGGGTGTTGAGCAGCACTAAATCTAAACCAGAATAGCACGTTTTCTTATTGTTCCGAGTAGTTTGTCTTGGAAGCAGCCAATTATTGCATCTAAAAATGGAATTGACCTGTATGCAGTAGGTGAAATTTCCCACTATTACCTGTCTTAAAACTGCAATGAGACCAATTTTGTTTAACACTGTGTTCATTATCTTTCCTAATTATGGTGTTAACAGTACAATCAATACAATCATATTATTAGAACTTGGGAATTTTACCCACAAGGATTCCATAGGACCTCTCTTTTCCTTTAAAACTTGTCCCGTTACACTCCACATAATTTTACACACACAGAGCCACTCCTTTCATCCTCCCATCAGTATAAACTACTTTGATTCCTGTAAAGTTGTTAACCTGGTAACATCACATCCCATTTAACTTCCTCCTTCTGAAATGCCTGCTTGCAGGTGTCACTTAATGCCATATGTTCTAATTCTCCTATCTTACTTTTCAGAATTTAGGCTGGTATAAAAATACTTCAAAGCTTTTACCACTCACTCCATCACTTAATACTGCATATGCAAATCAACTGGCATTATAGGTGAACTAATTTAACTCCTTTATTTTTTGTGTGCTGTTTATTTCTCTCGGAATTTTCAGGAGTGTATTGGACATTCTTTATATCAGTTTAAACCAGGTGATCTTCTGTGCCTCTAAGCTTCCCCCAAGTTCTAAGTTTCAATATTCTTCTGTAACCTTTCTAATGCAGCGCTATCGACCTGATTCCATTATGATTAAGATGTAGCCCATCCTTCCTATACTGTTTTCTCTTGTCCAGAAACTTTCCTCAGTTCTTAAGGTAACTAAATCTCACCTTTATATCATGTGCTTGTCTTTTTATCATTTGACTTCAAATCTCTGCCTGGCACTTGGGATGAAACCACGGATGATCCTACGGAGGTTCTGGACCCTGGTCTCTGCTAAGCAGTCAAGTTAGACTCCTAAACACCTTTCCTACATCTTTGTGATGCCTATGTTGCTGGTACCAACGCAGATCATAATTACTTCTGTTTCCCTACATTCCTGAATAGACATCTTTTCATGCCCATTACTTTTGTGCATAGCACACAAGTTACCATTGCAGTTCTACTGGATGTCAAAAAAGCCCATGTACCTATGTATCACTGAATTTCCCCTTACTACGACCTGCTTCTTCCTACTTGTGACCGCCCCTCTGCTGTACCTTCAGTACAAGATGTCGTGGTTTAATCTGGCAGGCAGCCAAATACCACGCAGCCACTCACTCACTCCCCCTGCCCCCCCAGTGGGACAGGGAGAGAATCGGAAGGGTAGGAGTGAGAAAAACTCGTGGGTTGAGATAAAGACAGTTTAATAGAACAGAAGAGGGAAAATAATAATAATAATAATGATAGAATATACAAAATGAGTGATGCACAATGCAATTGCTCACCACCCGCGCTGACCGATAACCAAGTAGCGATCGGTACTTCCTGGATCACGCCTACCCTTCATATACTGAGCATGACATCACATGGTATGGAATACCCCATTAGCCAGCTGGGCTGGCTGTCCTGATTATGTTCCCTCCCATCTTGTGTACCTAGCTCAGTCAGTAGGCACGGGAGCTGTCCTTGGACTAGGAGGGCACTTAGCAACAACTGAAAACATCAGTGTGTTACCAACATTCTCCTCATACTAAATCCAAAACACAGCACTAGGAAGAAATTTAACCCTATCCCAGCTGAAACTAGGACACAAGAGGACACTGATCTCAGCTGGAACATGGGTCTCATCCAAAGGACTCCTTGTTAGTAGAGTGTTCTCCATCTTGGGGACTTGGTCCTTTTCTGTGGCACAGGGACTTCTGTAACAGAGGTGAGGCTATCCTGCAGCTTTCTTGTCAGCCACCTGAAAGAGTGTCTCTGTTTCCCTAGTTTGGTTAAATTCAGCAAAACCCAACTAAAGAGCATAAGCCTGTTCACTTGGTACTGGGGGATCCTTGCATTATATTGACAAATACAAAATCTGCCCCTTGGATCAGTCATTATACATGCTGCACTTTGTAACAAACTGGGTAAGCCCTGTGTTGTGGTTTAACCCGGCAGGCAGCCAAACACCACACAGCCGCTCGCTCACTCCCTTCCCCCCTCCCCCCACCCCCCCACTCCAGTAGGACGGGGAGAGAATCGGAAGGGTAGGAGTGAGAAAAATTCGTGGGTTGAGATAAAGACAGTTTAATAGAACAGAAAAGAGAACATGGTTTAGTGGACATGGTGTGTTGGGTTGACGGTTGGACACGATGATCTTAGAGGTCTTTTCCAACCTGTATGATTCTATGATTCTATGAAAACAATAATAATAACGATAGAATACACAAAATGAATGTACTCGCCAAGCAATGCCCAAAAAACCAGCAATCACCACTTCCTGGAACACGCTTACCGTTCATATACTGAGCATGACATCACATGGTATGGAATACCCCATTGGCCAGCTGGGCCAGCTGTCCTGGCCATGTTCCCTCCCAACCTCTTGTGCACGGGAAGCTGAAAAGTCCTTGACTAGCAGGGTACATAACAACAACTAAAAACATCAGTGTGTTACCAACATTCTTCTCATACTGAATCCAAAACACAGCACTAGGAAGAAATTTAACCCTATCCCAGCTGAAACCAGGACACTCTCCTTTGCTGGGGATCTCCTGCCTACATCTTGAGATTTTTTTTTTTTATCATTTTTTAAAATCTTTGTGGACTAATGCTTTTTAGTTTCTCTTTTGATGGGGTAATTTAGATTATTCTCTTAAGATAATGACCAACAGGTGAAAGATATGCAAGACCATAAAAAGAAAATAAGATTAAAGGAAGTCATCAACTATGTTTCTCCCTGGACCATGTCAAGGTTTCAATGCTAAAAAGTTACACATTGTTCTCTTCCTTACATCTTGGGAGATCAGCTTTATGGACTTTAACTAACCTTAGCTGGGTATCCAGACAGAAGAGATTTCACATTAAGACTTGAGCAGCAACCTGCACCCTGTATTGAATATTTATGAGGAAACTGCTGACTGAGATAGCCATAGCATCCTGTACCTCGTGATGTTCACATTGATTTTCTGTATTTAGAGATACTAAAGAAAAACAAATAAGTCAACTCAAGAGCCCTGGTTATTATCTCATATCAACTTAGGTATATACATGCACACCATAGGTTATCTGAAGCAGGTCTAACCACGTCAGTAATCAGATCACACAGAATGTGCCTACAACACCTTTGTCCTGGGTCTGATCCAGAGCTTTAACTTGTAAGCATCCTTACCTGCTGCTGTAGTGTGCAAATTATCAAGCAGCCATGAACAAGTATCTCAGCTGGAGATGGCAACTGACAACACAGCAGCAATAAGAAACAGCTTGTTCAGTCATCCATCAGTTGTATCTGACTGGGTGAACACTTGTCTACTCCAGCAGCCATTTACTTACAATTCTTTGAAAGCATCTGTAGCAGTGACTTTTATGGAAAAGGACTAGCTGCAACTTATAGCAGAGAGACTATCCAAGAAACTACTCTAGCTCGTGCTTCTTATTGCACCCAGGAATCCATTTCTGCCTCCCAGTCCAATGTTTTACGCAGCACACCATGCTGAATAAAAAAGAGACTTCAAGCACATTAGGGAGGACAGACTTTTCTCAGGTTTTAGGGTTTTCTGAAGAATGAAATTTAACACAGCCTAGGCTTGCTGGCTTAACAGTACAGCTAGGCAGTGATTTAACCATACAGACATGACTACAGAAAATTCAATAATTAGTAGAAGTTAGTCTCTGCAGCTTTATTTCAAGAAAAAGACAAAGTTTTTTTGCCTCCAGAACCCCACAGATTAAGTTAACTTGTTATTTCCAAAAGGCAGCTTTGAGTAGAATACTTCAGTAGTCTAGAAGAAAGTTTATAAAGTCTGAGGCAGATATGAAGTTTGTGTTCTGATTCTCCACAGAGAGCTTGTGAAGGAGTTGGCTAAAATAGAAGTACAGTGGGGATAGAAAGGGGAATTAATTAATATTTAAGATTTCAAAGCCAATTCATGAGTTTGAAACAAATCTACTTTCCACTCTATTCTACTCTCCATCTTATTTCATTGCTTTGGTGACTTAAAAAAGAAAAGAAAAAGTGACACGGAAGTTTTATTAAAATTTTCTGAACTAACTTTGTTAAAACTTTCCTCCACTAAAAGCCTGGCTTCAGTAGTAAAATGAAGTTTTTAAGCAAACCCACAGACTTGATAGTTCTTCTATTAATCTACCTAAAATCTTTAAAAAAACACAACAACATTGAAAAGGTTTATTTTGAGAACAATATTTTTGAAAAGATATATATTTAAACAAAGAAGCAAGAAAGTGCTGATTATTGGATTTTCTTCACTACGTACAAGAGAATGAGAAGCCTGATTGTAGGAGAATCAATAAGAACAGGTGGGCAATATAAAACAATAATTTTAAATAGCCAAGTAGTACACAGATACTCATACATGTCCTCTCTTTCGTGGGCCAGTTTCATGATCTCTGCCTGTTGCGAGTAGCCATTGCTGGGACAAATGTAGAAGGATGTAATTTTTGAACAGCCTGAGTGCTCTACAACTTTTGCCAAAGATCAAAATAAACAAAACAATTGATTATGTACTCCCTTTTCTGCTTTGCTCTAAAAGACCTAACTAGTTACTATTGTGTCCTGACTTAACAAAGACAATGCACACTACATTTTGCTTTAATGAAGAGATCCTATTGCAGAGATGCTTAAAAAGTAAATCAGGACTTCGTATAACTGTGAGACACATAACTGCAGAATATCAGGAATAACCTATACAGCACCTACATTCAAAAGCCCTAGAAAGACAGCTTTGTAACACTAAGAACTGAGAACTACAGCAGATATTAAACCTGGAACCTGTAACGAACATGTGTAAACAATCTGATTTTTTTTTTCCTATGTTCCTGACTCTTTTCTCATTACCATATCTCTCTATTTGCTACCCCCTCCCAATGTTTGTTCCTACTTGCAGACTATTAACAAAGCCACGGTGGCAAAGGACAGCAAAGTGAAAGTTCCCTCTCTTCTTCCACTCCATCACAGTCCTAGTCCTTGCCCCATTCATTGTATTTTGGTTTTCTGAGCACAGCTCACTCCTAACACTGACTGACTCACTCATTTGATGTTCTCAGTAGCCAGGATCCAAAAACTACTGTACACCCACCTTTTTATCTTCTTTCTCCATTTCATATTTACCACTTTTTTCCCCCACACAAGGCTGTTGTGGCTTGCTACAATTCCTATTATACCTGTCACTTTGCCTATTTCTCTGCTACGCCTTTCCATTCTAAGCTAGCTACTGTCTCCCACAGTTTTTTCCACTGGAACAGAAAACTGCAAAGTCAAACAGAACAGCAGTTGCTATGATATGTGTGTTAAAGCAACCACAAATGCCATCTTTTACCTCATTTAAGTTTTGTAAGTAGAAACAGAAAAATGTCAGTGTGGTTATGGAACACTGCTATGCTATGGGCAGACAGACTGAAAGACACCTGTGATATGAGTCAACATACTCATCTTGTGATGAATTCTTCCAGTTACAGTATAATTAACACATTTTTTCTATGTTTTCTTTTTTCTTCTTTGTAAGGAGGACAAATAAAATATGTTTTCTAATGTAAAGAAATATGATTTTGTTTAACTAAAACATCCTTATAAACATTATCTGTAACATTAAAACCTCTTTCAGGATTTAAAAAAGAATTAAGTTTGCGAGATGTTCTGATCTAAGTTATCTCCTTTAATATGTTTCTAAAACAGAGACGAGACTTAAAACAAACTTTTGAAAGAGAACAAAACAATGACTGCTCTGAGTCTTCAACATCTGAAAGCCTGCAGGAAGGAATGAGCTTAGAAGCAACACTAGGAATGCAGTTTCTACTAGACAGGAAGAGGAAGCCACTAGCAAGTATGGGATTTGCCAGTGATACATAGGTTCTTATTAGATTCCCTTTTAGGAGATAACTAATCCAAAGCTCATCCTAAAATTAAAAGCCCTATTTGAACTGGGAAGAGGGGAAATGACTAAAACACATGATATGGGGTAACAAAATGAGTAGGATGACTATCTAGTGGCTAGAGCTAGGTTGTTTGGTTGTTTTTTGGCATTTTTGTTGGTTGGGTGGGTTGGGTTTGGGGTTTTTTTTTTGTTTTGGTTTGGGGTTTTTTTGTGGTTTTTTTTTGTTTGTTGGGGATTTTTTTGTGTGTTGTTTTGTTTTTTGCTTGTTTGGGTTTTTTGGTTTTGTTTTGGTTTTTTTTGTGTGTATTTTTTTTTAAAGCAGCAATAGTGTGCTTGAGTCAGTGACAGAGCTGGAAGCCAAAAATCTCCCAAGTCAAAACTCCTTGTTCCCCTTCTGACCAGCAGACTCTACAACCTCATTAAGGCATAACATATATCAATGCTATTTTATATCAATTGATTATGGCTTAGAGCAAATTAAAAGAGACAGTATTGTTCCTGTTTTGATCATGCCTGTGAACAAATCCAACCCAACACAACATGTTTGTGTCAAAAGAATACTATATTCTAAATAAATTCTTGCAAAGGTGTAATTATGTAAAAAGCCTCAATACATTTCATGTTAGTGCTTATTATTTTATCTTAATCTTAAGTACTACTGTAATTAAAATTTCATTATCAGCTATCAATTGACTCATCCCTGAACATTTTGTAACAATTAAAGAATATCACCCCTCCTCCAATTTACCCTCTTCTCTTGAGTTGCATAAATATGCTATGTGCCTGTTTAAAACTGAAATACCTAATGGGAGCAACTAAAACTTTAACAAATCAAACATTTAGCAAAATATCTGAAACAGCAATCAAAAAAGCAGCTAACCAACCTCCTTTCTACCCCTTTTTATACAGTTTCCTTGTAAATCCAGTAGCAAAGGCCTGGGACACATGCAGGAAATCAATTAATTTGCTACTACCTCTTTGCAGGGATTCATTAGCAGGCAAAAGAAAAATAGCAGCAGGTATGGGACATACAATTGCTGCCTGAATCTCTAACCAAAGGAATTTGAGCTGACAAAGAAAAATTGACTTCTAGCTGGGTTTTCCTATTGGTTTTCTATTCTTGCCTAGTTAACTTTAATAATAGCTAACCAATAGGAAAACAAAACAGCAGGAGAGGGTATTCCTGCGAGTCAAATCAATCTCCACTGAAGTCGTAGCCATTGCCTGCCCCAGTCCCAGGCACCAGAATGCTCAGGGACTGAAAAACAAAACATCAGCAAAGTTAAAAGCTATACGGCATATCCAAAAGATTAGTCACGTCTAATCTCTTCTGTTGCTGAAGCATGAGTAGTATCCTGAAATCAAAGTAACTTTCATAAACATGAGTTCTGATTATTTTAAGTTTCATCCTTCAAATATAGTCTTCAAGCCAGCCTCAGGTCGTTACAACTTTTAAAACAACTGAAGAATCCTGCAAAACTTTCAAACAAAGGAATGTGAGTGCCCTTCACAATTCAATCAGCTTCCTCAATGACTCCTGTATAGCTTAAGTCTCCTGTGTCTTTTGTTTGAAATCTAGTATAACAAGCATCCATTTCAGAATATGACATTGGTTTTCAAAGTTGAGGTTTTGTTGAGCAGAGAAAGAAAGAACAAATGAAAAGAAAAAACAAAACCCCCTCAGAATTATCATCTTAACACACAGAATAGTTTATCATTTTACCTTTAGATTAACAGTAATAGAAAAAAAAAAAAGAACCGTTTTCTTAGCAGAAGGAAAAATCTGAGTGGGTGCATAAAAGGAAATAAAAAAATCAGAATTAAGAACGATTCAAAACTAGCGGAGGCTGACTCAAAATCATATCCTACCAAACTGCTCAAAAACTTATAGTTACATTGACACGAGGGATATTCACACTGCTAGTGAGGGAGGGGCTTTCGAGGTGCTATGAGGATATCTTCCCTGCTCCAGGAAAGGGAAAAGTCTTGGCTAGGAGACGCTGATAAAACATATGCCAAATATCCTGCTTTGCTATCCAGCAAGCAGCGGCTGACATTATCTGTTCTAAGCTCTCCTCTTTCTTTCATGCACAGAAGTACAAACAATGATGGATTACGTGGTATTTAGAATTAAACCCTGCATCTGGATTCAGATTAAGCTTCCTTTCTTCCTTGCCTCTAAGCATATTTAGTATTGTGGGCAGTATGGAACCAAGTGACCAACTATTAGTCAACCTATAGCGATAGATTATTTCTTTGATATAGCATCTTCTGGTGGCTCCCTATTCCAGCTCTGTATTTCAGTTGCTTGGTTGTATTCACATAAAAGAAGGTGCTTCACTAATCTCTTGTTTGGATGTCCAGGAAAGATATTTGAGCTAAAGCTGCTATTGATTTGAATTTAAGTTTAGAAAACTGCACAGAACTAATAGAACTAATAGAAAGGAGTGCAGCTTCTTAGACGAGAACACCTGATGAAGAAACCAGTAATTCTCTATATATCCACCACTAGGACGCTGTTGTACTTTGTCTACAGTAAGGGCTTAATGACTTCAGTTAAAATCTTCACTGAAACAATCTGCTTGTTATTTCTGGTTGGTCTAATCCAGTTAGAAACTACTTATTGCATTACCTTTGGCTTCTACGGTTAGTTTCATTACGGTGCCAATATCTGCATTTCTCTGTTTCCAATAAATATAGCTAGCATGCTATCTGTCCTCTTAATGAGGTTCACCAGACAATATTTGTATCCCATTTTCAGTTTGGTTTTTTTAGCTGTGCTAATGTTTCCGTTGTTCTGATGAAATTTTCCTTGTGCCTCAGAAAAGGTATTTCAGGAAACTTAAGCCAAAAATCAGTCAGTCATGTCTAAGAATGAAAATGGATGCAACCATTTATTTTTCTCATTTAGAAAAAAAAAGTCTGTTCAAGTGTGCAGCTGACAGTCTTTAGCATCTCTGCACATCTGTGCAGAAAATAAAAATCTATCCAATGGAAAAATAAAAAGAACCCAACAACACTAGCTCTGATATTATCATAGATTGTATCATAATGTATACACATAACCGGAGAGAATTATGATTATTTGCATAATGCAACATCACTTTTTAGATTTTTCTGGCCTTTTACTGCTTGGCTTAGCAACTTTACTGTTCTTTTGCATACTGTTTATTTCTAGTAA
This sequence comes from Calonectris borealis, assembly GCF_964195595.1. NCBI lineage: Eukaryota > Metazoa > Chordata > Aves > Procellariiformes > Procellariidae > Calonectris > Calonectris borealis. Next base: position 91,089,074 of record NC_134313.1, on the reverse strand, counting down.
TTACCCCTTACTACAAAAATGTTAGGCTTTTGGGTTGGTTCCATTTGGTTTGGAAATTGTGGAAAAAAAATTAACAGGGTTATTCTCAGAGTAATTCATTTATTTACTGACACATACTCAAAGTCCCATATCTCTCAATAGCAGTATAAACATGCACAATGAATGCACTCACAAGGCTCCCACGTCAACCTTTTCCCCCTTCAGCTAAGTACAGAGTTTTCTGCCTCTTCATGTCTGTTTCTTAAAAAAAAAAGTAAAATCCATAATCTTCCATTCTCTTTCACCTTCCATATAGTTTATTATGCTAAAAATCATTCTCTGGTCACTTTATGCTATGTATACACTCAATTCCTGAAACTGGGACTTATCTGTAGATCTTACATTTGTAAGATCTACATTTTTGTAGACAATTTTATGTAAGTAATTTAAAAACGAGCTGGTAATTCTAAGGTGGTTAGCTGAAAATGCATGAATTTTAACTGGACACACAAGAATTCCACTTTGAAAATGGGGTCTTTTAAGATGTTTCAAGCTGAGCCCTGAAATTAACCTGTTATTTTAAAAACACTTGCCTGCATATAATAGCCTTCAAAGTCTTTGTTACAGTACTAATGCCAACACAGTTTTGGAAATTTAGAATGCAGTGAGTTGGAGCAGTAGAAGACCCAGAAAGACTCATTATAAATCTAGAAAGGTTTCTCAGGCATCATGTGCCCTCACCTTTGTGGGAGGCATACAGGAAGATTAATAAGAAAATACATTTTGCCGTCTCACACAGCAGCAGGGAGCAGAATAATGGTTAAAGTGAGCATCAGATGTATTTTTGAAAGGGAAGATGAGAACTGAATAGGTACTTCAGGAAGCAGAAGCAAGAGATTTAGTGACAAGTTAGAGTTTGCCAAATTCAGTTCATTCCCCTGCCCAAAGAATAAAATGGGAACTAACACTTAAGCTACTTGAAAAAATCTAGTTTCCCCCTGATAAATCACATATCTAGACAAATACCCAATTAAACGACTCATTGAAATAAAATATGTCCCTCTTTTTTTTTTCTATTGCTCCAATATTTCATTTTATAGTCTCGGTAACATTTTCAGGTGTGTAGTTACCACAGAAGGATTACAAATTTAATCTGAAGTCATAACTGAAAACTCATCACTGGGAACCAAGGCCAGGAACACTTCTGACTGACAGGGAGCAATACAGAGCTTGGATTCTTGAGAGCCTCTAGCAGTACGCATAGATATCACTCTTCTATCCAAAAGGAATAGTGAACGAAGGTTCACAATTAGAGCCATCTTGGTAACAAGCTTTTTATTTCCTAACCCTCTCATCACCTACCTATCTGGATTATAAAAATGTAATCACTTTGTGCTGTGGTAGAGTTAATTTTCTTCATAGTAGCTAGTATGGGGCTATGGTTTGGATTTGTGCTGGAAACAGCGTGGATAACACAGGGATGTTTTCGTTACTGCTGAGCAGGGCTTACACAGCGGCAAGGCCTCTTCTGCTTCTCACCCCACCCCACCAGCGAGGAGGCTGGGGGTGCACAAGGAGTTGGGAGGGGACACCGCTGGGACAGCTGACCCCAACTGACCAAAGGGATATTCCATACTATATGACGTCACGCTCAGCATACAAATCTGGAGGAAGAAGAAGGAAGGGGGAGACGTTCAGAGTGATGGCGTTTGTCTTCCTAAGTAACCGTAATGCGTAATGGAGCCCTGCTTTCCTGGAGATGGCTGAACACCTGCCTGCTGATGGGAAGTAGTGAATGAATTCCTTGTTTTGCTTTGCCTGCGTGCGCGGCTTTTGCTTTACCTATTAAACCGTCTTTATCTCAACCCATGAGTTTTCTCATTCCTACGCTCCCGATTCTCTCCCCCATCCCACCAGTGAGGGAGTGAGCGAGCGGCTGTGTGGTGCTTAGTTGCCGGCTGGGGTTAAGCCACAACACACTTCTCCATATTATTTTTCCCTGTTTGTTCCTCGCAGCAATGCCTGTACAGTTTGGTAGACTACAGGCATAGAAGAAGGCTCGAGAACAGCATTTGGTAGGTGCCACTCTACATATATATTTCTGCCCATAAATCATCTGTGCTCCATTGCTGCATGACCACCTGATCTCAAGGCAGCTGAACTTATGCACCACAGGCACCCTTGCTGTTGTTCCTCATGACATCAGACACCTTAAAAAGGATCATTCAGTCAACTTGTCTCAACTGCATCTCCTACGTAATGTCTCTGCAAGACACCATACCCAGTGGCAGACTTGGTAGAGCACATACATCTGTACCTAACCTACCTACAAAGCAATCCAAAGCCATGCTGTGGAACAGAACCGACTCAGGCTTTCTTCCTGACACAGCTTGTTTTTTGCGTTGAAGCCTGTGGATGCAGATAAGCAGGCTGAACGTCACATAAGGTTCAGCCATAGCACAAGTTGTTCTGGAAATTTTAACCGTAACACAGAGGGTGAACAAGTACAGAACGAGCACAGTGAGAAAAAGAGACGAGAAAGAACAGTGGGGAAAGAAAAAGGGATGGAAATATACATATCCTCAGAGATGTAGGAACAGAATAGAAGAATAAAGAGGTATTCAAAATACATCTCTGAATTATAACTAAACTGAAGAGAGTAATAATACCTGTTGAACCTGAAGTCATCATTTGCACAGATCTGTTACAACACTACAAACAAGCCTTGCCAAGGAACCACTACCCTAGCTAGAGCTGAACAGCTGTGTTTTTGTTGCCACAGACAGATATGAGTGAACTCCTAGCAGCAGATTACCCATGTTACCTATCAGTCAGTCACTTTCCATGAGTATGAACAAAGGCACCTGATCTTGCTGTTGTCACAGCGTTGTTCCACTCTGTCAAACTATGCTTTCCTGACTGCTTTCAGATCCAAGAGCTATGCAACGGGGCAATATGGAACTGCAGCGATGAGGATATTCTTTGCAAAAATTATTTGCTTGATGTAAACAGATTTGTACTTCAAGCCACGTGCAGTATCTGTCTTCCCCACCCCCTCCCCAGAGGATTTAATGCTTTTTTTTATATTTTGTTTTCCCACTGCAGCACATTACCGAAATGCAGAAGTCTATTATAGCTAATCCCATACACTCTCCATAAAGGACACAGGATCACAGAGAGAAGTGTTCAGAACTTCAAGAATGCCAGACAGATTTTAATCCTTATTTAGTTCCTTTCTGTATGTATGTTATAACTCCTTTTTTAATTTTCCACAAGATCCCTGCTTAAATCAAAAACTCAGAAAGGATAGCAATTGCTTCCTGGTTGACTAGTCAATATTTTGCTTCCTATTCATCATTCATTTTGTGACCTCAAACTTTATTTACTATCTGCTGCTCAGGCTCTGTTATGAAGACAGAATTATTAATTCCCTTAATAGATTTTTCTATAGCTCTCATTATTCTGGCATCCAAGTACTTCACAAAAAATAATAATGGCTACAAAAACTCATGAGATGAAAAAATATTTATCCCATTCTACAGACATAGAACCGAGGAAAAGAAAAAGTAAGATGTGTAGGACTTAAGACACCTAGAACCAGGTTTTTCAGAGTAACTGATTTCAGGTAAGTATTCATATCTTTATATAACACTGTGCCTTGTCTCTCCATAGGGTTACTTTGAACAGTTTTACCTCCAGCCCTTGCAACTACTGTACTATTACATGAAGACCAGCTTTATTATTCCAATAGACTTTCTGTACAGCAAAGTAATTGCACCGGATCATGTCTGATACTTATGGTTATTTCCTCTGTAGGTTCTTGAGTGATTAATAAAATATCTGACCTTATGGTATAGCCTCTCACCGGAAGCACGGGTTTATGATTCCCATCCTAAGCTATACTGGCCACCTACTTCCACAGACCCTGCAAGCCCTAAGAGTTCCATCCTGATGGCAAGTTTTGCTGATGTTAACTTTTTTCCTTAATGTTTTAGAAAACTCAATTTTAAAAATTCAAGAAGTACCTTGAGGAAGAAAAAGCAAGCAACTTCATTAATTTGAGGTATTCACCCTTCCCTCTCACCCCCTTGAAGAAAAGGGGGCATAAAAGAGAGAAGCTAAATATAGCATAACAATAATTGAGAAGAAACTAAGCACTGCTGCTGAATGGCAGGCAGAACTAACATACAAATCCTCCGTTTATTTATGGTACTAAAAGATTCCTTTTATTCCCCAAAAGGGATAGCCAAAGACAGTTTTATATCAAGATAGTCTTCCTTTCTCCCTTCCCTATACTCCTAAGAGAAAGCATGTTTGAGAAGAGGTGAGTTACATCAAGCATACTGCTACCTCAGTGAATAGACAGAAGTCAGAGATGTCACCTGCTAGAATCGTTCACCAACTTCTCCTTTCCCTTCGTTTTATAGCTAATTTTAGTTTTTTCAGTTGCAGTTAGTATGTAGATGCCTTACGCTGGGTTCATCTCAGACCCCACAGTCTGTAGATAAGGTATCTCACTTAAGTTCATTGTCTAGACTGTACATAATCAAGAGCTGTCGGACTCAAACACCTTCTTCAGGACAGGGTAAGTCAACATCTAGAATTACATACTCATTGACTACACAGCCTGGATATCTAGGCTTCGCACTTAACTTAAAATACAGAAGACAGTAGAAATAAACATACCAACTTACTTTCAAAGCATAAGCAATCAGATGATAGGCAAGCCTAAATTTTTAGCAACTATATTTCAAGCCAAAAAACCCAGCTAAAAAATGCAGACATACTCAGAACTATAAAATTAAGCAGCCTTCTTTAATCGAGGCAACTCAATAAAAACGAACAGCCCCTAGTTAATTTTCACAAAACTTTCATAGGCAACACCCATTTTAAAAGAACAGCTGTTCCTGAACATTAACCTAGTCACAAACAATTCATTTTCCCTACCTTTTAGGTTAACAAACCTTTTCTTCTGCTCATCAGGTCAGTCCCCTCTAGCCTCCTTAAACTAAAGGAGAGAAATACCAATAACAGTAGAGAAATCCTCTAGTCACTGCAGCAACAGCAAATATAATGATTTAGAGGACCCCGGTCTGAGCAAAGGCCTGTTAAAAACAGGAGCACAGCACAGGTGTGCCAGTAACAGAGCTAATGAGCAGCACATGTTTTCAGTTTAAACACTTAATTTAAAGCCTCTTCTGAGCCAGGAAAATCTTGGGAATGGAGATAACAGGCAATCAGTGACCCTGTCAGCCTAAGAAAGCAAGATTTGAATTCAGTTTTATTGCCAGTAGACTGCTAGGTCAGTACTTACTGGGTGGTTTTTATTTATTCCATGGAGAAAAAATGATGCTTTTATAGTCACATCATCTAGAAAGAATTTCTGAGAGTAACACCAGAATGAAGAAAGGCTTTGAATTGTTGTGCACAGTCATACTGCTTTACCTTATACTATATCTCATTAACTTGCTTTACCTAGAGACTGAGAACAGCATTAGGGTAATAGAGACCAAATAAAGTGTATCTTGTATGTACTTGTTAATTGTCCCATCTTGGACTTAACCCATGCCATTAAGTTCCATGCCAAAGTGATTACAAGCTTATTCAGATCAGAAGAGATTTGGTCTTGTTCCACTGCTGCACAGACAGGTAAAGGTCTAGTGGCTTTCTGCCCTCTTAGCTCCTCGCTTTGCGCTCTTATGCTGCAGCTTCTGATAATGAAGGGAATTATCAGAATTTCGGCAAGCCACTGTGACAGAGAACCTTTAACAGTAATTAACAGGTGACTGCTTCCAGCCCCTTCTTCTGCTTTGTCCTTTTAGAGATAGGGAGGAAAGGATGGAGCACAAACTGATGAAGAAACAGGAAAATGTGGAGACAGGACAGAAAAACAGGGACAAATAAAATCTGAGAGCCCTCCCAAAGCAGGAGGAAGCATCCACATACGTGGTATCCGTCACCTTGTCTAAAGTATCTCTGCCTTTCCTTAAGGGCTTTGACAGGACAGAATTAAAGCCTTTTCCTAAAGACACCAGAATTTTTTCTACAAAGGAACAGGAAATTTTGGAAGAAGGCCTCCATATGATGGAAGGAACATTTTACGTCTGGAAACATCTCTATACCTTCCTACTCCTAGCTTCCCTCACTACTGCCAAGTGGGAAGAAGCGCAACAAGAAGAGCCTCCTGGGCACAGGCGAAACCTCTACCTGATTTGAAGAGGGGCCTCCAGGAAAACTCTGATCGAAGGCCCTTGGCGGGCTCGCCCGGAGCAGCAGCCGCCTCCGCTCCGCGGGCGTTTGCTGCCTCCTGCTGCCCGGCGCTCGGGATGGCTTTCTAATTTACGGAAGGGTGGCTAATTTCCAAAGAACACAGGGCTAAATTTAGCATCTAGTGTCAAAGAGGACAACAAATTACAGGGATTAACACCCAAGTCGTTAATGCTATGTGCTCAGATGTTGAATATGACGGTTGAAGAGGTCAAATTGCTGCTTGAATGAGTTCCTGAAACTTGGATTCTGCTAGAATGGAAGCTACAAAATGCCATTTGCGTGAAAAGGATTGCCTCTCCAGCCCCTGGTTTCTTGACACTCAGGAGATCCCATGACATGCTACTATGCTTCCCTGACTGTGTTAAGTTTATTGGGAACTAGAAAAAGCATGGTGCTCTAACTAGGCTGAGATGTTGGCAGAGCTGCGCTTTGTCTCACCAGAATTCCCCCTCTTCTTCCTTGCTTAAAGAGACCACTTAAAACGTACCAAAGTTGGTTGCATTTCTGGGTCAGAGAAATGCAGGTGACAAGCTGACAATAAGCTTTTGTCTCATAAATGCCTACACACTGTTTTGCAAAGTCTAGTATATTTTAAAGGTCCTCGTTAAGCAAAGATTCCCTTTTCATCAATAGCTACTCTGTTGATAAATATGTAGTTGTTCCTTGATTGCTGCCTGAATTCTTTTTCTCTTTTGCTAATATTTTTATTAGAAATGGACTTCGAAGAATCCCCTGAGGTTGGTTGTTTTGGTCCACAGAAATAGATTGCTTTTGTAAAATGGGGCAGAGATGACTCTGTATTGAAAGTGTGGCAAATTCTTTATCTAGCTTTAATTTTTACATAAACATGTTTTTAGAAAAATGGATTGCTTTTTATGGGATAGCTTTAAAGTATATTAAATGCCATAAATCTTTGTCTGTAGAGATCATATTCAGAACAGATAGATTCTAAATGAATATATTTTATTAATGTGGAGAAGTTTAAACCAGTCATGACAAAGTAGTCTTTCAGAAGTTGCTGCAAATGAAATGTTTATGCTCAACTCTTCTCCTGACCCCCCTACCACACACACAATCCTCATTCACCCCCCACCCACCCCCCCCCCCCCCCGTTATTAGAAGGTGAAAAGGTTACTTTACCCAAACCAGAGGATTTTCAGATATTAAACTTCCTTGTAGAGTATTAGATTTTTGGTTATCTCATCTGGTCATTTGCCAGAATGCTTAGTGCATATGTTGCTCTAGCTAGATAAATGGATAATGACCAATGACTTTAGCTATCAGACTGAAGATTGATGCTCTTAAAAAGCTGTCAGGTAAACAATAAAATTGGTAGACAACACAAACGTCTACGGAAAGTGGGACTCGTGCATAAATCATGCATGCAAGCAAATAATAAATCAGATGGCTATGCATTCTAATAAACAAAGACAGCGGCAACTATGAGACTTATGGTCTTTAGCTGGGAATGAACAGAAAACAGACTTTGGTACAAAAAGTATAAAAATAACCCCAGACTGGCATCACCAGCAATGAACTCTTGCTGAAGAGCCTGGAAGGCTGATGACTTGCTTTCTGTTTGAGTAAGACAACATTGTAGACCTTTGGACCCAAAAAGAGTTAGCATAACACCAGAGAAAAGGGGTAGATACTAGGAAGATTTTTGGTACAACAATGTTAGCTGGGATGAGACCTCTGAACTTATAAAAGTGTTACAATTATTGTACTGGACTAATGGTAATAAATTTGCTATATTTTTTATTAGGCTGTTAAAAATAATTAGACAAATAGTAAATCCTTAGCTCTACATCTACAGCATTTTCCCTTTTGCCCATAAGAAGATTTCTGAGTATAACAGCTTGAGCTGGCCTAAATCCATGCTTCTGCTGAAAGATTCACTACCTTCCCCTTAAAGAAATATAAATACTCATAATATTACTACTATTTCCGGTCACACTGGGTCTATGACTGAGCAGCCATACTCACTATAGCTAGAGAAAGGAAGAGAGGTGGAGATCAAGGAGAGAAGATGCAGGACCATTCCTTGCAGGGCAAAACAGGTTTGGGATGAGTTTAAGCCCACGTCTGAAACCTCAGTGTTTGTGGCTTCTCCGAGTGGTTTTCTGTAAACAGCATATTTTCATGAAAATTCATAAAAACTCAAGACATATTTCCAAAAGGTAAAATAAAGGCACTTATCCACAGCTGAATGGAGTTGGAGGGGGGCTTTAGTAGAACATTTTGTGTTGGTATTTTGTCCTCACTTCTAATTTCTCTTCCATTTACCACAGCCACATAGTAAAAACCTTAGAAAACATAGAGGCACACACAATACAAAAGTCCAAGTTAAACGCATTGCATAGTCCTACATTAAAACAGTCTTTATTCCAAACTATTTTAGGATTTTCTACAGCTGTCTTGTAATTAATCAAATGCTATACAGTAAACAGGAAGCCCACTGAGAGTCCAATGCCAAATAGGGCGTAAGTTTTATGCCTAAAATAAACAGTATTGTTTCACAATCACAATTCAGTGAGTGAACCATAGCAAAACACAAATCCCTCAATTACAAACACTCCTGCCTCAAAAGTAAAGGTAACGGAGACAAAGGGTTTTAATTTAACATTTGTATTAAAAATGCTAGTTAAGTATCTGTTGTGTTCTTCAAATAATCCACACAGAAGTATTGCTAATGGGTACTAGAGTTACTCTTCTCATACAGTAGAGGATGATGCTTTGGGATCAGAACTTCAAGCGGTGATCATCTTTCAGTCTTTCTACTTACCGAAAGTCAGAGAGTGAGTTTGTTCTCCCAGTCCAAGCACTGCACAAGACTCTAGTTGCATGGAAATGAAACCATCTGCGGACATGCACACGTGGATTTACTTCTCAAAGAAGCCATGGCAAGCAAGGAGAGAAGAAATAGGGGAAGTCTGTTGTTTTTCTCTGCTTTACCCTGACATAAGTCCAGGATATGGCCAGGAAACGTACCTGAGTTTGGAAGAGTTCTCTGCATCTTCAGTTCAGACAGAGATTTTAGGCTAGCTGTTTCTATTTGATTTCCCTACCTCAGGGCTTTGGGAAGGAAGCAGCATGAATATTTGCAAGTTCTAGAAACTCTACGGAAGTGGACAGGCCAGCTGTAGAGTGGACGTATGGGGGTGTGCTAGAGATGTACAGAAGCACACAGTATTTTGCATATATCTTAAAAAGTGCTGCCATGGGCTTCTGTAACACACACGGACTGATTTTGCAATTAATTTATAATTGAGTAGGCCTGATTTATACTGCACTTTAAATAAGTTTCACCACATCTCAAAGATGAACTTACCAGTTCTGACCTCAGCTTAGAGGAGCTGGTAGTTAGAAATGTTAAAAGCTTTCTTAGTGGCAAGAAATAGTATTTGAAGAGAAAAAAAAAATATTAGAAATGTTTCCCTCATTTTTCCACAAACAAGCACCACCCAAGCCACTGCTGCTGTGCTACATAAAGGGTAAATTATTATTAGAGATGCTATTCACTAGCATACTTAGATTCCAGCAAACCAGATGTGGTTGTTCCAATCCTTATACCAGTGTTATTGGCAAAGTTCACACAGTGATTTGGAAATCTTTAGAAAGAAATGCCACATGAAGAGCAACATTATTACTACTCTTATGCTTTGTTCGGGATGTTTGAGCTCTTTTTGTTTATTCTGTTATTTGATTGTTAAAAATCTCAGTTGCATGTATACCAAGCACTGAAAAGATATCAAACAATGTGTTTATTATTCGTTATTAATTATCACCGACCAAAGAGACAGATACTACTTTTTCAAGAAAATAATTCATTGCCTTAAATAACAGTATGACTAACATTTATTCAGAAGAGCCAGTAAGAACATGAAGCTTCTGAATTATTTTTCTTTTAAATACAGAACAGAATTAAGCTTTTGTACTGCAGATGAAAGTGCTTTTATTACCTGACCACCTAAGTGGCAAGCCTTCTACATTATACCATAATTATGATTCTGGGATGCAAGTGACATACAATATTGCAAACTTCAGTGTTTCTACTACTGACAATGTTAATGCAGAATAATAAAGACATATTTCATAATAAAGGTAATTGTAAAACGCTTACAACCAGCTAATAATTTAGCAAGGTTATTCAATAAATATACAAAAAATGCATAGCATGGGCTATGCTAAGAAAAAACAATTGCTGAACTGCAAAAAAAAAAAAAAGAATGACAGACAGTAGATACTTAGATTCAAACTCCTATCAATGCAGATACACTATTTTAACGTGAGGTAATTCATATGCTTGAGAGACTGAGAAATGAAAGTTTCACTGATGGGAATGTTTTACTTCCAATGCAGTATTTTCCAATGCTTCTCTGAAACAGTCTTACTGGGAGTTCGGTTACTTTGGTCCTAGACATGTTCACAGTGAAATCGGGGTAAAAACCTCTATGGATAAAATCATAGTGGTTTTTTTCTTTTATTTACTTGCTGACATCAATAGGAAAACAAATGAAGTTTCTCTGGAACTACATATTCAACTGCAATTTTACACCTTTTTAAGTGCAGAAGCTAAATGAATAAGCCCACTCAATTTAGCATATAGCTAAAATGCTTCAAGTCGACCCCAGTTCAGCAAAGCAGTTTAGTACATGCTAAAATCAATATTCAGCAAAGCATTCAAATACACATTAATCACCAAAGTCGTAAATAAATTTGAACATAAACTTCGAAGCATGTGTCTGAGCACTGCCTTTGCAAAGATATTTAGATGCCAAAATATGAATACAAACACCTTCTGAGATCTTCAGAAATGGCTAAGTTGGAGAACTAATTCCCAATTAAATTCCAGAAGTAATTTGCACCTGAGTCATAATTAAGTTAATTACTAGACATCTTGCACTTTAAAAATGCTAAGCCATAGGATCAAAATATAGACCCTTGACTTTCATTTTTGGTACTGGTGAAAGTAAAATAGGTAATCATTATTCTCCCTGTAAATAACTGAGCATTTGGTGTAAAGAATGGTGTATGTGTACAACATATTCTTTCTAATGTTTGTGTAGAAGGGAGTCATGGAGCTCAAATTTTTATTGTACAAACTCAGCAATATCCAGAAAGTTAAAAGTTAAATCTTTCCTGGGTGAAAGTCTAAGAGAAGAGCAGGGATAGTGAACTAGTAAGTGACACCTTTGTTAGGTTTAAATACCTTCCATCAGTAAAATATAAAGCCCACATAATTTAGGTAGGTTTTCTTTTGGTGTAACACCCATAACAAAACACAAAGTGCTCCTTAGATCTTGCCATGTCCAAAAAGATTCAGTCTTCAAGATGCTCAGGTCAAAAAAGCAGCACAGTATACAACAGCCATATGGACGTAGTAGGAATCTAGAAGTTACTTTAAAGAATATGGCTTGTCAAAATATCTTCTAAGGAAACAACTTTTTAAAAAATTTTAGAAAGTAATTCTACAATTAGAATTGTTGTTGAAAAGGAAAAATTTGTTGACAAAATTTGTTGACAAAAATACTATTGTTTTCATCAAGAAAAAAGAGAAGGGGGAGAGGAAGTAAGGCAATTCTATACACAATTAAAAATTAATCACTACATGTGTATTCCTATAGCATTTGCTACAGGAAGATGATGAATCCTTACAGTAAATAAATTTTACAGTAAGTAAATTTCCTACCTCTTTCCATCATATCTGTTTCTTTTCTGCTGAATTATCTTACTTTTTTGCATATTGAGATACACTGAGTAGTAGAAAAGATAAAGTTTGTCCCAACCGCACAGATGCAACAAATCTATTTCAATATTATCTTGAAGAAAAATATTTCAAGAAGAAAACATTAGAGAAAACATCTTGAAAAAGAAAAAACATAGTAATACTTAAAAGTGAAGAAGAGTAAATAGGAGCAACAGAAAAGTGATGACAGGATTTTAAAAAGCAAATACTAGATAATAGATTAAGAATACAGAAACCTGAAGGAAGAGGAGACAGTAGGAATAGTTAGAAAAGAAGAGTAATAGCCAAAAAAGAATGTTTGTTGGGAGATAAATTGAGAAGAGTTGGAGTCAAAGAAGATAAAACCCAACTAAACAAAAAAAAAAAACACAAAAAACTAAACCCCAAAAGCAAAGCCCACAACAAAAAAATGGAGGAGAGAGATTAAACTCTGGAATATTTAATAGAGTGAATGACTGTCTAATAGGAAAATGAAAGTAATTCTCAACTAAACCTGGGAACAATTTGTCGTTCTGCTTCCCATTTTGTTCAAAACAGTTTAGTTTCAACTTATATCCCTTCTCAGAAGCCCAGCTAACAATCTGTTTCATGCAAGTGAAATAACTCTTCATTATTCCCTACATAAATACCAGAATACACCTACAAGGTGTTGCGTGCAGTGGTTTTCGGAACTCGGTTCTAGAGAGTAAGTCTGTGCAAAGAAGTACCTACCTCTTTTTGACATTTTCTGGTTTTTAAAAACCACTTACTAATACAAGCAGATTCCAACAGAGGCTAATAAGCCCATTATACCAACAAGAACATAGGCGTAAATTGAAGAAGCCACACCAACAAAATCAGAATTCAGCATTTTTTATATATATACACACACATGTTGCTCCTCTGTCTATGCTGCTGTTCAAGAAGAAGAGATAATGTTTGCATTATGGCTTAGGAGTATTTACCTCATAGCATGATGTGTCTGTTACAGAAATTGTGCATGAAAATGATAGAGGAAGAGATCTGAGAGAATGGTGGTTTATTCCCATTCTGCCCAGCAAGCACAGCTAGGCTGGCACATCAGAAAAGAGAGGGTATTTTAGCTTGTATTGTATAGGCCTTAAGACGTGGATTACCAGAGTTACCTACAATATGTGAAAATGAAGCTATCAATCCTTAGTGAATTTAAGGGGAATTAGATACCTGTCACAGGCTCTTTTAAAAGTCTTAGTCTGAGAATCAAACCATATTTCACTGTTACAAATGGATAAACATGTGAGGTATCCTTATGAGTGAACATAATAATAATTGCCTAAAATAGGAACATTGAGTTTTAGGGGTTTTTTTGTTTTACATTTCAGTATCATTTGCTTTTTTTTTTTCCAATTCTAGTACCTCTTGTTCTTTTTTCTCCTTTTTTCTTTTTTTATTTTTTGTGTGTTGACTCCCAAGCCCAAAGAATCATTGAAAAAACCTACTGACTGTGTGTGACACACTTTTACAAATGGTCACATTCCACAAGGCACTGAATGTGCATGTAATAAATGGCTATATTAAGTAGCTTAACATTCAACATCTACTGAAATTCTACTTGCACTAAAATGTTCAGAAATCAACTTAGACTACATACTTCAAACAATGAAGTTACCAAACACATTGCATTTTGCTTTTAAATGAATTAATGCTCTTGCTTTACACATTATTTCCTGCACCTAGGAAGGTATACGTCCATTGCCTATCAATTCCTATGCTGTTTCCTCTGATACAGTGCTTTAAAATAACGGTCACCTACTATGTTTTGTATTTAATATTAGGTCTGGTTTATTTTTCTAGTCAGACACAGAGCTTAAATGGCATGTTTCTGTTTGGATTAGTACATCTTTCAAAATCTGCATGACTGGGAATTATCAGAGGTAATAATTTCTGTCTGTAGAATAATACAGATACTCTGCAAAAGAATCCATATGTTAGAATCACCGGGTGAATCACTGCAGCTATTCTGGAAACCACCTGAGCAGAATAGCTTACACTACTAGGGCCTCACTTTTAATCAGGCTCTACAACATTTCTTTAAAGTATCCTTCTTTTCAAAGCATTTTTCTTCCTTTAAGACTACTTGCAGTAATATTCATTGAGAATAAGCCCAATTAAGCAACATTAGCGTAAAAAATTAGACTAAAATGTGAAACAGATCACTGTCTTTTTTTTTATTTTATAATATTCATGCAGATTTTTATAGCAGTGGAAGTGAGAGTGCTATCAGAAAGCATGTGTAGTCACAGAAATGATTAGCAGGCAGTTAATTAGCACATCAACATTAAAGTTGATTTATTCTGTAAGGATGTTTCCATTTTGAGACCTATGCTGTTCCCCTACTGTGGCAACGGTGTTGTGTAGATGAAAATAATTTATCATTCAACTAGTTAGCTAAGGCACTTTCTAGCAGTATGGACATAAGAGAGAATTCACTAAAAGCTGTTTAATTTCCTAGTCCACACCAAACGTCACATTCTCCTAACTTTGTTGCTAGCAGTATTTGAATTTGTCCAGGTTTGTCTCCCATCAGCTATACAGTAACATCTGTGTAGGTGTACCTTACCTGAAGAAATTTTTTGCTTGTATGATGAATTCAACATCTTTTGAACAAAACACGTATACTAAACAAATGAAGCAATGGTAAATAATAGGTATTTTTGTTTTGTGATTCTTTTCACGCTTCCTACAAATGTAATTTATAAAAAAATGTTTTCCAACATAAGTTTGAGAATTAAAGCATAGCTGTACAAGCAAAAGGACTAACATCTTTTAGATTGTCACTGAAAATCTGTAAATTAACAACAGACCAGTAACATTAGGAAAAAGAACAGAAATCACTTTGGTTATTGAGACTCTTAGCCATCAGCATTTCATTATTCCAAGCACCAGACATCATAGTGATTTTATCATCAAAAATTCCCCAGTTTGGGATGACAAAAATATTAGTCTGGGCTTTGCATTCAACGTTGTCAACTTCTTTAAATGGGGTCTGAATACGTAGGAATTCTGTGGAGTGCTTAATGGCATTTCTTGTTAGCGCTCCTGCAGGTGCCTCGCTAGGCACAGTGAAGCTGCTTACAGGATATACTCCAACTGCGTGCTGCCTGGGTTTGCTTTCGGAAGAAGATGTCATTAAAGGATTTTTGTGGGGGGAGGAAAGTGATTTTTGAAGGTTGAAAGAAAAAGTACTAGTGACTACAACCGTTCTAAACTTTAATCTCAGGAAGATTTGACAATTAATGACCGATAATACTAGGGTGGGAGGTGAAGCAAGAGCTTTCTCAGTAAGCGGCACAAGTTCTTTATCAGATTGATAGCAAAGTATTTCCATGCAGGACTGAAAGAGACCTGAATTTTGGAGCAAATTTCCTTGTAAAATACCAGGGGACACAATAAAATGTTTTTGTTACAAAACAGCATCCTCAAAAGGCCCTCAACAATTAAAGCCAATAAAAGGCTTAGGCACTTGCAAGCACCTTACTATCTGCTTGGTCCATAAAGAACAACACAAAACCTGAAGCTACATGCCTGGGCTTACTGCACAGTGTGTGTAAAGAATCAGGACCCTTTGCAGAATAGTCTCAAAATCATGTTCACACTGAATGGAAAGCAGCCAGATAGCTAACAGGGAATTCTCTGAAAGTTTAGGTGCCTAATTCAGGATTGCAGAGACACCATTTTTTCAATTTTGGATTTCAAGGAATGGAACATAACTTGAGCTTGTTTTTTATCCGTTCAAAAATATGGCTGCTGAAAGAGCCATTATGCCAATGTTGATGGCACCACCTACATTTTATGTAATAGTTCAGAGATTTTGAACCCTCTCAGGAAGTTGGAAGTATAGGATTGTCCTGGTTTCAGCTAGGATAAGTTAAATTTCTTCCTAGTGTTGTGTTTTGGATTTAGTATGAGAAGAATGTTGATAACACACTGATGTTTTTAGTTGTTGCTAAGTACCCTGCTAGTCAAGGACATCCAGCTTCCATGCTCTGCCAAGTGCACAAGAGGCTCGGAGGGAGCATAGCCGGGACAGCTGGCCCAGCTGGCTAATGGGGTATTCCATACCATGTGACGTCATGCTCAGTATATGCATGGTAGGCGTGTTGCAGGAAGTAGCAATCGTTACTTGATTATCGGTCAGTGCGGGTGGTGAGCAACTGCATTGTGCATCACTCATTTTGTATATTCTATCATTATCATTACTATTATTATTATTTTCCCTTCCTTTTCTGTTCTATTAAACTGTCTTTATCTCAACCCACAAGTTTTTCTCACTCTTACTCTTCCGAAGCTCTCCCCGTCCCACTGGTGGGGGGGAGGGAGTGAGTAAGCAGCTGTGTGGTGTTTGGCTGCCTGCCAGGTTAAACTACCATGCCATGGGGCACGAAGGGTTGAGATAACGACAGATCTGACCAAAGCATGTTAAGGCAAAATTGGTTAAAAACATTCATTATATTGGTTTAATAGTCACTGGTCACAATGTTGATTTATTGGCTCTCAAAGTTGTGGGGCTGACTCTCAATGTTGGGTTATGCAATACCTTACTTTCAGAATACGTTCCCTGTTGTGCTGTTTATCACTCCTCAGAACTGGGTCAAGGTTGTCATTTTGCTGCACCGTGTAGCACTGTTTTATGATATGATAAAATCGTTGGTCCTAAGTCTGATATCTGTACTCAGCATTGCTGTCAACTCTGTACCTTGGGAACCACCTCTTAGAAACTATTAGTAATTACATCTTTTTCTCCTCGGAGAATGAATTTAGGGGGGAGACAGGATGGGACACTTTCCTCCACTTGTTCATCTTCCCTTCTGTATCTCCAGAAACTCCTTTTTCTTCTATCCTCTTCACGAAACCGTCCACAATAGTTCCCGAGAATTTTTAATCAATCCTTGGGATGTTCAAACAAGCATGTTCATATTGCTATGTCTCCTGAATGTGGTTCAGGTCTTGTTTAGTGTTAAACTATTCAGGAATACTGTCCAGAGATCAACTCCGGCAACAGACACAGTAGCTACTCAAATCCCCACGACAGGCACTGTAGCTACTCAAACCCCGGCGGCCGACACCGCGGGTACTCCAACCCCCACGACAGGCACTGCAGCCACTCAAACCCTGGCAACAGTCACTGCAGTTACTCCAACCTCCACGACAGGCACTGCAGCTACCCAAAACCCAGCAACAGTCACTGCAGCTGAACCAGAGAACCAACCTGTGCCAGTATCAGTCACCCCAACACAGAAGAAGAAATACACAAGAAAATCAGCTTGTTTAGTAAGGGATGAAGATGAACGAGGTCCATCACGACAACAGGAGGAGGAAGAGGCAGAAGCCATGAATGAGATGGTAACCACCCGATCACTAACCCTGAATGAGCTGCGAGATATGCAAAAAGACTTCAGTCATCGTCCAGGCGAGCACATTGTCACCTGGCTGCTCTGATGCTGGGATAACAGGGCCAGCAGCCTGGAATTAGAGGGTAAGGAAGCCAAGCAACTGGGATCGCTTTCCAGGGAAGGGGGCATTGACAAAGTGATTGGACAAGGGGCACAAGCCCTCAGCCTCTGGAGGCGACTCCTGTCAGGCGTGAAGGAAAGGTATCTCTTCAAGGAAGATGTTATATATCACCTAGGCAAGTGGACCACGATGGAGAGAGGTATGCAGTACCTGAGAGAATTAGGCATGCTGGAGGTGATTTATGATGACCTGAACAACGAGTAGTTATCCAAAGGTCCAGATGAAGTCAAGTGCACCTGACCCATGTGGCGGAAGCTCATATGGAGTGCACCAGTGTTGTATGCAAACTCATTGGCAATAATGACCTGGAAAGATGGAGAGGAACAAGCGGTGGATGAATTGGCTGGCCAACTCTGGCAATATGAAGAAAGGCTCTCTCCCTCTCTACAGGCCTGCGTCTCTGCTGTGGAGAAACTGTTCCGGGAAGTCCAGCAACTCAAAGAGGATATGTCTTACTCCCCACCTGTACAGACCAGTATCTCAGCCATTAGGAGTCAGCCTCCCTCCACTCAAGAGAGAAGATATCATGGATACACACCACGGGGCACCCTGTGGTTTTACCTGCGTGACCAGGGAGAGAACATGAGGAAGTGGGATGGAAAATCTACCTCAACCCTGGAGGCACGGGTCTGTGAGTTGCAAGGGAAAACAATCACACAAGGGGGTTCTTCCAGAAAAACTGCTGGTCCAGTTTCCAGTGAGTAATTTCCCAGAGTAGACAACCTGACTTTAATTCCAATCTTAATACAGGGACTTTTCATTCACATCTACAAGAAGTGAGTAACGAGTACTATGACCAGGACTAGAGGGGCCCTGCCTCCGGCCAGGTGGAGGAAAGGGTTTACTGGACTGTGTGGATTCGATGGCCTGGCACATCAGAGCCACAGGAGTATAAGGCTCTTGTAGACACTGGTGCACAGTGTACCCTGATGCCATCAAGCTACAAAGGGGCAGAACCCATTTGTACTTCTGGAGTGGCAGGAGGATCCCAAGAGCTAACTGTATTGGAGGCCGAAGTGAGCCTGACTGGGAATGAGTGGCAGAAGCACCCCATTGTGACTGGCCCAGAGGCTCCGTGCATCCTTGGCATAGACTACCTCAGGAGAGGGTATTTCAAGGACCCAAAAGGGTACAGGTGGGCTTTTGGTATAGCTGCCCTGGAGACGGAGGAAATTAAACAGGCTGTCCACCTTGCCCAGTATCTTGGACGATCCTTCTGTTATGGGGTTGCTGAGGGTCGAGGAAAAACAGATGCTGATCGCTACCACCACAGTGCACCGGTGGCAATATTGCACCAACTGAGACTCCCTGATTCCCATCCATGAGCTGATTCATCGACTGGAGAGCCAAGGAGTGATCAGCAAGACTCGCTCACCCTTCAACAGTCCCATATGGCCGGTGCGAAAGTCTAATGGAGAGTGGAGACTAACAGTAGACTACCGTGGCCTGAACGAAGTCACACCACCACTGAGTGCTGCCGTGCCGGACATGCTAGAACTCCAATATGAACTGGAATCAAAGGCAGCCAAGTGGTACGCCACCATTGACATTGCTAATGCCTTCTTCTCAATCCCTTTGGTGGCAGAGTGCAGCCCAGAGTTTGCTTTCACTTGGAGATGCGTCCAGTACACCTGGAACCGACTGTCCCAGGGGTGGAAACACAGCCCTACCATTTGCCATGGACTGATCCACACCGCACTGGAACAGGGTGAGGCTCCAGAACACCTGCAATACATTGATGACATCATCGTGTGGGGCAACACAGCAGAAGAAGTTTTTGAGAAAGGGAAGAAAATAATTCAAATCCTTCTGAAGGCCAGTTTCGCCATAAAACAAAGTAAGGTCAAGGGACCTGCACAGGAGATCCAGTTTTTAGGAATAAAATGGCAGGATGGATGTTGTCAGACCCCTATGGATGTGATCAACAAAATAACAGCCATGTCCCCACCAACTAGCAAAAAGGAAACACAAGATTTCTTAGGCGTTGTGGGCTTTTGGAGAATGCATATTCCAGATTACAGACTGATTGTAAGCCCCCTCTATCAAGTGACTCGGAAGAAGAACGATTTCAAATGGGGCCCTGAGCAACAACAAGCCTTTGAACAAATTAAACAGGAGATAGTTCATGCAGTAGCCCTTGGGCCAGTCCGGGCAGGACAAGATGTGAAGAATGTGCTCTACACCGCAGCCGGGGAGAATGGCCCCACCTGGAGCCTCTGGCAGAAAGCACCAGGGGAGACTCGAGGTTGACCCTTAGGGTTCTGGAGTCGGGGATACAGAGGATCCGAGGCCCACTACACTCCAACTGAGAAGGAGATATTGGCAGCATATGAAGGGATTCGAGCTGCTTTGGAAGTGGTTGGTGCTGAAGCACAGCTCCTCCTGGCACCCCGACTGCCGGTGCTGGGCTGGACGTTCAAAGGAAGGGTCCCCTCTACACATCATGCAACCGATGCTACGTGGAGTAAGTGGGTCGCACTGATCACACAACGGGCTCAAACAGGAAACCCCAGTCGCCCAGGAATCTTGGAAGTGATCACGAACTGGCCAGAAGGCAAAGATTTTGGAATATCCCCAGAGGAGGAGACGACGCGTGCTGAAGAGGCCCCACTGTATAATAAACTACCAGAAAATGAGAAGCAATATGCCCTGTTCACTGATGGGTCCTGTCGCCTTGTGGGAAAACATCGGAGGTGGAAAGCTGCTGTATGGAGTCCTATACGCCAAGTTGCAGAAACTGCTGAAGGAGAAGGTGAGTCGAGCCAGTTTGCAGAGGTGAAAGCCATCCAGCTGGCCTTGGACATTGCTGAACGAGAAAAATGACTGGTACTTTATCTCTATACTGACTCATGGATGGTGGCAAATGCCCTGTGGGGGTGGTTGCAGCAGTGGAAGCAAAACAACTGGCAGCGCAGAGGTAAACCCATCTGGGCTGCCGCATCGTGGCAAGATATTGCTGCCCGGGTAGAGAACCTGGTTGTAAAAGTACGTCACGTAGATGCCCACGTACCCAGGAGTCGGGCCACTGAGGAACATCAAAACAACCAGCAGGTGGACCAGGCTGCTAGGATTGAAGTGGCTCAGGTGGATCTGGACTAGCAACATAAGGGTGAATTATTTATAGCTCGGTGGGCCCATGATGCCTCAGGCCATCAAGGAAGAGATGCAACATATAGATGGGCTCGTGATCGAGGGGTGGACTTGACCATGGACGCTATTGCACAGGTTATCCATGAATGTGAAACATAGAATCATAGAATCATAGAATCATACAGGTTGGAAAAGACCTCTAAGATCATCGTGTCCAACCGTCAACCCAACACCACCATGCCCACTACACCATGTCCCTAAGGGCCTCATCTACACGTCTTTTAAATACCTCCAGGGATGGTGACTCCACCACTTCCCTGGGCAGCCTGTTCCAAGGCCTGACCACTCTTTCAGTAAAGAAATTTCTCCTAATGTTCAATCTAAACCTCCCTTGGCGCAACTTGAGGCCATTTCCTCTTGTCCTATCGCTAGTTACTTGGCAGAAGAGACCAATTTGATTGCGCTGCAATCAAACAAGCCAAGCGAGTAAAGCCTCTTTGGTAGGGAGGACGATGGTTGAAATACAAATATGGAGAGGCCTGGCAGATTGATTGCATCACACTCACACAAACCTGCCAGGGCAAGCGCTATGTGCTCACCATGGTGGAAGCAACCACCGGATGGCTGGAAACATATCCCACGCCCCATGCCACTGCCAGGAACACTATCCTGGGCCTTGAAAAGCAAGTCTTATGGCAACATGGCACCCCAGAAAGAATTGAGTCAGACAACGGGACTCATTTCTGAAACACCCTCATAGATACCTGGGCCAAAGAGCATGGCATTGAGTGGGTATATCACATCCCCTACCATGCAGCAGCCTCTGGGAAGATCGAACAATACAATGGACCGCTAAAGAGAGCAATGGGCGGTGGGACATTCAAGCATTGGGAAACACATTTAGCAAAAGCCACCTGGTTAGTCAACACCAGGGGATCTTTCAATCGAGCTGGCCCTGCCCAATCAAGACTCTTACGTACTGCAGATGGAGATAAAGTCCCTGTCGTGCACATAAGAAATATGCTGGGGAAGACAGTCTGGGTTACTCCTGCCTCTGGCAAGGGAAAACCCATCCGTGGGATTGCTTTTGCTTAAGGACCTGGGTGCACTCGGTGGGTAATGCGAAAGGATGGGGAAGTCCGGTGTGTACCTCAAGGGGATTTGATTTTGGGTGAACATAGCCAATGAACTGAATTGTATGATGTTAATTGTTATATGATATTGTGTATCACCATTTCTACGGTTGCTATCAACAGTATTGCAGTAAAAATCACCCAGATTAATGAAGAATGAACTCCGATGAAACCGAAAAAGTGCAACGATGATAGAACCGGACAAGCGCAGCAATAGTGGAATCAGAACTAGCTTCAGGATGCAACAATCCAACACCACACACCATCTCTCTTGCCCTGAAAGACTGTTCTGACAGCTGGAGCCCGAAATCATGGACTAAATGAATTCAGTGGACATTTTAGAGGGATGGCCCATAAACTAAGGGAATTATATCTGTGTATGTATACATATATAAAGACAAGAAAGCTGGTGGTGATTAATTGGAATGTACTAGAAAATGTGAGACCTAGGCATGACGTAAAAGGTATAGAATAAGGAGTGGATACTGTCCTGGGATAGAGTTAAATTTCTTCCTAGTGTTGTGTTTTGGATTTAGTATGAGAAGAATGTTGATAACACACTGATGTTTTTAGTTGTTGCTAAGTACCCTGCTAGTCAAGGACATCCAGCTTCCATGCTCTGCCAAGTGCACAAGAGGCTTGGAGGGAGCATGGCTGGGACAGCTGGCCCAGATGGCCAACGGGGTATTCCATACCATGTGACGTCATGCTCAGTATATGCATCGTAGGCGTGTTGCAGGAAGTAGCAATCGTTACTTGGTTATCGGTCAGCATAACCATCGGGTGGTGAGCAATTGCATCGTGCATCACTCATTTTGTATATTCTATCATTTTTATTATTATTTCTTTTTCGTCCTTTTCTGTTCTGTTAAACTGTCTTTATCTCAACCCACGAGTTTTTCTCACTCCTACCCTTCCGAATCTCTCCCATCCCATTGGGGGGAGGGGGGGGTGAGGAAGTGAGTGAGCGGCTGCATGGTGTTTGGCTGCCTGGCGGGTAAAACCATGACAAGGATCTAGGCTGTTTTCAGCCTGAGAATGTTCAAAGCCATACTTCCTATTTTTCAATTTAGCTTCTGTTAAGGAAGTGAGAAACATAGGACTACTTTCAGCATAGTTTTTATCTTATGATTGTTTAATATAAAATTTATAAACTATAATGGAAACTTGATTTGTCCCACTTTTTTTTTTTTAACCCGCGTTTTAAAAATAAAGCCACTGTGACTTTTTGAGGAGTATGTCAATTTTTAAAGGAAGTTTCTTACCTTTGTTCTTTTTGCTACGCAGCAGTAGTGGCTTTGCCTGGTGAATACAAACAGCCAAGCCTCAGAAATTTTATGCTGTATCCATCTAAGCCATATCTGTACAGTCCTTTACATTTATACAAAATCAGTAAAGGAGAAAAATCAATATAAAGGCTAGAAATGAACAAGTTTATTAGCTTGTATAAGTGCAACAACAGATAAGAAATCTCTGTCACAAGATAAAGTGAATGAAAACGAAAAACAAAAATGCAAGCCAGGTAGTAATGGAAAAATCTTCATTAAAATAATTAGAGCATGAAGAACTTGAGCTTCTTGTAAAAAGAAGTATGCATTTAATTTCTAAGTTGTACTCTTAAATAAAAATAAACTTGGGAAGGAATTTTACTGTCCCCTTGATAGCTACCTGTTTAAAAATAAACCCCGTATCAAAATATTTGCAAATTAAAGATTATATACTTTTCTGTCTTTAATGGAGTATTTTGTGGAAAAATATTTCCAAACTGTCATATTTCTTGTAGTTAGTTATTTAGAATGGTTTATTAAGAAAATTCATTTGGAATATACTTCTGTTTATGGAAAGTAGTTCTCTACCAGTCCCACACATTATTTGAGTGTTTGCACACTCTATTTACTTATGAACTTTATGTTAGAAAACACAATGATATATCACAATGCCAGGAAGACTGGTAAGTCACCTTTGGGTTTGGTAGTTCATGAGAAAATTAAGTATTTGTTAGGATGTTTAGTTTTCTAAGGGCTGTAACTCTGGGGGGGGAGAGGGGAATCTGGGTAAAATTCATAACAGGGTGTTGCAGAGGCTCACAAAATCAAATTTGGCATATGATAAAAAAATAAACTTTATTGAAACCAAAACTGTTTAGCAGAGAACTAACTAGAAATGAGGCTTATCAAAATCATTGAACACTCCGACATCAATAACACAGGTTCAGGACGGTGTACGAGGAATTAACACTACACGGCTGTCTTCAGAAACAAGGATCCAAAATGCACACAATCACTCACCTATATAAGACGAGGGCTTTCAGCCTCGAGGGGTCTCCTGGGGTGGCCCCAACCCGCGTGGAGAGCCCCCGGCCGCTGCTCCGAAGCGGACCGCCTCCGCTTGCCCTCCGGCGGGGCTCCATTTACACCCAGTCGAACCTGTCCTTTGGTCAACTCTGATTGGCTGAGGGCCTTAACTTCGCCACTTTTCGCCCGAGCTGCACGCCCGAGCAGAGCGTGTACCTGACGGTCGGCATGCGCCACCCTAAAGGCGCGAAAGCAAAGGCGTGAAAAGTGAGGACGCTGCGGCCCTAACGCCCCCGGCCTCTCGTCAGGGCGGGTGCACCTGCCACACGGGGCGAGGCTTCCGTTATCACCACATTTCCTAATTTGGTACAAAAGAAGAGCATGATTAAACTCTTGCTTGAGTACTAATGTCTTGCTTCAGTATTTTTTTTAAAAGAAAAACCAGAAAGATGGATTTTTATTCACCAAAAATATACGCAATCCTGTGTTTAAACTTCAGTCATATGATTCTGCAATCATTAAACTACAGCAGAACTAATCATGAGTTGAAAATTATGCAAGGGATTAAGTACCTCACTGAATCTGGCTTTAGGAAACAGATCTCTCTCTTTTTGAAAATAATACTTTACTTTTAAGCTACAAATCAATTTCCCTGCAGATTATTTTTGTCTAACTGTACAGGTAGAAACTTTTCAGAAGTGAACCAAATATTGTCACGAATTCATTATGTTAATGAATCATTCTTGTTAAAAGTCAGCTCTAACATTTTTCCATTTTCACGCATTTTATTTTGAAATACCATTGAAAAGCTGAACTAGGCTTATGTGCACAAAAATTCTTACTAGTCTTGTTATTTATGTTGATTTCTATCTTGTTTTTTTCTTGTTAAGTCAGAAAGTGCAGTCTTCTAAAACGTAATTGGACTATGTGACTAAAAAAGACAAGAGCCAAAATGAAGTTAACACCTGAACAAATTCCTCCAGATCACAGCAGTGAATTAGTAAATCTAATGAAGCTTCAAAGTAATAATTGGTAAACATTTGCTTTGTACTAGACACCTCTCTAAGTATCAAAACATCAAATCATTAGAACCACTTAAAAATGGAATTCAAATCTTATTAACTCCTTGGCAGACACAGCATCTAATGTTTCTACTCCTGCCAGGACATGCACAGAAAACAGGTTGATTTGGAACACAAAAAGCGTAAAATAATACATGTAAATTAATCCAACGTTGTTGTTGTTAATGCAAAAATTAAATAAATCAGGATGCACAGTAGAGTGACACTAGAGGTGGCTTTTGAAAACCTAGTGGTGGTATCCATTTGACAGAAGCAAAGTAGAGATTTTGGGGAAAAGGAAGGTAAGAGATTTTCAAACAAAACTGAATTAAAACATTTACATTTTATATCTTCTAAAAAGAAAAAAAAACATCAGGAGAGATCAGAAATGCTGGAAGAATCAGCATGAAATAACAATTTGTTTTATCAAATATGATGAGAAATAAATTCTTTTTTTCCATGATACTTAAGCTATTAACCCTTTAGCCTTGAGGAATGAAGCTAAAAATTAATGTGTATCCCATTTTGTATGGTCATAGGTTGTGTTGCTTTTCTGTAGATTTTCATAGGTTAACAGTATTATGATCAGCATTTTAGCTGATTTATGATGAGTATTTTAGCTGATTTTTTTAAGAAGTTTTAACTGTACTCTCTTAACAGGAAATCAATCAAACTCATATTTATATAGTTTAAGTTTGTTTAAGTCACTGCAGAAAACAGAGCCAACAGCAATATCTCAGTTGTCATCAACGACAGCTTGGGCCTTCCGATACAGCAGCTACTGTTTGAGATTTTATGATTCATAATGTAACTTCATGGTATAGCCCTGTTCCACAACATTATTCCCTAATACAAAATTGATCCGTTTATCGCTTCATAAAACCTGATCACATTAGGGCTATTTCCTTAAAAATACCTAACCAGTTACTGGGCCCTGTAAGACACAGCCGCATTGGGTTAGAACAGAGCTATGCATTCAGTATGAAAGCCTTCCTGCCAGTGTGAAACTTTTGGTATGAGAGAAGGTGTGAGAGACGATATGTTCTAAGGAAGAATGTGTTTATGTACATTTACTCACTAAAGGAATGAAGTGGACAAAGAGGGGGGAAAAGAGAGGACAGATGCACTTTGTGTCTGTATTTGAAGGAAGGACAGACTCTTCAAAGTAAGACATTACAGCTTAATGTAGATTTTTGTTACTAGATCAAAATATCTTGCCAAAGTTTCAAAAGTATCAGATTTCCTAGGTTAACGCTTGGTGAACATAGTTTTTCATCTGATACCAATGATAATTTTCAGTTTCATCTAGTGTACTACCAGTAAGGCGTGCAGAGTTTCTTGCTTTTGGAAAATTAGGTACAGAAATCCCAAAGCATACTGTTCCACAGTCAGTTGAAGAATAAAACCCAGCAATAAAACTCTGCAAAGTTTTAATTGCTGATCTCAAATATAGGCCAGATTTAGCTAATAATATGCCTAAATAACTGATCTATAGTTTGGGGATAAAATTGTGTGAAATTCATAGGTGGGTTTTCTTTTGTTTGGATTTTTTTTTTTTTTTTTAATTTACATTAAACCAGTTGTGTGTTTAACTATATAAAGGATTTGGCACTAGTGTCTGAATAGAAAGTGCTGAGTTTCACACAGCTCTAACCAGTTGTGGGAAATCTAATTTTCTTTCACTGTGAAGGTATTGGAGTTCTATGGAAAATTGTGTACACTGTAATAATAAAACTGCTAAAGTTGATCCCTTCCCCGAATGAAAAATGCTGTGTGGTGCCACCTACAGTTAAAAAAAAATGTTCAAAGGAAAAACTAATTTCTCCTCTGTCACCACAAACATCACATCACATATTACAGACCAAGTACCTCAAAAGAGTCTAATCCAAAAACTTCAGGAATCCTTCTGCTGATTGCACTGGATTTTGGATTGGGCCCCTAGAGAGGGTCATCCTGGTGTGGATGCTCTACCGTGGTCTATGTATCACACTGGCAGATTTACTCATGCAATTTCAAGATACTCAGTGGCAGCACAGATGAAAGCACTTCAGAATAGAAATAGAAAGCAATGCTGTAACTGATTGAATACTTTATGTGGGTGACAGGCCCAAGCCACAGTGATTTTGTTTGTGACTTTGTATATCCTGTTCACCAGTCTTTACATTGCTATTTACACTGGAGGTTTTATTTATATATATATAATTAAAAATATATAGTATATTATATATCATAATCCAAAGGGAAGTGGTTAGCGGCCTGCTACACCACTTAGACACACACAAGTCTATGGGGCCGGATTGGATCCACCCAAGGGTAGTGAGGGAGCTGGCAGAAATGCTCACCAAGCCACTTTCAATCATTTATCAGCAGTCCTGGCTAACCAGGGAGGTCCCAGTTGACTGGAGGTTAGCAAAGGTGACACCCATCTATAAGAAGGGCCGGATGGAGGGTCTGGGGAACTACAGGCCTGTCAGCCTGACCTCGGTGCTGGGGAAGATTATGGAGCAGATCATCCTGAGTGCCATCACACGGCATGTACAGGACAACCAGGTGATCAGGCCCAGTCAGCATGGGTTTATGAAAGGCAGGTCTTGCTTGAATAACCTGATCTCCTTCTATGACAGGATGACCTGCTTAGTGGATGAGGGAAAGGCTGGGGATGTTGTTTACCTGGACTTTAGTAAAGCCTTTGACATTATTTCCCACAGCATTCTCCTGGAGAAACTGGCGGCTCACGGCTTAGACAGGCATACTCTTTGCTGGGTAAAAACTGGCTGGAAGGCTGGGCCCAAAGGGTTGTGGTGAATGGAGTTAAATCCAGTTGGCGGCCGGTCACGAGCGGTGTTCCCCAGGGCTCAGTGTTGGGGCCGGTTCTGTTTAATATCTTTATCAATGATCTGGATGAGAGGATCGAGTGCTCCCTCAGTAAGTTTGCAGGCAACACCAAGCTGGGTGGGAGTGTTGATCTGCTCGAGGGTAGGAAGGGTCTGCAGAGGGACCTGGACAGGCTGGATCGATGGGCCGAGGCCAACTGTATGAGGTTCAACAAGGCCAAGTGCCGGGTCCTGCACTTGGGTCACAACAACCCCATGCAACGCTACAGGCTTGGGGAAGAGTGGCTGGAAAGCTGGCCCGGCAGAAAAGGACCTGAGAGTGTTGGTCAACAGCTGGCTGAATATGAGCCAGCAGTGTGCCCAGGTGGTCAAGAAGACCAATGGCATCCTGGCCTGTATCAGAAATAGTGTGGCCAGCAGGAGCAGGGAAGTGATCGTGCCCCTGTACTCGGCACTGGTGAGGCTGCACCTCGAACACTGTGTTCAGTTTTGGGCCCCTTACTACAAGAAGGACATGGAGGTGCTGGAGTGCATCCAAAGAAGGGCAATGAAGCTGGTGAAGGGTCTAGAGTACAAGTCTTGTGAGGAGTGGCTGAGGGAACTGGGACTGTTTAGCCTGGAGAAAAGGAGTCTGAGGGGAGATGGTATCGCTCTCTACAACTACCTGAAAGGAGGTTGTAGTGAGGTGGGTGTCGGTTTCTTCTCCCAAGTAACAAGTGATACGACGAGAGGAAACGGCCGCAAGTTGCGCCAGGGGAAGTTTAGATTGGATATTAAGAAAAATTTCTTCACTGGAAGGGTTGTCAAGCCTTGGAATAGGCTGCCCAGGAAAGTGGTGGAATCACCATCCCTGGAGATATTTAAAAGACATGCAGATGTTGCACTTACGGACATGGTTTAGTGGGACTTGGCAGTGCTAGGTTAACGGTTGGACTTAATGATCTTAAAGGTCTTTTCCAACCTAAATGATTCTATGATTCTATATAAGAAACTATATATTATTATATAATATAATCTATAATATATAATACATAATATGTAATATATAAAAATGTAAGTAAACTTGAAATTTTAAAGAAGTAGATTTTTTTATTATGCACTTCCTCTGCTTTAATTGTGTTTTTATGAACTGCTACAGTGCCTTAAGCTTTGCAGTAAGGGGGTACTTTTATATAAGATCATCATAATAACTTTTATTTAACTGATGTAAGTACCAGTTGCATTAATTTTGGTTTCTCAGTCATATGGGCAAAAATTTGAAGGTGCTAGATTTATAATTTTGGGGCAATATTGTAAAACCCAGACCTTTACCCATCCCTTATATCAATTTCATCCATCCCCAGCTGCATCACTAGGAATCCTAAATGTCACTTCTCCACAGGAAGAAGCTGAGCACCAACCGGTCACTGTCTCCTATAACATCCTCATTGACAATCTCATAAAGCACAGACTAGATAAGTGGACAATGAGGTGGAATGAAATCTGGCTCAACCGCTCCTCAAGTGGTTGTGAGCAGTGGCACGAAGTCCAGCTGGAGGCTAGTCATTAGTGGTATGCTCCAGGGGTTGATATTGAGGCCAATACTTCATTAACATCTTCATTAACAACCAGGATGATGGTGCACCCTCAGCAAGTCTGCAGACAATACAAAACTCGAGGAGTGGTTGATAATAGCACATGGTTATGCTGTTATTCAGGACATTGACAGGCTGAAGAAATGGGCAGACAGGAGCCTTATCAAGTTCAACAAAGGGAAATGCAAAGTCCTATACCAAGGAGGAATAACGCTATGGCTGGAAAGCAGCTCTGAAGAGAAGGACTTGGTGGTCACAGTGGACACCAATGTGACCACATGCCAGAAATGTGTCCTTGCATTAAAGAAGGCCAACAGCATCCCGAGTTGCATCAGGAAGAGCAGTGTAACAAGCAGGTGGAGGGAGGTGATCCTTCCTGTCTGGTGAGACCAATGGTGTGTCCAGTTCTGAGTTCCTCAGTGCAATAAAGACATAGTCATACTTCAGTGAGTCCAGGGAAGGTCTATGAAGATGATTAAGGGTTTGGAGCACCTGTCACCTGAGGAGTGGCTGAAAAAGTTGGAACTTTTTAGCCTGCAGAAGAGCAGACTTGGGGGGAGATCTCATCAATGTGTATAAATGTCTTGGGAGGAGCATGTCAAACACTGGAACAGGTTTCCTAGAGAGGGTAGCTCTCTCTGTCCTTGGGAGATACTAAAAAATAACTAGCGTAACCTGTTCTAGTTCACTCTGCTTTGAGCAGGAGAGTTGCACTAAATTATCTCCTGAGAAGCCTTCCAATTTCAACCATCCTGTGATTCTGTGGTGTGACAAATATCAGATATAGATTGATGCTTCAGGACTGCAGGCATTGGTAATTTGTGTCTGGGTTCATGAACCAAAAGATGGTTGGAATAATTAATTTTATTCTTATAATGTATCCTCTCTATCTTACCATCTCATGGCTTCAACATCTAAACTGTTTGAGTCAACATTAATTCTGTTTATAGTTATTTGAAATGAGTGCCAAAGGAGGAAAGGATAAAAATATTTTGTGTAAGAACTACCATTTTGACTGTAGCACTGTTCTTAAAGATCTCAATCAAAATCTGCTATTAAGGTAATCCTAGGCATGTCTGCAATCATGAAAATGACATTATAATCCTCAGGAAGCGTCAGAAGAATTTGAAATGAAGGCTTGTTTCCTCTTTCCCCAACTCTTTGTATGATACAGACAGCACAAAAAAAAAAACATTACAGTGTTTGGGGTTTTTTTCCCCTTGTGTTTTCTCATGGAATTTAATGTTTTAGATACTGACCATTACTTACTTAAGATGTACTTGTATTGTAGCTATTACACTGTATTGGGTGTATGTGTCAAGGGGCTGGTGGTGGGGGGCTGCAGGGCGGCCCCTGCGAGGCGCGGCCGGGGCTGCCCCGCGCCGGGCACAGCCGGTTCCAGCCGGCTCCGACGGCCCCAGCGCAGGGCACAGCTGAGCCCCTCAGCCGCGGGCGGGCGCCTCGGGGAGAGCCCGGGTAAGGAAGGGCAAAACGCTGCCCGGCAGCCAGGGCTGGGGAACCCGTGTGAGAACCAGCCCTGCGAGCCCCGCGGGGAGAGCAGGAGGAGGGGAGGGGGGGCTCCGGGCGCCCCAGCAGAGACGCCCCTGCGGCTCCGGGAGAGACCCCGCTGGGGCAGGGGTTTCCCTGCAGCCCGTGGGAAAGCCCCAGGCTGGAGCAGGGAAACGCGTGAGGAGGAAGGAGCGGCAGGGAGGAGCTGTTATGGACTGGGCGCGGCCCCCCAGTCGCCATACCCATGTGCTGCACAGAGGGGAGGAGGTAGAAGAGTCAGCAGTGAAGGAGTGAAGTTGAGCCTGGAAAAAGGGGGAATGGGGAGAAGGTGTTTTAGTTTTTGTCTTTGTTTCTCACTGTCCTACTCTATTTTATTTGGCAATAAGTTAAATTATTTTTCCCCATGTTGCGTCTGTTTTGCCTATGATGGTAATTGGTAAGTGATGTCCCTGATTTTTATCTCGACCCACAAGCTTTTCCATCTTATTTTCTCCCCCCATCCTGTTGAGGAGGGGGAGTGAGAGAGCAGCTGGGTGGGTATCTGGCAGCTAGCCAACATCAACCCACCGGAAACATTAAATTACAACTTGAAGAAAACGTTGCAGATAGATTAACAGCTGCACTTTGGGGGTACCTTACTTCCGTTCCTTCTGGTGCATCTGGTGGTTTGAAATGCTATGAAAGGAAATAAAAAAGAAAACATTTTATTTAGGGATAAGCTGAAACTCATTTTCTCACATTTCTCCTTACGTGGTTGTGCAGGTATTCTGCAGACTTAATCACCATCCCTGCCTGCCATTGCAAAAGTAGAGCTCTAAAATAAAATGTAAAAAAGTCTTTATACAATTAAAAAAAAAAATCATTAGGACTGCCTTGTCATCTCTCAGTGATTGAAAGTTCTAGACTTACATGACAGACTATTGTTCTAATATTTCTAGACTAGATAAAATAAAAAAATACCTGAATATTAATTCCATTTTTAGTCTTCCAGTATCAAGGTAAAAAGGAG
Source organism: Calonectris borealis (assembly GCF_964195595.1). Classification (NCBI taxonomy): domain Eukaryota; kingdom Metazoa; phylum Chordata; class Aves; order Procellariiformes; family Procellariidae; genus Calonectris; species Calonectris borealis. The sequence continues at coordinate 91,057,040 of NC_134313.1, read as the reverse complement.
TGAATCTTTCTATTTCATTGTCACCCCTTAACAGATGAGATCAGCAAATTTGCTGTGGAAATGTACAAAAATATCAGTCCAAGATTCTTTTGCACAACTTTGCCTGAAAGAATCATCTCCATTCCCCAAAGAATTTTTCAGCAGAGAACACATATGTGAAAGTCAATCTATAGCTCTATCCTAGAAGAGAGTTGATGTCTTAGTCTAATCTGCCGGAGGCAGTTTACAGAAAGATGACAGACTTTCACCAAAGCAGCTGAAGAGCACATCTAGTTTGGGGGTAGTCACCTCCAGCAAAAATGGTGAATTTAAAAATGGGTAGATGCAGCAAAACAAAAAAGCAAAAGTCCTTAAATAATTTTCAATAGTTCAAAAAAACTCATCTCCCAGATGAGTTTTTCTCATCTCATTACAGAACAAGAAGATTCACTAAAAACTTCTTGCACTCTTTTTTAATAAAGGAAATCTTCTGAAAGAGGCCATAACATAAAAATAGCTGGTAAATGTCTGATGAATACCATAAAATGGAGGTAGGAGAAATATAATACATACCTTGCAAAGATACTTCTTGAAATGTGGGGAGCAAATTATTGGATTGAGGGGAGTTAAGAAAGTGCAGGTTTAGAAATATGAAGATATGAAATACGATTAAAACTAAAAAAGGATTTTGTTTAAAGTTTAAAAGGTTTTTGTGCTTTTGTTCTGTTCTCTTTCTCCAGAGTTTAACATTTCCTAGGTCCTGAGAAGCCATGCAAAAAACTTGTCTTGTTTTCAAAGCTTTACTTCCTCTATGATTAAGCAATCTATTGACCCAAATATGTAAGACTGAACATAGGACAATTGGTTATAGCAAGTGTAATTTATCCATTGACCATCTCTATCTACCAGGGTTCACTGTGCACTGTTGATTGAATTTCATTTATGCCAAATGAAAGGATTTTCTGTAGCGGAAACTTAATCCTTACAGACATGAAAATAGACTAGCAAAGAGTGTTAGGTTGTTTTTTTTTTCTTTCTTCTTCTTAAATGTGTTTGTATGCTTGGTAGAAAGACAGAATTTGATGGTTTCCATAGTAACATTTTGGGACAGCAGGCCAAGCAGGAAGGCCTTGTTCACCCACCTATGCTTTTAACACAATTCTACCTTGCACATCACTGGCACAGAATATATATAGACACAGAGATGTGAAATCAAGTTGCAGGTAAGTACATTTGGAAAAAAAAACAAAACAAAGCAATAAAACCCAAACCTAACCAACTCTAACAGAGCTAGATGCAGATGACAAATATCCTGTCAGGGCAAACAATGTCAAGTAAGTTGAATTAATTTCTGAATGATACATATTCAGACATCATTTCATAATAACTGGGAAATTTGGAAGTATTTCCTTTTTTCTTCCTGATGACGGGTAACATATAGACTCAACTTTTACACCTTCAGGGAAAGAAGAGATGCGAAGAGAATGTTGATTCTAATCAGCATTTAAGTGCTTGCTTTTGGTTTATATCTTTATGTTGACACTGGGCAGAAGCTAGCTAGAGCTTCTATGCTTGTATGGGGTTTTGCAAAGTCACACTTTCAAATGCTGGCTCCTAGCAGGAGCTAGGAGCTAATCTTTGAGGGAAATTTCTCTCCCTACCGTGGCAGCCAGGTGTCAAACAGAACCTTTAATCCTTATATCAAGCTTGCCTCTGAGACTCCCAAATTTATCTTTGATTGCAGGCATCCAAAGTGGTTTTTTGGATTGATTACTTCTGCAGAAACAAAAGCTTCTCCAGTTTGCCAGTTTTATTTGCAACGCTTTGAATGTTAAACAAGCCTAAAAATGAAAACAGTGAATTTATTCTGGCAAAGCAGAGATTAAACTGTTGTTTGCTAAACTGAAAACAAAGTGGCAAAATAAAGTCACAGAGCAAAAAAACACAGACAAAGCGTGTACCTGCTGTCAGCCCCTTCTCACGGTCACTTACAGATCTCTGAGATATTTCATGGAGAATTGTGCAGTGCCCAGCTCCAAAGTGCTGCCTTTTAGAGGATATCTTTGAGGAATCTCTTGGAGGTTGAACTTTCCTGTAGGAAATGTTGAAGACAACTTACAACAACTTGCTTCCTTAACTTGAGTTTTATTCCAAAATAATGGAAAAGCTAACAACCTAACACTAAAAGCTGGAGCTGCTTGCCTGAAGGACCTCCCCAAGTCTCCTTTTTTTCCACATGCAATCTCCCTCTCTTTTTAAAACTTGCATCCCAGGTCTTTTATCTAATAAAAATTTAGCTTTGACAAGCACAAGGAGTAAGGATTCACACTTTCTGTGCAAGTACATATGCAAGTGCAAATGTAAATGTACGTGGACCCACCTTCCCTATCCCTCACCCCTCCCCTTTTGCATATTTCCAATCCCACTGCATTGGTTTATGATGTTACAACACTAAAGAGTTGTTCGCTCTATAATCATTAATTAAACATACAATCTTTGGATCACCTTGAGTATTTCTGAGTCTGTGCACAGTATGATACTAATAAAGATGACAGATTTGTTATCCATTTCTCCCCACTTTTAAATGTTAGGAGTTTTTGTTATCATAGCTTCCTACTTGGTTTTATAACAAATAGACTATCACAGTATTTATAAACATATCCTGAAAGCAACAGTGTGGAATCTTAAGCTCCATGGTTGGTTTTGTTTAAGACTAAGTATCATAATAAGATATGGATTATTGTACTGGAAGGAAGATGATTAATTTAAAAGCATTTTTTAATAAATGCAACAAGAGCTGGTACTCCTTAGCATGCAAACATCTTAAATGCTCTGTAATGTAACAACAAAGTGAAGTCATAAACAATGATACACAGTATAGGTACCTCATGAATTAGTTGAACTTTCAAAACCTTATCTGTTTTGTTTTTCTTTTCGGTTTTGTATTAAATTATACTTCTGTTGTTACCTTTAACAATTTATTCTAATTCATTTAATGACTTTTTCTAATTCTGGGAAGATAATACTGACATGAGGTAAGAAAAGCTGGAACGGAAGGTAATATAGTATAAAAGGAATTTGGGAGATGGGGAAAGAAACACATTCTTTTCTTTCAGTATACAATATTTCTTTGATGTATTTGCAAGCTCGCAGCATAAAGGAAATTATCAGAAACAAAAACCTACAAAGGGCCACCTTTATGCTTTGGAGAGTACACTGCTGTTCATATGGTCTTTCTTAATAATAGGTTTTAAAGTTGCATAGTCTTTTGTGAGAAGGTTTTTCCTTTGAAAAAGAAGAGGCCGTGTTTTAAAATCTTATATTTTGTTCCAATATCAGTTGTGCATTGCTCATCCAAGCACTGTTTTTTATTCTTTTTCGTTTCAGAACCATAAAATTTCATTCAATTCTTCCATTGTGTAGACATATACTTTTAATGTCAATATGATACCATCCCACCTTCTGAACTGTCAATTTCTATTGTTAGACTGGACTCATCTGTGGGATGCAATAAGGAGAAATTATGATATTTACATTCTTCTTTCGTACTTTTTGGGCATGCAAAAGGCAGGATATGTCCAAAATGAGAGAATTCATTCATCCATTTGTCATTATTCTTAGTTTTTTAACTCATGCACATACCCAGCTCACCAAATATAAATCTGCACAGACTGTACTGATTCAAAGAACATACTTTAGAAGAGCTGCACTCCCACGTAAACTGTATCTTAGCACATTACTGTAGAACATGAAGAGTGCTCAATCACCTCTATAACTCATACTCCAGGGATTCATACTAACTGTAGAGTGAACACTTCTCTCAGCAGTTTTCTAAACTTTCACTTGGATCAACAAAACCAAAAGCATAGTGTGGCTAAGAATCATTTATTTCCATCTCAGAGGTGATTCTCCTTGTCAAAAAAAAAAAAAAAGAAGAAATTAATGCAAGGAAGCTCTCTGTCTGGCCACAGCACTTTTATAAAATATTGAGTGTGCACTAATTTTTCAGGTGAAAGTAGTCAAGCCTGAGTGCCTCTGGCCAACTGATTTTCAATGAACTTTCTGGAAAACGTCCAGAATTATATGTAGAGGTAATAGAACAAAGGTGACTTATTTCTTTCCTTCATAAATACCAGCATTATGCCTATGCAGGGAATTAGAGGACTAGTTTTTCACAATCAGAAAATTTTATAAAGAAAGTACCATAGACAGGGACAGTATTTACCACCATTCAAATTTTCAGTGCTCAGTAACTAACCATATGAAAAATGCTTCTAACTTTGTGAATACTTTCTCCTTTAATTTATCTTTTATCCAAACAGTGTAGTTGCAGGCAGCACTAAGTACTGTATTATTACCATATAATAGACATTATATTCCCTCTCTGTATATAAATAAAGACGTAGACATATTGAGAGACACAAAAACCCATGCGATTAACTGTCAAGATTCATTACCTATTGCTGATAAAGCCTGAACTTCAAAAGAGAGCCGAACTCCTGTTTCACTACTCCATTAAAGCATATCTTAAAACAATCAGACAGGTCTTCATAACTGAAAATGGTCAAAACCAGAACTGCAATCAGCTTCCAGTCCAGGAAAAGCACGTACGTCAGGATGTAAAATAAAAATACATAGTCTTTGTCATAAGATTCCTATTTTTTCTATTGATAGTTTTCATGAGCTTCCAGAACAAGCCTTTTTTCATAGCTGGGATAAGCAGTTTGGCCAACAGTTCTTTAGATGTAGTTACATGACTTCTCACCAATTCTAAAATGTCTTGCAATCATAAATTACAGGCTTCTTTTTAGAAGTATTAGAAATGATGCTAATGGAAGAGTTCAGAACTTTCTTCAACAGTACTAAACCCAAGTGAAGAGAGAAAATATCACCTAGCCAAAAAGCCTGTTACATCTCAGAGAACACAGCTGTAAAGCTCCTGTGAATTGCTATTGGCATGGAGACACTACAAAAGATTGATGTTATTCAGTCTGATTTTAGACAAAATGATTTTCTTTATTTCAGCAGATAAAAAAGCTGAACCGACAGTACTTTTGTAAGAAAATTTTTACCATCTCAAAAACTATCCTTCTCATTCATCCTTTTCCCATATGGGGAGTGTTATATTTGGACTGAAGACCTAAGGGCCCTTCCCATTTTTTAAATTCCTTTTCTGATCTCCTCACCTATAATCACAGCCTCTATGATCACTACTAGAAAGCCTCCTTCTGTACTCTGTAACTCTTAATTTCAAATTACTTACTCCTTACTTGCACTGATTTGAAAGAGGGGAGTCTCAGGGTTGATGGGTCTGAAAGAGGGAGTAAATAGCCTTTAACAAAATTCTCAAACGTGTAAAGGATGTAAACGGGAAGCAATGAGAAATTCTTCAGAGTTCTACAGGGCAAGATACTATATCAAGAACACTACAGTAAAGTTAGAAATAGCTTATTTAAACAAACCAGTTCATCCCCCTCCAAAATAAACCCAAACTCGCAAACCCCACATAGTATTGCAAAATATTCTCCTAAAATGAAAATCTTGGAACATTTAAAACTTCATTACAGAGAGAAATGTGGACTAAGAAGGTCTTTACTACAGCTAATATATAAGCAACTATAACTGATAAGCTGAGTATCTGTCATAAATTTTGAGCAGCAATTAGTTGCTATGAGTAACTGCTTTTTAAGCATTTCCTTTACATTCATAAAGAGAATTCCTTGGGACTCTGGGATTAGTACACTTAAAGTTCTTTACTAACACTGATATGACTACGGAGAGCAAATATGTTCCATATACAAATCTATGTAGTTAACTTTATTATCCCTTGCCCGTTGTCTAGTGCTGTCTTTCAAAGTTTCATAGAAGAATAAGATTATTGGTTGAAAAGTAGTCTTTGACTACAGTATCTGAAATATGTAACTGAAGATATCTTCACTACACTAAACCTTATCTGTTTACTGAAGTGATGAGAATTTCACCCTCTTCAGTGGATGAACACCCTGCCATTTAAAATATACACTTTGCTATGAAATGGCTGAAATCACATTGATTTATATGAGACAACTCATTTGTTTAAGTACCTTGGTGAGTCTAGGCATCATTTATATTTGGCCTCTTCCTAAGATCAACTGAATTGGGAACAATTTCAGCTGGACTTGCATCAAGCCCCTAGTTAGGGAGCTTTTCCCCTTTGACTAAGAATTTTATATCTGCACTTAAGTTGGAAAGAAAGGATGGTTCTCAGTAAGCATGAAAACCAAAAGAATTCTTTATCCCTTTCACAATATGGGCAGTTACATTTGAATTTCTGTAGTTAATGGCAATTACCAGCCTGATTTTGCTTTCAGGTCAGTTTTAGAATTTTTAACTTAACAGTTTTACACTCAGTTTTTGCCTTGCTTTTTGATCCAATTCTTTTCTCAGTGATAGGAAACATTCGTATCATTACTGGATCCTTCTCTTCCTTCTCCACTAGACCCTGATGGTTATGGCCCTGCCCTGGGGTTTAAAGGATGCAGTTTGAATGCACTTGAAGAAGTGGACATTTAAATGCTGTTCTTATTTCCTAGAAAAATTATCTACAACAAGGCTATTACATAAAAGTCCAGAATCACATCCTTCTCTGCCAGTGCCTAAAAGTTAAGACAGATTTAAAATGTTTTTATGAAGAAATCAATCCTGTCAGTCTGTGTTAGAGGTGATTTATTATCACCTACCACAGACTGAGCCCCAAAACAGAGGACAAAATTAAAAGAATACTATTTTCGGATCCCAATGATGTGCAAAACCGATGTGGATGTCAAGCTTCTTAGTATTGTTGAGGCTGTGGCTGTTCTGAGCATGTTTCTGAAACACTGTTAAGCTGAAAAAAGAACTTAGCTATGACATCCAAGTTAGTATAAAATTGTATTGGAATAAAGAGTTTGTGAGGTCATAGTTTGAATATCAGGTACTTGAATCATGTCTCAATCTCACTTTAAGTACTAAAAATCCTTACAGGATGTAGACACTACCTCAGTCTATTCATAATTCAGTTATTTACATTTTTGCTGTCTTTTTGGGGGTCTTTCTTAGATTTGACTTTTTAGTACCATCATATTCCTGGTCTTCTAATTGTAGCATATTGTCTGAAGAGAAGAATGAAGGTCTACTTTAATTAAATTGAAAAGAAGACTATAAAAATTCAGTTTCCTTTTCCATAGTAAATGCATTGGGAATCTAATTAACATGAAAATAATCTGTTTTCAAGATAAAATAGAGAATGTCTTGTGAACTAAAACCATCATTTAGTTGAAATGCAGATTACAAGGGCATGATTTTAAAGATATCACACTTTTTATTGCTAGAGACCGAAGGTAGAGATTAGTTCGTATTAAATTGCATAAAAATGTTACAGTGTTCAGTGCTTTCTCCTGTGTTCAGTCTTTTAATCTGTGCTTATCCTTAAAGATAGTAATAATGAGAAATGTGATAATCAAAAATACTGTTTAAAAATTACACCTTATTCAGTGCACTACTTCTGGGATTATATCTGCTTATTTTAATGACAACAAAATAAAGCTTTTACTGCTTTTTAATCTTTTTATACTGAAAAGTTAGAACAGAAAAGAGAAATTTAATTTTAGTCTATCAATCATGGTTATCATAAAAATTGTAAACTGAATTTTAGTTGTAGGATTTGCTTTACTAGTTACTATGCTTACATCAGGAATGGAGAGAAACATAATCCTGTTAAAGTTGAATAAAGTCTTTTGATAAAACTAAAGTCAATCAGGGAAGATCTTTTTTGTTAAAATACAGCTCAGGAAAATACCAAGTGTCTTCAGGTTCTTCCACATCTACTCCACACGTATCACAGAAGATCATCTTTCACAACACACTGTTCTGCAAGAATATAATGTTAAATCTTTCATAGTTTGAAGATGGAGTGACAATCAGCAAAAAATCCAGTGCTGTATAGAAGCTTACTGAATAATGTTAATAACATGCATTAAAGAAAAACTTAAATAACGCATCAACTTGGTACTTTCTGCACTTGAATCTCACATTTCCTCTCCAGTGAAATGTGTCATCTTTTATGAAATAAGAAAAGGAAAAAGCAATGAGTAAGAATGAGTATCTGTAGACAGAATACGGAAAATAAGGAATACTTCATGCAATTGCCTTTTTAGGATGACTGTATATAGGTAGCAAATAGTTTTTCAAATTTACTGGAACACATACAAAATTAGCCATCTTCATTAAAAGAATATTATGCTGGTCAATAGATCAGCTGTTTAGTCTTGTGCTGCATCCCAAAGAAATCGGCTAAGGATCTCTTACTTCTATAAGCATCATTGTGTTAGATTTTTGTTTGTTTGTTTCTGGAATGCAGCAGTGTGGTTTTTAATGTTGCATCGGTTCTACAATTAGTTTTCTCTTTGGAAGTGCTGCTGTAAATAACAAGAGTATTTGCTGTCTTTCTTAGCCAATCCTATTCGTGAAACAACTTTAGTTCATTGGAACTTGATACTGGTTACAATGCATGAAATAGGATTCTGTTTCTATATTGCTTTCATTGTCTCTGTCTATATGGGTAAAGAAAATATGTTACACTATGAAAATAGCCAGTTATATATCACTGAATTTTCTCCAAGGCAAAAATAATCCTGAAAAGCCTTCATTTCTTATGACCTGGCAAAAGATCAAAAGCATTTCTTATCTATCTATCTATCTATCTATGTCTGTGTGTGTGTATTTATCACAATGATATCTGAACGCTCAAAAGCATCTAAAAATGTATCTGATCAACTCAATATGTTTGTGTCTTGTCTCATAGTAGCGGATTGAATTCATCAATCTTATTTAGTTATCAAGAATGTTTTTTGTGTGATACATCTACAGGTTGTAGATAGGCAGTGATTCACCAGGGAGTGTGGCTTCACTTAATCGGGGAGTTGTTAATTGGACCAGTCAAGTAGAAGTGATGACAACCCTATTTCCAAAAAGGCATTTTCATGAAGAGGCTTTGATGGAGAAAGACTCAATTTGAAAGAAAACCTGGAAGACTCCAAGAAAGAAATGGGAGACAAAAATTATCCACCATCTCCACAAGACATTCTTTGAAAAGTGGGGTGAATGAAGCTGAAGGCCCTGAGCAGACTGGTCAGGAAGTGAATCAGCTAAGGAGAAAAACAGTTATTGATCTTAGTGTGAGCAGTGCAAGTGTTGCTTTTCTTTTTTCCTCATCCACACCTTTTCCAATAAACATTTATACATAGAACAGACTGTTACATATTATATACACATATCACATACATACATACACTTACATAGGTGCATATATGCATGCATATATATGCATGCATAATCATTACCTCACATGAGCAGAGGAATCTAAAAACAGGGTACTGAGACATTTTAACAAATCCCCTAATTCTTTGCACTGTATGCCATCACAGAAGCTGCATGAACTGAAAGAGAGCTGTTACTGCAGGGCCAAGGGGATGAAACGTCTTCCACTGTAAGGATAACCCTCTCTCACATGCTTCAGGACAGCGCAGAGCATACCTATAAGGCCCAGAATTCCCAAAGGAGTGTATGATTTTTGCCTTACAGGTATATAAAGCTTTTTATTTTCTTCAAAAGACTTACACTCTTGGAAACTAAATTTATTTATCTGGGAAGGAGACAACTTTCTGTTGTTCTTTATGACTTCGTAGGTTTTTAAAATGAGAATGTTTTTAGCTTTCTGAGTGAAAGAGTGGTGAAGTATTAACCTCAGACTCAAAGGAAGACTATCACTAGCAAAACCACTCCTCCTGACCTTATTTTTCCCTTCGTGCAGATCACCCAGTGCTATCATGGTGCAATTACGTTTCACTTGTGAGATCTGACAGAATTACAGCACTTGATGACAAGACTACACTCTCTATTTTTTCTCTAATTAGCATGTATCAAAGTATCCAGAGTCCTTTTGATTTCATACTTCGACTGATGATAAGTCCGTATTTATCCCTTACGTACCTTACCTGAGTATCTGTACGTCTTAGTCAGGATGTCAGATCACTAACCGCGACCGCAAAGTAAGTAGTTTCTACTGCAATGCTCACTGACGTTTTTCCTTCTGTCCTTGTTTAGAATGAAGGTGATTAGACTGAACACACACAACTTCACTTACTTTCAGTAGTTGAACAATATGACTTTATATTTTGTTCAAAGATTGTAGGCCATCACTTTCTTCAGATATGACTGGATAGCAACTTTTTTTTTTGTACTATATCAAGATTTAAATGAAAGAGAGGATTAAATAGGGCAAATCCTCAATTTGTCATTACATTTGAAATTCCACTAACATTACAGAGGTATCTTCTCATAATTTACCTTATTTAAACCAGATGGGAAAAAAAATTAAAAATCAACAATTCTTTCTTACCTTCTTGATTTTGCATATACCCAAACATATTGAACAGCACTTCAGACAGGAATGATAAGGACATGGTTTTATGATCAAATATAGAACATCCAACATTTATAAATAGGGTCAAAAGGAAAATTTACTTAGTGTTTTTTAGGCTCTTCTCCTTTAAGTAAATCTTCTTCTGTACATACTTCTGCCAAAATAATTGCAACTGAGTCAAGCCAAAATTACTCATTTGATTTAAAATAATATATTTTGTGTCTTTTTTGGATTCTTTAACTCCTTTATTTAACTTTTGTTTTGATTCATAAAATATATTTTGGGAAAGCCTAAAAGATCAATTTTGAAAATTAAAAGATGGCACATTTCAAGATACATTTTGAAGTACGTTTTGCAGTGTGCGACTGACATCTAAAAATTTCCAATTTTAAGGAGTAAAGAGGAAAAAATGTGACAGTTTACACAGTAGGATTGACTATTCACTGCTACACCAGAATGAAAAAGGTAGATAAGGCTTTTTAAAAGTAACTAGCAGAATCAGCTAGCATCCTTAAATCAGAAGTAACAAGAGAAGCAAATACACAAACACACAGGACGTCCAACAATTCCCTGTGATGTGTTGGGAGCAGCTTCCCCTACATGATATTCACAAAGCAACAGCCTTTGAAATCCGATTCAGTCACTTTCTCCCTATTGATTAGAGAAATGTGAGCTCTTCTTTGTATTTAAGCATAAGCAGGCATACAGGAAGTGGAAAATTAGTTGAGGTTACTAATAACATACAGAAAAAATATATGATGAACATGTAAGGGCAAAATCAGAACAGGTGAGCACAAAGTGAAAAACAGTTTACTGTTGCTGCTTTTTTCTGAGACTGTATGGAGGATGAGTAATTTCCAAAATACTAGAGAAGGAAAAAATAACACCTTTCTTTTAAAATGGATATAGGAGTTGCAAAGAGAGGAAGAAAGATTCTGTGGAATTATAGTCCAGAGAATCAAATTTCAATTCCTAGAAAAATAGAAGCAAGATCTATTTCTGTAAATAGCTGTTAGATAACAAGGAGACTAGTCAAAGTCAATATGGCTATCAAAAATAAATCAAGTCAGACCAATCTACTTTCTTTTTACAATACCATAACACGAGGGGTTTTGTAGTCAGGAAAGATGTCATATATATTGACTTTAATAATGTTTTTGACACTGTCTCAGAGACATTCTCATAAACAATCATTGGATGTTAAGAACAAGCTAGACAAACATCAATCAGTGGTGACACAGATATATCTCATTCCGGTTTGGACATGGGCTGATCTTCTGAAGCCACTTCCATTTCTGTGATTTTAAGTAAAATTAGCTTCCCAAAATATTTGATGCTTATTACTGCTCCACTGGATTCTTGCATCATTTTTTCAGTAGTCATGTGCATTTGAAAATCATGACTTCAGCTCCAAAAATCCTGAGATTTAAAGTCCAATAGATGAAAAATTAAATGTTTTAAATTGCCTTTTAGTTGCTTAGCCAGACAGACACACTTGCCACAGCAGTCAGAAACATCAGTATTTTTTTTTCTTTAAATTGAAATTAAAAAAACCCCCATGATTCCTTGAAATGGGGGTTTAAAGTCAAAAGGGGTACATGAAAATCAGTTTGAGCTTGAAATAGTCTCACATACTAGTGAAACATGAAGGAAACACACTGTATCGATAACATTCAAGTTTCATACTCTATTAAAAACGGGACAGGAATTCAGCTATATGTTTAAAACAGAAATCTAACATTGTGAGGGAAAGGAAAATGAGAAATCAGACAGCTGGCTTGTCAATTAACATTCATGTCAGAGATAGAATTCTCACTAAGTTATTTTTGGTAGAAAAAGTTAGTTAATAGACACAACTTATGGAAAGGGTTTATCTCTTTTTTGGGGGGGTGATAAATTTATTGGTTTTCAGAACACGGGAATAGAAGACTTAGAAACTATTAAAATTACTCATTTTGACCTTTACTTAGAGTAAGAATTTGAGCTTGGAGTGATGAAATTCTTCTTCTTTAAAACGTATGTTGCTCCTGAGGAGAGGATGGTAGTTAAAAGGCATATGTGACCCTTACAAAAAATTTACTTTTCAACCTGATTTACTTTTCCAATCTCAAGAACTCTTGCTGTATTGAAAAACAGTTGCTTATTTTCATCTGCTGCATGCAACAGCTATCATGGCCACAGATAACCAGAAGGGACTTCTGCATGTCCTGCCTGCATGTGCTGATACAAAGTCCTGCCTTCCTTCAAGCAGCATTTGAAGTACATGCCTTTAAAACCTTTCAAGAATGCTAAGCACTCTTTGACATTCATTGACATTCATTGTTTCATTACTACAGAAAGACAGGATATATATCTGCTTTCTTGTTAATAGGACATAATTATAACTGAATATCTGCAAGGACTATCACTTTAAATGGGATAAAAGTATAAGAGACTACTCTGTTTTAGATTTATTGGGTTTGACAAACTGAATATTATTACAAGTTGTATACTGGATTGCACAGAGTGACAGGAGAAAAAGCTATGCACAATGGTCTTATACTAAAATGAAAAGGACATTCCTGAAGTACATTTTGAAATAAACATTTAAAAGACACTTCTGCTATGTTAATGTTGCCAAACTCAAGTTTTAATTGAGATTTATCTTAAATGTAGGGCTATTCAAAGAGAAAAACCTCCTGGCCTTGATCTGAACCCCTTTCACCAGGTCTGAAAATCTTTTAGGAGAAATGTATCAAAGACGACTCAGGGAAACCTGATCTCACTCTTACATCCACTATGGAGGGTGAACCATGAAGAAACTCTGGCAACTAACAGCTCAGATGAGGTGTTTAGTTGCTATTTCCCAAGTACCAAGAGACAAACTCTGTGAGTACTTCCTCTGGATGCTGTTGAAGCACAAAATTAAGTAGGCTACCTTGAGCTTATTTTTAAATCAAAACAATAGATGGGAAGAGCCCACAGAACCAGATACAACACTCGGCTATTAAGCAGGTCCAAAAGCATTCCTTGAAGCCATGTCAGGAGCTAGCTGAAAGAATTAACTTCTTGCATTCTCATTGTCCAGCCAGTGACTATTCCCCCTGGTTGCACGGGGAATAGACATCACACCATAGGAGGGGCCTGACCTCAGGCAGAGACTCAAATGTGAAGTTGTAGCTGGGACGAGGGCTTGATTATGTGACAGTTCCCCACACTGTACCCAAAAGTACCATCTGCACACTGGCAGGGTAGCTCAGACAAGAAGCACACACCCTGTCAGGATGTTTTGGGAGATGGGTGAAGGGCACCAGCAGCCAGCCTTCTGGATGGGACACACTGCTTGCCAGCAGAAACATATGCTTGTGGTGATTGGCTCCAATGTCAACTGAGGAGTGACAGGCACCGGCATGTCAGCAGGCAGCATTGTGAGTTGCCTTTGTGACTAACAGCAAATATGTGCCTGCTGTCCTCTAATTTGAGTATAGGAAGGGTAGTGGTTCAAGATGCTTGCGGAGCCAAGAGTCAAGACTCAGATTTTGGCCAACAAGCAAGGTGAACATAACTTACTTTTATTCTCCACATTGGCCCAAGCCATAGATCATCATGACACCTTCCAGCAAAAAAAAAAAAAAAAAAGTGCTTGATTTGTGTCATAAAAGTTTATTTTTCTTTCTGTTTTATTTTTCTAAGATTAATTTTGAAATGTGTGAATACTAAACCTGGCTGCACCTTTGCATTTACTAGTCCAATGCAGATTGTTGCTTTTTCATTCTGCATTTATCCACCTTCCTCACCACACACTTTTGTCACTGCACAGACATTTAAAAGTGTCAGTTCTTTTCTCTTGCAGAATTGGACTGTTTTGAGCTGAAGCTTCCACATAAATAGGAGCTTGTAACTGAACTTGAACTAATGAGCACCAAACTTGCATGTCACTTCTGGAATGTGGAGAAACACAAAGAAGCTAAAAATGCTTTCACTGGAAGCTAAAAATGACTATTCTTCCATATCTGTTTCTAAGTAACTAGTAACTGACTGAGCAGAAAAAGCTGGTGTACTGAATGCAGGACAAGACAGCTTATGACTTCTGAAGAGCTGTCATTTTTTTTTCCTTTTTAGCAGAGCAAGAATTATTTCAGCTACAGCTCAAAAAAAGTTTTGGAAAAAAAAAAAACAACCACCAAACCCAAAACACCAAAAGCAAAACAAAAAGCCTGGGAGCTACCTAGATTTAAAGTTGCTTGACTTGGAAACTGTGCACATAAAGTAAATTTTAAGAAATAAGAAGAAACAGGCTTTTTCATAATCTGGGACATGCACAAGATTTATTCCTGAACAAATCAAACTAAAGAAGTAAGTCTGAACATTTAGCAGATCTGGACGGATAATTTTTTTCAGAGAGAGGGAATATAAACATTCCAGAGCATAAATCAGAAAGTTAATTCAGTTGTTATCTGTTGGTTTCTATTTGTTCCTTCCGCAACATTTTTCTAGTGGCTGCTTTTTAAGTCCAGTAATAATAGAAGGCTTACAAACACTTGGAGGTATGATCACTCACTCTAATATTTGCAATGGAAATAACTGACACAGTCATTTAAAAAAAGCTTCCTGTGGATTAAATGGCAGAAAAAAAAGTCCTTTGTGAAGAGAGAGAGTGAGAAATAAATACAAAATAATTTTGTAATCCATTTGTTGGCAGGTGTTTGAAATGTGGTTGCGTAAGAAATAGGACTCTGTGCAGTAGTGAAACAGTTTTTTTCTAAAAATTCCAGGTCAATGCTTTCGCAGGCACTAGATGTATTCAACATTCTTTGATAGTTGAGTAAATGTGATTCAACTCGGCAAATATCATCAGCATTGAGAATGCCTTCTGTGATGGAGTAGTAGGTCAATGAAAGCATAAAACAGAATGGAAAACAATGAATTTTAATCCAGGCATTTTGCAGATGCCTTACTGGAAACCCTGTGGAGGACTACACAGATGCTGGAAACTCTGTAGACGAATATATAGAAGCTTTCTGAAGTTATATTCATACAGAGCTCTGGCACTAAAACAGCAAAGTATATCAAACTATATTCTAGGTTTTACAAAACCACTGCATCTATTTGTATGTTCAAAATCAATACATCTGGAGGCAATACAAATAGATATATTTATAGATAACCTTTGCTGCACAAGGAGTTTCTAAATGTACTAATATGATCTAAATGTCCTGTCTCTGTCTTTGTATTTTAATTGTTTCTCACTGCTGCGAAGCCCCAGAAATACTGTTGTTCGTGCTTCCTACCTGTGTTAAATTGACATATCCAAACCAGGAAACAGGGTGGATTCCAAATTACATGCGATTGATTTACCAATTACAAGCTATTTATTTTTTTTATGTAATTACAAAAAGAAAAATTTCTAACAGTTCTCTACAGGCTAGGGAAGTGTTTATCAATCACTGAAAAATATCAAGTTTTCAAATGAGCCTTGCTTAGATTCTGCTTAACTGATCCATAAAATCACTGTTCAAGTCCAGGCATCCATGGTAGTATGAATCAGGTCCCAGTCTATTGTCTCCTTACTCTACATATGCTAACCCATATAAGGCTGCAGGCACATCTTCTGTTTCTATAGGATATATTTTAGGATTTTTTCTCAGCTGCATGCATCAAAGAAAGAAGAACTTGTCCACCACCCTGTATGTCCTTTTAAAAAGGCACTGAAAGACTATCAGCACTCAAGTGACCAAGCCTGCTGACTGCTAATTAGATCACTGCCCAAATCAGCTTATGTGCAGCTTTTAGTAAGCTAAACAAGTGCCTCTAACACCGGATAAAGGTTTGGCTTTTTGTATAAAGAGAGGGAGAACAAAGAATAAAAGTTGGTAAAAGAAGTGCAGAGACACACAAAATCAGCAAAGAAAACTGTTCGCATTGCATCCATTAGTGTGTGCAGAATACATATTATGTACACACAAATACTCTCTGTGAAGTTGACTTGGTATGATTCTTTATAAAATTTGTCTTGTTTCCTTTGCGTTGGTGAGGGGAAACTCAAACACTGTTGTGTTTTTTTCTTGTTTGTACCCCTGCTAAAGCAAATTTAGAGAAAATAAACCTCACTGGAGCCCCATGGGTGCTAATCAAACTTTCACAGGCCTTCTAGAACTGTACCCTAAATCATTTGAGTTCGGCTCTGATTTCGTACACTACTTAAATGAAAAGTTAACCAACAACAAAATCATCACCATACTTCTTAAAGCATGAGGGAAAATACAGTTAGCCTGTCAGGAAAATAATCCCTTAGAATATTTAATAGAAGACTCAAAGCTTTGGGAGGCAGTTGTATAAAATATTTACAAGCAATTGTTTAAATTAAAGATAGAGATGAAAAAAAATTGTGTTCCCTACTTAATCAGTATGCAAATCTTTCTTTTTTTCCCAGCATCTCCAGGACCACTCAGCATTTTGTGGGCTTGTGCTTAGAATGAGAAGCACCTGAATTTACTGGGCAGTTAAGCAGGGTTTCACACATTATTTATATTCAAAGCTCAGCTTTCTTCTTCCAAAACAAGAAGCAGCAGCATCAGAAGAGGGTCAGTTGTCACATAAACATTCCTTTTACAGTACTACCTAACAGCAGAAATGGACCATGACTTAAGTGCACTTGAGACTCTGATCTCTTTGAAATACTGCCATGTCTTAAAGTAAACAAAGGTTGATATATTTTGTCTGGTAGTGATAACACATCTTTTATTTCAAATTCAGTGATTACCAAAAGAAATTACAAAAACATTTATTAGCTATTAAAAGAAATCTTGCCTACAGATAAATAATCTGGCATGGTAGAAAAGGACTGCCACTCCCTGAAGTTAAACGTTATTACAATTATATAGTTATATACATTTGTAATCAAATATTAACTTTAACTTTTTACAAGGATGTCTATTTCTGCCGAGCAACAGTGTTTATCGCTTTCTTTACAGAGCTAAAATAAGCATGATTTTAAAATCTCATGTAGAACACCTGATTTTAAGCAACACAGCAATAAAAACAGCTTATCACATTAGGACTTCAGTCTTTCAAAACTCCTAGCAATCAGATATATCACATCCACAACTTCCTGATTTCTTTTTAGAAATAGACAAAACACCTAACTGAGCCTAAAGAGACCTACCAGGAAATATTAATTATGTGGGGAACCTATGCAGTCATTTTGCTATTTTGGGCTTCTTTCTCTATAAAACTATGAAAATGCTATTAGGTTCTTTGTAAGCTCTTTTAAGATCTTCTTAGTAAATTAGCTATACATGAAATAGGCATTATTAACAGATGAGAAATGCTGTCAGACTGATCTTGTTGCTGTCTTTTCTGATTGCAATGAAAACAAGCAAGAATAAAATTTTCCAATTATTAGAAAATGAGAAAACAGCATTAATTTATTACTGGACTATCCAATGATTCAAAGAAAATACTTATCATTTATATAATTTGGGTAGTAGCTTGCTAGAAGTGAGAACAAGGAATGTCCAGGCAAAGGTTGTTTCTCTTTTTTCTGTGCTTAGCTGCATAGAAGGTAATTTTGCCTTATCACCTCAATGAAATGAAGGCTGACATAGTGGTAAAGTCTAACAAGATGTTTTAGGAACAACAGGAAGGAAAATTCTAAAAGCAATGCAAGAGAAGTAAATGCAAGTTTATGAAAGTGAATTATACTTGTTCAGTGGTTCATGGTTGATATTACAAATCACCAGAGTGAACAGAACAAAATGGAAGAAAAGAATGTTAAAATATGTAAATTTTCATAATATTTCATTTCCCTGAGCAAGTCAAGTGCCAGAATCAGAACCTGTATTGACTGTAAAATGGTCAAGATTTTGCAAAGTTCAGTGAGGCAGGAAAAAAGTTTATACCAAAGAGTATATGTTTGCTGTAATATAGCAAAAAGTTCAAACAATTGCCATAAATTTGTTCATTAACATACAGAGTTTTAATTTGCAGACAATTTATGTGTAACTATAAAATGACCTTCTAACTTAGTCCAAGTTTATAGAAATATAAATCATAAAAAGACAGAAAGGTAGTTCACTGCTCAAAGAGCTACGTAAGAACGATACAGATGTATTTCTCCCTTGCTTTACATCTGGACAATCATTATTGTCATATTTACACTACCTTCAAATTAATGTAGAGGTATATGAATTCAAAATCGTAGCATTTTGCACCTTCTTGTACAGGACAATGACTACAATCTGTGAAACTGCATTGTTATGAGAATTATAAGCTCTAACTCTTCGTTGTATGTTCTTGCAACATAGAAATATAAATATAAATAATATAAATACAAATACAAATATAAATGTAAATGTAAATGTAAATGTAAATGTAAATATAAATATGTTCCCTTCTGCAAAAAACTTACACTGAGCAAGAAAACAGTCTGAGGCACAAATTGTATTTGCAGTGTTATTCACACAGTTTGTTCACAACAGAAACTGCAGGAGGTTTAGAGTCCCTGGGGAATCTCTTCCCTCACCTATGGAAAGTTGAAATAGTAATGTATGTTCTCTGTGTGGTGTAATCTTAACTGGAAACCCATAGAGGAAACAAGAGGTTTTTCTCCTACTGAGGTTCTTAACAAAACAAATAGTGCAGGCATTTTCTTCCTATTTAAACAATAAATCTGACCAAGTCTCCTGTAGCTCTCCTAAAAAAAAACCCAAACCAACCAAAAAAACCAAACCCCAAACTGTGTGCAGTAATATTTCTGAAAGGATGTGGTTTGATTCTTCAATTTTTTGCTTCCTATTTACTCTTTCAAACTCATTTCAGGTAGAGAATCAAGCACATAACCTATGTTTTTTCTTCAGCCCTGCTCTGGATCTGTATATCATTCAGGAACCAAATTAGGAATTGAAAGACTGAGCTACTTACTCCAGTGAGAATAGTTTTTCTGAAGGTGTGAAACCCTATTGAAAGTCCTCCAAAGAACTGCTCCCCCATTATTAACTTTTATGTAATTGCTTCAGTGATTATATCATATATTAAATTAGTGAATTATTAAAATTCACACTTTGCTTTATCCCCCCAATTGACATGCATATAAGCTAGTGTTAATAATGTATTTCTTGAATTATATGTGTATCTTTATCAATTTTAAACACATTTATCTTTCATGTAATGATAGACACAGGTAATTTCCTTACTGGTGCAAGCCACTGTTTCTTCAGGCTGAAATCTGGGAAAGCATGAATGATTTGGAAAACTGTTCCAAAATAACAATATCTTTATGATGTAGTTAGATGGTTCATATCTGGTCTTCACTTAATCTGGAATGGACCTTTGTTGTCTTCAAAGAAACCAGATGAACGAATGAATGACAGAAATTACATGACATTGGATCTGTAATTCTGAATCAGTTTGGAGAATTGTGTAGGACTGAGAAGCCAGCATGGTAATAATTTTAGTCTGTATTTGTGATTAATCTCCTCAGAGGAAAAAACCTGACTATAAATATGTGAGAAAGATGGCACGGAAAATAATTTTCTTTAATTGGTATCATCAATGACGCATTCGCACAGCTAATTATTCAAGCTCCTTTCTAAGAAAGAACTTGAACTTGACTCCAGAAAGCAAAAATTGCTAAAGCATAATTCATATTAGACTTTTATATACTTACATAAACCTTTCTTTAAACAAAGTGCAAATTTATTTCAAAATCTTACTTATGCAAAATTTTAATGAATGGATTTAAAATTATCTTAAAATATTAAAAAGTTCTGAGTCCATCATCAAATTTACTTCCCCAACAGAAAAACTTTTGTGTTGCTGATGATGGTGATCCATTCTGTAGCTACACCTGAGACACCCTGTCCCTCCCATCTGGCCAGAGTACTACACTACATATATCCTTCAGTTCTAAATTCTGGTCTGAATTTTCAGTTATACTGGCACATGAAATAGGATATTAGCACTATTATTCTTCAGAAATCCAAGCCACGGACTAATGAGACAAATGAACAGCACCCACCAGCCTCCGCAATATCCAGAGAAAAGATGCAAGCTCTATTGTATTTATTTCTTTATTTATTTTTACAAGTGGTATTTTTGATGCGGATGAAGAATATGTCCATAAAAGTGATGTTGTATGGTTGGAATTATGTACTGTGTTCTAGAAAACAAATCAATACAAAAGAGAGAATGCTTATGAAAATGTAGCCTCATATATGATATAAAATATGTTATTAGATGCTGTATGTTCCAAGACTTGCATAATAATATTTTGTCCTAAATCAATTGGTGACAAATTATAAAATGGAACAAATCTTAAACTCCTAAAAATTAAACTTCTAAAAATTAAATGTTTCATTTAGGTTTTTAAATTAGTGTAAATAACACAGAACTATTTGCCAATACACTTCTAGTGAAAAGCAAAAAGCTTTATATTGAAAGAATCTAACAGTAGAGAGAAAAAGGGCTTTACATGTGTTAGGTGGAAAAAGGAAACTAACTGATACAGAACAAATGCTACCAGAATTAGACTCACATGGCATAACCAAACCTCCTATTAGTTCAGCTAGGATGAATTAGACATCATCCAGAAAATACCATAATATTTCTTTCAAGGATAGAAGTAGGAAAAATACTTGTTACTTAAAATGATTGGTTCCCTCTGGCCTCTTAAGGAGTTAAAAAAAAAAAAAAGGAAGTACCTTGGACAGATATGTCTAGTACATGGTTCTTTGCCGTTCAATATGCATTCTTACAATTAAAATCCAAATTAAAACCAATTCAAGAAATGAGATGAATGTCAGCACAGTTACTAGTATTTGTATCAATAAAAAGTCTCAATTACTATTCAACAGCTGGTTTATGAAACCTAAGACTGAATAATTAGCAGAAATCTATACTTCTCAATGCACATAGCAGAAGTAGGGAAAAATCCTGTCGGAGTTCCCTATGAGAGCTTTTCCATCGACTAGATAGTTTCTTGGAGATGTCATCCTTAATGTGTCCTCTAAGATGTTATCCTCCCTGTGTTGCACATTACCAACCCTTGCAATATTATCAGAAGTCCCACAGTAATGTAATTTTTCTTTTTAATACCAGCATCTGGACTCAAGGGATACATGGGAATATTAAGTTATAGTTATTGGGGGGGGAAAGTGAGACAGGAAAGTATTTATTTTACTTGCAGGGTTGTGCAGAGAAACCCCCAAAATATCACCTGCATACATTCAAAAGCCTCAGAAAATATAGGTCAGTCAAAAAAAGGAACACAGATGCTTTATGTAAAAAATAACAATAAAACTGGCAACTTCGTAACTTTGTGTGGATAAACGCTTGATTTTTGTTACCAGTTTTGATAGATGATGTGCAGATAGATTTAGTGAGACTGGTAAGAAACAACTCTCAGTGGATCGCCTGAGATATCTATGAGTTTGGAAAGAGAATCCTGTTTTTTCGGGAGAAATGATAAAATGCAGCTTCTCTGCAAGCATGGCCACGTAAGACTCAGGCGGCTTCTTGCTGAGCCTGGATGCACTGCTACATTTGGGGGTGCGTGGCGCATTCTCCTCCTGTTCTGCAGCAGAAAAGGTCCCTGCAGCGAAGAGGCGCTGTGTCCCCCCGTGCCGCTGTCGAACAAGAGGCCTGTAAGGGCCCAGAAGCGCCAACGGCCACCAGCGTACCCGCCATAACGGCCGCAGAGCCGCCAGCTGGAGAGCAGCGGCAGGGCGTCGCTAGGCCCCGCCTCCGCGGGGAAGGGGGTAGCAGAGGGGCGGGGGCGGCAGCGCAGCTGCGGGAGGGCGTCAGGTCACTCGGGGAAAACACACAGCGGATGGGTGCCGCCCCCGCTGGGACAGGGGCCTGTGAGAGCCACCTCAGCCGCTGCCCTGAGGAGCGGCTGGCCCACCCCGCTGCCGGCTCCAGTATTACTTCTGGTTTTCTCAGAGGTCACGCACAACTAGTTTGACTTGAAACTAGCCGTGATTGGCTTTCATTAGAATCTCAGTTGACTAAGTATTTACTGAACTTTGGTGGTCAATAAAATCTGACACAAGGTTTCATATCAAAATTTTCATACAAATGAAGAATCTTTGTGGAAATATTGAATTCTTAGATGCTACAGGCTAAGTTCTGCCTTCATCCTCATTCGTGCTGTTTCAAAAAAGCATCAGTTACATTAGTGAGTGTAGAATTTTACCCTGGGTTGACAAAATCGCATGCTTAAGACGATAGTTTCTTTACCATTTTTCCGATTAATTTCTAGAAAGGAGTCAGACACTGTCCTTCTATCCTTTCATAAGCACTCAGAGACATAAAATCCATATGCCTTTCACTGTCTCCACTGTCATACATCACAAGCTTTTACACTTCTTTTTACAGTTCCTTTTATACCCAGAACAGCCATTTCACTGTGTGTAAAAGCTTGTGGTGTATGTAATGGTAGGATAAACAATTACAGAGTATAGATGACTTATTGTACAAAAGGAGGGAAGAAACACAGACTGAATGACTGCACAGAATAAAAGGGATAATAGCAGAGGGGCACAGAGGAGAGAAACAAGGGAGGCAGAAGCAGGTGTTAGATTTGGTTTGGCAGTCTATTTTCTAAATAGAGTGAACTGACAGAGTAAATTGACAACATGGTCTTCCCTATTACTTAAACCCTGCCTAAAGACAGAGAGGATAGTTTACTAGGAATTGGCTTAAATTAGACATGTAAACCCAGCATCTCAAAAGTATTCATATACCTAATTCCCTGTAAAATAAATTAGTAAGGTTTAAGTCTCCTTATGCCTGAGTTCATCACCTGTGAAACAGGGAGAAAATATGAGTCATAAAAAATTTCAGTGATCAACACTGCATTGCTATGATAGGCAAACTGAAAATTTATGCTAATAGATAGTGAGTATAGAGGGAGATGTGTATAGTCCCTGACTAGTACCAGGGTCAAATGGAATTGGCAGGGCTGATCAAAGGCCAGCCAAGGGGAAAAACCAATATGTCTGTCACATTATATTCCCTCTAGCTCCATGGGTTTCAGTATCTGCTTTTTGGCAGGACAGGATCCAGAGAAGCTCATGATAGAAAATCCTGTTAGCAAAAGGATAGAATCATAGAATAGTTTGGGTTGGAAGGGACCATTAAAGGTCTAGTCCAACCACCCCTGCAATGAGCAGGGACATCTTCAACTAGATCAGGTTGCTCAGAGCCCCGTCCAACCTGACCTTGAATGTTTCCAGGGATGGGGCATCTGCCACCTCTTTGGGCAACCTGTTCCAGTGTTTCACCACCCTCATTGTAAAAAAATTTCTTCCTTATATCTAGTCTAAAATAGGCTTGCTCTGCTTCAGAATTGTTTACGTCTTGTTTACCCTTCATGTCCCAGGCTTGGCTACTATCCAGTGAAGCGGAATCTAGATGAATTCTTACTTAAACATGTTTTATTTTCCTGGTGACAAGGAGAAAACCAAACCCTATCCCCCTGCTTTGCAAGCATAAGAAGCAGGATTATTTATATGTTATTATTATACTATGTCTGTAGCCTGGTTTTCCAAGGAAATAATACTTCTTCCTGCCAGTTTCTCCCTGAAATGCTTGGAACTTGGTCAGTTTTGATCATGTCTAACAGAGGTCTCGGCAATGTGAAGATCAGGTAAGCATCATAAAAATAGGAAGTTGTATAGAGAGACTTTATTAAAGCCTTCCCTGAAGGGAAGAACGATGAGCTCAAGTCTTTTTAAACATTAGAGACCAACATAGGAGTGTCCTGGTTCCGGCTGGGACAGAGTTAACTTTCTTCCCAGTAGCTTGGCGGGGTGTGCTGTGTTTGGGGTTTGGTGTGAAAGGAGCGTTGATGGCCCATTGATGCTTTGGCTGTTGCTGGGTGGTGCTTGCACCAGGGAGACTTTTAGTTTCTCTTTTCAGCCTCCCATGCCCTGCCACGTACAGGGGAAGTTTTGGGGGGGAGGACCCTAGCCGGGGTGGTGGACCCAGCTGGCCAATGGGGTATTCTGTACCGTGTGACATCATGCTCAGTATAAAAAACCAGGGGTGTGGGGGGGCTCGCACCCCGTTCGTGACACGCGGTCGGCGATCAGTGAGCAGTTGCACTGACCATTGCCTGCTTTGTATATTCTGTTATTGTTGTTGTTCTCATTGTTATTATTACTGTTCTACTTCGTTTTATTTCAATTATTAAACTGTTTTTATCTCAACCCGGGAGCTTTCCTACTTGTGCCCTCCCGATTCTCTCCCCCATCCTACGGGGCGGGGGGGGGGGGGGCTGGTGAGCAGCTGCATGGGGTTTATTTGCTGGCTGGGATTAAACCACAACAAGGAGAAAGCTATTATAAATGCCCAAACTACAGGAAAATTTCTATAGAAGTTCATTATATTATACACAACACTGAATCTAGCCACAGGACATGAATATTTAAGGAATCAGGCTTCATTACTTCTGCTCAGGATGGAATTACTTGCTTGGTTGTATCTCACTGATATTTGGTAGTCCTCATCATGAGCTAGGTATTGTACAAGACACTATACAAACACAGAACAAAAATGTGTTCCCTTGCCAGAAAACTCACTATCTTGAGTAATTACCTGGCTTTGTATCAAGGAAACAGGAAGGACAGTGGGAGAAAGAAAGGAAGAGAGAAAGAGGAAGTGTACAGGACCCATTACTATGTTTTTGCAGTTTTATAAATGATTTTTTATGTTCTTCTCTTTTAACAGTTATAAGATCATCAATAGATTTCTTTACAGTCAGCTGATTTTCACCTAGTTCTACTGGGACAACTATGATCAATTCTTGACAGAACCTAACATACAGGTTTCCAGCTGGATAGATCTAAAAAATTCAAAATATTGACAAATTCATCCCTGGCAGAGCTGTGTAAGCTTCAGCCAAGCCCCCCAGTTATACTTACGTGAATAGGCATTTTTAAGTAGTCAAAAATAAAAATATTAATACACTCAAATCTTAAAAAAAGAAAATTAAGACTTTTGTTCCTTCTTGTGGAAAACAAATCTATTTAGCTTAAAATATTGAACTCTAAAAGCACACAGTTTATTTGAGAAGGATGCTTGTTCCTCTAAAGAACCCGCTGAGTAAACTGCTGAGAGTTATCAGCTTTTACCCATCCACACACATCATGCCACTGATTTTGAGAACAACTCCAGAGTCATGTGAATAGGATTTAGCCACAGTGGAAGACATTAATTTTCATACACACAGGAGGGAAGTTTAAAATTTCAGATTAAATAATTTGAATTATTGTCCAAGTTTGCAACCTCAAAGCTAATGTCATTGTGACTTTGTTGTTTCCATCCATGTATTTCTTGCAGTGCCCTAAAGAGATTTCAATTAACGGTTCAAGCCCTAGCTACATTAAAGATAACATAGAAGTCTTTGAACCAATAAGACAGTTGTAGTCCCTTAGGACAATAAAGATTATAAAACTCAGAAAGAAAAACTTGACAGCTGGGAAAAGAAATCTCAGTGGGCAGGAAGAGATCTAGCTATGCAGTGTCTTTCTAGAGCTTATTAAACAAATCCGGAGTGACCATTTTAGAAAACACCAAAGAACTGTATGATTCCAATGGACTTTTCGAGCACCACAGGATTGACCTTCAAAGCACTCGCCCACTTGTATTTGCCTCACTGCCATGGTTTAACCCCAGCCAGCAACTAAGTCCCACCCAGCTGCTCTCTCACTCACTCCTGGTAGGATGGGGGAGAGCATCGGAAGCGTAAAAGCGAGAAAACTCGTGGGTTGAGATAAAGACAGTTTAATAGGGAAAGCAAAAGCCGTGCACGCAAGCAAATCAAAACAAGGAATTCATTCACTACTTCCCATCGGCAGGCAGGTCTTCAGCCATCTCCAGGAAAGCAGGGCTCCATGACGCATGACGGTTACTTGGGAAGACAAATGCCATCATTCCGAAAGTCCTCCCCTTCTTTCTTTCCCCAGCTTTATATGCTGAGCATGATGTCATATGGTATGGAATATCCCTTTGGTCAGTTGGGGTCAGCGGTCCCAGCTGTGTCCCCTCCCAACCTCTTGTGCACCCCCAGCCTACTCGCTGGTGGGGTGGTGTGAGAAGCAGAAAAGGCTTTGCCTCTGTGTAAGCCCTGCTCAGCAGTAACGAAAACATGCCTGTGTTATCCACACTGTTTTCAACACAAATCCAAAACACAGCCCCATACTAGCTACTATGAAGAAAATTAACTCTATCCCAGCCAAAACCAGCACACTCACTCACATTATTTCTTAGAATCATAGAAGCATACAATCATTAAGGTTGGAAAAGACCTCTAAGATCATCGAGTCCAACTGTCAACCCAACACCACCATACCCACTACACCACGTCCCTAAGTGCCTTATCTACACGTCTTTTAAATACTTTCAGGGATGGTGACTCAACCACTTCCCTGGGCAACCTGTTCCAAGGCTTGACCACTCTTTCAGTAAAGAAATTTCTCCTAATGTCCAGTCTAAACCTCCCTTGGCGCAACTTGAGGACATTTCCTCTCGTCCTATCACTTGTTACTTGAGAGAAGTGACCAACACCTACCTCGCTACCACCTTCCTTCAGGTAGTTGTAGAGCACAATGAGGTCTCCCCTCAGCCTCCTCTTCTCCAGACTAAACAACCCCAGTTCCCTGAGCTGCTCCTCATAGGACTTATTCCCCAGACCCTTCACCAGCTTCGGTGCCCTTCTCTGGACATGCTCCAGCACCTCCATGTCCTTCTTGTAGTGAGGGGCCCAAAACTGAACACAGTATTCGAGGTGCGGCCTCACCAGTGCCGAGTACAGGGGCACGATCACCTCCCTGCTCCTGCTGGCCACACTATTTCTGATACAGGCCAGGATGCCATTGGTCTTCTTGGCCACCTGGGCACACTGCCGGCTCATGTTCAGCTGGCTGTCAACCAGCACCCCCAGGTCCTTTTCCTCTGGGCAGCTTTCCAGCCACTCTTCCCCAAGCCTGTAGCGATGCCTGGGGTTGTTGTGGCCCGAGTGCAGGACCCAGCACTTGGCCTTGTTGAACCTCATACAGTTGGCCTCAGCCCATCGATCCAGCCTGTCCAGGTTCCTCTGCAGAGCCTTCCTACCTTCGAGCACATCAACACTCCCACCCAACTTGGTGTCGTCTGCAAACTTACTGAGGGAGCCCTCGATCCCCTCATCCATCATTGATAAGATATCGAACAGAACTGGCCCCAGTACTGAGCCCTGGGGAACACCGCTCGTGACCAGCCGCCAACTGGATTTAACTCCGTTGACCACAGTTCTCTGGGCTCGGCCGTCCAGCCAGTTTTTTACCCAGCGAAGTGCGTGGCTGTCTAAGTTGTGAGCCGCCAGCTTCTCTAGGAGAATGCTGTGGGAGACAGTGTCAAAGGCCTTACTGACGACCACATAGACCACACCCACAGCCTTTCCCTCATCCACTAGGCGGGTCACCTGGTCATAGAAGGAGATCAGGTTGGTCAAGCAGGACCTGCCTTCCATGATCCCGTGCTGGCTGGGCCTGATCCCCTGGTTGTCCTGGACATGGCTCGTGAGCGCCCTCAAAACAAACCGCTCCATAATCTTTCCTGGCACCGAGGTCAGGCTGACCGGTCTGTAGTTCCCCGGATCCTCCTTCCGGTCCTTCTTGTAGGTGGGCGTCACATTGACAAGCCTCCAGTCATCCAGGACGTCCCCTGTTAACCAGGACTGCTGGTAAATGATGGAGAGTGTCTTGGCAAGCTCCTCCGCCAGGTTCCTCAGTACCCTTGGGTGGATCCCATCCAGCCCCATAGACTTGTGAACGTCCAGGTGGCATAGCAGGTCGTTAACTGCTTCCTCTTGGATTATGGGGGGTTTATCCTGCTCGCCGTCCCTGTCTTCCAGCTCAGGGGGCTGAGTACCCTGAGGATAACTGCTCTGACTATTAAAGACTGAGGCAAAGAAGGCGTTAAGTACCTCAGCCTTATCCTCGTCCTCGGTAGCAACGTTCCCCCCCGGTATCCAATAAAGGATGGAGATTCTCCTTGGCTCTCCTTTTGTCATTAATATACTTGTAAAAGCATTTTTTGTTGTCTCTCATGGCAGTGGCCAGGTTGAGTTCTAGCTGGGCTTTTGCCTTTCTAATTTCCACTCTGCACAACCTAACGAGATCCCTGTACTCTTCTTGAGTTGCCTGCCCCTTCTTCCACAAGTGATAAACTCTCCTTTTTTCCTGAGTCCCATCCAGAACTCCCCGTTCAGCCAGGCTGGTCGTCTTCCCCGCCCATTCTTCTTACGGCACATGGGGACAGCCCGCTCCTGCGCCTTTAAGACTTCCTTCTTGAAGAACGTCCAGCCTTCCTGGACCCCTTTGCCCTTCAGGACTGTCTCCCAAGGGACCCTCTCGACTAGTGTCCTGAGCAGGCCAAAGTCGGCCCTCCGGAAGTCCATGGTAGCGGTTTTGCTGGCCCCCCTCCTTACTTCACTAAGTATTGAGAATTCTATCATTTCATGGTCGCTAAGCCCAAGCCGGTCTCCGACCACCACATCTCCCACCAGTCCTTCTCTGTTTGTAAACAACAGGTCAAGTGAGGCATCTCCCCTGGTGGGCTCGCTTACCAGCTGCGTCAGGAAGTTGTCTTCCACACACTCCAGGAACCTCCTCGACTGTTTCTTCTCTGCCGTGTGGTATTTCCAGCAGACGTCCGGAAAGTTGAAGTCCCCCGCGAGAACAAGGGCTAGCAACTGTGAGATTTCTGTGAGCCTCTGGTAAAGTATTTCGTCTGTCTCCTCGTCCTGGTTAGGTGGTCTATAACAGACTCCCAGCAGGATATCTGCCTTGTTGGCCTTCCCCCTCATCCTTACCCACAAGCACTCGACCTCATCATCACTACCATTGAGCTCTAGACAGTCGAAGCACTCCCTAACATACAGGGCTACCCCACCGCCTCTCCTTCCTCGCCTGTCCCTTCTGAAGAGCTTAGAGCCATCCATTGCAGCACTCCAATCGTGAGACTCATCCCACCATGTTTCTGTGATGGCGACTAAGTCATAGCTACCCCGCTGCACAATGGCTTCCAGCTCCTCCTGTTTGCCGCCCATGCTGCGTGCATTGGTATAGAGGCACTTGAGCTGGGCTGCCAATTTCTCCCCCAACATTGGCGTGTCGCCCCTAGGCTCTTCTCTAGTGAGCCTGGTTTTATCCCCTTCCCCCTTCGAACCTAGTTTAAAGCCCTCTCGATGAACCCGGCCAACTCACACACGAGAATCCTTTCCCCCCTGTGAGACAGCTGAACGTTGTCCGTCGCCAGCAGGCCCGGTGCCGTGTAAACCTCCCCGTGGTCAAAGAAGCCAAAATTTCGCCGATGGCACCAGCCCCTAAGCCACGTGTTGATCCGATGAGTTTTCCTGTTCCTTTCAGTGTTCCTCCCCGCCACTAAAGGGATCGAGGAAAACACTACCTGTGCTCCCGATCCTCCCACCAGTCGCCCCAGCGCCCTGAAGTCCCTTTTGATCGCTTCGGGACTTCTCTCTGCAACCTCCTCACTGCCAGCCTGTATAACCAGTAGCGGGCAGTAATCGGAGGCCTGTAC
Organism: Calonectris borealis; assembly: GCF_964195595.1. NCBI lineage: Eukaryota > Metazoa > Chordata > Aves > Procellariiformes > Procellariidae > Calonectris > Calonectris borealis. The sequence continues at coordinate 91,027,057 of NC_134313.1, read as the reverse complement.
CAGACCAGGGAGCTTCCTAGTAATGTCCTTCACCCGGGCCCCAGGGAGGCAGCAGACTTCCCTGTGGGATGGGTCTGGCCGGCAAATTGGGCCCTCGGTCCCCCTCAGAAGGGAATCACCTAGGGCAATTACCCTCCTTTTTTTCTTAGCGGAGGCCATCGTAATGCGTGGGGCTGGCTGCCTCGCCTCGGGCAACCCCCTGGATGGGCCGTCATCTGTGTCCTCGTTTGCCTGGCCCTCAAGTTCCAGAGCCCCGTATCTGTTCTGTAAGGGCAACTGGGAAGGTTGGGGTGAGGGAGGCCGGGGGGGGGATTCGCCTGGCGCCCCGAGCAGGGACCTGTGTCCATTCCCCTCCGTCTCCTGGGTCCCCTCCTTCTGCCTGGCGGCAAGAGGGCAGAGGATCCTCTGCTTCTTGTGGAGCCTCCATGTGCTGCCCTTAAATCAGGTAAGAAGCAAAAACAAATAGAGAAAGAACAGCAAGAAATGAAGCAAAACATTTCCTTCTGTTTCTTGCCCTAGCCTCTGATAGAACTGCTCCATCCTAGCAGGAGAAAATACAGGTCTGTACATTTCACCATAATCCTGGTTATTTGCCAATTATTTTAATGTATATTTTACATACTGTGGTGATTAAATAGATGGACAGGCAAACTGATGGTCCAACTATAAGTTTTGTCAAAAAACTTTAAATTACTCTTCCTAAAAATTAAAATGGAATAGTTCAAATATTGCTTAGGAATGTTTTGGATAGTGCCAGGTCTTTTCTTAATATGTTCAAAAAAACAATATTTATTGCAAAGCAAGAACTTGGAATGGCAGTTTTTCCCTTTCCAAAACATACTCCTAGAGAGTTACACTGATTTTTATTAGTAAGTAAAAGACTCAGAAAAATGTTGACAGGTGATTGAACACGGTATTTTTCAAAGCTGTTTCATTAAAGCTGTGTCAATAAAAATCACAAATTTTTCACTAAAGATTATTGAATCCCAAATTCTATACTACCAATTCTGTGCTAATGGAAGTCTGTCACTTGAAACAATAAGTTGCAGTAAAATTACAAAAAGTTTAGAGAAGCAGTTAAATCAAGATGGACGAATGCTTCAGATCAAGCCCATTGATACTGGAACTGCTTTTCATTGTATAAAAATGAATAAACTGCTATGAAAATACACTAAAGTGAAACTTACTGTAGAACATTATTTTTCTCTGTGTAAGCCTGTCATTCCCTGCTTAGAAAATACCCCTGCTGAAATAATTATATCAAGAGTTTGACTTAAAACTAAGCCCTGAAACATAGACCAGAATTGTTGTCATTTAGAGGATGTAATCAAAGAACATTTTCTGCTTAATTCCATGAACTGTGCATCAGGACTGAGCCAGCATTGAGTAGGTTACGAGTGTGTACTGCTGAGGGACAAAATCCAATGGTGTCTTAAAAGACATTTATATTTACATTAATAATTTTAGTAGTATAATTTAGTAGATTTCATCTTTTGCATGTAAGCCTTCTCATTTAACATTCAGAAAAATAAGATTTTAGCCAAGTACAAGTAAATATAATAAGTAGACACAAAAAAAATGAAATTTCAGCCCATGAAAAACAATGAGGTCTTAAATTTTAGTTTTATGTTGAATTAGATGAAAGCCAAATTTAGGATTTTTTTGTGTTACACAAAATATTTTGAACACCTTTCTTTTCAAGCTAATGGAAATATTTTACTTTTACCCTTACAATTCTGAGTCTGTCTTCGCACAGATGTTATTCCAGTAATTTTACAGAAGCATTTAGATGAAACTGGTTCTTGCAAAACTTTTACCAAATTAGCAGTTTCCAAGGGACTTTTTAAAAACACTAGCATCACTAGCATCACTAGTTCTATATAAACAACTTCAAAAACTCTTTCTGTACTCTATTTGCCATGCAGTAAGACCATTAAAATATATATGAAATACAGCTATATTTACTTCTCATATATGTAGGATCAAATTGTCTGTTACATTAAGTAGACTCACTGATTTCTATACAGCAGCATCACTCTGCATCAGGCAGCTCCTTCCTTCACAGCCAGCACAAACGTACGCACAGATATCCCTGTAGGTACAAGTCTGCTTCATAGGAGATGTATTTCTAATCCATAGATTCTGATGGAGGTGGCACATATACAACATCAATTTGATCTTAAGTTTTAGTTTGAGGGATTTTAAGGCCTGCATCTTACATTAAAACTGGCAGAAAGGTGCTTCTTCTGGAGTTATGGGCCCACATGTGAGCTAGCAGGTATAAATAAGCAAATAGCAACGAGACATTAGTTCTGGGTCCTTCTGTTCCTCATATGGTCCCAGATTATTCACTCTGATTGCTCTGCTTTTTTGTATGATCCAGTTTCCTGCAGGGATTTTGAGATGCAGGTCAAAGTGAGAAAAATCTTCGAAGTGTTCAATTTATGTGGATGAACCATAGCCAACCAAAATGAATCTTTGATGAGCTGTGTGAAGAATTCATCCTGAAGTGCCAGCAAATCATTCCAGAGAGGAAGGATGGATAAACTATTCAATTCCCTTCTTGATAAAAAAATGCAGGGGAAAGGGAGAGAAATCACATTTTAATATAACATATGATATTCATATTCTCGATATAAACAGTGTATCAACAACAAAACCCTGTAATGGATCTCATAGAATCTACCTGTCTATGAAAACAACAATTCCTTTTTAGGATAAAACCATCTGAGATCAGCAAGGAAGTGAAAGCAAATAACTCAAGGTAAAAGGATAAATATAAAATGCACCTTTGGCATCGTTGTTACCTTAACGTACATAAAAACACCTAGAAACTGACTTGTGGTGATCACACACTTATGGAGAATATCCTTGTTTGTTTTTTTTTCCTTCTCAAACATAGTTTTCTTCTCTCTTAATGCCACAGTAACACCTGGCCATTTACCTTATGAGCATTCCTGAGCAGCACTGAGGACTACAGAACACTGAGGAATGGAAAACACAGATTGGCCAGGAGTGGAGAGATGATTTATAACAGATTTTTCAACTACTTTTTCCAGTAATCCAGTTTGATGAAAGAAAAGAAGTATAGATACGCCGTCAGGATGATAAGTGCTCCTGCTTCTTCTGTGGAATTGGAAACCAGAGAAGTGCTTGAACCAATATGTTTTATTAATTTAATCATGAAAGTATCAGGAAATAGTATATTTTAATTTCTATCTTAAAATCTGTTTCTATATTTACATTTTTTCAAATCAAGAAATGAGGTAAAAGAGAAAATCGGTTGATAGAAGATGGAGAAATGAGACTTCAAAGGGCAACAATGGACTTTAGAGATCATCATTCAGAGATGCCGTTCAGACCAGATATTTCTATATTCACTGCTTCCATATACTTGGTGACATCCAGTGACTCATTGACACTAGATGGTGACTGATTATGATTAGATGCCATTATGGAAAAAATCACCTTTAGAAACTGTTATTTTGCAGACTGATTCCAATGTGTCAGCAAATCGCTGTCTCCCAGAGCTATATTTTATAAACAAGAGGCGCTGCTCTCTGGAGATGGAAATGATTATGCGAAGCTGAAGCTGTTGCAAGGAGTGGGAGGGGGAGAATCCCTCTCTAGTGGAACAGAGAAATAAACTTTTTTTTTGCAGTTAATCAAGCCTTTACAGAATACACCTAGAATATTGAGTTCTCAGTGGGTTTTTTTTCTTTTTTCTTCTTAATGAAGACTTTGGGACTGATGCTGAAGTGCTTCTAGTTTCTGCTGTTCCATTCCCATGGAATTCACTGAGTGATGCCAGGTTTTTTTTGAGCTCAGACAGTGGGCAGTTCTGCCTGTGATCTCTGAGGTAGATTTTAGAGTTCCTTGTAATCAGATATGTAAGGAATGAAAAATGTACAATCTGATTTAGACATCAGAACCTGACTATCAGTTAAATTTACTTTTGAAAATAGAGTTTATTAATGCATATTCATGTATTTAGATTTTAGACTTTTAAGATGACTGGGTGGAATACAGATTATTCATAAGATAAAATTTTCATGTGGTGTTAGTTTCCAAAATCCAATTTCTATTTGATAGTTGGTTAGTTATTATATTCAATAAATTGATCTTATCTTTACATTAAAAACATAGCTATAAAAATATCAAAGTCATCATGAATGTTGGTATTGATCAATTGCCACTGCTAGCAAGTGAGAATATCGGGCTGAATGAGTAACTATTCCCTTTGAAAGTAGTGAGAAAGCGTGAGCAGGCAAGGGAGAGCGAAACAGACTGCTGGGGTGTTAAAGAGACTATTTGAAATGTCCTTGTTGGGATTAAGCTTGATTTCATCCTTTGACTTCTATGAAAAAAAATACAGATGCTTTGGAAAATGTAATAAAATATGTTAGGGAGCCTGGACTTGGGTAAAAGTCTGATGCCCCTGGAGTCAATAACACCTATTTCATTTCAAGTAATGGTAATAATTTTAAATTGTATAAATATTCTTAACCACGTATAACAAAAGGTCCATGTGTTGTGGTTTAACCTGGCAGGCAGCTAAACACCACACAGCTGCTCGCTCACTCCCCCCCCACACCCAGTGGGATAAGGGGGGAGAATCAGGAGGGAAAAAAAAGTAAAATTCATGGATTGAGATAAAGACAGTTTAATAGAACAGAATAAGAAATAATAATAATAATAATAATAGAATATACAAAGTGAGCGATGCACAATGCAGTTGCTCACCACCCACTGACTGATAACCAAGTAGCGATCGCTACTTCCTGGAACACGCCTACCATTCATATAGTGAGCATGACGTCACATGGTATGGAATACCCAGTTGGCCAGCTGGGCCAGTTGTCCCGGCTATGCTCCCTCCCAGTCCCTTCCAGAGCATGGAAGCTGGATATCCTTGACTAGCAGGGTACTTAGCAACAACTGAAAACATCAGTGTGTTATCAACATTCTTCTCATACTAAATCCAAAACACAGCACTAGGAAGGCATGTAACGCTATCCCAGCCAAAAATAGGACACCATGATAACAACCAAAGATGGACAGCAGTAAAATACGGTTCCCCAGTGGGTTCAGGTTCTCAGTACTATTATTCTTTTCAATAAAAAATGACAGTTCTGGTAATTCCCTGTTTTATGAATTCAGCTGCATTCTTGAAGGCCATATTTATTGTGTTTGATGGTCATGGCATAAATCTACAGTAACAATCCACTGAATTATTGATCCAGAACTGGTATTCTCTGTTATTTTGTCAATAAAGAGTATTATCAACAATCTTAAGAACAGCCCCCATTTAGTTTTCTTTTAAAGAAACTGAGGACATTTGCTAACATTATAAAGCCTGAATGTAGATTGGGGCTTTTTGGTTTGTCTCAACGTCTTCTGTCAGAAAATATTAATCCATTAATCCATTGAAATAAACGTCAATTTAATCCTCTGTCTAAACTATTTTTTAAAAAAGCTTAAATAGCTCAATAAAGTAAAAAAATGTTGTTTTGACTTCTCCATATTAAAAACGTTTTAAATTTTAAGTTATTCGTGTTTTGAAGTATAAACCAGTAATTTAAATAAAATCTTCGAAATAAAAAAAAAAAGAAATTTCTTTTTTCTTAATTTATATTTCAGATAAAATCATAATGAAATCCAATATTTTGATTTATATGCCTGTTAAGGTTAGAGTATTTGAAATTTCAGAAAAATAAGTTCACAGGATGGATAAACTTTCTTTAATCTACTTCTATCTATAAATTCAAAATTCTGATGCATTTAATTTTGAAAGTTCAAATTCTAAACACTTCTGGTTATCATTGGTCAGATTGTTAGCATCCATAAAGATTCACCAATACAAGTTGTGTCAAAGCTATGTTTCATATCCCCATACTCGCTTTAAAATTTTGCTTCTCAGATGTATACACATTTCTGAACACAACAGAAAAAGCAAAAGAAATTACTTTCTTGCCCTAGAATTCAAATTTAGTTCTATGGAAAACACACCTGATGAAACAGAGCTAGCTCCATTATTCCATTTATTTTCCACTCCATTATGCAATGCTAGCAAGTGAGAGGAGTAAAGGCAGCAATGTGGAGCAAAGTATGAACCAAAAAGGATTCCCTTCCCCCTTTTTTAAAAACAAGTAAGCAGCTCCCATAAAACCTGAGACAGTGGAAGACTGGGCTTGCCTTGTCTCCAGAGCTCTTTTGTACTCCAGGTTTTTCCAGCTTGTAAGAACATTCAAATACTGAACACTTCCTATGTTTTGTAATTTCACAGCAATAGTAAAATGTGTAGGCCTTTGTCTTTTTCTCATTTCTTTCATTCTCTCTTCATTTTCTCATCTGTACTCTCATAGTCCATAAGGAGGTCACGAAAAGCCATTAATGAGGCAGTTGAGAAGCATTAGTCATTGAAACTTTTAGTATAATGTAAGGGGAAGAACACATTATGCTCTCCCACCCTTTATGTGCATTTCCTCTTCAAAGTCAACCTCTGTCAAGCTCTTGAATTACACAAATGAATGCATAAGATTATATAAAGGCTTATGATTAACAGATACACATTTTCATCCCTACTTTAATTGGAAATGCAGTAGCACTTGCAAATTACTTCCAACCCAAGTTAGGGAATACCACTTGATTAGTTCAGAACACTAAACTAAACTATTCGGTTTCCTGTGGGTATTACAAAAAAAAAAAAAAAAACAACCAAAAGCCACAATAAAATATTAATTTTAAAAATTACTGCTTATTCAAATAATTAATGATACTGGATCTTTAACTTCAAGCAAGTCTACTTACAAGCCACTTTTTGGTATTTTATACATAAAGTAGACCATTAGGAATTACAGAAGCTGTTAAGCAGTTACATTCCAAAAGGGGAAGGGAGGAGAGATGTATTTTCTTGTTCAATGAGTCTTACTCAGTAATCTTCTTTACATTTAATAATAGCAATAATCTGGGGAATAGGCCTTTCCTTTTTGACTGTGATCTTCTGTATTAACTATGAATTATTTGAAATGTGCAAGTCCTTGATTTTTCATTCTTCACACGGCACTAGTCACACTATTTTAAAAAATGTGACTTCCTTGATTGCATTATTATAAAGAAAGATTCAAAACTGCCAACAAAGTTTTTAAGTCAGAACGTTCTGAATACATTTGGGTTAATGCCAACAGACACCCCAACTACCCTTCACAGAGGCAACTGGGACTAAGTAATCTTTGACTACAATAACTTGCATCCTCAGCGCTGTTTAGCCTTTACTCAACAGCCTACACTCTAAAAACCCAAAGCATACATTTTCACATCTATTGAACATCTGGTTAACTATTTTTCACTAAGCAAATGCATATTTATTAGATGGAACTTATGTTGCTGATGCCCTAAGAAAGCAGGAGACTACCATTCTTTGTCACATGGCCAAAACACTTTCTTGAAGAAAAGCTCTATAAAACAACTGTTCCAGCTCAACTTGTCTTAATCAAATATAGTGGTCTAATCTTGTTATTTATTCATTTGTCAACATGTGAGAAATTCCTGTAAAAAACAAACAAACAAAAATAATTCAACGGTAGCTAAAACTATGTTAATTATATCTACCAGCCACAAAGTCACCTTCAAGTCTTTCCTCACACACTAGTGAGTTGAGGGTGGAATGGTTGAGGTTGGAAGTGTTGTCTAGACATCATCTGGTCCAACCCCCTGCTCAAGCAGGGCCACCTAGAGCCAGTTGCTCAGGACTATGTCCAGATGGCTTTTGAGGTCCAGAGAGAAATTAGAACATTTCTCGTGTCAGAGGTAGCAGAAGAACCCATGTGTTGCCAAGGATGTGAAAAAATCACAGAATAATGCGATGTTTTTGTGGCATACTTTACATTCTCACACAAAGATTAAATAATTATAGTTTTATAGAAGTACATAAGGAGGAGAAAATCTGAGTTTGATAGGGTTAAATGTCTCTGCAAATTTAAGATTACAAGAAAGCCATCACAAAATATTTTAGAATTGTTCTTCTCTGCTAGGTTAACCAAAGAAGACTGAAACCATAAGAATATTTCCTAGATCAGTCTAATAACCTGAAATCACACACACCAATTTTAGTACTAACTGTAGTCCAAAGCAGAGCTTCATGTAAAGTTTTACAAGATCTCCACATAAAACACCAAATCTTCTTACTGGTTGCAGATAAAAAGAGTATTCTTGTCTTCAGTTGCTATGTGTATAGATACAAACTGGCTGAAAAATCAACCTGAAATCTATGGTGTAACACGGAGAGATTAATGAATAGTTTGAAATTGTAATTCACAACACACTTGTAGATAAGTCGCTCTTGGAAGGCTGGCTATTTTCTGCTCTTCACGGAGCTTGTTTCCATATCTCATCAGCTATGGGGTGCTCATCCCCTCCTTGCTGCCATCACTTTTACTCCAGCAAAAACAGTTCTGAGACCAATTATATAATATTCAAAATAAGATTTGACTCAAAGTCATATAAAAATTATATACAGCTAAAATAAGCTATACCTGTACATGTTTAATTCAAAATGTTGGAATTTGAAATTGCTAATTAAAGACATTAGTGAATGTCAATACAGCATTATTTTAATGACTCCAAGATAATCCCAGAGCAATCAATTTAGATCAGAATGAGTTTATTGTAAAGTGCCAAAGGTGGGGAAAAAAATGCTTCCTTAGCACTACAAAGTAACGATTTCTCAAATGAATAATGCCTGTTCAGAATTTAACTAGATAATTACTTCGTTTGCATTTGCTAAGGTGGTAAGAGGAATGGAAAAGACAGCTCAGTGGGAAATGATGTAAGTGTTAAAAGGTGACATGCAAAAGACAGTGTTCCTCAAAGTTCTGGCTTACCAACAGAGCCCATTTTAAAAGGAACACATTTATTAACCTAAGCATCCTGGTGGGAAAGAGACAAAGCAGAACAAATATATAATAGAAAAATACATTATATCACACAAATCTCTGACATGCAGTTCAGAATGACTGGAGGCTGGAGCAACCAGATATACTTCTGTTCTTGTTTGTATATAATGAATTTGAGGAATGACTAGAAGCCAGAACACAAAACTGCTGAGGTCTGTTTCCATATCTGCTATTGCAGTCTTGCAGAAACAGAAATTGTGCAAGTCATGGTCACTCCTGCAGAAATAATACTAATTTGAAGCAAGAAAAATCTTTTTAGCCCTTTATAGTGGCCCTGGAATGACCCTGTGCTTTATCAAAGGTGAAGAGTCCCTTTGTTTTTTCAACTCCAGGCTATCACATTCAGTTTTTGCAAAGATGATTAAGCACCTGCCTGTCTTTAAGTGTAAGATGAACAACTAGACTTTTGACATATTTAAAATTATGCATGTGCTGTGATCACTTTCACCTGTAATGCTTTCTAGCTGGTGGGGAATATCTACAAGCGTGTACAGTATACTTCTGCTGGTGGTATATACTTTGTCCTGGTATGTTGTGGAGCTGGGCTCAGTGTTAGCATGTGCTCCATCCTTAGTGTGTGAAGGAAACAAGTTCAGATTTCTCTGAGAATTCTGGTGAATGTGGACTATTTTTATGGTAAGAGCCATCTCTGGTTGCAGTATTTACAAACCAAGTCTTGAAACTTGAAACTAGTGGGAAAAACTGGGTTCTTGAAACTGGTGGGAAAAAAAACCAAAAAAAACTCTTGAGGCTTCAAGTGGACAAAGAGTTGTTCCAGAAGTTCACTCTGCCTCTCCGTCTTCTTCCACACCCAGCCTTCCCCTGATGCCTATAATTTTGATCAGCTAAGAAATACCGTATTGCAGAAGAGGCTTTTTGCTTTAATGCTTCTTCTTGTTCTTCTCTTCCCCAAGCTTATACGATATTTAGAAAAAGTGCACTATTTCTGCTCTTTACGTGTTGCATTTCTTTTATCAAAGATCCCACTCCTTCATACCCATTAGTCAAATCATAAGCATAATTTATCATTGTCATTATCATTATCATTGTCTCAGAACAAGACCCCAGTTGTGCAATGTTAAAAATCCATTGATGGACTCATTAAGGCAAAGTATTTCTGGTTTGTTTTTTTTTTTCCTTTTTCAGAGAAAGGATAGGATAAGGGAAATAATTATATATATATTTAAGTACAACATTAATATTATTTCTTTGAAGAAATTTCTGAAAACAACAGTGATAGGGATATTTTTCTAAATCCTTCAAAATCATGATGAAAATCTATTTTCTATCATCAAGTATGTCCCTCAGAAGCTACCAGAGCTTTTGAGTTTCATTCACTGTGTAAGGAATTCTGAATACTTACCTTTTATTTCCATTTAGATGCTAAAAAGATACATCATGGAGTATATCAGTTAAAGTGTTATTTTTGTCATCTGTTTCATTTCCAAGTTAAATCTGTAAGCAGGGGAAGCAAGAACATTATTCTGAACATGATGAGAAAAGATCTCTAACTGTTATCCACATGATGTGTCTACTAGTCTTTAATGAGACAAGATTAGAAGGCCTGAATGCATAACAACTTGAAAGGCTGGTAAGGTCATTTCTGCCTAATTTCTGAGTTGTTTTCACATTATTACAGCAGTGTTCAATCTAAACTTTCTGTGTAGATTGTCAAGAAGGCACAAGAACCTTTCTTTTTGTGTGAGGGGTTAATAACACTTGACATTTTTCTGCCAAAGTGGAAGAAAAGACTCAAGAAACAACTCCTAAAGTCAGAAAGCTTTTTTTTTTTAAAAAAAAAAAAGAGAAAGTAAAAGAAAACTCATCTAAGACTAATTACAATCAATGATGAATTTCAAAGTCATGAAAAAATTCAAGCCGCAAGAAATAATAATGTGAAAGATGAAAAGACAACTAGCTCAGTTGAAAGCCAGCCTGGTGAAGGAAGAGACTAATGTTGTTCATTACTGATCAGAGAAGGGAAGCCAAAGGCATGGCATGTCACATCAGAAAGTGACATCGTCTGCACTTAAAAAGAATATTTCACATATTCTTTGCTGCAATTCTCTGTTCTGCAATAATGGTCTAAATGTGGTATAACTATATCAGATGTATGGATTTGCAACATTTTTTAAAATGCTACTATAATGAGATGTTCTAGCATAGAGAAGGTATAGAAGCAACCCGATTATAGTACATATCTATCCGTTTCCTCAAAAGTAGTTGTCTGATTATGAAGGCTTCCTTCTTTTTTTTTTTAAATACTGGATGACATCTGAGATATATGTATATATTGTGTTGATAATTACTGTGTATAATTTGTGACCTTCTCAGGTGTTGACATTTGACAACTGGAAAATTGAAAGCTGGATTGGTTTCTGTTTTCTAAAACCCTTTGCTGGGGGAGCATAATGATGTTGATATTTTCTCCCTCAGTCTAGGTTTCGCTTGGGCTCATTTATATAAGTTTACTAGCAAGTTATACACCTTACTCTTTCTTCATTGGTATGTAGTTCCACCTGAGATCCCAGTTTACTGTCTAAGGTGTGCGTTACATATATTGGATACTTGTTTTTGTTCTCTTTGTTACCCCCAAGGCTGTTTTTCCCAGCTCACAAGGATGCACATTTTGACAGCCAGTTATTGACCACTGACAAGTTTTTTGTAGTTCTGGGCTTCTCAGCATCATCCTGTATCCATACTTTCAAGGTCCCTGCTGTCATCCTGTGCTTTTACTCTTCCACACTGTATTTTATACTGTGGTCATAGATAGTTCATTCTAGACAAAATAGCTACTTGCTGTATATTTTTATCTACAGAAATTAGTAACAGTAACCATTACACCATGATATTGTTTTAGCTTTTGCTAAGCTGTATACAAAGTAGGTAATTAGTTGTCTCCTGGGCATTAGATAATTGCCTTTCCAGGCAGGCCACAAGAAGTTCAGAGGAAGCCTGATAGTCCTGTGTTGTTCGCTTAAGTCCGTAGCTGGTCTTAGTCTGGTAGTTAAGTACCAATTTCTCTTAAATGTGACATACTGGCTGCTACTGAAGGCAGTTTGCTCCTCTACATACAGCAGTGAATTACCAAGTTCAGAAAGTTGAGGAGGGTTTATGTAGAAGAAAAATAACAGTATATTTATTTCAGGATAAATATGGTTTCTTAGATGCCTCAGCATCTTTAGCATTAATAGCTTTACCTCTCAGTGCAAAGCTTATATTTTTTTTCAGAATTAAGGCATTAGTGAGAAAAGACATACCCAAAGTCACAGAAATATGCTTTCATATCAGTGAACAAACTGTACCGCAAATGACAAAATATAAGATCTTGGAAATTTTAAATTTTCACAAGCTACTGCTCCCCATAAACAAGACACTCACTCTTCCGATTTTCTTACTCTCTCTGTCTTTTGTGGGATAAGATTTAAACAGCACCCAAACTCCTTTAATATGAATTGAAGCCAAAATTCAAATCATGTGTGTATGTGTGTATGAGCATGCCTCTGTGTGTTTGCATGTGTGTGCGTGTGTGTGTGTGTGTGTATGTGTGCATGCATATATAAAACCAAGAAAAATATATATATAGCCAACAGATGTCAAGATCAGCCTCATGGCAGTGGCAGTGGCAATGGCAATACTTCTTTTCAGGCTGCCATTATACAAGCAGGTGCCATAATAGGTGGAAGAGAAATCAGAGTACATAGTTGCCTGGTTCAAGAGCAAGTACCAGCAACATTGAGAGCAAAACAGATGAGATAAGTAAAACAATTTTTGCAGTTCCAGCACCATGCCTTCGATCAAAAGTGCTCAGCCACAAGTGACCTCCCATAAATGTTCTCTCTATTAACATAAGCAAGATAGCATTTCATCTATTAACTGCTTATATGCAGTCCCAAACCAGGATTCTACCCAAACTTTAATAGTGCATTTGTTCACTTGTAAATTACGTGCATTGCTCTGCTTTTCTAGCATGCTTTATTTAGTCTTTAATTAGGAGGGATCCAGCACTTCCCAGGAAATTTCAAAGGACTTTGCATCATGTGTGCTGTGAGCCTAATCTTGATATATTCTCCATCATTCTCTAGTGAGAAATTACACTGGGAGAATCATAGAAAAATTGGATGCATCATAGAAAAATTTAGGTTGGAAGGGACCTCTGGAGGTTGTCTAGTCCAACCCCTCTGCTCAAAGTAGGCCTACACTCAGAAATTAAATCAGGCAGTTTAGGCCCTTGTCCAGTCAAGTTTTGAAAATCTTTGAGAATGTAGAAACAGATCTCTCTGGGAAATTTGCTCTAGTGCTTAAACACCATCACCCTGATTTTCTTTTTCCTGATGTCCAGTCAGAATTATCCCTGTTGCAATTTGTGACTGACTATTATTTGTCCTTTCGCTAAGCATGTCTGAGAATAGTCAGGCCTCATTTTCTTTATATAAATACCCCCACTTCCAAATAGCTGAAGAAAGTAATTAATGTCCATTCTACTATTAGCATTCTCTTCACTAGTCTTAAAAACCCCAGTTCCTTCAGTCTCTCCTTGTATGTCATATGCTTCAGACAGCAAACCATTTTAGTACCCATTTGCTGCACTCTCTCCAGTTTGTTAGTGTCTCTTCTGCTGGGGAGGAGCATGGGGACCGAAAACTGGGCATAGTATTACTGATGTGGCCTTACCGATGCAAAATAGAGATGAATAATCACTGCCCTTTACCTGCCAACTACACATTTACCAATGCATCAATATGCAATTGCTTTGGGCCTCCCAATTCAATCCCTCTATGGCTGGGTGACAGCAGTCTATTCCTCTTCCCACTTCCAATTCCTTATATTTTTGTGTTTGAGCTAAGTCAGGAATTTCCTATTCAGCTACTGGCCCCAAGCTACGCCTGCCCATTGTCTTGCACAAGGGGATGGATAACTCCTATGCTTTGAAAAGGTTGTCCTTGAAAATTGGCCTGCTCTTCTGTCCCCAGGGCAGCCACTCAGGGGGATCCTGCCTACCCATTCCCTGAACACTGTGAAGTCTTCTCCTGAAGTTCAGGATCTTTGTTCTATTACATGCCTTTCTCTTTTCCTTTAACATCTTAAACTCCACCATCTCGTGGTGACTGCAGTCAAACCTACTCTTGACTTCCACAAACCCAGCCAGTTCTTCCTTATTTATGAGTAGCAGATCCAGCAGGACACCTCTTTTAGTATGCCCATGCGGCATCTGCAATGAAATGCCTCCCAAAATTTCCAGGCCTGCTTGCACCTTGTAATGTTGCCCTTCCAGGAGACATTAGGGGGGCTTAAAGTGCTCTATCCTGCAATCATGAAGCATGTCTCAAAGGTGGTTTTTTTTGCAGAGTTGCTGTCCTGTTGGAACTCTAAGAAAACCTTGTATCTTTTACAAATACAAAAGAGAGCATTTAACAAACTTGCTAAGCCAATGCAATTTATAAGTTTTCTTCTTTAGTAATTACATTTAAGTAAAGCATGATATATTAATTTTGTGACCCATCAGACAGAGGAGATGGTCAACCTGCCCCACTGCTGAATTGTTTTTCAATACCCTGTGTCCCTTTTGGTTGAATAATCACCTTGAAGTGTCGATTGTACAAGAGATGGTTTCTGTTTCTTGATGTGGCAATTTAAATTATAATATAAGCATAGGATATTATAAGCTGAATCTTTTGTGATCAGGTTGTTAGGCTGCGTTAGGGCCAATGTTTGGTGTTATTCTTCAGATTAAGGCTTATTGGGTATAGGCTGCTGTCTCTCCTGGGTAAATCTATTCTCTGTGCATAAACCAACTTCTATTAATGTGGCAGCAGCTGCTGCTTCAACTGTTTGACTAGGAGCTGGGAGGAGAGCTTCCAACAGTAGACAACTTTGACCTTTCCCAACAGGTTGCATTGAGCTCTGTATCACACAATGAAGAAAAAGAGTAGTTTGACGAAAAATATTGATAAAAAAGCAGAGGAAAAATAGCCTGGTCTGAGACTCGATCTGATAAAAGCTAGGTTTCATTAACTTGATCATCTGTTTGATTCAGGGTACATCAAAGTCATGGTGTTGAGACACTTTACGCATGTAGTGAAAATACAACTACACAGAGGGCGACAACAGCAACTTCTTTTCTGAAAACCAGAGAGTGAACAATTGGAGAGCCAATTCTACCACCTCTGCCCTTTTCAGAATAAGTCTGAGTAAATATATCTTTCAGTATACTCTAAGTGTCAGAATCTGATATTGTGGACAAACCAGAAAGTAGTTTGCAAAGTGAGAAGTTTGCAATGGACTCAGTGGGGAGTTCCCAATGGGGAAGCCCATTGGTAGCTGTTTTTAATTATTTATCAAAAGATAGCAGAACAACTGTTGTATTTTGACAATGTCATCTCTAGCTCTGTGGCATCAGAGACTGTCTCAGCATACATCATGAAGATAATTGACTTGTGTATGCATAAGAATTAAAACTGATAGTAGTGGAAGACTGCACAGCTGTTTGTGAGGATGCCTTTGTGGACATTTTACCAGTGGACTGTACAAAGAATATGTAAAAGGTAAGTTAATAAAAGGGTAGTGGTTTGGACCTCATAGACTTTGCCCATTCGTTAATTTTCTCTGTGATTTTTGGCATATTATTTGAATCTATACTGTACTTCAGCCTTGCAAATTCAGTATCAGAGTAAGACAGATGTGTCCTTAGCACTTACTTGTCTTCTGCACGAGTATTGTGAAGCTAAAATTCTTTACTGATTGTGTGATGCTCAGTTAATTATAGTGATACATTTGACAGAAAGAATAAATCCTGTTTGAACTGTCGGACCACAAAACTGAGCTTACATGCTGGCAGCTAGAAAAAATAAAATATTTCAGTGTGGTTTTTGTTGGGGTTTTTTGTTGGTGGTTTTTTTTTTTTTTGGTGTGAAATGGTCAGCTCTGGTTCAAAATCAACAGCATCTAAATGCACTTCTCTAAGTTTTCCTATAGGAGTTTTCCTCAAAATAATTATAGGGAAGGACCTGTCTATTTCAGACCATAAAATTGGTTTGATTGGGAAGTATGTGTCATAAATGAGAGTGAAGATGATGTTGGCAAAATTGGCCACAGCTAACCGATAAATAATTACCTGAGAGAGAAAGAGCACAATATGACTGACCTTCATCATGCATTTTAATTACAGGTTTTAATTGCTTTTTGTATCCCATAAAAATCAGTGGCCTACAATTCTTTAGCTGTTTTTTCTTAGCTGTACAACTGTGCCAGCATTTGTCTAGTGCCTGTAAAACAGTAGAGGACACACTGTCTTTTCTCAGGGGATGAAAAAATTCAGAAAGTTGTATTAGCATATCCTCTTGAATTTTGTCCTATTAAAAAACTCAGCTTGGCAACAAAGTTCCTTAGATTTATCACTAGAGAAACACCAGAATGAAGACAAGCTAAAAACAGAAAAAAAAAAAAAAAAAGATATATAAAAGAATATATAAAAATACATATGCAGTTCTCCTTCCTGCAGTATTTATTTGTCTGTGATGAAAAAAACCCTCCACAAACAACAAAACCACAACTCTTAACAGCTGTAAAGAAAAGCAATTGAAGAGAAGCTTTCTTGTTTTATAGACCATTCAGTACCACAAGTGCAATGGCCCCTAAAATTATTTCTAGTTATTTAAGAGACCTTTGATTTCTGAAAGCTCTAGGGAGTTAATTTTGTGATGTCAAAGATACAAGTTAAACTGTGACTATTCAAAGATCCTCCATGGTCCCACAGATTCACTATGGAACTAATTTCTTCGTTATGTGAATGAAATGCAATAAGAATTTCTTGGGTTTCATTAAAAAAATGCTTATATTTTTGTTTATATAAATGCATCTGTATGGCTTAGAATAACTCTTGCAAAAGCTAATAGAAAATGTTTGGAGGGGTTGTCAACAATTAATCCAACAATTTAGAATTCAGTTTATTAATTCTTCCATAAAATGTTCCCACTCATATCAGAAGCTTGGTTGCTCCCCTTTTGCAGCTTGGTCTTAACACAGATCTTCAGTTCTGAACCTCAACGTTCTTTCTTTCCTCTGAAGTTACCAACTGTGCTTCTTATCTCCATGTGTCAAATATTCAGCCTGCATTACTGGAGTAGATGTAATTCATAAATAATGTTGCTAACTGTGCTGATGAGGTTAAACTATCTTCAAGAGATCCTTGAAATTGGAGGAAAGGAATAAATGAAATAACTGAAGGATGTATATGGTTCAGGTAAGCCATTTTGTCTATAATCCAAAGCAGAGTTGATTATCCAAGCGTATTAAAAACTTTTGAGGCTGATAGGCAACTCTGTGAAAATATAAAATATTCATCTTTATTTAAAAAAAAAATTCAAAAGGTAGGGTACAGTCTTGTTCATGAGCCATCTTTGAATTTATTTTTAAACAGTGGGAGTGAATTTGAAATTCCTGTTGAAGCAGTGGAGGGAAAGAGGACTTTCTGTGCTTTATCAGACAGTGCAAGGAAAAAGATTTGCTTTCCAGAAGCTTCTTACCAGGTAGTTTGGTCTCCATTAAGTTCATTCGGATCCAAGGTTGAGGAACTAAAGGAGGTTATGGAGTCAGGCAGAAGACCCACTGTGGTGTAAAGCTGCAGATCATTCCAGGCTGCTCTGTGGCCAGTGGATCTTCTTTTGATAGAGATTCTCTGTTCCCATCTACTGAGCCCAAGCTACGCATAAACTTTCAGATTTCTAACCATTTTATCTCTCTTTGGAGGCCTGATATTTTTACTTATCATGCCTCCATTTTATCCTCAGGTCAGCAGTGAATAAGCCAAGAAAATACCTATCACTTGTCCATATCTTCAGTTTGCCAAACCCTAAAAGCATAACCCAGGCCCCTTCCCTTCTCTCCATGCTCGCATTCACAATGTGAAACTTCTCATAAACTGTTGCATTGAGTAATGGTATAGCTGATTTCATGCATATAAATATTTTCCCTTACATAGCATAATTGCAAACCGTATCTTGACAGAATGATAGAGTTTTTAGTTTGGGGTGTGTCCCCCTGCCCTGTTACTACTACAAACAAATGCCAGCAAAATTAGTGTAGTCAAATACCCACTCTATCTGCAAACCTACTAAGCAGCTGCTCTTCACTGATTTGGGTAGTTCAGCTATCTGTACAACAGGATGTGTTTCGCTCTTCTGCACTTCCAATCACAGTTTCTAGTTCCAACAGCTGAGGGTCACACAACTCTTAATTCATCTCCTCTGATAAGGAAGGGAGAGGGACCTCATTATTGTAATAATATTTTTGCTGTTTTGCCTTTTACTGGTTGTGGTTTAACCCAGCAGGCAGTCAATCACCACAAGCCACTTGCTCACTCCCCACCCCCCCAGTGGGATGGGGAAGAGAATCAGAAAAAAAGAGTAAAATTCGTGGATTGAGATAAAGACAGTTTAATAGAACAGAAAAGGAAGGGAAAATAATGATGATGATGATGATGATGATGATGATGATGGTGATGATGATGACAATAATAATAATATTAATAATAATAATGATAGAATATACAAAATAAGCAATGCACAATGTAATTGCTCACCACCCACCAACCAATGCCCAGCTAGTCCCTGAGCAGCGATCGCCCCTCCCCGGCCAAACCCCCCCAGACCAGCATGACGTCATATGGTATGGAATACCCTGTTGGCCAGTTGGGTTAGCTGTCCTGGCTATGCTCCTGCCCTTCTTGTGCACCTGGCAGAGCACGGGAAGCTGAAAAGTCCTTGACTAGGGTAAGCACTACTTAACAACTAAAACATCAGTGTGTTATCAACATTGTTCTCGTACTAAATCCAAAACACAGCACTATACCAACTACTAGGTAGAAAATTAACCCTATCCCAGCCAAAACCAGGATATACAGGTAAGCCTTTCCAGAGATCTAACACAGTAGATTATTGCCAAGAATAAAAATAAAATTTAATTTATAACTTCTTTCCCTATGTACTTTTCTCCTTTTCTTGGGCGAAGCTACATCACCATCCTTGCTGTCTTGGAATTAATGGTGGATAAGACAAGTACTACTTCCTATTATAAGGAAGCAATTTTTGTGCGAGTGTGGCAGACCAATATGAGTACGTTTCCTGTCTGAAGTTCAGCGCAAAGTTGAAAGTAAAACCAATATTGCTCTGCTCTAACAGCACAAAGTGCAGTTGAATTGTAAACAGTAATGCAAAACTCTGAGGTCTGGGTATGTTTCCAAAAATACTCTCTTAAAATGAGAAATTTTCAGAAGTACAGCTTCAGTAGTAGTAGGGCTTACATTACACTGAAATTAAATTTACAGAAGTTTCCTCTTACCCTGTCGGTATTCAACAACTATAATAAAATTATTTATGAATTTGTCCCCCAAAGATTTTCTTTTCAGATATCTCTGGGAGAAAAATGGATTTTTAATGGAAAGTATCAATATTTTTTTTTTAACTGAATACATTAAACTTAAAAAAAAAAAAAAAAATCCAGTAATCCTTTTGGGATTCTTTTGTTCATTCTTCTATGTAAACTGAGTTTTTTGTCCAATATTTATCTCCCACAGTTTATCATGACACAGAGAGAAGATATGTAAAAGATTATTCTCAGCGTGCAAAATGGAAAGCACAATGGGAAGCACAAATAAAGAAGGAATAGAAGGGGAAAACTAAGTACCCGCCCAGAATTCCTATGAAGTGCCATGAAATAATTTCCCAAACAGGATTTTTTTGTTTTTAGCCAAAGTGTAAGGACAGTAATTTTCAATTTTGGGACAATGATCTTTCACTTCCATGCTTTTACTGAAAGAAAAATAGAGAAACCATTTTACTCTGAATGAAACATGAAAAGCAGCTAAGGAAGGGTACAAAGTACCCACTCATGTTCTTCCAACTCTTGGTCTCTTGAGCCATATGCTGTTACCTGAAAATCTGACACAATAACATCAGTGGTGAGATCCCCTTTTGCATAGTAGAGAACAGTCACATACAAGTTTCCCTTATAATATAAGGCATGGTCCTTCATTGTTCGGCCTTTGTTTCTTCAGTTTCTGGAAAGTAAATGTTCATACCAATATCCTGTAGATATAAATATAGATTTCCCATATGAATTTTCTACATCTCATATAAACATAAGTAACATTTCTTACGACAAGAGGGTGTTCTGCTTTATGTATGCTATGAGTCAAAACTATAGCTATGGACAGATTATCAGGTGCAAAAATTTATTACTGGGATCTGCAGTAGTGCAAGCTGGTCCAGACGGTGAGCTGTGTTTAGAGCATTAATCCAGTAACAGAATGGTAAAAAGCCTTTTGCATTTTTAATACCTTAAATTCCACTACTTGTCTTGCAAAGAGAACCCAACGTTCAAATATTTTCTGACCTCCACTGTATGCAAAGGTGAAAACAAATCTATAACCATAGCCAAAACCCTTATGTTTATTCATAACTAACTACTTACAGACTGCTCATTAAATGCAGCCATTACTTATTAGGTTGTGATCCCTGGCTCCTAGGTTGCAGAGTACATTTTACCTTCCACCTCCTTGTTTTAATTAATCTTAGGAAAAAGATCATAATTTTGTTTAATGTGCCTAAAGGTGAGTAACTGAGAGCACTTCTGAGGCTTGTCAGCACTGAGAAATTTTTACACAGTTTTATCTTTTATCACTATCGTATTAGTGACCACCAATATGGCACAAGAAAACCAGCTCCCCCTGTATACCACAACCTTCTATTCCAATCGTGTATAAGACCTTCTGTAAGCAAGGCAGTCTTAAACTCAGCCATGGATGTATTCACACAAAGTCTTATTGGGTGTGCCTACAGAGCACACAGGAACAGCTTCAAAGACCAGCTTGCATTTATATTTGCTGCCCGTCCATTTAATTTATCTACTCTACTCTTTGTGAATGCCTTTTTGTGTAAGCTGCACCTTGGAGCATGCTAGTAAAGGGGCTCTGGTGTCTGCTGTCAGATCTAGGCTACCCTATCTGGCCTTGGAAAGAGGGCCAACTAGCACAGGTCCGTATCCTTCCCACCAGGACCGTGATAGATCATGTGCTAGCAGAGCAGCTGGGATTTGTAGGTGTCCTGAATCAAGCTGAGTCCTGGCAGCCTGCAGAGGAGACACAGAGCCAAGAGACATGCTGGATCGTGAGCACACTCCCAGGTTTACCTTGTCAGAGAACACAATAGTGATTAACCTCAGTGGCGTCTCACCTACAAGGAGCAAGACCAGAGCTGGTAACACACAGCATACGGAATAAATGCAGAAACAAGACATTGGAGCTGTATAGCTAGGAAGGTTTTCTGGTTAGGGACTTTAACACTCATTCATTACTCTAAGGAATAAATGTGTACGTTAGTAATATTACCTGACTAGAGCAGACATGAACTAATTCCCTGTACCTAAACATGCAGTGGAAGAGTAAGTAGAAAGTCTGAAAAATGTGAGATGAATGTAAATCAAGGCAGTTTCTGACTTTCACTTCAGAGAGAAAAAGGTTTTGCTGCAATAATCAAGATGATTCTCTCTCTAAGCAAATGTCTTATTCACCCCCATCCACCCCTGAAAAGGAAAAAGAAAAAAGATAAAATCCAAGTGTTGAATACATGCTAGTGTGGGACTGAATTTACCAGCTGGGACAAAACTCTCCTTCCAAGAGCACACGTAGAAAAATACAAAAATCCTGAACTTGAATGCTTATGGGAAATGCCATTAGTGAAAACCTAAAGGTGAACACTTATGGGAAATGCCATTAGTGAAAAAAATACTTTGTCATCTTGTAGTGTGTAAATTGACAGTGCTGGGCTTGACAGATAGCTATGATATTAACTTTGTACATTACAACAATCGTTCAAATCTTCTTTATCTTACACATTAAACAAGAAGAGTATAACGGTCTTTGCAAATAAACAGAATAGTTTTTACTGAGATTAAAGCAGAAGTGAAAAAGCAGTTGTCTTTACTAATGGCAAATGGGAGGGTTTCCATCATCACAGGGTTTTACATGTATGAATAGACTTCAAATAAAGATGAAAGCTTGGCAATACAAACAGTAAGCAGAGTATAATTTCCCTGTTTAAAAAAAATGCAAACCCCAAATTCTTTTATTCTTGAGCTTTCTCTTTCTGAATGCTTGTACTCAATTTTATATATAGGTTAAACTGTACACTTTTACTAATACACATTTTCTGATTAGTAATTATTTAAGTAACTTTGACGTCGAAGGACAGTATTAGGGTACCATAAGTTGGCTAATTTAATTCCACGCCTAGAGGATGTATCAACGACATAAATGAGAGAAAGAACATGAACATTAGAACAGTAGTAACTTATGAAAGGGTGTTTTTCCTAATCAGTTTAACAGATGCCTCACAAGAATCTTAGTGTAGCACAGTCTTCTCATTCCATATGACTTGTGGAGTTGTGTTTCTCACACTTCCAGCTCAGATTTTCAGTTTGGTCCTTTTTTAAGTGTGTAGTATATTGAAGCAACCAAAACTGAGTAGGCAAGAGGACTTTTTTGTTTCCTTGTTTGTTTTTAAAATGATTGCCAAAATATTTAGAACAGTGTGAAAAGGTTCCCCGAAATGTGTATCCACAGGATAGCAGCTGGCGGTGGAGCTTGCCAAGCCACTCTCCATCATTTATCAGCAGTCCTGGTTAACAGGGGACGTCCCGGATGACTGGAGGCTTGCCAATGTGACGCCCATCTACAAGAAGGGCCGGAAGGAGGATCCGGGGAACTACAGACCGGTCAGCCTGACCTCGGTACTGGGGAAGATTCATCTTGGAGCGCTGGAGTACTGGAGCGGTTCATCTTGAGGGCGCTCACAAGCCATGTGCAGGACAACCAGGGGATCAGGCCCAGCCAGCACGGGTTCATGGAAGGCAGGTCCTGCTTGACCAACCTGATCTCCTTCTATGACCAGGTGACCCGCCCAGTGGATGAGGGAAAAGCTGTGGATGTGGTCTGCCTGGACTTCAGTAAAGCCTTTGACACTGTCTCCCACAGCATTCTCCTAGAGAAGCTGGCGGCTCACGGCTTAGACAGGTGCACTCTTCGCTGGGTAAAAAACTGGCTGGAAGGTCGGGCCCAGAGAGTTGTGGTGAACGGAGTTAAATCCAGTTGGCGGCCGGTCATGAGTGGTGCTCCCCAGGGCTCAGTTTTGGGGCTGGTCCTGTTCAATATCTTTATCAATGATCTAGACGAGGGGATCGAGTGCTCCCTCAGTAAGTTTGCAGACGACACCAAGTTGGGCAGGAGTGTTGATCTGCTCAAGGGTAGGAAGGCTCTGCAGAGGGACCTGGACAGGTTGGATCGATGGGCTGAGGACAACTGTATGAGGTTTAACAAGGCCAAGTGCCGGGTCCTGCACTTGGGTCGCAACAACCCCAGGCAACGCTACAGGCTTGGGGAAGAGTGGCTGGAAAGATGCCCAGAGGAAAAGGACCTGGGGGTGCTGGTTGACAGCCGGCTGAACATGAGCCGACAGTGTGCCCAGGTGGCCAAGAAGGCCAATGGCATCCTGGCCTGTATCAGAAACAGTGTGACCAGCAGGAGTAGGGAGGTGATTGTGCCCCTGTACTCGGCACTGGTGAGGCCACACCTCGAATACTGTGTTCAGTTTTGGGCCCCCTCAATGTCCTCACTCAAGAAGGACATTGAGGTGCTGCAGTGTGTCCAGAGAAGGGCAACGAAGATGGTAAAAGGTCTGGAGCACAAGTCTTATGAGGAGTGGCTGAGGGAACTAGGTTTGTTTAAATTTAAATTAAAATTTCTTTACTGAAAGAGTGGTCAAGCATTGGAACAGGCTGCCCAGGGAAGTGGTTGAGTCACCATCCCTGGAACTGTTTAAAAGATGTGTAGATGTGGTGCTTAGGAACATGGTTTAGTGGGCATGGTGGTGTTGGGTTGATGGTTGAACTTGATGATCTTAGAAGTCTTTTGCAACCTTAATGATTCTATGATTCTATGGTTCCCACTGAAAAGCAGGTCATAGCTATTCACCAGGGTTTATTCAGTAAAATGCTGACATGGTGAACTATCATTTCTATTATTTTCTTTATTAATTTGATATTTACAGGTTCTAACAAATAAAATTACCTCTGTAAGGAATAAATCATAATTTGGAAGTTTTTTGTGTTTTTTTGTTTTTCTTTTTTAATTTTTTAGATTTGCTTATGGAATTAAAATATGCAAAGATTTTCTCAGAGCTTACATAGGAAGTGTAGGAATCCCAGTAGAAGCTAATGAGATACAACAAAATAACAACATAGCATTTAGATGGTGTTTTTCATCTTTAAAATATTTACATGTCTTAATTAACTAAACTGAAACACACTCAATGATGTGCCATTGTTTTTGTTTATCCCCTTCATTTTTGACAACTAGAAAATATATAGGAAAACAATTTTTATGTAGAGTTGTGGAGTGTGTCCATATCAGAGATGAATTTAGAAAACCGATATTATTTTATTTATTCAGGAGCCTTGATGTCATTAGAAAGACATTATCTGATGTTAACAAATCTGATGTAGACATTTTCACTCTTAGAATGTTTCCTCTGTCTTCTACGCATGGAATATTGCATTCCTAAGAGTGTATTCTCTGCTGCATTAAGTAGTTTGCTATTTGCAAGTAATTTCCAATTCCTCTGTTCCAGGGAGTGGCACAGATACACCAGATAAAAACTGAATGTTTCATTTTGCTTGTTTCATAATTTTGTCTCTGTACTTTTTTCCCCACTGCACTTCTTGTTCAACTCTTCCCACAAATATCAAATCACAAGAGATTTTTTTTTATTAGGTTACTTGTTTGTTTATTCATTATTTATTGTAGCTAAAGGTGTTCCTTCATATTGTGCACCAGCTAGAGCTGATTTTATTTTTTTATGCATATCTGTATGCTGTCCTTCTGCTGCCTATTTCTTTGGTTCATTATCCCACTGAAAGATCAAAAGCAAAATTTTATATGCAAGCACTGTGATGCAGAAACATGCTTATCACACCTCAAGATCATGTCTGCCTACTAAACCAGAAAGAGACTTGTATGTGCTGGATCCAAATCTACTACTTTAGCCTGTTCACAGACCACCTTTCAGAGAACAAAAAAGAACGGTTTTCCTTTCTTAATTCCGAAAACTCACTTTTGTTTTCCTATTGTTCATGAGCAATGAATTGACATTTTAGCAGAAAAATCTATCATAAACCCAAAATATCAGTCCTGAGTGCTAACAGACAGTGTAGAGCCCATCCAAGCGTATTGAAGTTAAGATTGCATATTTCCATATGCATGGCTTACATTTGTCCATATTAAACTTCATCTGCGGTTCTATCACCCAGGCTGTGCAACTGGTTTTCACCTTTACCACTCTGTAGTACCTGTTAGTCCCACAAGCTTTGTCATCTATTTCTTTGATATTGAGCAAAAAGCCTCCAGGGCATAATCCTGTAGTCTCCACTTAAAAAAAAAGAAGAAAAAAAAGGAAAAAAAGATTATTTATTTCAGTGTTTTGTTTCTTATCTTTTAATAAGTTATTTATCCATGTGGAGACGTGCTCTCTTATCTCATGGCAGCTTAGTTTCTTTAAGAGCCTTTGCTGAGGGATTGTGTTGATTGCCTTTGGAAATCAAAGGATGTCATACCATCCTTTGTGCACAGGCTATTGCTTCCTTCAAAGAACTCCCATAGATTTGTGAGTTCTGACTCTAAAGAAGCGACTAGTTCTATTCTTTACAGTAATTCTTACCAGTCTTCCCAGAAGAAACAAAAGTGAGCATCAGTGGTCTCGTGTTATGCAGGTGGAAGCTGCCAGGGTCTGCCCTGGAATGCTTTCGAAAATTGGTGGCATATTTGCTATCTTCAAGATGTTGGACACCACAGTCAGTAACTTGCCTCTCACCAATTTGAGTTCCTTTAGGTCTGCTAGGTGAATATTTGCTGGTCTTCATTTACTAATATTTAAAAAGATAGGTAGTCAAGAGTCAATTACCTGTACATATTTATCAGGCCGATTCACAGACGGACGGATAGGAGATGCAACCATTAAAGATTTAGAGGATGATAATATGCCTTTCAGCATGGTTTCTGGAAATATTTGAAAAATAAAACTCATATTGGCTTTAATTGTTTTTGTAAGGTTGATTTATAGAAGTAACTCTTTGGTATAATAGGCTTCTATGGGGTATTTGACTTAATCCCGCATAACAGCCTGAATGAAATTAGCATCATACAGTATCAGTGGAAACCTTATTAATCATTTTAAAAGCAGTTTAATGTTAGATCTCAATGGTAATTTTAATGAGAAACAAGGATAATGTTAATAGAGTTCCACAGGAATGTATTCTTGGCCTCATGTTATTTTTATCTACAGTTTAAGTAAAAATTTGTAGAATAATACTAAATGTTTAATACTGCCAAAAGCAAGCTCAAATACCTAGGAAGAAAATCCAACTCCTATAGGTAAAGGTGAAAGACAGCATCATACAGCATCAATGAAAACACTTGCAAAAACAATTGCTAGCTGATAGTATTCCGCTTCAGATCAAAGGGTGAATGCAATGCATAGGTACCCAAGTAGAGTAGTGTCAAATAAGAAAGAGGAGCTACTTTCTGTGGAAAAGTCTGTGACAAAACCAGCACTGATTAAATTATTTCAGGTTTGACATCAATCATAAAAAAAGGGGCCCGAATAACTAGAATTTAGAAAAAATGGCAGCACGGTAACTTGAGAGAGAGAGAATTTGCCTTCTAGTGAAAAACATGGAGAATTCTATTTGCTTAGTTTACCCATGAGAAGATAAAGAGGTGTTTTTATCTTAGCCTTGAAGTACCAACTCAGGGAACATATTTCTGAAAGTAGATAAATCTTTAATTTGGATGCAGGAAAAAAATGTGATGAGGCACAATAGCTGGAGACTGAAACAGTCAGACTAGAAAAAAAGTACATATTTTTAACAGTACAAATAATTAACTGGTAAAAAGTTGCCTACACAAATGATTAGATTTTTCATGATTTGAAGTTACTGAATCAAGGCCAAATGTCTTTTTCTAACTCAGAAGCTATGAACTTCAGACAATTTGTTCTGTCTTATGCAGAGGTTCATATCGCCCATGTTGGCTTTAATATTTATACATTTCCAGATACATTGTGTACATGAAAAAGAAATTGTAGCATATGGAAACAGAAGTCTTCAAAGTCATAAATTATACCATTTTAACAACTCTCTCCCATTTGTTTGCCATTTCTTTTCCTGTTTTCATTCCAGAAAAATATTTAAATGAAATCAGTATTGTTTCACTGGAATATAATAAGGAAATAAGTAAAATATGTATCCTGAATAAGTAGAATAATGTGTGTTAAAGTTCAAATAAAATGTTTAACATTAGAAAAAAACAGTCCTATTTTCATTGTTTGTCTTCTCTGTAATTATTTCTGTTTATATTATCCTATTGCCAAAGGATTCGAACAGGAGCAGAGTCTCATTGTTCTAGGTCCCAGAAGAGCTTACAATTAACAGTATAACCCATAAAGAATATTAAACACAGAACTCTGTGGCTGCTTTTTTGTTTGTCTACATTCTTAGCAGTGGTTAATGATTTCTATGAGCCCTGCTTCAGGGAAAAAAAAAAGTCTCAATTATTGGAATCTTTAAGGATATTGCAGCTGATGAAGGAGGTTATTGATAGAAGGAATTTTCACTGAAAAAATATGAGGTCAGCACTGTTACAGTGTTAATTACCTTATCTATGGATATCCAGTTCAAGAAACTTTCTTTTGCTATACCATGAATTTTTATGCATATTATAAATCTCCCCAACAAGTTGCGCAGAAGAAACTAAACTGTAGGGATAGAGAAAACCAGTAAATATTTGTAATAAATCTGTGGTTGTTCTTGCCTACACAAGTATAAAAGTTTTTGCTAAATGCAAGCTGCACCCACTCTGTATTGTGTGTGTATGTACGTTCCATGGGTAAGACTGGACCAATTGACAAAACTGTATAGAACAATGAGAGGATTTAATGCTGATAACTGTTAGATACCGTGACATAAAGAGATCCCAAACTCTAAAGCTGTTGTAATGCCTTTCCTGAAGCAGGTTCTGACAATGTCATTCATGCTAAGGAAATGTTACAGCAGCTGGTCAGGTAGGCACCAGGCAAACCCACATAATGATAATAACGAACAATAAATAGCACTTTCTCACTTAGTAATATTCTCAAATTTATATGATACCTTTTATTGAAAATCTTGCATCTTCTCATTTTCCATAGTCTAAAGAAAGTGGCTTTTCTCATCCATCACGAGCTGCTTTATTGGTGGACAGATTCGACACACACGAATAATCGGTGTTTTAACTTTCTGGAGCAAACACTTGAAGGACAAAATCTGTCAACAAGACGTGTCAACTCTGAAAGTTAGAAAGGGGTAGTTGACTGCAACTCTACCCCTAAAGAACAGAAAACCTTTGGGAAAACAGAACTAATAACATCATTAGTGTGTCCAAATCAATTTTTTTTTCTTTTGTTGAAGTGTTAATTTTAGAAAGTTAAGGTTTTCCATAGATTTTTGGATATTTTTGAGTATTCCCACATGTGCAGATATTGAAGCTAATTATTCAAATGCATGCAAAGAGAATTGGGACGTAGGGGGAAGTGACCTCAGCACTGAAGAAGAGCAATAAAAGATGGGAAGGTATGAAGGAAAAATAAGAAAAGTTAAAGATCAGTAAGAGTTTGCTGTGAAATAACGTGAAAATAGAAATCTGAAGAATCTTGAAATACACCATTTATTATATGAACGTGCTGGTCACCAGCACAGAAATGGCAGATGTTTTGTGCTTGTGATGTGATAATTTTTAAAGTACGATATCCTTTGGAGTTCGAATAAAAACCAACAGCTAGTGGAAAACAAGCTCTCTTGAATTAAAAGAGATGCTTGAGAAAGGAGTAAACAAAGAGCCTTATGATATCTCACTGTTATATCAGTCTGTGTTACAGCTTCTGTTTTCATGAGCTCCAAAACTTGTGCTGCTTTTTCTAGTTTTATTACTTGGAAAGTTGATAAGGAAACAGCTGTAAGGTTTATACCCAAAATGATAACTATGGGTTTATATCTTTCTCTCTTTAATCTGATATTTTTCCTTCTGTCACTTGTGCTACAGAACCTCTTTCTAAGTACAGTACAAATATAATTTTGGGTTTTTTACCAGGAGTCATGGCCTCTAACTGCTCTAGGCATTGCAATTACTTGCTGCAGTGTAGTTTAGTGCAGGGCAAATGGAGATCCTGTAAAGCTCACTACATTTGATGCCACACAGCATCCTTCATATGTTATATTCTAGCACAAGATGTTACTCAACCAACAGATGTACTTAACCAAATACAGGCAAGCTTCTGAATGGCAGATATTTACTTCAATATTGGTGATAAGGTATTCTATTTGCAGTTCTATTTATGTTGGGACAGATTTTATTCTACAGCTTGCTTAAACATACATTTAGATTCTATTGAAGCTAAGCACTCAGATAAACAGCAAACATAATGCTTAAATATGACCTATCATACTCCAAATTCAACAGAAGTGAAATTAAAAGACAGGACAACTTGGGTGTTCAAGGTCTGTAGGATAGAGGAAGAATTGATGGGAAAATGCAGATGAATGGGCAACACCTAAAGATTGGGTCTTTTTTTCTGAAACAGAAGAAACAAAATTACCACTGATGTCTGAGGGGGCTGTGTTGTCCTATAGTGGCTTTTTTTATCAGCAGCCGGATAAGTATCCAAGTGAGAAAGTGAAAGCAGATTGCAGAAACGTGTCTAGTATTTTTTTCTTATCTTACTGGTTTTAGCTGAGATGGAATTAATTTTCTTCATAGCAGTTCGTATGGTGCTATGTTTTGGATTTGTGACCAAAACAGTGTTGATAACACGGGGATGTTTGGCTATCTTAGGGAAGTTTCTTAGGGAAGCATTAATATCCTCTAAATTTGGATATATAAATTTAGTTGTATTGTTGTAGCTAGTAACTGAAACTCCCTCAGTAACAAGTGAAGCATATGAAGATGATTTAAATAGCCTACCTGTTCTAAAATTCTCTTGTAGATCATAGATGGGATAAGTCACTCCAGAAATGCCAGGCTACCTGCATTAGCTTTGGAGACATCCCATAGATCTGGTTTAAATTAAACACCCAACTTTCACATAACACACAATGTAGGCAAGATAAATCTTAACCTTTATGCACTATTTGTAAAACATAATAATACTTCTTTATATTGCAGGCTCAAAACAGTAAAAGTAATGAAGATCTTGATACTCGAATATTATGCAAATTGAAGTCAGAAAATATTTAAATATGAATTTGCAGATGTAAAGAAATTCTTTATCCATGTAGGCAATTTTTCAGAAAGAAATATCTCTGTTACCTTGCTTGGCCAGACCCAAGAAAGACTTCAATATTAAATGACAGCTATGTTAAGCATAACTTTCAAGATTTGGACTCCTGTTTCTGCATTTCTCTAACTAAAATCTAGCCTTGCTAAAATGCAACTTAGGCATACGTTTGCACACAAAGTATACAAAACTAAATAGGTATAAAAATGTGTCTTCTAATTGTTCTCTCACCCTGTAGGGTTAAGACTAGATAGTCAAAATTCCTTTGAAACATGAGGTATAGCAAGTGTAAGCAACACAAATGATAGAAATAATCATTTAAACCAAGTCTATAGTACTCTGAACAACTAGGGGGTGAACACATTAACAACAGTCTCAGAGTGAGAGAAACTTTGAGTGCTGAAAGTACTGAGAGATTGGCACTATACATTATGTCTGAAAATTATTAAGGGAAAGTTTAGAAGTCAACAAATGAACCCATTTTAAGGGAAATTGAAGACTATCTATTTCCTTTCAAATGTGGCAATTTAATGGTTTTATAGTGTGCTTGCATGTATGAGATAGAGAAAGAGGAGGAAAATGTGATCCTTTCAGGAGAGTAGGACTTGAAAGGCGATGCAGAGGTTTATACACCAGCTTCAGTTTATCCTCCAAGCAAATTTATATAACTGTAAACAAAGAGTCCCACTTATCTAATTAGGAAGAAACAAATGCATGTAATAAAATCTTAATTAGTAAGTGTAATATAATTTGGTTTTGATTAAAAATCTAACATCTAAGTCAACCTTTTGTACACTGGTAGGAGCTCTACCTCTTTCATTTCTGGATAATAACATCAGTTTTATGTGAAAGAAGGGTCTGTTTTATGGGTGCATTTTACCGTTTCCTGTTTTTCTGGCTTTTTGTTTGTATTTCTTAGGGAAACAAGTAGAAAATAAAGTCAGTCTAAAATTAGAGATTTGATTTTGAAAATTAATGTATGTTATGCAAATTATTAGAAAATACTTAAGTAGGAATTTAATTTACTTTTCACACAGTGAAAATGGGCCTAATTCATGAGAAGCCTGCCAAGAAATTATTAGCTTTTATACCCAGCCAGTGATTCTTTTCTTATCTGACTGAGATTGCAGAACTACCCTAGAGCATTCTTCAACTGAAATGGTAGCAGTAGGAGTCTGTGTACAGATCCAAGGAAGAAAAAACCCCACAATAGCCAAAATAAAGTGACTTGAGCCAATCCTTTGCTCACCTCAAACTTGCACCAAGCCCCTTGACATCAGATGAGCTATTTATGTGAATAAGGACTTAGCTCTATCTTAAGAGGAGATTGTTCTAGCTTTCTTAAAAAATCCTGCAATGTATTCTCTAAAATATTGATTGGATATATAAGGATTAGGTTGTTTGGGTTTTTTTTTCCATTTCGCATGCAGAACAGGTGGGATTCGGATGTCTGGAAAAGCTTCCAAACCTATGAAATGGGAATTTACATACTGCTTTCACACATACATCTCTGCGAAGACACTAATGATGGGGCCATGCTGTTACAGCTGCAATGCTCAGAGCTCGGGTAGCAGCTATAATCATTTTGTGGCAACACCTCCTTGGAAAACACAGTGTTAAAAATGTAGAGCCCATAGATTATGTTTCCCTCTAACAACTATGTCTGTCAGGAGAGAACAGCAAGTGGCCAGGCCATAACAATACAGGTCAACAGTCCTCCTTTTGAAATCTGTACTCACATCTACATGAATGGCAGCATTCTGTGATAGTTTAAAATGCACATAAATAAAAAAGAAAAGGAAAAATTGGTTGTCCTCTAAGTGGTCTTTCCAATTATATAGTTTCTAAAGAAAACTCTGATTTAAGTCTGAATCAAAAGAATTGTCTCTCTAAGAACATACTGTCCTGTATCAGAGTACTGTCAACATTAAGGTCTGGTATAAATCCTGACATCTTTAAGATATGCTCACTTATGGTAGTGCAACCACATACATTATATTATAGTTATATTGTAGTACAGATGTAGTATTGCAGTCACCTCACACTAATTAATTTTCTACCACAGTTTTTGTTGCATATTCTGTTCCCTAAGGATACCTAATATGTCTACTTTAACATTGTTGTAACATATTCTGGTGCATAAACTTTCAAACAGCAGAGCAGCAGAGAGCAGCTCTAAGATCTTGATTAATAAAAACACATACCTTCACTATGTAAGAAAAGAAGTCTTCTAGCAGTGAGGAAGAAATAAAGAATTGAGCTGTTTGCCCTGTGAAGCAACAGGGATAAAAATAAGTGTGCATACATTAAGATAGTGTTTGATACCATGCATACTTAGACCCTGTACTGGTTTTGGCTGGGAGACAGTTAATTTTCTTCATAGCAGCCCCTAGAGAGCTAAGTTTTGGGTTTGTGACCAAAACATTGTTGATAACGTACTGATGTTTTAGCTGTTGTTGAGCAGTGCTTACACAGCATCAAGGCTTTCTCCATTTCTCACTCTGCCCCCCACAGCGAGTAGGCTGGGGGCAGACAAGAGGCTGAGAGGAAAGACAGCTGGGACAGCTGACCCAAATTGACCAAAGGGATCGTCCATCCTCAGCAATAAAACCGGGGGGAGAGGGGGAGATTATTAGGGGTTGCCATTGCTCAGTGACTGGCTGGGCATCCATCAGCTGCTTGTGAGTGATTGCTTTTACATCACTTGGTTTTCCTTCTTTTGTTTTGTCTTTTTCTCTTTTACTTACTAACTGTCTTTACCTTGGTTCACGAGTTTTCTCACTTTTGCACTTCCAATTCTCTCCCCCATCCCGCTGCCCCTAATGCTATTTTGGTGTTAAGTATACAGTTAATAAACCACACATACATCATTACTATTATTGGTTGGAGACAATTTTTATTATTATTATTTTTATTATTTTTAGAAATAACGGTCTATAAGAGTACAAGTACTTTTTTAAAGATCACCTAATGTCCTGGTTTCGGCTGGGATAGAGTTAAATTTCTTCCTAGTGCTGTGTTTTGGATTTAGTATGAGAAGAATGTTGATAACACACTGATGTTTTCAGTTGTTGCTAAGTACCCTGTCAAGGACAGCTTCCATGCTATCAAGCAGAGGCTAGGAGGGAGTACAGCCAGGACAGCCAGCCCAGCTGGCCAACGGGGTATTCCATACCATGTGACGTCATGCTCAGTATATGAATGGTAGGCGTGATCCAGGAAGTAGCGATTGTTACTTGGTTATCGGTCAGCGCGGGTGGCGAGCAATTGCATTGTACATCACTCATTTTGTATATTCTATCATTATCATTATTATTTTCCCTTTTCTGTTCTATTAAACTGTCTTTATCTCAACCCACAAGTTTTTCTCACTCTTACCCTTCCGATTCTCTCCCCATCCCACCGGGGGGTGGGGGGAGTGAGCAAGCGGCTGCGTGGTATTTGGCTGCCTGCCAGGTTAAACCACACCACCTAGTAAGACAGGGAGGGAATATCAAAAGGGTTCTGAATTCATAAAATCTTTTGTGTTACTCCCTTTGTGGGGAAGGTGCATATGCAGAGTATCTACTACAAGACGAAGTTGATCTTGGTTTAACTTTTTGAATACTTCTAGAATACTGCTATTGTTATTATAAAAAAGAGGAAAAAGATGCATACCTAATTTGCTGAATTTAGATACAACTGTCAGTAAATCATCAGACAAAGGGTCAAAAATACAGACATCAGAGCAGTTACTTTATCTCAGTTGCAGCATGTGCAATTTAAATATGTATTTGGTAGCGCTAGGAAATAGGTAGGTTTAATAATGACTGGTAACAGTAGCTGTTAGAGAGACTAGGACTGGATAGAGCATCTTCCTCTGTGACCTAGCTTGTTTATAACCATTTCCAGTAATTATCTTATGGACATCCAGAAAGAGAGACCTGATATTGACTCTGAAATCATTTCAGTGACACATACATCAGCAGCAGCTTAACCGTGTCCTGGCTAGTGACCCCCTACATGATCTAGCAGTAGAACATGTCAAATTCCTGTTGTGCATACACCTGACAGCTCTAAAAAGGAAATTTGCCAAGCATATCAGGTTAGCAAGTGATTGCTCACAAGCAAGTGATTAAATGGCAGATTATTTTCATTTAGCAAGAGGAAGAATAATGAGTCAAAAGTGTTTCAGAGGGCTGAGAGCAGTGCAAACTGGCATATTGTGCCTGATGCAAGATGAAGTCACAGGAGCATGATTTAAAGGCAGAATGGACTGGAAAAATTACTCCCTGTTTAGAAAAAATTGTTAGCTGCTGAGGATTTGAAGGAAATCTCAGCTGCCCAAGGGACCAGCATTTCTATTTGTGCTGCATCTGCCTGCTTCAAAATGTATTGACCATGCTTCTTTTAGTTTCAAAACACAGATATTCACTATTCATGCTCTCAAATGCAGCCTTGGCAGTGAAATATGGTAACACCAAGTCTTGAAGTGTAACTTTTTGAAAATCAGACAAAAAGTGAAGTTATTACACTAAGGAAAAAGGTTTCCCTTTGGTTTTGTAATGAGGAGGGGGTGAGGTTGAAGAAGTTTATCAAGGAAATATGTAGAGCTTGACAAAAATGTTGACCAAATAAGATTATCACCTAATGGAAATTATTCTTTATTTCATTATCTTTTTTTTAGTGAATATGTTCAGATAGGAATGCTTGATGAAACAGTGAATTCTCACCTAGCATTTTTATGAAATGTCATTAAAAAAATCAGAAAACATAGCTAGTCAGCAAATGAACAGCAAAGGTCAAATCAGTACAAATCAATACAAATCAATCAGTTGGCTTTTTAATGACAATGCCTCGGTGATGTCAGTGATGTGCATGTGAGATACTCAGAGAATGAATGTGGCATCATTTCACAGGATTTTTCCAGTCTCACTATACAAACCTCTCGGTCATAGTGGTTACTTACTGCTTATGACCTAGACTCCTATTACACAAAGATCCGTGAGGTTCAGCATTTTTTTCCCACCTCAAAGTTCTTTTGAGAAACCATCCAGTGCCATGTAAATCAGAAGGTATCCCATAGTCACAACAAAACTGCTCATGTACATCAGCTGACTATTATTTTTAACTAACTTCAAACAGAAAAATATATTAGAAGTAAAAGAAAGAGTGGGAATCACCTTTAGCTTCCAGTGCAAATTTTACAAAATAAAATTTGAGAAAAAAGTCCATTATTTGCAACTGTTACCTGGGTTCCAAAGTATTATGGAGCATAAGAAGTATTGTAATAAATAACATGCTGTGAATTATTTATCAGTTTGTAGAAATATATCTGTACCGACTATAGACTGGAAATATTTGAATACTCTGTGTAGCATACATAGAATATATATATATACATACATACATTCTGTCTCTTCTTCTCCCAGAGAATTTGACTTGTATTCCTTTATGACGATCTAAAGTATATTCAGTAAATTTCATTGTTTTCCAATGGCAACTGTATTGAAACTATCACATGCAATTATTTGACTGGCAAGAGAAATGTCCAAAGTATTTTACTCTATCTCTGTAGTCAATAACACCATACACCGCGCACAAGAATGTACACAATGCCTTTGTGGGCATATTTGTTTCCAAATAAAGACATAATTTGTATTTCAGCTAAAGGACTCAGGGGAATTTGATTATAATCAAACATGACAGAACAAATATAAAAGTGAATATGTTGGCAACAATCCATGTTAGTGGATGTATGTCTGACTAGAAGATTGACTTTCATTTCAAAGCACCTCTTTATTCATTCCTGTATTGATGGTACTATTATATTTATGTGGAAGGAAGCTATTTTATATTTTCACTCAAAACTATTGGTGGGGGTCTACATAAATGTCAGTCTTGGTTTTACCAATTCTTTGCACATGTTGACATGTTGCACATTCTTTGCATTGTGAGTATGGGAATAATCCCTAAGGCTTTAGTGAGTCTTATCGCACCTTCATGTTGAGCTGGCTAACTGTACTGCACTTTCTTTTTCTTTCCTTTTTACACATAAACACCAGTGCTAGTTGAGGTAGAAATACAGTATGATATTAAAGGAACAGTGCAGCTGTATGAGATGATGCTGTTACTATCATTGCCTTGAATGACACTTGATAATCCAAAAGATATAAGATCTTTCTTTCCTGACATTTTCCTTATTTTATTCCATCTTTTTTTCTAGCAATGCTTTTTGGTACATTACACCCATTCAAATATTTCTTCTCCTTCTTCAAGCACCTGTTGAAAGAAATCTACTCTGCCTCCTTAGCTATGGCATATCTTTACTATCTCTTAGGAAACCATGTTTACACTTGAAAGATTTGGAAAACAAGTAGTTATGGCAAAACTCTCATTTTCTAGCAAGGATGTCAAACCATTAGTGAAAATCCAAACTGAGAATTAGTATTGGCAAAAAATCAGACTTTTCACACACTGATATTTCTTCTTTTCCAGAGAAAATGTTCTAGAGTGTGCATTTTCCCATGGAATAAATATTTTAGAAAAAAAAACCACAACACAAAAACCTCAAAAAATCCCAAAATCACACAACATTTTGTTACATCTGAAATGTTTGGTTTTCTTGAAATGAAATGCACTCTGTTGTATCCAGCTACAGAGAAGCACATGGAGCGTTTCAAGTATCCAGTGAGAGTACTGGGCTGCCATGTTCACAGAAAAATCCATTAAGGTGAAATATGTGTTCGGAAATGTATACAGGTTCTGACGGGTAAAAGGGACAAAAAATTCACCATGTACACATCCAGTAGTGGAACAGGCTGCCCAGAGAGACTGTCCAGTCTCCATCCTTGGTGGTTTCTAAGACCCAGTTGGATAAAACCCTGAGCAATCTGGGCTGAATTCAGTATTGACCCAGACAAAGTGACAGCCTCACAAAATCCCTTCTCAACCCGCATAAATCTATGATTATCTGACACAGGAAACTAAAACGCAGATGGACACATAAAACTCCCAACAATATTGCATTTCTTTCACTTAGGAATAGAGCTTATAATTTAAATATTCAGTCTGTGTTATGGGATGTTATCTTCTAACATCAAAAAGTCAACTATCCAGAGAATTCCAGAGAAAAAACCTACCAGTTTTTCTCCTTCTGAAATAATTTTGCCTGACATGTTCATAAGACATAAATTTAAATCTATTAACTCCATATATTATCTTATTGTACTTACTAAATAGAAGTTATCTTGTTGCATATATATAAGCTATAATGTGTGATAGTTAAATTTAAGGTACACCTAATAATACCTTAAAAAATGCACTATAATAAGTAGATGATTGATAACATTTCATTTTCTATACCCAGTTTATATACCCTTGCTGTTAGAGTAAACCATTTTAGAAAAAGCACTGTAACTCTTAACGCTAGCTCTGATCTTACAGTGATGCCAGCTTTCCATCATTCTGTCCAAGTCTTTCCTACCACAGCACCACCAACACACACACACACAAACTTAGGCTTGATCTTTATTATTCTTCCTGCACAGTGCTGGAAGAAATATTATAGTCACTCATGTTCTGAAAAGTATAAAGGGATTGATGCAAGAGGAGATCGAGATCATGCAGCTGAGATAGAGCATGAATAATAAAGTAGATCCTGTTTGAACAACAACTGCAAAAGACATTAGTTTGACTTGAGTTTAATGTTTTGCAGATAGTTAACTGTGTCAGGAGCAGGATCCAACACGAGACTTGATCTTTTATACATCATTACAAAGAACTTCAGAGGGGCTAGGGAGCCCGTGGGTGAGAGCACCTATTGGGCACGTAGGAGTTCTACCTATAATTGCATTTCAGCTCAAATATACAGTTTTATTATTACCTATTCAGAAAGCTGGCAGACATTTTCAATGAGTTTAATTCCAGTCTGAAGAAGTTCAGACACAGGCAGACCATCTGCTCCATAAACAGTTGATATTCCATAGGTTGTTTTCCCATTTCCTTTTTTAAATTTTCTCCATTTTTCAGTGTAAACCACACTCACATCCATATTCTTTCTCTCACAGCAGGCAGTGTAAACCATGCTCACATCCATATTCTTCCTCTCACAGCAGGCCCTCACTGACCATGATTCTGCAGATAAGTGAGAGTGAAAGGTATATGAGCTTTATCTCTTTAAAAGGGTAATTAAGATTGACAGAGTTGGTGCTTATATATGAAGACCACCGAAATGGAAATTAATGTGGCTGATATTACAGAATGAGCCAACAGCGTAATGCAGTCGTGAGAATGATAAAGTTGTCTTATATTTTAACTGACATTACAGATATAGTCCTACCAGTGAGTTAGGAACTAGCAAGATGTTTAAAGTACTCTATACACATTTGGTCATATTTTTTTTTTTAAAAAAAAAAGGTTACAGGAATGAATAGTTACAAGGTTGAAGAGCCAAATAGGGAGCCTTTCTTAAAAAAGGAAAAATTTTGTCCCAATACCTATTGATATCTGGATAAATGACTTAGAACAGCAATGCCGTTACATTTTGCAGATCTCTAGTAAATAATGCTAAGGACAAAGCAGTCTTGCAGTTTGTAGAGAATATGCCTTACTTGGTAACAGAGCCTTAATTGATCTTATGTGTGCAGGTACATATAAAATCACATTTGAAAACTAGGAATGAAAATTACACTCACCAGCCACGATCCTGTATTTTGGAAAGCAGAAAGTCTGAAAATGATGTATAATTGACCCAAGATGAACTGATGCAGTATAATGCTAGGGTAGCAAAGAGTGCTGTGAAATCACAGAAGATGTATAAAGAGGAGATACTAAATGAGAATGAGGACTAGACTTTTCACAAAGGTGACAGAGGACAAGCATATAGGACACATTTTATGGTTCCTGAGAGTGCTTTGGCTGCATGTGTGTAACAGAGCTCCTTTCCTGCCCTTACAGCTACTTCAAGAAACGGCATCTCAGACAATTCCCTTGTTGACCAACTGTACCAAACCAGCAGAACCCACTGTGTTTGGCACGTATGCATCCTTGTACCACAAGCATCTCTGAAAGCAGCTGATTTAAGTGACGCAGAAACTGCATATTGGATACTAGCTTCCAATTCTCAAAGGGTACACAACACACTACATAGTGTATATGCAGCACACTATAGAGTCCCAACTGTGTATTTTTGTACCTTTATCTTATATAACTCAGCTATGGCTAAGTTTCCCTCTCTCCATGTAGGGAATGAGACTAATAGCTGCAGACCTTGGGTCTCCTGCTTAGTCTGTCTTTTACTCACAGTGTGCTGACAACAGGCCATCCTTCCCAACCAACGTTTTTAACATTTAAGTCCTCTTTCATTTTAGACTCTGAGCTTTGGAAATAATTAGCCAAATGTAAATATGCCAAGCTGTATATAACTATTTTCCATGCCATGGGCATAGACCCTCCTATCTCGAGTAATTTGCAGATGCTTACTCCATACGTCATGTCTTTGCTATGGTTTGCTCCTTATCTCTGAACCTTTGCTTAAACCTTTGGTTAAACCTCTGGTTTAACTCCTGGCAGTCAGATTAATAGAAAATAGATACATTTAGAGACTACTGTATTTATAGAAAAATTGCTATACTTCCTTCCTTTTTTTTTTCCCATATCCTGGCATTAAAGATCATCTTTTAGAATGGTATATCTTTTTTTGGTGTCCCGCCTGTCCTGGTTTCGGCTGGGATAGAGTTAAATTTCTTCCTAGTGTGATGAAGTAGCTATTACTGTTTGGGCATTGGTCAGTGGGTGGTGAGCAATTGCATTGTGCATCACTCATTTTGTATATTCTATCATTATTGTTATTAGTATTATTATTTTCCCTTCTTTTTCTGTTCTATTACACTGTCTTTACCTCAGTCCACTAATTTTACTTTTTTTTTTTTTTTTTTGATTGTCTCCCCCATCCCACTGCAGGGGGGCAGGGGGAATGAGCAAGTGGCTGTGTGGTGTTTGGCTGCCTGCCGGATTAAACCACAACAATGCCTTAAAAAAGCTAGAGACAAACAGAAACCTTCATAAAAAATACTACTTGAATAACCTGAGGTTTGATAAAGGTGGTTTGCAGAGTTTCTAGTATACCCAGAGAAAGGGTAAGAGGTGACTTGATTACAGCCTACAATTACTTACAATGAGAAGATTTCTGATTGCAAATAGCCCTTTAATTTAACAAATGAAGCATAACGAGATCCAATATTTGAAGGTGGAAGCTAGATGATTGATATTAGACTAGGTGCATATTTTTATCAGTGAATCTAATCAACTATTTGGATTATTTACCTAGGGAAATACTTGGTTCTTCATCACTGAGAACTTTAAATGAAAATTGTGTGTTCCTGAAACATATGTAATAGCTTAAGCAGAAATTATAGACTTTATGTAGGAAACACTTGAAGGAATTCTGTCTTGTATTATGCTGTAGTTCTGACTAGATGATTATTATGGTCCCTTCCAGCTCTAAAAGTTGAGTGAAATTTAGTTCCATTAAAATCAATGTGAATTTTGTCACTGACTGGAATCAGGATTTCACCATCTGAGTTTACACTAGACCACTTTACAGCCTCACTAACACTGTAAAGATAGATACCTTCAAGTATGCAGAAATGTAATCATTTAATTCCCCTCTACACTTCTAGGGTGATGTAAAAAAGCCTTAAATGCGAATTGGGGATTCCTAACAACTAGAAATTAGTACTTTTAGCAATTGGGGTTGAAAGATTGTGCTTTAACTGGTCTTCTACCATGAAGTTTGAAGAAGCATACACTTAAACTTGCCAGTTGCAAAATTTTGCTGATTACATGTTAAGGCTGATAGAGCTGTAAATCCGTAGAAGGAAAGCAACTGCCCCCTCTCCCTTGTACTTAAACTCACATTGCCTTTGAGGACAATTGCCTTGGACAATATAGAGGAGCCTTTACAGGGCACAAAATTGTTCTTTCCTCATCTGTAATAAAACAGTAAGCCACTGTGTCAGAAGGCTGTAATAAAAAGTTTATGTGGTACAGTGATATTAATAATTAAATCTATTAAGAAATTTTAATACAAGTAAAAATTAGATTTAGGTTTAGGATTTTCATTGGTGCAAGCAAGACATGATACAGTTATAAACAATAACCAGGAATACAGACAAGCCAATCTGAGTTATACTACTTACCTTCTTTCTTAGTATGAAAATAAAAGGATATACAGTGAAGAAGAAAACCACAGATAATTTAATTTCTTAGAGTTATTAAAAATAAAAAAGACAAAGTACTCACTCACCACTCATAGATATCAAAGAGACCACAGTGCTTAAAAGCATTAGATATTATGTCCATTTTGTGTATCTAGATTTTCAGTAAGGAGGTGTTAAATTGTTTAAAGTTCCATGTTCTAAGTTTACATAGGTTAAATATGTCGCTGTTACTGTGGAGCTGGAGCATCATGTTTCTCTACACAACACCTTGTGGGGTAGGGTAGAAATGTTATCCCCCATTCTGCAGGCAGGGACTCGTGCAAAGAGCCACAAAACTAGATTCCTCAAGGATTTCAGCACCTGATTGCAGCCTTTATCAAGGGACACCCAGAAGCATCTGTCAAGACATCAATAGTGTTATGCATCCAACAACTGAGCAAGCAATTCAGCCACAGGGACTGAGCCAAACACTGTAATCACTCAGCACCAGTGCTGGCTGAATACGACTGTCCTTAGAAAACAGCAAAAGTGTCTCATCTCAGCTGCAGGTGTCCTACAGCCAGCAATGTTGACACATGGACTGTAGGATAAAGAACATGTGCTGTAACCCCCGCTTTCTTTTGTGGTCTGGTAGACAGTAGAGACACAGACATAGTGGTAGTGAGTCCACCTCTTGCTAAAGGGGTGGGGAGCGCTGTGAGTGCAGGAATTCATTCATCAGATGGATTAATTATATCATGCATCTGCATGACCAAGCAGACAGAGGAAAAACAGCTCCCTTTTAGCCACCTCAAATGCCATTAAAAGCTCAGCTATTGAACAGATGCATAATGCAGAAGGATGAGGCATATTTTGTGAGAAAAGCAATATGTGGATGCCCGTATCTGAAACAGTTCGGGGAGAGGCATCCTGTGTGGGATGAGGCCCCCAGGGTCTAAGAAAGGTACAGTGAGTAAGAGCACATCTGTATGGCATTTCCAGATGTATATTTACCGCACCATACACAGCACATCACCTTCCTGCAACCTCTTCTGTAGTTGCATCCACTTAATCAAGAGAGGAAACGATGCTATGTGGTCAGACCCGTTTTTTTTGGTGCAAAGTCCATAAATCTCTGTCATAGCAGGAATGTAAGTGCAGGCTTCCTAAATCTAAGGCTGGCACTCCAGCATTCCAATTTAGGAAATTTAAATCTTCTTTACAGGTAAAAATAACAACTGTTCTCATGTCCTTTAGGGACATATTACACGCTAATGGTCCACCATGAGATTTCTTGTATTGAATCATCTAATACTGGAAGTACTTTGGTCAAAAAGACAACAGACTAGGGTCTTTTGTCCCTTTGTGAAGACAAGTCTAATTTTAAAATACAAATAACTCAAAGACATTTGTATGTATAATCTGTGCATCATTCTAAATGCTACATTATTTAAAAACCCTCAGGTAGGAGAGATTAAAAAGTCCTACTGAACTACTGCAATGAATATGACTTTTATTTATTATTAAATGGATATTAAAGAACTAAAGAGATGGTAAATATATTTTACATAAAAATCATTTAGTTCTAATACTGCAAATGGAAAGATGACATGCTAATTTCTAACTTGAAAAATTCTTCCTTTCACATCTTAGCTGCTTCGCTTCCTTTTATATTGATTTTGGGTTTCCAGACAATGAGATTACATTTTGAAGCATTCACACAGCAGAGCATAAGGACAAGGCTATAACAAAACAATTAGATTCATATAAATGAGTCTCTAAAGGCTTGAGTAAAGCATTATTCTTTGCCCAGAAAGTGATCAAATTTGTCCTTTCACCCATCCATCATAGCAGGTGGTGAGGAAGGGTTTTAAGAAAACAGGTAAAGTTTTAGTCCATCAGAGAAGAAATAATTCAGACTTTTAATGACCCTGCGCTGAAACATCCTGTTAAAAAGGAAAAAAAAGTTTCAGTCATGCTGTCAAATAATTCTCAAACAACTCTGTCATTAGGTTACACCTGTTATTAATAAAAGATAGAAGTAACATTAAACATAACAGTAACGTCTATATCAATTACAAGACCAAGTACTCATGGCAAACATTTGTGTCAGTATTTCCCGTAATTTAGTACTCATGCACTTGAGCAATAGGAAATGCAGCAAGAATATAAACTATACAGAGGAAC
Organism: Calonectris borealis; assembly: GCF_964195595.1. Lineage (NCBI taxonomy): Eukaryota > Metazoa > Chordata > Aves > Procellariiformes > Procellariidae > Calonectris > Calonectris borealis. The sequence goes on along the minus strand of NC_134313.1, from coordinate 90,983,323 downwards.
TCATTTGGATAAAAATGAGAACTTGAGTGCTTAGACTCAAAACTGAACCATGTGCAGACTGAATTATTTTTTGAAAAAATCTAATTTTGTCGTTGAAGGCAGAAAAGTTTCTTGTATCTCTGCATTTCCTTGTTCTCTGCTAGACACACCAAGAGACAAAGACGGGCTGGGCACAGGAAGGGAAGAGGGAAACAGTAAAACTGTGACAAAGGCTATTGCCCTGAAACCAAGCCTTGCCTGTGTGAAATGTCTGCTTCAAAACCAAACATTTTAGACAGACAGGATGGACAGAGCACAAACTGAATGCAGGGACAAGCGGAGCCTGCACTACACTATTTCGTACACTGGAAAAGCATTAAGGGCAGTCCTGAGGGAGATGCCTCAGTCCGGTTATTTTTTTTACAAATTTACAGTCATAGGTGTCTATACAAGCAAACAAGATCAAACGATAGTTTCAAAATCGTTGTCATTTTTCCATTGAAGTATTTACTCTAGTCAAATTATCCTTTGTGGGTTTTATTGGAATAATAATAAAATATATTGATTTTTAAGTATTCAGTGGCCATAGAAATGGTGAGAAAGGCCACAGAAAACATTCCCATTTCCTACATTTTCTTACGCCTTCTCTCAGGTGACTGGTTACAGTTACACTGAGGAAGCAAAACATAAGAAACAGGATCATAGCAGATCTCAACAGAGGTCAGAACTGTAGCATCTATTTGGAATCCTAAAAGGCAGGCACTACAAAAGCTGAAAAGTAGGCATGTAGTTGTACCAGGAATATTCACCGAAGCATAGTCATGCTCCTCAGCTCCATATAAAATTAACGCTGCCTGAAAAGCCCGCATCTAAATGAAAAGAAGAAAGAGCTGACCGGGAGTCTGAAACTTTGTCCTGCACAGGCACTTGGGACAAGCACACAGAGCAGGTACCTTTGTATGTTTTGAAACTACCAAATCAAATGCTTCAAGGGAGATAGGTGGCAGAATACATTGTTTTCAGGCCTTGTTATTGTCTAGAAATAAAATAGGTAGGAAGCTATATAATACTGTCAAGATCAAAGAGGCACCCAGGACATGTGCAGGAGCAGAAATAGTGATGCTGGAGGTTATTTGGTGTAAAAAACCCAGGAGGTATTCATTGTTTTCACACATCTATAGGACTGCTGAGTAAGTGAACGGGGATTTGAGAACCTGGAGAAGGATGTCAGAATTCTGTATGTAGGCATTACATTATATTTTCATCCCAGTTTACTAATTTCTTTTTGTAGATCTCCACTTGCATAACTCAAAAGTAGAAGGAGGGACACGACTTGCACTCCCTAGTCAAAGAAACTGTGTGTGAGTAGGGCTCATTTATTATAATTACATCTCATCACTCTGCCATTTGGTCTTCTATCTAGGGAAATGTTGGCTACTTAGCATCGATTTTTGCTTCAGCTTTCTGCTGTATCCCAGCACCACCACTACACCATGCAACAACTAGTTTTGATGTGTAAGCCAACATATGGCCATTAAACTATTGGCTTCAATTATGAACATAAGGCCTCAGAAATGTGACTTATTAGCATGAAATTATTAAGTTCCTCCTAGAAATGTGGCTTCATCTTTTCAGTCAAGCAAAAATACACAGAACTAGACTTACAAGATGCAATTCTCTCAGATGATTCCATTTTTATTTCTTTTACTGCAATATTATGGACACAGTTTAAAACCCTTCCTTTAATAAAAGTTTTATCAAATTTAGATCATTTGAAATTCCTCACATTTCTGTGCCTCTCTTTTGACCTTTTGATAGATGCTCTACCTTGGGGTTTTTTTGTAAAAAAAAGCTTGTAAACAATAGCTTCTGAATCTTCATATGTATACAACACCAGGTTTCATGTCAATTTTCCCAAAAAAATATTGCTATAGAAAGCCCAAACTATTTACCTCTAAACATTATTCCCAGGAAAGAAATTTGGAAGTACTTTGGTCTCCTGTTGTGGTGAAAACTCACCCAAAGTTTTTGAATTGCTTGTTTAATAGTGAAAACCCAAGAATGTTGTTTCCTGTAAGCTTTCACTTGGCTCTCTCTATTCTGTATAATGAATCTTTCCTGTCAAGTTTACCATTTCCCTTTGGTATTCTCATTAACATTAGTCATTAAAACAAGATTGGGCAAAGCGCTGGAAAATCTACTCTAGGGAATGATATTGGTTGTGCTTTGTATCACTTTATTTAGAAAGCATACACTATTCTACCAGAGTAGTTTAAAATGCTGCAGTTATTTCCCTGCAAGCTTCAGTGTTTTGGATTATTAGAGTATCGCAGTATTTTTATGACCTGTTATAACTTTTCCTGTCTATTCTCTGCCTTTATAAAGACACAAGGACTAGGACATATAGGCATCACTTACTTAGTTCCACAAAACTTGGAAGGGCAAATAATGGAGAAAGTGCCACAATGCTCCAGATAGCCCTTGAAGCTTGATTCCAGGTTCCTAAAATCATAGAGAAACAGGGTGGGAGGGATAAAAAAATCACCTAGCTTCTCTGTGTCCCCAAAACAGGGTTAACTACAGTTATATATTTCTGATGGATGTTGTCCAATCTTCATGTATGTTTCAAAATATTTGTTACCTTCTCCCTAATAAATAAAAATATTACAAACCATAAATTAAATACCTTTCTTTATGTGAAATATTATCTTTTATTTTGACTTGTAGCTAGTTCTAACCTCTTCCTCAGCTAATGCATATTGGAAAACAACTACCTGGTCCCTTTTTACAGAAGTCAATTAAGATGGTGGAGAACATGCTAGCGAAGATAGTTTGGTGAGAAAGTTAGAAGTTAATAACAACCTGTTTTGGTGCTCTGAAAAGGAAAAGAGAAAGAAGAAAATCTTTTGTGCTTTAATTTTCCACTTTCCTCAGACAACTTCTACATGGATTATGAATGAACAAACATTAAAACAAAATGGGGTTAGGCATAAGCTTCCCAGTAGCATATATTTATGATAAGCTGATACAAAATTGATTCTAAACAGAAAATCAATTTTCTGTATACTAGTAACTTCCAAATACTTCACAGACATTTCTGTCTCATAGCCAGGCATCTCCTTCTCTTTAAAAAATACTTCCCTGAACTAATAATTTTCAATAATGTATCACTTAGAATAGAGGGTTGGTCATACATATGAATGGAAGATGGTTTGTATCAGAAAGAATATTAAGTGCTGCTTACTTTGCCAGAAATAACTGCCTCTGCCTCTGCCTCTCCTCTGAAGCAGATTTATTATCACCATTATTCATTCCTGTATGTTGTCTTAGGGAACACTTTTGTGTGGAAATGTCACTTATTTTCAGATGCCTCTAACTTAAATTGCTTTAAAGTTTCATTAAAAGCCACCATTGCTGCTGGCTGCTCAGTAGACATCTCAGATAGTAAGCTCTGATGTGCTCTTTACAACCAAGTTGAGAGGCAGTTAACTTGTGCTTTCCAGTTTCCCTATAAATAAAACATTTTTAAGAGCTAAATGGTCCTGTCTTCTCTTTTTCATTACTGGGCTACAAGTACCTGCCATTTTCAGAACACTGCAGGACTAAGGACCTTTCCAGTTTCTCACATTTGTAAGCCCCAGCATGACAGCCTGTGAACGCTGAGTACTTTTCCATTCTACTATGCCAATGTAAAACATTTTTTTGTCTGTGTTTTAGAGAACAGGGATGACCAGATATACTTTTGACAGCTAGCTTTTTACTTGACTTGGCTTCTATGCTAAAATTTATACTAAAATAGACAACATACTCATTTGGGTTTCAACTACAATGAAGGTTTTCTTATTGGTTTACAGTTGCTGTTCTAAAAATAAAAGAATTCATTTACCTGTTTCCAAATGTAACCCGATCTTACACATTCAAGAGTTAGGTTAGACTTCACCCCAAGCTCTACTTAAAGAATTTTAGGTTATTAATTCATGTACTATTGATTTACAAAAAGGGGTGTTGACCAAGAGGGAAGAAGCCTTCAGGATTATCCAGCACTAATTCCTGTCAAAAATTAAATTGTATTCTTGATGGATTGAAGTCTGGTATAATAGACAAATCATACATTTCTATATCTAGCTGATGAGGGATGCAGGCAATAAGTCCTGTCAGGAAAATTACCTGAGTAAATGGCAGACTCCCTAAACTGCATCAGTAGATTCTTGATTTGACTCTTAAAAACATGAGAGTATGTACATATAGGAAAAAGGTGGGAAAGTGCTTTTTGTTTGTTTGTTTGTTTATGTTTTAATTTTCTCCCAGTGGCTTTAGATAATCAGATTACCATGGGTTAAGATGGGTGGAGAGCTCTGGGCTTCTTTTTTTCTCCTTACATTGTTCTGTGGACATCATAAGCTGTCAGCAATTCTATTTTTAAAACAAGCAAATCCAATATCCAGAAAAAATATACTATTACTTCCAGATAAGATGTTGCAAGACTGAAACTTTCTGCAATAAAAACATTTCAGCTGCTCTTGCACCTGATTGAGATGAAATCAACTGAGCCTGTGAATCTGCAAACTCTTTATATGCAGAGGCATCATATGACTTAGTTTGTCATCTCTCCATCTGCTGGCTAGTTAAAACTCTACTAAGCAGCTTGGGTAGTGCAAATAAAGAGGGAATTCAGAGTGTTTGCAAAAAACTTTATTGATGGCATACAGCTTGTATTCAGTGTATGTAAGAAATGAACAAAATTGTTGTATGTGTTCAATATACCATAAATTAAATGTACTTGCTTTGTTAAGTCATATAAAGAGTATGATGGCAGATACTGAGCAATGGAAGCAGTAAAGTAGCATTCGTAATTGCCTATTTGCCATTAAATATTATGCCATGCTGGGTGATCCTGATCTTCCAAAGTGTATGTTGAATGGGAGACAGTGAGCAAAAAATAAAGGGAACAGCGAGGAGGACAGTGTTATAGGGATATGATCATATATCATATTATGTGATCCGGGTGTCCCGATCTGATGTCGGGGGAGGTTTCGATATGATCCCAAGAGCAAGATTAAGACACAAAACGAGGTCAAATGCCGTATACCCAAAACAGCAACTTTTAATATCAAAAGTAGAAAATTAGTAGCGATAGGATAGAATAGAGTAAAAAGACAGAAGTCAAGCAGGCATTCAGGATAGATTTGCAAGAATAGTCACCACCATGGATCCACAGCGTCCCGGGGGTCCAAGTCTCTCGGTATTCTGGCGGTGGGCGGCCGCTCCGGGGTCCGCGCTGTTTCGGCGGGGTGGGCAATCGCGCCGGGGTCCTCTTGGCAGTCCCTTTTATTCTCATTCGAGGGCTGCAGTTTCCATGGCAATGACAGGTCTCCGCATTCCCGAGTTTTGACTGTCCAAGCACGTGCCAGCCAGAGATCTTTCACACCTTGCCAGCCGGAGATCTCTGTGGCCTTGCAGCCATTCTTATCATATTCAGCAGCCAAAGGAACCCTCGCCCAGATAAGCAGTCTTTGAGACAAAAGTTCTACAATTCAGTCTTTCAGACCGGGGCCTTACGGAAAATAACAATAATAGTAACCTGTTCTTACATATGTTTCATAATATCACTATCATTTTTCCTATTTTATGAGTGGGTAACCTGAGCCACAAAACACTGAAGTGACAACAGGTCAACAATACTTCATTAGGCTGTGCATCCAACAGGAGTTTAGCAGCTAAATCCATTTTAGTTGACACATGTTTATACTGTATGATATTCTGAAAATGAAAAAGAGAACGTTATTGGGGCATGCTTGTTGACAACATGGAATTAGTTAAACCTGAGTAGGAGTTTAATGACAAGCTCAGAAGTCCAGAGTTTGGATGACTTTTTATCCAGGAAAATCAATGTAACAGCAAGATATTCTTTTTAAAAACACATGAAAGGGATACTGAGTGTGACATCACTGCAGACAGGGAGACGCAAGAACAGCACAAATTATGGCAATATTCTCTACCTTCATGCTCCTTTTTTGCTTACAAAAAGCCACTGGCTTGCTTCTGCCAGATACACCAGCAGATGCTGAAAACACCTAAGAAATCCTCAAAACAAGAAGATACTCTGTTGAGATTTTAAATTTCCACTACTGTCACTTAAATTTACATGGCTATAGCCAATATGTCTGATCTGCTGTTGACTACAGCTGTGGAAGAACAGGTACTAGGAGAATAAACAGGCATCTTAACTGTATCACACTGCCTTGTGGAAAACTTGTGTCATTATTACTTTCCAGAAAATTTACTGGCATTATTTAAGACTGACAACTGCTAAGAACAAGCCACATAAACAGCTCTTTGAATCAGATTTGATTTTATTCATCAGATGCTGTACATTGGCTTTTAGGGCAATTTTAAGCCTCAGTGAAGGCATGTTTTCTGTTGACTTTAGGACCACTTCTTTCTGCCACCCTATTTTTAATAAAAAACAGCATTTCAGTAGACTCCTTGACATGTTTTTGTGAGGATGCCTTTGACATCCCTTCTTAAGTTGAACTGTAGATATATTTTATTCATGTTGGCTTTTTCCTACGAACACATTTTAAAAGCATCTGGCCTCTTTCCTCACCTTTTAGTGCAGTTTCCTAGCACCTGCCATTTTTATAGTGTTGTACAAAGATTGTCTTTGTTCATTTGTTCATACCACAGAGTAAGATCACCTTACAGTCAGAAATAATAAATAAGCATGATTATCCTAGGCTTAACAGATACCTCTTTAAGTAAACAAAAACATGCATGAAATAATTGACCCATTTTGCTTCAAGCCTGTTGGGGCAGACCAGGAGTAGCTCCACAGAGATTTGTGAAACGATGTTAACATGAAAGGCTAATGAAGATGGATGCGGTGCAAACTTGGATTTTGAAGCTATTCCACAATGGTTAATAGTAGAGAAGACAATCCCTGAGGTCCCCTTTGAATGCTTCTCCAAAGCCAGTACACTCAGTGGATCACTAAAAGGAAACAACTTTTTACGAGACAGAAACCTAACAACGGTGCTTTCTGATGAGTGTAGCTTGAGACTGTATGTCAAATAAAATATCGTATCTTCTATACAATCTAGCTATAAAATAGCAAGAATGTTTGGCTATAGAGAACCTAAACAACTTGATCAGCCACAACATATTCTTTATTTTAAAAAGTAAGTGTAGGAGATTTGTAAAAGATTAAGAGCATAATGTAGAGTAACTTGAGTGTTCATATCCATAATACTAAAATATGGAAATCGACGTTTTAGCAATGGTACTTCTTTGCCAATGTTACATCTACCATTCATGATATGCCATCAGTATAAAATTCTAGTAATAGCCTTCTATATTATATATGTCCTCCTTACCACTGAAGAAAAGAAAAAAAATGAGACAGCACCATAAATCATAAGTAAAATAAGATCCTTGGGCAAAGCTTGGAATAGTAATAGTAATAGCAATAGTAATAATAATAGCAATAGTAATAATAAAAAAATCATTAGGTCCCTTGCAATGAAATATTCATTTATTCTACCTAGTATATGAACTTTTGCCCTCAGTTGATATCAATAAAATGCGACACTGAAATGCAGTTAACATGACACATTTTGCCCAGATTTTAAAGGAACTGTCTTCAGTATTCCTGCGTAAATTCCCGTGGATATAATGTTAAGGAGAGTTTAAGTATGACTTATGAGATAGATCATACAGTTTCATTAGAAATCCTTTCACTCTTATTTTTAGAATTCCTGCTTATTGCTTTTGTCATTCCAAAAGATAGGTTGCTAACTGTATCTCTGATATTTCTTCCCCTAACATCATCATTCAAATTCAACCATGTGGTAGATTTTTAATCTATGATAAAATATTATCCAGGTAGAAAATACTAAGAATCAAGAAAAGAATGAGTGTCAGTTTGCAGACTTAGATGAGCCTGAGATTCTCAGAGCAATACTGGGAAAAACGTACCTTTGTCCTTCACATTGATGGGCAAAGAACTGAGCCTTTCAATATGATGTGCTTGATGATCTACATCAAAGTAAATGGGTACAGAAAGCTGATGATTGTTTTTAACCTCCTCAGATTACTACTACAGTGCCTAACATTTCCAAGATGGAACAGGAAAAAAAAAAATCATTCTTCGTATTTAATTTTTAAAACTCATGTGAAAGAGGAAAAGCTCCCATATAGTTGGAAGACTGAGTTTTCTCCACTTCATTTCTATTCAGGATTACATCACATCTTCCAACATGGTAGAATTTTAGTCCTATTAAATAAAAGTGCCTTTAACTACACTTGCAATAATACCTTGTATTTCATAAAAGGGTGCATGTACAAATATACAAATAGTGCCAAACATGACAGAAACAGAAATTCTTCCTCATTCTAAGAACAGTGTCAGCTCTGACTGGAAGGAACCACTGGCAGTGAAACAACCATATTAACCATGGCATGCCAGAAGTTGTAATGATATGCGTGGAAAGCAAAGATTATAAACAGAAATCTGGAAGTGCCCATCTAAGTACAACACCCTAGCTGTATCCATAGCAGTCACCAGTGCTTCAGAGGAAAGAAGAAACAATCACACAAACCCCAGACCAAAACAATACCCTCCTCCCTAGCTCTCCTGCTTTGTTACACCAAAGTGACATTGCGCGTTGAGGAGAAAGAAGAAAAAAAGGCTTCCAAACCTAAAGCGTAAGATTAATGCAGTATGGATACGGGATGTCAGCATGCTGGATATTCAAAGATTCAAATCATAGGATTTTCTGTGCCACCTTTTTTGTCTCTTAAAGAAAATCCTACTTTCCTCATTCAAGCATTCTCCTCTTTCACCAAACAGTATGTTTCTTTGATTCCTTCTCATCCCTCCACACTGAGACAACATTTGTAACTTTTACATGATTATAACTAAAGATATGATGTCCCAAATAAGAAAGACGTGATTTAGGGAAGGTGAGGTACAGAGGTCTACCTTTCTACCTCCTCCTTGCCTGCAGGACATCCATAGTGGGGTGGTTATGGGGGAGGGGAAGAGAGAGAGCCATGCCCCAATGCTGGGAACCTGCAGCTTAAGGAGAGATTGAAAGACCACAGAAAGGTGTGGAAACAGACAGTTTGGCTTCACAGGGGTCAGAAAAGAAAATTTTCTGAGACCAGAGTGCACTTAGCACAGTTGGCTGCAACTCAACAAGCCACTGGGCTAGCTGACCCCAAGTTAGAGAGCATGGACACAGCGGGCAAGGAAAGAATTAACAGAAACCCTTTGTATTTCTCTTCTGTCACTTTGAGATTTTGCTATTTAGAATGTAAATATTCCAGTTTAAATTATAATTCTTTCTTCTTTTGTATTGTTTGAAAGCCTCTTGGTTGATTTTGGAAAGCTCACGCTAAGAAAGTCTAGGCTGTTTTACTCAAAGCACAGAGGTCTTGACAACATCGCAAGTGCCACCATTTCCAGTCTTTTACTTTTTTCCCCTCTCAGTCTTTTTCTGGATGGAATCCTACTTGTTTCATCTAACAAATATGAAACAAAAATGTTGCTTTTCCCTCTCAACAAGTTGATTTGGAGACCTGTAAAAAAGATAACCGGGAGCAGTAAGTCATTAAAGTCCTTCTGAATGCTAGTGGCATTGGTCCTGAAAATCCTTGTTACAATTCCCCTACAAGAGCAACTAATCTTTTATGAAATGTTTACTGCTTTTCAAAAATGATTACAGTGGTGTGGCAAGTACCTTACATACGGGCCATCTGCTTTAATGCATTGTTTGATGGCATGTTGGCATCCTATTATGGAAAATACAAAGTAAGGTAAAATAAAGTTCCCCGAGATTTGATAATATATTTTGTATAAAAATATCAGCAAGGAAGATATGAAGCAGATTGTTTTTCTTTAGAAGGAGATCACATGAGAGAGTGGAGGAACAGGACTTGTACAGAAAATCAATGCAGTAAATTTCTCACTGTTAAAAGACTTAAGGAATGGAGAGTGCTAGTGATCATGTTCAACAGAATTTCCACTTTAACTGTGAAAAACCTTAATAAGTGGCTTAAACAGCAACCTGAATTAAACCTCTGGCCACATCTGACCCATAGTGGTCATTTCAGCCCACAGCAGGACTAAGAAAGCTTTTTATACTCTTTTTCTTTAAAATAAACAAAAAAAACAACAAGAAAAAAAACAGTCTGAGGTGGTTATGCAGAAGTAATTGACAGGAAGGCTGGACGTTCTTCAAGAAGGAAGTCTTAAAGGTGCAGGAGCGGGCTGTCCCCATGTGCCGCAAGAAGAACGGGCGGGGAAGGCGACCGGCCTGGCTGAACGGGGAGCTCTGGCTGGGACTCAGGAAAAAAAGGAGAGTTTATCACTTGTGGAAGAAGGGGCAGGCAACTCAGGAAGAGTACAGGGATCGCGTTAGGTCGTGCAGAGAGGAAATTAGAAAGGCAAAAGCCCGGCTAGAACTCAACCTGGCCACTGTCGTGAGAGACAACAAAAAATGCTTTTATAAGTATGTTAATGACAAAAGGAGAGCCAAGGAGAATCTCCATCCTCTATTGGATGCGGGGGGGAACGTTGCCACCAAGGACGAGGAAAAGGCTGAGGTACTCAACGCCTTCTTTGCCTCAGTCTTTAGTAGTCAGAGTGGTTATCCTCAGGGTACTCAGCCCCCTGAGCTGGAAGACAAGGACGACGAGCAGGATAAACCCCCCATAATTCAAGAGGACGAAGTTAATGACCTGCTATGCCACCTGGACGTTCACAAGTCTATGGGGCCAGATAGGATCCACCCGAGGGTACTGAGGGAGCTGGCGGAGGAGCTTGCCGAGCCGCTCTCCATCATTTACCAGCAGTCCTGGTTAATTGGGGAGGTCCCGGACGACTGGAGGCTCGCCAATGTGACGCCCATCTACAAGAAGGGCCGGAGGGAGGATCCGGGGAACTACAGACCGGTCAGCCTGACCTCGGTGCCGGGGAAGATCATGGAGCGGTTGGTTTTGAGGGTGCTCACGAGCCATGTCCGGGACAACCAGGGGATCAGGCCCAGCCAGCACGGGTTCATGGAAGGCAGGTCCTGCTTGACCAACCTGATCTCCTTCTATGACCAGGTGACCCGCCTAGTGGATGAGGGAAAGGCAGTGGATGTGGTCTATGTGGTCTTCAGTAAGGCCTTTGACACTGTCTCCCACAGCATTCTCCTAGAGAAGCTGGTGGCTCACGGCCTAGACAGGTGCACTCTTCGCTGGGTAAAAAACTGGCTGGACGGCCGAGCCCAGAGAGTTGTGGTCAACGGAGTTAAATCCAGTTGGCGGCCGGTCACGAGCGGTGTTCCCCAGGGCTCAGTACTGGGGCCGGTCTTGTTCAATATCTTTATCAATGATCTGGACGAGGGGATCGAGTGCTCCCTCAGTAAGTTTGCAGATGACACCAAGCTGGGCGGGAGTGTTGATCTGCTCGAGGGTAGGAAGGCTCTGCAGAGGGACCTGGACAGGCTGGATCAATGGGCCGAGGCCAACTGTATGAGGTTCAACAAGGCCAAGTGCCGGGTCCTGCACTTCGGCCACAACAACCCCATGGAACGCTACAGGCTTGGGGAAGAGTGGCTGGAAAGCTGCCCAGAGGAAAAGGACCTGGGGGTGCTGATTGACAGCCGGCTGAACATGAGCCAGCAGTGTGCCCAGGTGGCCAAGAAGGCCAACGGCATCCTGGCCTGTATTAGGAATAGTGTGGCCAGCAGGACCAGGGAGGTGATCGTGCCCCTGTACTCGGCACTGGTGAGGCCGCACCTCGAATACTGTGTTCAGTTTTGGGCCCCTCACTACAAGAAGGACATGGAGGTGCTGGAGCATGTCAAGAGAAGGGCAACGAAGCTGGTGAAGGGCCTGGAGCACAAGTCTTATGAGGAGCGGCTGAGGGAACTGGGGTTGTTTAGCCTGGAGAAGAGGAGGCTGAGGGGAGACCTCATCACGCTCTACAACTACCTGAAAGGAGGTTGTAGCGAGGTGGGTGTTGGTCTCTTCTCCCAAGTAACTAGCAATAGGACAAGAGGAAATGGCCTCAAGTTGCACCAAGGGAGGTTTAGATTGAACATTAGGACAAATTTCTTTACTGAAAGAGTGGTCAGGCCTTGGAACAGGCTGCCCAGGGAAGTGGTGGAGTCACCATCCCTGGAAGTATTTAAAAGACGTGTAGATGAGGCCCTTAGGGACATGGTGTAGTGGGCATGGTGTGTTGGGTTGAAGGTTGGACACGATGATCTTAGAGGTCTTTTCCAACCTGTATGATTCTATGATTCTATGATTCTATGACATGAAAACCTCTGCATAATTTCTATTCTATAATAAATAAAATCATCTTCATTTTCCTTAGAAACTTGGATTTCAGTGTTTCTGATACCCTAAGGGACTCGTTTATTGTAATGATTTCCCTTAAGTCATATAGAAAGGTGGTTTGTGTTTTTTTTCTTTTTAAATCAAGGAACATCAATGGTTCTGCTGAAAAGAATCCTCAAAACGGAGACAGTTCACCCCCTGCCAATTAAGAAACAAATTAAGAAAGTACATTGTGGTTATGTGAATACAGAGCAAGAGAAAAAACATGTAATCCTGTCCTCACAGGCAAATGACACCTGGGGACCTCTTCTGACAGTAGGAGGGTGATGCCTACAAACAAGAGGGAAGCAGCCCTGAGTTCCCCAGGGGAATCTGCTCTGAAGGTTTTGGTCTGAAAAACATGGTATGGGAAGTATAGGGAAGCACAGACTAATGGTACTGGTTTGCAAATAGCAAGTGTCACAACCTCTCTGCTTTGTCTTAAGTCTGTATATCTGAGGGGAAGAACAAGTGAAAGCAACATTGCCACAGAGGAAAAAGAATATTTAGGAGCCCTGTAGTCTGAAGGGATAGACACCTTTCACAGGACGGTTTTTACATATCCAAAGATTTCTGTGCCTGTTGCCTGTTGCTGTGTTGTATATCTCAAAAAGAGTGATTTTCCTCTTCAAAGAGAAAATTTCAGGAGTATTTATATAGTCTAGTCTTCATTCAGTTCTTAAAATATTAACTGCTAACTCATGAACAGCAAATTGGCAAAACTCAACACTCCTGGAAGAAAATGTATTTTCATTGTGAATTTTAAAAGTACTTACATTATTAAAGAGGTGTAATCCTTAAGTCATTATGTCATTTCAAACTCTATTCCTGCCTTGCCTGTGTTCTCACAAGGGGAATCCTCAGCATCTTCCTGAGAAACCTAACTGTGGGATGTTGACCTTGGCTGGCTGCCAGCCACCCACCCAGCCACTCTCTCACACTCCTGAACTGAACAGAAGAACAAAAGAAGATGGAAAAGCTCATGGATTGAGTTAAAAACTGGGACACTTACCAATTACTGCCATGGGCAAAACAGACTCAATGTGGGGAAAATTAATTTGATTTATTGCCAAATAAAGTAGAGTCAGATGGTGAGAAAAAAAGACAAAAACTAAAACACCTTTCTTCCATTCCTCTTTTTTTCCCAGGCTCACCTTCACCCCTTCACTCCCGACTCCTCTACCGCCTCCCGCCAAGGAGCGCAGGGGGATGGGGACTGGGGGCTGCGGTCAGTCCATAACAGCCCCTCCCTGCCGCTCCCTCCTCCTCACGCGTTTCCCTGCTCCAGGCTGGGGCCTTCCCACGGGCTGCAGGGAAACCCCTGCCCCAGCGGGGTCTCTCCCGGGGCCGCAGGGGCGTCTCTGCTGGGGCGCCCGGAGCCCCCCCTCCCCTCCTCCTGCTCTCCCCGCGGGGCTCGCAGGGCTGGTTCTCACACGGGTTCCTCAGCCCTGGCTGCCGGGCAGCGTTTTGCCCTTCCTTACCCGGGCTCTCCCCGAGGCGCCCGCCCGCGGCTGAGGGGCTCAGCTGTGCCCTGCGCTGGGGCCGTTGGAGCCGGCTGGAACCGGCTGTGCCCGGCCCGGGGCAGCCCCGGCCGCGCCTCGCAGGGGCCGCCCTGCAGCCCCGCGCTGCTCCGGCCGCTGCCGCTGCCGCTGCCGCCGGCACCCGGGCACCTGCAGCCGGTACAGATACAAAAGCAAGAAATAAGGACACGTTTATTATTCTGCTTTGCAGGAGGCAGGCACCTTGGGAGATAGGTAGAGGAAGACTCCTGTATCCAGATACGCAGAAGAAGCAACATCTTAGACGTATTGATAAAATCTGTAAACAAACTTGCTGCATTCAGAATTACAAAGATGTAGTCGTTCCTCCTTTCTTTTATAGGTAATAATTTGTATTATTTATTGCTATTATTTCATTATATTGCAGTATTTTAACTGTAAAATAACAAAGGCAATGAAGATGCCACATGAAAGAGGAGATCAATAAAACAGACTCATCAAAAAAACTGTAAATAAAACAATGTTGTGGGGAAAATATCCCTGCTAGAAAAAGAAACTGATACAACCATCAACAAAAACAATAGATATATTAGGAAGAACTATACTACCGCCTGCAATCAACATGTAAATGCAATTTCTGTGCCCAATCAGAAATAACGTGTTGAGCAGAATGCTTATGAACCCACATGATAGGCACAGCATGCATAAAGCTGTCCACTTCCATTACAGGGGCATTATACAATGGCAGCAGGGTGCACACAGGATCCGCGTTTGTCTCTTAAATCCTGAAACGTACGTGTATAAATTCAAACTGAAATTGCAAGAAGTCAGACTCTGATATTCAAACACCATTAGTGGCAGTTGCCTTAAAAGTCATTTTATCGTCTTAGAAGCCATGTGATTCTAATACAGTAATATAGTTTTGGGTTTTCTTCTGCCTTTTTTTAGTTCTTTCCTCTGACGGTTTCTCATTCTCGGCATTCAGTGCACATAGAGGTCAAACTTTGCTCTGTAGACATGAGGCCTAAAAGCTTTCATTAAGAATTAAAGAAAAAACAAAGTAAAAAAAAATGTTAAGATTATTCCACATCACAGTACTCGGGAATTTAAGATAAACATATAACGTCAGGAAGCTTCTAGAAAAATTCTGAGAGCTGAAGACGCTGGAAGCTTAGTAGCTTTGAACTGACTCAAATAATACACTTACTAAAGGTGGAAAAGAAAAACAACCGACTCTGAATTTCCTTCTGAGCAGGTATTTCCTTTCCGTCAATTTTAGCATAAGATCTAAAACATTGTGTCATATCAGTGATACCCACTTCACCTTCTATTTTCACAAAGCTTTTTGCTTAGGCTTCAGCTGGTATTACATATGAGACACACAAAACTATTTTTTATCTGCCTGGCAGTGACAAGAGACCATTCAACCTAAGATGTCCAGAGCAGAAATTACAGAGTAGAAAACAAATAGAGGCTTTAGAATATTGTGTTTTCTCTGGGAACTAAAGAAAACCTACCTAAAACTGAAGGTTACCTGCACATTTTTGTAAACTCACTTCACTCAGACAATTTAATCACCTGATGAGCATTTGCCAACCCAAGAAAACTCATTTGATATTCCTTTCCTGATGTCTTTGGCAGTACAGTCTCATTTTCCCTTATACTAAGACAGTCTTGCTCTCTGGGATGTTAGGGTCTCCTTCAGTTCTGCATTCATTCCACTCTGGTTTCTGATGTGTTTGCAATTTTACTGTTGTGCAAATGTTATTTTGAAATTCTCTCAAGAAGAAAGCGCAGCACGTGAAGCCTGTAACAATACCATGGCACTGTAACTTATAATTCCCATACCCATACCTAAGTAGTTCCCTCGAACAAAATAAAGGATTATAAAGCAACAAAACCACGAGAAGGATTTCTTCATTAAAAATCCTATGTTAAATTTTTATTGAAAGAGAGTTTAAGGAAGAGAGGAATATAAGCTTCTGCTTTCAAAGAAAAGACAAACAGCTATGTGTTTCTCATTCCAAAGGGTTCCATTAAATGAAAGGTACAAACTTTTGACTCAGGAATAAGAAAGTTAGTTCATTGCTGTGTTCTCAACAATAGAATTAATTATAGCAGAGCTTAAATGTTCTAGTAACATTGGACTGGCAACTTAATATTTATAAAATATAAATATAATTAACAGGCAAAAGTTTATATATATAGCATAGCTATAAATATAAATAACGCTTCGTGCAACAATGCTAGAAATATTTTCTTTTTTGGAGAGTTATCTAGACACCTGTTTAACAAATACTTTTAGAGAACATATATAGGAAACAAATTTGACCATCTAGTGTAACTTTCATACCTTTTTCTAACAGATTCTATCTTATACCTGTTTTTTGGCTAAAGCAGAGCACAATATTTAACATAAATATATGAAAATACTGAAGAAATACTTTTGGGAATAATGGGAGAAACAGGTGTATTTTGGACAGCATCTTCATTGCCAGCTGTCACAGGCCAATTAATGTGTTTTTTATGTAAATTAATGTTCTTGTACCCATTAGGTCACAGCTGTTCAACAGATATTCAACTTCGATGCTCCTGAGGTGAAAAAGTAGCTGAGTGTGGCCAGATAGTTTCTCTGAATTTTTACTTCAGCTGCTTTGGTATCATTGCATGGGGTTACCTGATTTTTTTGACTGACATATGAACGTAAGCGATTGACCATAGATGCCAGAGACTAGTCTCTCTCCTCCTCCCTGCTACAATTTATAGAAAAAAAAAAAGAAAGTCATAACGGGAGGATTGTGAGCAGAAATTTCAAATCACAATGTTTTGCTTTGGATAACAAGAAGATTTAGGCAGGGAAATCAATAGACTACATCCAATAAAATACAAATTCTGTATCCACGATTATTTCTATTTTTAACCCTAAATCTCTGAACTCTGATAATTAGTAATTTTAGCTGCTATGTCACAAGAACATAACAGAACAGAGCGGCATGTTCAACCTGTCAAAGCTGCAGAATTTCAGTGTAGCACAAAGAAGTGGGGAGGGTCGTATTGCAATTAGAGCTAGAAAGGTTCTCACTTTTTAAGAGAGAGTGCCTTTACTGGTTATAAAACCCCATACAGTCAACCTGGTAGCCTGTGAATGTATGCAGGACACATTCACTGGGCTGCCTGGCTTGGAGGCAGAGTTCAGCCGTGACCCTGTCTTTCCTCATGTCTCCCTTACTGACAATAAGAGGCTAAATACTCTCGGTGACATTGGCCTGGCAGCTCCGCTCTTTGGACGCAGAAGATGGCCACATGATCAAGGCACGCTTCTAGGAGTAGGATCTTAGTTACAACTGTTCTGGTTTCAAAAATCATACATACACTTCAAATTGTGCATTTTACTTCCATTAGGTGGTTAATCACCTACACTGGACTGTGACCTAAAATATTTCTTAAACCTATAGTGGTTTTGGGTTTTGGTTATTTTTACTGTGATTAATCCTATAATATGAGTAAAGGATCAAGGCCCTACTGCACTAGGCACTATGAAGAAGAAAAAAAAAGTGTTTCCTTTATTTCTCTATTTCCCTAATAAACTTTTTTCTTTTATTAACAACAATGACTATACTATGTGATCAAAATTTACGCTGCAGCACCCTGAGAGAAAAGGGTTTTAAAATACTCGGAATACTTTAACTCATTCAGAAAGCAAAAACATAAAATCAGAGCTACCTTGATGAATAACAAGTAAACTCACATGCTTGTGTATAACAAACAGGCAAACTCTGTTTGACTACATACGTCCCTGAATTAAATCACTGATTAAAACAATTACAGAAGCTTAGACAGATTTCTGCTGTCTCATCCTGGGATTACACACATCGCTTTTGCAGCAATTTTCCTCCTTCTATCATAGTAGCCACTAGAAACTAATGTATATGGACCTGTGCTACCTCTAACACTACATTACACTTTATTATCATCTGCAACACTGATCTGTGCTTGTCCAAGAACTAAAATCTTCCTTTTAACCCAGAAATTTGAAATGCATGCTCTTCTTGAGGCATTGCCATGCTGGATGCGTTATTACTTCTTGTTCCAGTATAAGGAACTCTAAATTTGATTCATTTTTCCACTTTTTTAAGAACAGAACTAAACGATGCTATAGAATCAAGAAGTTACAGTTCATATTTGTAAACATTTGTGCTATAACCATGCATGTTTCATGATTTCAACCAGTGGCTATTTTCCACAATACCTGAATTTCTGCAGGGTAAAAGTCTGTGGTTTGGAGAGGCAAGGCACTACGTCACTTTGCTCTTCTGTGAGGGCAAGGAAGAGTAGCTCTACTACCTGCCAACTTGCCTTCATAGTAAAATCCCTCTGGGAAAGAGGTCAGCAGGGGACATCCCCTAGGGCCACAGGAGGCGTAATTCAGTGGCAGGCATTCATCGGCTGAGAATAGGCACAAGGGGGTAGTGAAAAAAGCAAGATCTAGCAAACTTGCAGCTCCCTTGGGCAGGCATGTCAGAGAGCTTTTCACCTCCCTTTGATCCTTTTCCTATAGAATGCCCCATGTTTGTCTTTGAGTTTATTTCCTAGGATCCAAATCAAACAGTTACTTTTATCTATCCCTGTCTCGTAAAGTTTACTACCATTAGTCGTACCATTTGTAGTGATCCACATTTCTTCCAATCAACTACCTGATAACTCCAAAAAATGAATGGGGTGCTACAATAAAACAGGAACTTTTCCAAAGTTAGAAAATAGTGACAGTAGTTCTCCTACTATTGGACCATCACTAATGGGTCCAAATGTTGTTAAAATTACCTTCATATATCAGGGCTACTGTAGCATTTATTTCAGCCAACTTAAACACCCTGAAACTTCTGAAAGAAACTTTCTATTTCTAGTGTTTTAATATAATTTTATTCTCAGAATAAAGAAAATAATATGGAAAAAATTACCATAGTAATTAGGTACAAAAGTATCTAAGAGCTTTAGGAGTCTGAATTTCCACTGACTTCGGGGAAGGGATGTAGATACTTTTGAAAACACTGACCAAAATTATTTTTCCAAAGTCACACAGGATGTCAGTCACAGAACTAGGGTCTCTGGAGTGTCGTCACAGTCTCTCAACAATAAGACCATCACTACTGGAACAATCATAATTGCAAACAGATTACATTTCAATTAACTGAAAAAAAAGATTTTGCAAAGGAAATGAATTGTAACTAAGTCTACAACATTTTTCTCCTACAAACAATCAGTTGAGGAAAATTCACATGTTTGTATAGAATTAGAAGGAGAATCTTCCCTTTAAAGAGAGCATACTATCATTGCCAGCTATTGGCCAAAACTGTTGAAGGATTTGAATAAAGTAACAGAATAAATAAATAAATAAATTATATTCTATATCTTACCAGCAGGCTACTGCTTTTTCAGGTGTATGAAAGCATTGAAGTACCCATGCTAAGGGAAGTATTCTACCTTTCTATAACATTTTTCAATGTTCTTATCTCATCAGATGGGTTTCTAAAGAGCAATCTGGATTATGGATGCAGACATAATGTTGGGTTAAGCAAGTGTAGTGCAACATTTGGAAGGATAAGTAAAAAACCAAAAAAATGTAATGTTTCCTGTAAATTACCTTACTGTGTACAGGAGAAAGACAGTAATAATTAGCAATTATCTATGCATATATACTTTTCTGTAGGTTTAGGAGAAGGCACACTGAAGCATGAGAAAATTTGCACAAATAAATACAGTTTATAAGTTATTAAGAAATCAAGCAAAAGCTTTTAAATTGTCTAGTTTTCCCTACAATGCCATTAAAACATATCTCCTAACTTGTGGCTTTCTAAATTCGTTCTGAACCATTGCCTTTAAAGGTATGCAGAAGAAACAATTCCCTTGTTTTCTGGAGTATGACTCTCATAAACAAAAAATTCCTAAAACACAGATGTGTTCAAATCAGACTTTTTCTGCAGGCTTGAGTACTTCCATGGTTGCAATGACAGGACTGATGGCTTCTACCCTTGATCTTCTGCCTTTTTAAAAGCCTTCTCTCTGCTTTTGATGAACTACCATTCTAAGTTTGTCAACAGAATCCACCCAGCTATTTCCCAGCTAAATGAAATCCTGATTGCTCTGTGAAGATTTTCCAGCAAGAACTGCCAGCATATTTCGTACTGGTTCCATCAAATTATCCCTAGAGAAAGCTCTCTGTTTCTCTCTTTCTCTTTTGCCATATAGTCCACTTCCCGAAGACCTCAGATTTTCCAGTATACATATTATCTCCTTTTCCATACAAACCTGCTTTTTAAGTCCATAGAGAGACAGTACTGGCATCATCATAAGCCAGCCAGCACAATGATTAAAGTACTGCTGCTCAGATTGGACCTTCTTTATTTACTGCTTGGGATAATTATTAACATTGTAAAATATCTAGCTACCTCTAGATACTAGTGTAGTAAAAGATTTGTGCAGCCTCTATTGTCCAAGTATGTCAGTGTCTTGATTTACCTTGAACTCACTAAGTTAAGCAAAATCCTCCTTTTCTTTTGTTCAGACTTGTGTTGTTTCATGCCAAAAATTTGAATGTGGCTTTTATTACACAACAATAAAATGTTTCCTACTCCCCCCAGGAAGAACTGGTAAAAGCCCCTTCAAATTTGGTGAACCTCTCCTATAAGCTATGGCTTAGATAATTGTTTTTGTTTCTTTAAATGTACTCAAATGATTTTTTTGCCATTAGCATCTTTAATGATATAAAAATCTAATTGCACCCTAATTAAATGTAGCTACTTTATAGATTATGATATACTCTTTATTATTGTAGCAATTTAAAATTAACTTTGCTTTAAATTTACTTTCTATGAAGAATATTATAATTAACTATAACCTTGTACCATTATTTGAATTCTTCTGGGCAGAAAACAAAAAGAAAGCTGAAAAGAAGGGAAAGAAAAAAAGAGAAGTGGGTCAAGCAGAGGGGATGGAAACATAAAAAAACCCCAGCTACTCTCTTTAAAACCTTTTATCTCTAGTTTCCATCATATTGTCTCAATGCCAGTAACACTTGTCATGAATCAGTTAAGTGTAAGGTGCACAAACCAATAAATCTGTTAAATAAATACTGAGCAATGAAAATAGCAATGGGCAAGCATTGAGAAGTGGAAAGTACAGCCATGGATTTTGTCCATAATAATTTCCTGGAGACATCCAACATGTACTGGAACATTATCTTTCTAAGCAGTCCTTCAGACTGCAGGTCCTGAAAAAAAGAAAGTATTTCCCAACCTTCCAGAAATAAAAGCTGTAGTAATGAAATGACTCTGTGTGCCATGTTCTACCTTCTTAAATACTATGGGAGTAACCACTGTAACTTTCAAGGGCAAAACTGATAAGTTCAGCTGTACATAAAATATTGTCAACAAATACTTCTTGTTGACAAGAATGATTCATCACACAAGAAACAGGCTTATAAGCAGACCTTTCTCACTTTGAAGACTAGACAAACATATGTGGTAATGTGGGTCAACCATAACATTGTTTAGTTTTGGAGGTGTTTTTTTTTTAAATACACACACCCCCACAGAGTTACTTGGCTGGCTCAGAGAGCCTTTCAAAGTAATAATGTTTTGGCAAGTTTCTTGACTGATGTGTCTTCAAAATTCTCCAGAGCAGAAGGCAGTGTTGTCTTAAAGACAAAATATGCTTCAGTGGGATTTCATCTGCCGAAAGAAATGAGCGTGTGATTCTTTGTTTCATCTGGACACACAGTAAAGTTTAGTAATATAGATGTTCAGCTGGAGGTTCCTGGGTAAATGTTAAGGCAGGGAACTGTAAAATGCCCTTAGACCTAACAACAAATATCAGTGCTGGTTGATGGCAGAATTCAGTCATGGCCCTGATGAACTTTACTGGTGATGTATTTTACAGTCTAGACAAGTGTCTCAAACTTTTAAAGGCAGAGCCCAACCTCCGGAGGGGAGTTACATCAATCATGTCATCATTCTATCTCTGTAAAGACCTATCCCTCTGCATTTATCCCTTCTGCATTCATCCTCCCTTAACACTACATTTTTCCAGCCAATGCTTCTATAGGATACTTCCTTCTTTCATACTTCAATGAATTGGTGAATATTAATAGTGACATTTTCAGTATTACCCATTCACATCCAAATTAGTGCCTGTTAACTAAGCAGGGAGGTTCACACGGCAGCCCCTCACACAACGAAATTAGATAAGATGGTGCTTTCTGGCCTTAAAAAAATCAATATTGTATTATTAGTTCAGTTATTTATATTATATTCACATTCCAGCAGCTGGTTTTGTTGAGGGAAACGGGAAACTAATTAAAAGCTGAGAAAAAATATTTGTAGAACTCATAATTTTCATATGAACATTTTTAAAGCATTTGTGCTAAATTGAAAAGCCAAACTATGGCAGTGAGCAAAGCAAATCAGCAGCTTTGAATTGTAGTGCTTTGCAAAACTATCAGGGATGATTTTATTTCAGGGCAACCGAAATAAAAACTGCTTTGGCAGAACACCATGTCCACCAAATTGGCATAAATGCGTGAACTTTGCTGGCTGCTTCTGGCCTTGGAGTCTTAAGGCCTCTTAACTCCTGTTGGTTTTTCTTGTTTATTCCTGCTAATAGGTTTTTGTGATGGTTATTAAACAAATAATTGTGTTTATTCTTTTTTTTCCCCCATCTGCTTTCAGTCTGTTAAAAATGGAAAAGGAACGTTCTACCAGTCTTGTTTTTATTATGGAACCAACACCAAAAACATTTATTAAGTTTTTCCCCAACTTGCATTCTTGCTCAACTCACGTAAACTGCAATAAATAAGCTCTGAAAAAGGATGAACATATATTTCAGAATTTGGCTTCCAATATAGGATTATTTTGCTGAAGGTACTTCCAACTGATGTGGGTAAACTGTTAAATAATTTTACTAAATATGAAAAAATCCATATCCTTTTAAGAAAGTAATCTTTAAAGTGGTAAAATAGTAAGCCCAGACATTGCTCTGAAACAGTCATGTTTACATCATTGTACAAAAAGTTTGTCTTGCCAGCTCTGAAAAAAATTACCATCATCGGGTTCTTTGGTGATGCTTTGCCTTGGAATTTTATGGTTTGTAAAACATTGCTTTATATAATCACCTGCAATTATTTATTCTCTTGTAAAAGATAAGTCTTCTCTGGAAAGTTAGTTCTTGCTCAAAACACATGTACTTCTTTTGTGCATGTGGAGTTATGTGCATTTTTTTTAAGTAAATGTGTGTTTTATTTCTCATCACTGCACACAGAACACAATTCACTTTCAACCTAAGGTTATATTTTATTTGGTAGATGATAGAAATTGTTTGCTAGATTCATCAGTCCTATCACATAGTTTCAGAAACAGTACAGTAGAAGATGACAGTTTTAAACACACATGGTTAAGAGCAAAGTTGGATTCACAACTAACACTGTAATGTGATGGTGTATAAAATGAAAAAAACTATAACCAGTTGAAAAATAATTTTCCATTTTAAAACAATCTTAGCTTACAAGAACATTCTAAGCTAGGTCCATCAAAACTTTCCAGTATTGGCCTGTAAGTACTTTTACTTTTTTTTTTTTTTTAATTCTTGTATATTGCCCCTTCAAACTAAAAAACAAACTAAAACAAAACCCCTTAAAAATATCCTGAATAATTTCTTTCATTTTTAACTCTCTCTGTGAAAAAGGAGTTTTATTCAAACTGATCCACTTCTAGAAATATTTTATTTTTCAGTGACCTGGTACCTTCTGACATTCTCAGATTGTAAATGCAGGGCTACAGATATTTAAACTAACATCTTCTGAATGGAAAACTGCATACGCAGACACAATAAACAGAGAAAGAGAAAAACAGGAGACACTTCCTACTCAGAGCAAATTTTACTTTATCATCTTACGCTTGAAGTATGCTGGAATAATACAGGATTGAAACTGAGGGACAAATGCCAGTCAAATTAAGGTACAACAGAAAATATATATAAAATGCTCATTAATTCTAAATTATACACAAACCAAAAATAAAATCTGTGCCTGTGAGTTCATGAAAACTGTTCCGTCTCCACCAAAGCAGTAAAAACCCTTGCTTTCAAGGTAACCGACCAAGATATGGTTCCAACCAACATGTAATTTGGACTAAATACTTGCTCAAGCACACAGGCATAAGCTTTAGGTGGACTGCCTGGGGCAAGGTCTACAAACATAAGCAGAACTGCCTTTAGGTCAGCTCTGGCAGAGTAACTGTCACCTCAGATGAAAGAGCCAGGAGAGAGGGAAGGGGGTTATTAGCTTTTCCACGTAAGGGTCCCAAACACTAGATTGAACCAAGTGACAAAATAGCTATGGTCCTGTTGTCTGGTTTGTATATATCAGAGGTCTGTAAAGCCAGGCTTACTTTTACTGCACACACAGAAACCAGGAAGCATGGGGGAAAAAATAGAAAAAACTTTTGTTAGAGGGAGGAGGAGAATTTGGGATCAGCCAGAAGCAGCAGATGCTACTGCTAGGTTAAGACAAATCCGTTTCTTCAAAATTCTCCCTGACTCACTTTTACCCCCTTTTGTTTCTCCATCTTTCTGATATCAGGACAACCCAATCTGTACCCTTCACATTTGCAGTAGAGACAATTCAATTTTGGTTTTAGTGCAGAGACATCTTGAGGCAGATCTGGCTACATACTGGCTTAACCCCCTCCTGGGAACAGGTGAAAAGCAAAAGGTGAGACTGAACTTGGCTCTTTTGTGTCCTGAATAATTGATTCAGCTGGACGAAAGAACTAGATCATATACACTTGGCTTTTACAATTAGAAATATTCTCACTGATATTAGGAAAGTTTTCATTTATTTCAGTGGGCACTGGGTTGACCCCTAACTGTACTTAGCTAAAAAGATTATTTGTCTCTGAGTTGCATGCCTTGCCTTGGCTTGTGCCTCATATAAAATAAACCATGCAACGTCTGCTCATGAAGACTCCAGGTAGAGATTCAACAGAACATTATGGGTTTATGTTTGTACCATCTCTGTTTTGTGAGGACCCCTCCCTCCATACAGAGAATGAAAAAGAGTTTAATTTTAAAAAGAGGAAGGCAGAAAGTGACAAAAACACTTCCTGTGGAGGAATCAATGTCTGAGAGTACAAGCAGTATCATAGCGTTGGTAAATAAGTAGCCATGGGAAGATGGAAAGTGAAAGAAGCCCTGGGAAAAAGGGAGATAAGAGGTGGCAGTTCACGGTTCTGAGGGCGTGACAAAGATAAGGAAATTAGCAGAAGAGTGTCGAGATGACCTTTGCTTAGGGGATGTACTAGGGCATTCTTTGAAGTGCATACGTGGCATAATGTGAGGTATAAAAAGGCGCTTGTGCTGTATAATAAAGGATCTTCGTCTTCGTCTTCATTCCCTCTCAGATGGAGTCCATGCCCTTATTCACCACTGTCGTGGTTTAACCTGGTAGGCAGCCAAATACCACGCAGCCGCTCGCTCACTCCCCCCGCCCCCCAGTGGGACGGGGAGAGAATCGGAAGGGTAAGAGTGAGAAAAACTCATGGGTTGAGATAAAGACAGTTTAATAGAACGGAAAAGGGAAAATAATGATAATAAATAATGATAGAATATACAATATGAGTGATGCACAATGCAATTGCTCGCCACCCGCGCTGACCGATAACCAAGTAGCAATCGGTACTTCCTGGATCACGCCTACCCTTCATATACTGAGCATGACATCACATGGAATGGAATACCCCATTGGCCAGCTGGGCTGACTGTCCTGATTATGTTCCCTCCCATCTTGTGTACCTAGCTCAGTCAGTAGGCACGGGAGCTGTCCTTGGACTAGGAGGGCACTTAGCAACAACTGAAAACATCAGTGTGTTATCAACATTCTCCTCATACTAAATCCAAAACACAGCACTAGGAAGAAATTTAACCCTATCCCAGCCGAAACCAGGACATCATAAAATTCAGTTCATTGGCTATTTTCACCCAAAATCAAATCCCCTTGAGGTACACACCGGACTTCCCCATCCTTTCGCATCACCCACCAAGTGCACCCGGGTCCTTGAGCAAAAGCAATCCCACGGATGGGTTTTCCCTTGCCAGAGGCAGGAGTAACCCAGACTGTCTTCCCCAGCATATTTCTTATGTGCACGACAGGGACTTTATCTCCATCTACAGTACGTAAGAGTCTTGATTGGGCAGGGCCAGCTCGATTAACAGACCCCCTAGTGTTGACTAACCAGGTGGCCTTTGCTAAATGTGTATCCCAATGCTTGAATGTCCCACCACCCATTGCCCTCAGTGTTGTCTTTAGCAGCCCGTTGTATCGTCCGATTTTCCCAGAGGCTGGTGCATGGTAGGGGATGTGATATACCCACTCAATGCCATGCTCTTTGGCCCAGGTGTCTATGAGGGCGTTTCGGAAGTGAGTCCCGTTGTCTGACTCAATTCTTTCTGGGGTGCCGTGTCGCCACAGGACTTGCTTTTCAAGGCCCAGGATGGTGTTCCGGGCAGTGGCATGGGGCACAGGGTATGTTTCCAGCCATCCGGTGGTTGCTTCCACCATGGTGAGCACATAGCGCTTGCCGTGGCGGGTTTGTGGGAGTGTGATGAAATCAATCTGCCAGGCCTCCCCATATTTGTATTTCAACCATCGTCCTCCATACCAAAGAGGCTTTACTCGCTTGGCTTGTTTGATTGCAGTGCATGTTTCACATTCATGGATAACCTGTGCAATAGCGTCCATGGTCAAGTCCACCCCTCGATCACGAGCCCATCTATATGTTGCATCTCTTCCTTGATGGCCTGAGGCATCATGGGCCCACCGAGCTATAAATAATTCACCCTTATGTTGCCAGTCTAGATCCACCTGAGCCACTTCAATCCTAGCAGCCTGGTCCACCTGCTGGTTGTTTTGATGTTCCTCAGTGGCCCGACTCTTGGGTACGTGAGCATCTACGTGACGTACTTTTACAACCAGGTTCTCTACCCGGGCAGCAATATCTTGCCACAACGCGGCAGCCCAGATGGGTTTACCTCTGCGCTGCCAGTTGTTCTGCTTCCACTGCTGCAGCCACCCCCACAGGGCATTTGCCACCATCCGTGAGTCAGTATAGAGATAAAGTACTGGCCATTTTTCTCGTTCAGCAATGTCCAAGGCCAGCTGGATGGCTTTCACCTCTGCAAACTGGCTCGATTCACCTTCTCCTTCAGCAGTTTCTGCAACTTGGCGTATAGGACTCCATACAGCAGCTTTCCACCTCCGATGCTTTCCCACAAGGCAACAGGACCCATCAGTGAACAGGGCATATTGCCTCTCATTTTCTGGTAGTTCGTTATACAGTGGAGCTTCTTCAGCACGTGTCACCTCCTCCTCTGGGGATATTCTGAAATCTTTGCCTTCTGGCCAGTTCGTGATCTCTTCCAAGATTCCTGGGCGACTGGGGTTTCCTATTTGGGCCCGTTGTGTGATCAGCGCGACCCACTTACTCCACGTAGCATCGGTTGCATGATGTGTAGAGGGGACCCTCCCTTTGAACATCCAGCCCAGCACCGGCAGTCGGGGTGCCAGGAGGAGCTGTGCTTCAGTACCAACCACTTCCGAAGCAGCTCGAACCCCTTCATATGCTGCCAATATCTCCTTCTCAGTTGGAGTGTAGTGGGCCTCGGATCCTCTGTATCCCCGACTCCAGAACCCTAAGGGTCAACCTCGAGTCTCCCCTGGTGCTTTCTGCCAGAGGCTCCAGGTGGAGCCATTCTCCCCGGCTGCGGTGTAGAGCACATTCTTTACATCTTGTCCTGCCCGGACTGGCCCAAGGGCTACTGCATGAACTATCTCCTGTTTAATTTGTTCAAAGGCTTGTTGTTGCTCAGGGCCCCATCTGAAGTCGTTCTTCTTCCGAGTCACTTGATAGAGGGGGCTTACAATCAGGCTGTAATCTGGAATATGCATTCTCCAAAAGCCCACAACGCCTAAGAAAGCTTGTGTTTCCCTTTTGCTAGTTGGTGGGGACATGGCTGTTATTTTGTTGATCACATCTATTGGGATCTGACGACGTCCATCTTGCTATTTTATTCCTAAAAACTGGATCTCCTGTGCAGGTCCCTTGACCTTACTTTGTTTTATGGCAAAACCAGCCTTCAGAAGGATTTGAATTATTCTCTCCCCTTTCTCAAAAACTTCTTCTGCTGTGTTGCCCCACATGATGATGTCATCAATGTATTGCAGGTGTTCTGGAGCCTCATCCTGTTCCAGTGCGGTGTGGATCAGTCCATGGCAAATGGTAGGGCTGTGTTTCCACCCCTGGGGCAGTCGGTTCCAGGTGTACTGGACGCATCTCCAAGTGAAAGCAAACTGTGGCCTGCACTCTGCCGCCAAAGGGATGGAGAAGAAGGCATTAGCAATGTCAATGGTGGCGTACCACTTGGCTGCCTTTGACTCCAGTTCATATTGAAGTTCTAGCATGTCCGGCACAGCAGCACTCAGTGGCGGCGTGACTTCGTTCAGGCCACGGTAGTCTACTGTTAGTCTCCACTCTCCATTAGACTTTCGCACTGGCCATATGGGACTGTTGAAGGGTGAGCGAGTCTTGCTGATCACTCCTTGGCTCTCCAGTTGATGAATCAGCTCATGGATAGGGATCAGGGAATCTCGGTTGGTGAGATATTGTCGCCGGTGCACTGTTGTAGTAGCGATTGTTACCTGCTGTTCTTCAACCCTCAACAACCCCACAACAGTAGAGTCCTCTGAGAGACCGGGCAAGGTGGACAGCTGTTTAATTTCCTCCGTCTCCAGGGCAGCTATACCAAAAGCCCACCTGTACCCTTTTGGGTCCTTGAAATACCCTCTCCTGAGGTAGTCTATGCCAAGGATGCACGGAGCCTCTGGGCCAGTCACAATGGGGTGCTTCTGCCACTCGTTCCCGGTTAGGCTCACTTCGGCCTCCAATACAGTTAACTCTTGGGATCCCCCTGTCACTCCAGAAATACAAATGGGTTCTGCCCCTTTATAGCTTGATGGCATCAGGGTGCACTGTGCACCGGTGTCTACAAGAGCCTTATACTCCTGTGGCTCTGATGTGCCAGGCCATCGAATCCACACAGTCCAGTAAACCCGGTTGTCCCTTTCCTCCACCTGGCCGGAGGCAGGGCCCCTCTAGTTCTGGTCATAGTATCCGCTTCTCACTTCTTGCAAATGTGAGTCAAGAATTCCTTCATTATAATCCAAAGTAAGATCAGCCCTTCTACTCTGTCTGGGGAACTGTTCACTGGAAACTGGACCATCGTGAGACAGGTTTTTCCTGACAACTGGAGCAGCATTTTTCCTGAGAGAACCCCCTTGTGTGATTGTTTTTCCTTGCAACTCACGTACACGTGCCTCTAGGGTCAAGGTAGGTTTTCCATCCCACTGCCTCATGTCCTCTCCGTGGTCACGCAGGTAAAACCACAGGGTGCCCCGTGGTGTGTACTTTCGATATCCTCTCTCTTGAGGAGAAAAACGCTGACTCCTAATGGCTGAGATACTGGTCCATACAGGTGGGGAATAGGACCTATCGTCTTTGAGTTGCTGGACCTCCCGGGACCGTTTCTCCACAGCCGAGACAAGGGAGGAGGAGATAGTTTCTTCGAAATCCCGAAGTCTGCTAACCACCTCATCCACCGTTGGTGCTTCTTCCTCTGCCCAGGACAGTACTGCCAATGAACTGGCATACGATGCTGGTGCGCTCCGTACCAACTTCCGCCACATGGGTCGCGTGCACTGGAAGTCATCTGGATCTTTGGGTGTTCGGGCATCGTCCAGGTCACTATAAACCACCTCCAGCACGCCTAGTTCTCTCAGGTACTGGATACCTCTCTCCATAGTGGTCCACTTGCCTAGGCGATATATAACATCTTCCTTGAAGGGATACCTTTCCTTCACGCCTGACAGCAGTCGCCTCCAGAGGCTGAGGACCTGTGTCCCTTTTCCAATTGCTTTGTCAATACCTCCTTCCCTAGCAAGGGATCCCAGCTGTTTGGCTTCCTTCCCCTCTAATTCCAGGCTACTGGCCCCATTATCCCAGCATCAGAGCAGCCAGGTAACAATATGCTCGCCTGGACGACGGCTGAAATCTTTCCGCATATCTCGCAGCTCACTCAGGGATAGGGATCGGGTGGTTTCCGTCTCGTTTATGAGTTCTTCCTCTTCCTCCTCCTCTCCTCGTGATGTCCCTGCTCTTTCATCATCCCTTTCTAAACGACCTGATCTCCGCTTCCAAGATTTCCTCTTCTGTACAGGGGCAACGGATACCAGCAAGGGTTGGTCCTCTGGTTCAGCTGTAGTGCCTGTTGCTGGGGTTTGGGTAGCTGCAGTGCTTGTCATGGGGGTTGGAGTAACTGTAGTGCCTGTTGCCGGAGTTTGAGTGGCTGCAGTGCCTGTCGCAGGGGTTGGAGAAGCTACAGTGACTGTTGCCGGGGTTTGAGTAGCCACAGGGGTTGTCGTGGGGGTTGAAGTAGCCGCAGTATCTGTCGTGGGGTTTTGAGTAGCTACCGTGTCTGTTGCCGGGATTGATCTCCCGCTGCCCATCGCCCCCGAGACTCGCCGCTCCACCCGCCCCGACGAGGCAACGCCGTTTGCCCTCCCTCTTTTCTTGTTCCTGAGGGTTGATCTCTGGACAGTATTCCTGAATAGTTGTTTAACCCTAAACAAGGCCTGAACAACATTCAGGATACATAGCAATATGAACATGCTTGTTTGAACATCCCAAGGATATTCAAAATTCTCAGGGAATAGTGTGGACATCTTTGTGAAGAGGATAGAAGAAAAAGGAGTTTCTGACAATATGGAAGGGAAGATGAACAAGTGGGAGAAAGTGTCCCATCCTGTCTCCCCCTTAAATTCATTCTCTGAGGGGAAAAAAGTGCAATTACTAATAATTTCTAAGAGGTGGTTCCCGAGGTACAGAAATGACGGCAGTGCCGAGTACAGATACCAGATTAGACTTACGACCAATGATCTTATCACCTCATAAAACAGCAGCAAAATGATAATCTTGGCCCAGTTCCGACTGATGATAAACAGCACAAAAGGGAACACATACTGCAAGCAAGGTATTACATGACCCAACATTGAGAGCCAGCCCCACAACTTTGACAGCCAATACCTTAATATTGTGACCAATCAATATAACGAATGCTTATAACAATTTTGCCTTAACACACTTTGGTCAGATCTATCGTTATCTCAACCCTTCGAGCCCCACGTTGGGCGCCAAAAAGGACTGTCGTGGTTTAACCTGGCAGGCAGCCAAATACCACACAGCTGCTCACTCACTCCCCCCGCCCCCCCAGTGGGACGGGGAGAGAATCGGAAGGGTAAGAGAGAAAAACTCGTGGGTTGAGATAAAGACAGTTTAATAGAACAGAAAAGGGAGAATAATGATAATAAATAATGATAGAATATACAAAATGAGTGATGCACAATGCAATTGCTCACCACCCGCGCTGACCGATAACCAAGTAGCGATCGGTACTTCCTGGATCACGCCTACCCTTCATATACTGAGCATGACGTCACATGGTATGGAATACCCCATTAGCCGGCTGGGCTGGCTGTCCTGATTATGTTCCCTCCCACCTTGTGTACCTAGCTCAGTCAGTAGGCACGGGAGCTGTCCTTGGACTAGGAGGGCACTTAGCAACAACTGAAAACATCAGTGTGTTATCAACATTCTCCTCATACTAAATCCAAAACACAGCACTAGGAAGAAATTTAACCCTATCCCAGCCGAAACTGGGACAACCACAAATGGCGCCTGAACAGGGACTGGGACATTCTGTCTGAAGGGCCATAAAGTCAGCAATTGCCGATCCGGTGGCGAGCCCTGCTGAACTGCAAAGCCGTTGAAAGGAAATGGGATAAAAGCCGTTGAAAGGAAACAGGATAGTGACATCGAATCGTCTCTGCAGAACAGAGGTGAGCAGGGGGGGGCGGTAGTCATGGGTTTAAACATGACAAAGGAGGAAAAAACTGTTTGCAGGACCATGGAATTGATCCTGAAAAAATATCAAGTAACCATGGATAATGGGGACTTGAGATGACTCCTGAAGTGGGTGACAACCACCGTGAAGGGAGTCGATTCTACTAACATTTATGATCCAAAAATTTGGGATGAAGCAGGCACCCAGCTTTGGGATGCTGCCACTCGTTCGGACTCGGTGGCTGCGGGACTGCTTGCGCCTTGGAGGACTCTGAATGAGACCCTAAAAAAGCACGTCAGTGCTAAAGACAAGCTGAGAGGTGAAAACTCAGGAGGGAGTGCATCTGTGGCCAAAAACCCTTCTGCGCCCCTGGCCACTGAGGCTGGAGCGGTGGCTGCCCGGGGGGAGCAGGGTAGTGGCAGCGATGATCCCAATCCGTTCGATCCAGGACCGGTCGACCCAGAGAAAGAGCCGGGTTTATATCCCCCAGATCCGCATGATGTGTGGAAGGGGATTCAAAGGGAGGCAGAGAAAGAAGGGGACTCTGACCTCGCGGTTAAGCTCCGTGAGGTCCGGGCGTTCCCGGTGATTTACGAAGCTCATCAAAGGCCCCGGTGGGAGGCTCTGAATTTCCAAGTAGTGAAGGAGTTGAGAAGGGGAGTGATTGAATTTGGCCTCAGTGCCCCCTACTCTGCGAACATGCTAGGGTCAGTCATGAGGAGTTATACGTTATGTCCGCACGATTGTAAAACGCTGGCGCAATTGTTGCTCTCCTCTGCTCAGTTTATGGTCTGGAATGGGGAGTGGCGGCGACTCTGTGAGGCAAAAGCCCTGGAATATTTGGAGCGTCCCGCGGCAGATCCACTGAGATTATTGGGAGTTGAGGCATTGGTAGGAGAGGGTCGATATGCCACTGCCCATGCCCAGGTACTACTCCCGATGGAAGCCCTAAATGATTCAAAGAATCTTGCCTACCTAGCATTTATGAAGGTCCCCGATGTAGGGAAGCCCCAACGCTCCTTTACTAATATTAGGCAGGGACCGCAGGAACCGTATATGAAATTTATCGAGACATTAAAAGATGCTTTGGACAAACAAGTAGAGAATGAGGAAGC
The DNA here is from genome assembly GCF_964195595.1 of Calonectris borealis. NCBI lineage: Eukaryota > Metazoa > Chordata > Aves > Procellariiformes > Procellariidae > Calonectris > Calonectris borealis. The sequence continues at coordinate 90,950,358 of NC_134313.1, read as the reverse complement.
GTGGAAAATATTATTACAAAAATTGGCAATTGAAAACGCTAACACGGATTGCCAGAAGGTGCTCCGTCCGTTAAAAAACCCTACGGTAGTTGAAATGATATTGGAATGCAACCGTGTGGGGACCACGGAGCACCAGGCTGTGGCGATGGCTGCTGCTTTTGCAAACTTTAAGTTTAGCCAACAGACGTGCTTCATCTGTGGCCGTCCCGGTCACTTTAAGAGACAGTGCCCGCAGGCAGGCAGGCGGAGGCGGGAACTGGCTTACTTACAACTGGGAACGTGTCCAAGATGTAGGAAGGGCCGGCACTTTGCGAATCAATGCCGGTCGCGGTATGATAAAGACGGTCAGCCTATCCAGGGAAACGGTTGCAGGAGCGCGGGGAGGGGCCGCGCGATGATACAAGTAGCCCCCCATGCGATGATGGAAACTGCCCCCAGCTCCCCGCTGGCATCCGTGCCTCCAAATTATCCGCCCGGACACGGGGAAGTGCCAGCGTGGACTTGGCCCCCTCCCGCCCAGTGAACCTGACTTCTACGGCTGTTCAGGCGGTGCCCGCCGGAGCGCGGGGGCCGCTATGTGGCGGTTACAGCGCACTCGTATGGGACGTTCCTCCGCCACGTTACGGGGCTTGTTTGCTCTCCCGGGGGTTATCGATGCAGACTACACGGGAGAAATCAAAATCATGTTGTGGACGCCTACTCCGCCCTGTACGTGCCGGCAGGAGCACGAATAGCACAGCTCGTCTCCTTTCGAGCTGCCCCTCCTGCGGCGGAGCCTCAGGAACGGGGGAGTGAAGGTTTTGGTTCCGCCGGCACGCCACAACTGCGGTGGGCGCAGCCTGTCGCTGCGGGGCGACCGCAACTGTCAGGCGGTGGCCCTCAGCAGTCTGTGGGCATCAGCGGCCTTATTGATACCAGAGCTGACGTGACAGTCATTGCGCAGTCACACTGGCCAGCTCAATGGCTGACAAAACAGGTCCCGATTGCCCTTACAGGTATCGGAGGGCAAACAGCACCACTGCAGAGTGTTCAATTAATTCAAATTGAGGGACCGGAGAGTCGGGGGGCCAATGTCCAACTGTTCGTTCTTCCGGTTCCTCTCACGCTGTGGGGACGAGACTGTCACAGTGGGGAATCATGCTGGGGACAAATTTATCCTAGGGACTACTGATCGACAGCACACCCTGAAGTTGCAATGGTCCTGTGAAAAGCCTATATGGGTGGATCAGTGGCCCCTCCCCACGGATAAGCTGCGTCACTTGCAGGACCTAGTTGCTGAGCAGCTGTGCGCTGGGCACATTGTGCCATCCACGAGCCCATGGAACTCACCAGTTTTTGTCATCCAGAAGAAATCAGGAAAGTGGAGGCTCCTTCATGATCTAAGACGTATAAATGAGGCTATAGAGGACATGGGAGCTCTACAGCCAGGTCTTCTTTCACCAACCATGATACCTATGAACTGGCACATCACTATAATAGACCTTAAGGACTGTTTTTTTACCATTCCGCTACACCCAGATGGCACGCGGCGGTTTGCTTTTACTGTACCCGCGACCAATGTAGCCCAGCCGAGTCAACGGTACCATTGGACGGTGCTCCCGCAAGGCATGAAGGATAGTCCCACCATATGTCAATGGTTTGTGGCTCAGGCCCTTAGTCCAGGCCGTGCCCAATTGCCTGAAGTCGTAATTTATCATTATATGGATGATATCCTTGTAGCAACCCCCTCTAAGGCCATGATACGAGGGGCCATGGAGGTTGTCGTAACGAGCCTCCAGCGTAACGGCTTGATAGCTGCCCCAGAAAAGGTGCAGCAGACCGCTCCCTGGAAATACCTAGGGTGGCGCATTGCTGAGCAAACTGTGATACCGCAAGGGCTCAAGATCAGTGGTCAGGTCCACACCCTGACTGATTTGCAGAAATTATTGGGCACCACCAATTGGGTAAGGCCTCTGTTGGGAATCAACAACGAGCTGTTGAGACCTCTGTTTAATTTGCTAGAAGGTGATCCTGCGTTGGGGTCTCGACGAACGTTAACCCCCGAGGCTCAGCAAGCGTTGCAGCGGATTGCTACAATGATATCGGCTCGGAAAGCACAGCGCTGTGATCCAGAGCTTCCTTTTCAGTTAGCAATAGTGAACACTGACTTCCAACCATATGGTTTGTTGTTTCAATGGAAGCCAATACCCAGCGGCGAACAGTTGTTGGTCACAGAATGGGTGTTTCTTCCCCATCAGTTTGGAAAAACCATCACCACTAGAGCAGAAATGTTTGCATCCCTGGTCATGAGAGGGAGGCAACGGTTGATAGCGCTGTGCGGAAAAGAGCCGCATACCATTTACATTCCTGTCGTGATGCCTATGTTAACTTGGTTGATGCAAATGTCTGTACCTTTTCAAATGGCTATGGAAGGTTTCACAGGAGCTATTTCTATTCACCCTCCCAGTCATAAATGGCTGCAGTCCCCGCCACCACTGCAGCAATTGCCGAAATGTAGCGTGACCCCTTTGGACGCTCTGACGGTCTTCACGGATGGGTCCGGGTGCACAGGTAAGTCTGTCCTTGTCTGGAAGGATGACCACGATCAATGGCAATCTGATATCCGGAAACAAGACGGTTCACCACAAATCGTGGAGTTGGCAGCAGTGGTACAAGTGTTTGAAAAATGGCGATGCCCCGTCAACATCGTGACTGATTCTGCAGATGTTGCAGGGGTAGTGTCCCGCATGGAGTTTGCTTATTTAAAAGATGTAAATAATGCCCAGCGTTTTGCTCTGTTTAAAACCCTCAGAGAACGCATTCATCGAAGGATCCACTCTTTTTTTATATTACATATCATATCTCATACTGCATTGCCGGGGCCCCTGGTTGAGGGAAACCAGTTGGCTGATTCGCTTGCAGGGGCTGTTGTAGTCCCGGGGAAATTTGAGCCAGCGAGGCGTTCACATAACTTTTATCATCAGAACGCTAAGGCCTTGGCTAGAATGTTTCACTTACCACTTACGCAAGCACGCCAAATTGTCACTGCATGCCCTGAGTGCCAGTGTGCAGGCCCTCCACGGCCGGGGGGAGCCAACCCTCGTGGCTTGCAGGCGCTCGAACTTTGGCAGGCTGATGTTACACATCTTCCCGACTTTGGTCAACTCAAATGTGTCCATGTCTCAGTGGATACATTTTCGGGAGCAATTGCAGCCACAGCCCACTCTGGGGAAAAGTCCCGGGATGTCCAAAAACATTTTCTTCTTGCTTTTTCCATTCTCGGAGTACCGAGCAAAATAAAAACAGATAACGGCCCCGGGTACGTTGCCCAAGCCACACAGACCTTCCTGCAAATGTGGGGAATCACTCGTATCACGGGAATTCCACACAGCCCCTCAGGGCAAGCCGTTGTTGAGCGCACGCACCGTTCGGTCAAAGACATGTGAACAAAACAAAAGGGGGAGTGGGGGATTTAACCCCACAGGAAAGATTGGCAAAAGCTGTTTATGTTCTTAATTTTCTCAATCGGTGGGCTGAGGAAGGTGGACCCCCGATTTGCAGACATTTTGATTCTGTTGAAGGTCATGAGGCAATCATAAGGGACAAGGCATGGGTAAAGGTGAGAAACCTGGAATCTCATGAGTGGGAAGGCCTGTTTTCATTGATAACCTGGGGTCGAGGGTATGTTTGTATCTCCACAGATCGAGGACCGAGATGGGTACCAGCGCGGTTCGTCAGGCCGTCTTTTTCGCCGTTGTCACAGGCGTAAGCGCGTTTTGGGCCCCACCGCAGCCCAAAGAGAACGTCTGGATCGCCCTTGCGAATCAGACAGGCCAGGAGACCATTTACCTTTTGCTCTCGTCACCTGGAGATCCTTTTTCCACCTGCTTAGTGGGACTCCCGTGGAACAATTGGACCCTAGGTCTCATGGAGCCGCATGCAACACTTTGTAGTGGCAGCCGCAATGTGACTGACAATTGGGACGGATGTTTGGTGTACCGTCCGCCCCTGAGTGTAGAGCCACAAGAGACAGAATTATTGGGGCTTGGCAAAATGGGTAATGAGTTTCATTGAACTGGGAATTATACGTTTGATTGTATTCGTATGTATTCTTGTGTGTGTACTATGTTTATTGCAATGGGTGAAACGAATAATAGAAAAGTCAGTTAGCTTAGTGTTGTTGTAAAAGAAAAAGGGGGAGATGTGGAGGAATCAATGTCTGAGAGTACAACCAGTATCATAGCGTTGGTAAATAAGAAGCCATAGGAAGATAGGAAGTGAAAGAAGCCCTGGGAAAAAGGGAGATAAGAGGTGGCAGTTAACGGTTCTGAGGGCGTGACAAAGATAAGGAAATTAGCGGAAGAGTGTCGAGATGACCTTTGCTTAGGGGATGTACTAGGGCATTCTTTGAAGTGCATACGTGGCATAATGTGAGGTATAAAAAGGCGCTTGTGCTGTATAATAAAGGATCTTCGTCTTCGTCTTCATTCCCTCTCAGACGGAGTCCGTGCCCTTATTCGCCACAACTTCCTTATTGCAAAGCAATGAATTTATCAGTGACTCAAATCCACTTCCGATGATCTTTTATTTTTATTATTTTTCCTCAGTCACCAGGAGCCTCACATCCTTCTCCACATACAAAATGTCAATGTCTGTTTCTTTGACTGTCCATTGAGCATTTGAATGATAACCTGAATTCGTCAGTCTCTCTGCATGCATTCACAGCTAGGATTGTAATGCAGCAATCATCTGCGTGGAGCCAGTTACTGTAACATGCTACTCAAGAAAGCTGATAATGGAACCGTATTTATTTATTTATTTTGAGCAGGACATTTTAGATCAAGTATCAAAAGAAAGATGCCATCATTAATATTAACCAGGGGCATTTTTAGTTTATTAAATTTTTGAATCATATTTGCTAGTTCTAATTAGCTAACTGTTTTTATCATCATAATTTTTAAGGATTTCTATTAGTTCTGGGAAGGAATTTAATTAGAAAATGACATTATTTGATACTGCAGGGAGAATTTAGATTCAGTAGGTAAAATTAAATAATGTAGCTTTAGCTTTTGAAATATTTTTCAAATTATTTAATTAGCCAATTACAGCTTATTTAAGCAGTACGTGTTACTTACCTTGAGATAAAATTCCCTATGTAGTTTGATTCAGCTGATAGGTTTCAGGTTTGCTCAGGCGGTATTTGGACTTAGTGACTTTGGCAATCTTTATTGTTGTTAAAAAGGCTTGCTTGAATAACAGATCCTACAATGCCATTGGTTTTGTGTATATCCCTGTATTCAAGCTTAAATTCAAAGTTTCACATGGTTCTCATGAACATTTTTACTATGCTGCAGTAAAACATGTCTGTTGTCTACCTAACTTTTTTCCTTTCAGTCCATCCATTCTTAAGAGAAATTTCCAAGATGCCATATATACTATCACAGAGAAAATAAATAAAAATAATGAGATGTACAGTTCTACTTCAGTGAGTAATTTAGTATGCTGTAAAGAGATTGCATTAACTGCCCCTTCCCCCTAAAAAAACCCCTTAACCACAAAAACATGTCTATATTTTTCCTAAAGCATTCAAATGAAGTATCAAAAGCCAGGTGAAGAGCCAGAATCACAGAGAGGCAGAAGTCTTTCCTTGCTTTATATAGATAAAAAGAGGCCACGCTCTTTCACCCTTTGAACACTTTAGAGAATGCACAGGGGAGCAAGAGTCCTCATTATGATATTCTTCTGTCTTGAAAGGTGTATGAATGTGCTGCACCGTTGTATAGGGAATGCTGTATTGCTTTCCAGTTTCCTTAAGAATCACACTTAACTCAGGCTGGGTTATAGGGTTCCTGCAATTCAAAATACGATGTTTGTCAAGTAATGAAAGCAAATACATTTCATAGTATGTGAATGAGACCTTGTTCTACGGTTAAACGAGCAACATAACAGGCCACTGCTAGAGAAGGCAAGTAGCTCGCTCCCTGCTACAAATGACTTGCTTGCTAAAAGAGTGAGTTAAAGTTGCAGTTCATGAAGGCTGCTGCTGAAGGTGGCCAGTGGGAGCACGCAGCTCTAATTCCCCTCAACCCGTAGTGAGGAACTGCATCGTAAGGGTGCCATTTCATGTTATTTATAGTTTAGCTTAACTTGCAGTTTGGTGATAACCAAAAAGGGTGATCCCACAGCCACCTCTGGCTTAAAATTAACAAGGCTAAGTGTTCTTTCCTCTACTTGACTAACTGCTCCTCATCTCAATGAAGGGTGAATCTTCTCCGTTCAGTGAGCCATTGGGTTGTCTCTGCGTGACACGCTCCTAACACTAGGCTATGTCTGACACCCACCCGCTGGTCGATGTCTCAGCCTGGCCTTGGCCTGTCTCCAGGGAGGTGCCTGATGCCCGGCGCTGGGGCTGCCTTGGTGTCCGCTGGCTGCTCTGCTCCTGGCTGGGGTGGTGGGACGGGCCCTGGCTGGTGAGGCCTGTTAAGCACTTAGAAAAATCTGTTTAGTTGAAGAGGTTCAGGAGGCTATAAGCCTCTTAAGTTCTGAAGTTTCAACCTGTGCAGATAAAAGAGGGGTAGAGGGAAATAATGAAAATAAGAACTTTAGTTCAGCAGATCTGGAAAGAGCATATGAAAACTTATAAAATGAGAGAAAAAACTAGGTCTTGTTTATTAATAGTGTTACTGAGAAAGAAAACAAGGAATTCCTAAGAAGGTTAGTGTTTCAGCCAGTGCCCTGAAGAACTTTAAATCCAAATTCATTAAAAAGAAGTAGGCTATAACTATAATTTGCCTTTCATTGGAGAAAAAAAGAGGGACATGAATGCAAGGTGTTTAAAATTGTAAAAAAAACTCCAGGGCAGAGCTCACACTGAGCCAAGGTTTCTCATTGTTTAGAGATATGATGTCATAATGAGATCATTCTCATCTTTTTGTCCTTTGAACAAAATGAGTCTTTTCTGTTTTACTTTCTCAGGCCTCTCATTTCGGTGAAAGAGACAAATTACTGAAACCTTGCTGTCTGTGGCACACAACACAACAGCTCATCATCTTCCTCCTTTATAGAAACATGACATAAAAATTATAGGGTGCAAAATGTTAATAACAACACAAAGTCTAGAGTTTCACTGGCAAGTTTCTTAAAGCACTCCAGTTCTGTGAATATTTCATATTGTTAATTATCTAGGTAAAACAGAAAGAAACATTTTCTTGCACACATTACAGTCACAATATGCTATTGTAGATTGGATATTAGGAGAAATTTCTTTACTGAAAGAGTGGTCAGGCCTTGGAACAGGCTGCCCAGGGAAGTGGTGGAGTCACCATCCCTGGAAGTATTTAAAAGACGTGTAGATGAGGCCCTTAGGGACATGGTGTAGTGGGCATGGTGTGTTGGGTTGATGGTTGGACACGATGATCTTAGAGGTCTTTTCCAACCTTAATGATTCTATGATTCTGTGATTCTATGATTCTTTGTATTAACCTGCAGTGATATTTGCATTGACCTATAATGGCATCCCGAATACAATGCAGCCATCTCAGTCTCCCTGTACATGCTCACAGCTCAGAAAAGTCATGGCATACAGCTGGAGCTGTACTTCTGGTGCTTCACTGACATGAACGGCAGGATTATGTGTCTGACACTCCCCAGGATCACAGTAGGATTTCTGAATAAGTTTCTGTTTTTCTAACTTGATACGGAAATAAACAAGAAAAACAGTGAGGATCTGAGCTTGAGGATTATTCTCTAATGTGCTCTTTATCACAAAGATCTGAAGCAAATCAATGACGGTTTTCCTGGCTAGAGTGTTACAATGTGCTTTATCCTTGGGGTTGTGCTTAAGGCTGCAGTCATACTGACTACAAGGCTTTTGCCCTTACGAATTTCTCAAAATGGGGGCATGCCTCTCTCATGAGGGAAGGTGCAGGAGATGCTTATTGAATGGCTGTGGAATCAGTACATTGGTTTGCAACAGCAGAGCATACTAGTTACAGTTTGGGGAGGAGAGAGGATGTAGGACTTAGGTGATCCTTTTTCTTAAGGAAATCAAATGAATGAGGTTGTTCTATAATACAAAAACAATTAGATTAACATGGCTGGTCGTATGACAAATACCAACTACATGTAAATACACATACACAAAATATATGCAGTATGTCATATCTCATCTTCAACTCTGTACTGCATAATGCTTCACAGCTGCTGGCAATAATACAAAGTAAAGCAGCCTTTCAGGTGAAATACACATTTGAGTTTCTCTGTAATAGAGTAAGTTGCGTACATAGGAAAATTGAGAATTTCCGTATTTCGTTCAGCTTACATTCAAATAACTCTGAAAAAGACCACTGCAAGAGGTAGTAAAACTAAGAGGCAAGTTTCCCTGCATATGTAAATCCATGAGCTCAGGTTTTGTGTGTACTAATGACTTCTGTTTTATTTTACTGAATTTTTAAAAAATAGAATGAACATTTATAAACCCACCATGAAAGGGAAATGTAGAAGGAAGCTGCATTATACATTATGAATAACTGCAACTTGGAGGGGTTAATGATTTAGAACTAGCTCTAATAGTCTGTATAAATGTCTACATAGAAAAGGCATTTTTCATGATTTGTAAGAAATTAGATATGCAGTAAAATGAATTGTCCATTAATTTAAACATCTGCCTTTGACATACTTCTGAGATCGATGTTCTGCTTATTGGCCTTTCCATACAATAGTCTTTGCAAAGCAAGAACTCAGGTAAAATCATTTCAGGCAGAAATCATTTGCCACTAGAGCTCAGTAAAACATCTTAACAACATAACTTGCTTTATGAAAATTCTGCATTAAAAAATCTACAACATTTTGGGATAGTAGACCACATTATACAGGAAAAAACTTCATGAACTGATCTCTTTTCTTATTCATGGCCACATGGACTTTACTTCTTATTTGCAATTCTGTAGGATCATTATGTCAATGACACCAGTTGCAAATGTGGAACAGTAATCTGAGGATAGCAGTTCTGCAGAATGTTAGGTTAGTCCATTTTTCTCATATGGGTTGTTCAGTGACCTTCTCTCCAGAAGTCCAAGACATCCGCATCTCAAATTTTGATCAAGAACTTTGGTCCAGGGAGGTAAGAGCATCATCCTCCCGCCTACAGCACAGGTAGCATCCAGCAGCACAGGTCATTCCCACTCTTTTCTCTATGCTTGCCATGAGAAAACTAACTTCTTCCCAACCTCTCTCCTGTCTCTTGAAGACAAGAGTTGAGTTTTGCTTTCACTTTGTACAAGCTTTAATAGGCTACTTTTTCCCAGTATGCAGGAAAGCAGAGCAGACAGAAGGCGTTCAGCGCAAGACTGGATTTTGTGGTACAGTTGAAACTACAGGAATCACCATTTTCTCTAGCTTCAATGATTATTAATAAAAACCTATAACAACAGTAAGGACTCAAAGCAATATTCATATTACTAAAATGCTAGGAAATCCTTAATGACTTAATTTCCCTTGAGATTTCAAGCATATTTAAACAACGCTAGGCCAAATCCTGGCCTGTTGCACATTTTGAAATCAAGTGATTGATTGAATCTCTGAGTTATTTCAGTAGATTTTAATGGGGTAGAATTAAAGACAGAATTTATGACATTTATAGTTACCCCCAAAGTCACATTGTTATCTCGAAGTTTAACTTCAATTGCTGGATTTAGCAGAAATTATCTGGAGGTGTGAGAATACGCACATGTATGCCAAGACACTGGAGAGACCAGAAACTAAGAAAGGAATACATTATATGAAACAGTTCTTTTCCTGCATTTTCTAATTTGTGAAAATGAAAGCTTTCTGTGGGGTCACATATCTCTTAGTAGCCCTCTGCTGGAAAACAGACCCCGATAGAAGGGGTTGCACTGGACGTCGGTGCGGCTGCCTGCCAATGTGCCTGTGTGAGGTCCTGGGTTGCTGGCTCCGACTGCCCTGGAAGCCTGAAGCCTCGGTTGTCTCCCTCCCTGCCTGCCTTGCAGTTTCTCAGCTGTCTGGGTTTCCAGAGATTACGAGAAACCCTGGCTCCTGGGAAAAAGCGATACAGCATGATTAATTCTCCCTCACAAAGAATTACAGCATTTGGAAGTTTTGTTGCAAAGTGGAGTAGAATCAATTTGTTATAATCTTGTACACTCTAATAAATATTTCCCCTTTTTAATCTGGAACAGAAACACATGCTGTAAAAATACACAGCCACAAACGAAATGTTTTTTGATGTGAATGTATACAAGTCCTTAAGACTGATTTTTTTTCTATTACTTGCTATTCACAAATACCCTGCTAAAATTAATAAGTACAAATGTATCTTATCATACCTACAGTTTTGTTTTTGTTAAGGAACAAGTAAAGATTGGCTATAGACTCCATATTCTGATTTGGAGATACTTGAACAATTTATATTTTGCTATGTATGATTTTCTTTATTCTCAAACACCAGACATGCACGCTTGACACACAAATGACAAAAAAGGAGAATTACGTTTCTCACTTTACTATGCATACATACATGTATGCACACAGACACACACTCACACATTACATTTGTATTCTAATTCTTTCCCTTTATGAGCATTTAAAAAGCTTCAATTTTTAAAGGAAAAAGAAATCAAAATTGGTTTTGTGAAGAACATATATCTGTCCTACTTCAGTCCAGTCAAAAACCCCACATCCAACAGCGTAACATGCTGTCAAGTTTATAACCGAATTCAAAGTAATCTCTATTTCCATAAGAATGAGAAGACAGGCAAACAAGCTGCTCATACAACAGCCATGTAATGGGTTGTTTGCTATTTCTGTTCTGGTTCAGCTACTGTTACAGCACTAGTACACTGGTTCTGGGAGGAGCTGCAATTCACACTAAAAATTGTATTATTTCACATATAATTTCAATAGCACTGTGGGCAGTAATCTCAGAGAAAGGTACCCTTTTATGGGATGTCAATACTTTGACCCTAAAAGAAGACTCTAAAATCAGATTTAAATTCCTATTCTGTGTTTGTACCAACAGTAAAATGGATCCCAGTATAGCTATAAAGACTGAACCCGCTTCAGGCTCAGAATAAGCTCCCTGTTTAGGAAGTAGCAGTTGTTTCAACACGTTATCTCTCCATGTTAATTTATTTAATTATGATGATTTATGGTTGATATTGCTTTTGTCTCACCTTGATGGTTGCAAAGACATTATTCACTATCAGACACTGTGCCTTTTGTCCAATTTTCTAAGTGTCACTACTAAGAGAAACTCTGCAAAACATTTTAATTAATATTGAACACAATCAAAGTGAAGAGAAAAACGTTCATTGCACTGCTTCAGAAAAAAAAAAGAGTTATAATAAATGAACCCCTTCAAGTTCCCATTTGTATTATACCAGTGATCTATAGAGGTTATTCAAAAAGGGTGATTTCCATTTTTATCATTTAGAAAGTACCTAATTTTATAACATTTTAGAGTATTTTCTGGTTTTTACGATCTAAGTGTAGAACTTACGCTTATTTAGTTCTGTAAATTTCATACTTCCAGAAGAAAAAGTGAAGGGAAACTATAGAGAAGGAGTATGAGAGAAAATATTGAAAGCTAGTCATGCTATGAATTTTTTAATTATGGTACTAATAAAGGATTATTCAAATACTGACATTGTGACAGAGAGATCTTCTGACCTTCTCTGTCATCATTTTCAGTTCACCTACTATAACTTTCACATAAAGTTTCTGCTAGCACTGTTTATTTTGGTCAGATTATTTTATCTAGGCATTTGTTTGCTGGATTTTGCTAGTAATTTATCTGACAGCTCTGGCATTTATGACTCTATACCCAGGGAAGAACTTCAGCATAAGTTTCCCACTATACCAGGGCCACATTATCTTTGTGATATGACTTTTTATGTTTAGTTCTTTTATCCAAACCTATGCTTCTTACTAGAAAATCGTCAGAGCTGCAACTTGAAATGACCAAATTTATTGTATAAATACCCTGAGAGGAAAAACCTTGAACTAGATGTGCTGCAGCCAGTAATGAGAAGATAAGATTTTTCTCCAGAGTGTCAAGAGTTTTCATTTTTATTCTCTTTACATTCTTAGAGTAGAATTATAAAGAATATTGCTACCTCGCAGCTTTCTCAAAAACCTTTATGTGGAATTTTCAAAATCCGCAGATGTAATCACGATTGTTATTGCCATTGTTTGTTACACCTATGAGAAGAGGTATCTAAACCTGGTGTATCAACCCTGCAAATTAGTGCACAAGCTAACAAGGTATGTTTTCTTCCTCCCTCTCTTGGTCCTTTCCCAACTCCACCTTAGAAACAAAGCACAATAGAGGGACTATTTTGAAAGGATATTTGTAACTCAACTCAGATTTCTTAAAATCACATTTAAAATTTTCAGAGAAATTTGAAACTATTTTAGAGGAGGATAGAGGGGAAAGACCAAGTGAAGATTTACCCTAGATGAACTTGTGAACGTTGTGCCTTCACAGTTTTTCATTGAATGAATATTGAATCTCAATAGGCTCAAAATTTAGACTCAAAATTGGAGCACCTATTAAACATTTCAGACTAACTGTTAAAGAATGAACTTAGTAAAAGAAAAAAAAAAGACTCAAATTTAAAATAGGAACATAATCTAGTAAAAAAACAGAGTTCATTTATTTTAAATGTTCACTAAAACATCAGTAAAGGAAGATTTTCATTAAATATATATTACAAGACAGTTTTATCAAAAAATTACACCTTTTCTCCTTTTGAATTAAAATACAGCCACTAGTGTTCATTATTTATATTTCAGGCAGTATGTGAAACATCTGCATATTATTTTGGTCTACAAAATAGGATTCAGTAATGTAAAAATGAATGTAAGTTCAATATATTATATAGTTTCATATATGTAGGATTTTTGTATGCATAAATAAAACATTCACTCGGTGAGAAAAGAAAGTACATGCTACTATGTTTTGGAAAAAAGTATTTGAACCTAACTTCTCAATGCAGTAATTCATGCCACAGAAGAACTGTATACCATATTGTTGTATGGTTTTTCTGGGAGTTAGTGTGGAATAAACAAGGCACAAATAGTTGAGAACAGCAATATGACAATGAGTTTTGGGAAGGTTTATGGTGGTGTCTGTTTTTAGGCATTTATTGCAGTGGAGATAAACTCAACTTACACCTTTAGGGTGTCAATTGCAATACAGTTCACCAGAATGTTCCCAGGTACCTGATTTAATAAGAACTAGGTAAAGATAAAAACAGAGGGAGGAATGAGAATGAAGTTTGAAGACTAGAGGCATAGAACAGGACTGAAACACCATTCAATATTTGTTCAATATTTGTTCAATTGTTTTGACAAACGAGATTAAAACTGACGCTTTGCTGGCCAGTGGTAGTGATATGATGAAAAAAATGTTTCAAAGAAAATATTTACTGTAGCAGTCAATAGCTAGAAAAAATAGTCAAGCCTAAATAAGAGAAGGAGAAAAGAGGACACAGATAGCATCATGTTAATTAGTAATGCATATCAGAAATAGTTACTAATAGGACAAATCTCCAAAGAGAGAAGGAAGATGGGTAATCTAGAATAGGCTAATTAAGAGGAACCAGACTGACATTCTTGTTTAGCACACACCTCCTGTTCTAGCTGAGGCAAATCAATATTTATGTGTCTGCCTAAACAACTCCCTCTTCCTCCACCCAGAGCATCTCCTCCAGAGACACTATTAGAGATTATTAAAGGAAAAGGCAGATGAGACTGTAACGTATGCAAGAAAACTGAGGAAATCAGTTTAGAACAGAGTCATACCTGACTTTGGCAAGAATGTAGGAGTCTCCTTTTCATATTTATAAAAATTTCTATGGTAGTAACAAGTGGTACTGAAGTGAAAGCAGAACAAATTCATTACTGCCATCTTTTGATAACAGATCCACTGATGATAATTTTCATCAACTGTCCACCACCAAAAACCTGGCCAAAAAGAGATCAAAACAATGAAGTGATTAAAGGAAAAGTATGTATACAACCACGACACTACCATCCATTTGGAAAACAAAATCTTTTGTGGACTTGGATTGCCATCTTTTGGTGGAGGTCATAATGGACATGACATTTGCAAGGAGGAGAGGAACAGGTGCAACACACCATCTTTTTTCATTTCCTCTTCAAAGGGAAAGCTTTAGCTTGGATCATCCTTAAGTTACTCCATTGTTATGTGCAATGACCACATCACTGTAATTCAGCAGTCATACCAGAAAGATATGCTTTTGTTCTGAAAATGTAATATTCTTGCAATAAGCATAAAGTTTCCATTAGAAGGTAATAGCAATATTTGTTTTATACTCACGGTGTGTAGAATACTTCTCTTGAGAGATGTGTGGCAGAAGTAAGGTAAGTAAAATGCAAAGGAACCACCACTAGGCTGCAAAGACTTGTACATTTCCAAACAACCATTCTGAGATGTAGAATGTTACAGTACCCTAAAAATTGTCAATTTATTCTAAAAAAACCCTTTCTCCAATTGGCTTCAGTTGCAATTCAACTCTATCTTAAAATACACAGTACAACATCATTTGCTTCAGAAATTGATGTGTATTTTTATTTCATTATTAATTAAACATCTAAATTTTCCTAGAATCAATAGTGTATTTCTCTCTAAAATTTAGTGTCATATTTTCCTGGGTCTTACTTTTCACCTTGATTATTTCAAAAAGGCCAAAGTTCAGACTGACTCTGACTCTATGGTAATTAATTTTGCTTTAGAAAAGAATGGAAAAGATGTCTGTGGTGGGTTGACCTTGGATGGCCTTCAGGTGCCCAAGCCGCTCTATCACTCCCCTTCTCAGCAGGACAGGGGAGAGAAAATATTATTAAAGGCTCGTGGGTCAAGATAAGGACAGGGAGATCACTCAGCAATTACGGTCACAGGCAAAACAGACTTGACTTGGGGAAATTAATTTAATTTATTGCCAATCAAAAGTCAGAGTAGGATAATGAGAAATAAAAACAAATCTTAAAACACCTTCCCCCCACCTCTCCCTTCTTCCCAGGCTCAGCTTCACTCCCAAATTCTCTATCTCCTTCCCCTGAGCAGCGCAGGGGGATGGGGAATGGGAGTTGCCGTCAGTTCATCACATGTTGTCTCTGCAGCTCCTTTCTCCTCACGCTCTTCCCCTGCTCCAGCGTGGGATCCCACCCATGGAGAGAGTCCTCCATGAAGTTGTCCAACGTGGGTCCTTCCCATGGACTGCAGTTCTTCATGAACTGTTCCAGCATAGGTCCTTTCCACAGAGTGCAGTCCTTCATACTACTATGTATTTCTTTAAAAAATTACTAACATCCTGCCCCCTCCAAAAAGGCACAGATGTCGTGTAAATCAATGAAGTTTTTACATAGGATGAAGGGCATGGGGGAAGCTTCTAGTATCTTCTCACAGAAGCCATCCCTGCAACTCCCCTGCTACCAAAACCTTGCCACGGAAACCCAATACAATCTCTAACATGTTTATCAGCAAATTCTCCAGAATGATAGCAAAATATTTAATAAGAGCTACAGACAAGGTCTATGTATTTATTTTTTTTCCCACAAAACAGACTACTAATAATTAGAAAATTAGAGAATGCATTATAAATAGGATGTTTTGGAGATGCACTCTCCTCACAAATTAATTATAAAGTGATGTCCTTAAAAGGAAATAAATCGCCACTTAATAATCTAGAAGGTTTTTGTGCTCTATTGTCGTGGTTTAACCCCAGCCAAGTAAATAAACCCCACGCAGCCGCTCGCTCCCCCCCCCCTCCAGTGGGATGGGGGAGAGAATCGGGAGGGCACAAGTAGGGAAACTCCCGGGTTGAGATAAAAATAGTTTAATAATTTAAATAAAATGAAGTAGAACAGTAAGAATAACAATGAGAACAACAACAATAACAGAATATACAAAGCAGATGATGTGCAATGCAATTGCTCACCGACCGCCGACCGCGTGTCACGAACGGGGGGCAAGTCCTTCCACACACCTGGTTTTTATACTGCGCATGATGTCACATGGTATAGAATACCCCATTGGCCAGCTGGGTCCACCACCCCGGCTGTGCTCCCCCTCCCTGGTGCAAGCACCACCCAGCAACAGCCAAAGCATCAATGGGCCATCAACGCTCCTTTCACACCAAACCCAAAACACAGCACACCCCCCAAGCTACTGGGAAGAAAGTTAACTCTGTCCCAGCCGGAACCAGGACATCTATTTTCCACCATTTTTTTTATTGCACCTTTTCAAGTTTATTATTCCATCTTTCCTGTGAATTAAATCATTACCTAATTCAGTATTCTTTAATCAATAGCTCTTTTCTAATACAAAAGTCTCTCATATCATAGAACCTTACACAAACTGCTATTATTTTATTCACTAGTTAGACAGGTAATTTCAGGAGAAGTATTTTAAGTATGTTTTCAGGCAAATATATGTTTCTGGATAACTGACAACTGAACACAATGATCTATTGGAGACTATAGGTCTTCCTTTAATGAAAACCTTAACTCTGCAAAGAACACAGCAAATAGCAAAACTCCCACTAAATTCCTTGCAGGAAAACTGCACCTCAGATTGTCTTGATGGCAGGGAGAGGAAAGATGCTACACTATGGTTTCAGATCTACCAGCCCAAGGTACTCTGAAGGTGCCCTAGCCAGAAATCATGTATTACATCCCCAACAAAAAGAATTTGTATGGGTCTATTAATTACCTGACTTCGAAACCTTGCTAAATTAAATGCCCAAATCACATAAAGTTCTTTGTGTATGCACATCTCTATGACAGGTGTTTAAACATTATAATCTGCATGGTAACAGAAATATCTTTTTCTAATTTGGGAGTTCATATTAAGCAGTATTTTGCGCTATGGGCAGTTTCAACAACTTCAGTGCAGAGTAATGTTTTTTCCAAGATGAAGGTGGTAAAATCTGGTCCTTTTTGAGTGAAAATAAGAACTTGGGCCATACTGTGGTAGTATTTTCATGTTGTGCAGAAAACTCCATTATAATGTCTTAGCTCTGCCCTACTGAACCTGGAGTACTTGCAATAATCAGTGCCCTTTTTAGCCTGTGTTTTCTGCAAATTATGTAAAATCAATCTTAAGGGATTAATTTCTACACTTTTATGTAATGTTTACAAATACAGAAATTATATGTAAATTAATGTAAATCACTTGTTTTTATGCACAGTAGAAACTACCTAAATCTCATTTTTCAGACAGCAGGAGGGAAGAAAGTCACAAAATGGTGGAGTGGTAGCAAGCTGACCTAGAGGATCATCACTGCAAAACAAGCTATTTGACAATAGAAAAAAATTAATAAAAATAGATCTATGATCTTGGCTTTTATGCAGAACAGTAGCAATAAACAATGAAAAGGCAACTGGCCTATTCCATAGAAGGAGATTTACCATGGAAAGTGTTAGATATTTCCTAAGCGCATCTTGTTGATACTAGGTACTGAATACAATGTGTCGAAAATCCTTTATATCTCTCTTCTACTTAATTGATTGAATTAATTATACTGGAAGAAAAAAGCAGCGGAAAAAATGGTGAGGTTTTTTTTTGCTTTCATACCCAACAGTAAAAGGAAAAAAATTAACAGAATAATACAGATGTCTGTGAGTTTGTCTGGGGACTGAATTTGACATTGTGTTATTAGAACCATTTGTGACTTAAAAAAACCCGTTGGCTTTGAGAGCTTTCATTTTTTGAAAACTGTTTTATACAGTTGGTCAGAAGTTTCCCTCCAGCATGTTAGTTTTTCAAGAAACTGTTTACACATCTTCCTTTATACGACGCCGGCAGCACATAGGGGACTTAAAATGAAAGTAATTTACTTGCAGGTTTATAACAGATACAAGGCAGATTATAAGCCACTACTCAAGAATCTTGAAAACTCAGAATCAGTATCCATTACCCACTGACTATTTTGCAAAGCATACATAAAGATATAAGGAAACACAAGGAAAATGAGAAAAAAAGAATCCTTTGCTTGTTTAGGTAAAAAGCTTTGAACTAGACACACTAGGAAGGCAGTGTGCAGAAGTTTCAAGATCTTATACAGATGGCATTTTTTCCTATTGAAACGCAAACACCAGCCCTCTAGTATTGTCTGTGAACAGATTATGTGCAAACGTGTTAAACTTGGTCCTTGTTGCCAAGCGTGTGACATACTCTCATTTGTTCCTGAGAATATTAGTCTGTTTCTCCATGAGGTAACATCCTTTAAATGCGTTCCTGTCTTTCATATAGCATTTGCCAAGAAAAGCTCTGAGGCTTACTTTCCCTGCTCCCAACCCTCAAAGCATGCTGCAATCAGGGGCAAACGTACATTCACATGTAAGCATCAGCAAGATTTCCCCAATTTAATTTACTTGCCTGCATAAATAATTTTTATTTTATTCCAAATTCTGATTTTCTCTGTTCCAGAAAAAGGTTGGTAAATGCAAAATATTCCATTAATAGGATAGAAGAGCTGTAGGGCCCATAACCTTGTGATTGAACATACCACTGACTTGTAGGTTTGGAAAAAAATTTCTCCTACTATCAAATACTAAAATAGATTAATCTAGAAACTGTGTTAGTAGAGTTCTTCATTTTCTTTACTGAAACACCAAGTATTGTTATTTATTTGGATTGCTCCTGAAGTTTTAAAAATTGAGTTTCTTTGATGGTTTTCTTCTTTCTTTACGGAGATCTTACTTTGGAAATGGAAGCAGTTAATAAATAGCTGGTCATTGCCCAAGCACACATGAAGAGTAACATACTGGCAAAACATAACATCATAGTTTAAATCACAAAAATGTTAATGCTAAATAGTACTTGACACTGTTTTAATGATCAGAGTTAATTGTCAGCCATACGTTTGAAGAGGGAGGAGAATGGAAAAGTTGTTGAACTGTTGAATTAAGTTAGATCAGTTCATAAAATCAGCCAGCATTCCAGTACGGGATGGGCAGCTTGCAAGGAGTTAATGTGTCCTTAGCACTTTGTAGTCTAAATTACTTTTAGAAAGTAATATCCATATTGTACCTTGAAGGAAGGCCTAAGCAGTAAACTTGAACGGCTGCCTGAGTTGGCAATCATTTCATAGAGACAAGACACTGCACGAGAAATTGCTCTATAAATAAGATCCCTTACAGAAGAATTAAAATGAAATTCATATTATTGATGTTCACTAGGAGCCATAAAAAACACAAGACAGCCAGGAAGTGGCACTTGTTTCAAATCACTGTCAGAAACACCTGAAGGACACCCTCAAAGTCAGTTTGATCAATGATGATGAATACATTGGTCAAGCTTTCTGTGCAACTGTAATGCATTTGGAAGCCTTGAGGAAATGCATCTGGCACAAGGAAATAGGACAGATATGAGATATCCCTACCGCAAAGCCTTTCCTATGACCATTAATCCAGAAATGTGCCCTTACTGAGCAAAGTATCTCTAAATTCTTCCCTGTCTCCTCCTCAACTCTGTTTATGGGGCTTCAGATCTCCCCTGTCCTCATCTCCTTGATATAAGCTCTCTGAAGAGGTACCATCTTTTCGTGGTTTGAAGGGAGATCAGCAATCATGCTGCCAGAATGAGACCTACGATCCTGACTGCTAAAGCATACATTTTGCTAGCAGTGTTAAGAAAGAAACCATTGTGTGATGGTTGCACTGGATCTCTGACTGCTGTGGCTGGATGCTAATATTCTGTGAGCATTTACGCAAAGCTGTCAGTACTGGAAAAATGTCACATGAAACTTTAAAGGTTTAACCTGTAAATCTGATGGGGACGATGGCTGCAGGTAGGTGGAGGTGGGAGAGAAAGAGATTGAAAAGTGTATACCACCTGTTTGAACGAAGGCTTCTATATATGATAGAAGAGGCAGAGAGAAATAGAAAAGAAATCAAATTGCTGGAACCAATGTCAGAAGCAAAAAGAATGCAAACCAGAAAGCAAGAAATCATCAGCTAAGCTGAATTGGATTACTGGAGCCCTTCCATGAAAGTCATGATTTGTTCTCCTCTATAATTTAACCTTTTCTTCAGACACCACAAACCATGAGCAAAATATTCTGAACTACTGCAGCAGATGGCACTTTGTGAGGGGGGGTGATTGATATTCTGCAGTTAGCAGTGACACTGATGGCACCGCATAGCAACAAGAACCTGCAAATATTTGAATTGTGTTTAGAATAAAACTTATTTCTATTTGCTGCTTTTTTGAAAATGATTTTCAGTCAGCTTCACACCTATGAAAAGTGACAAATTAATGTCACCAGGGCTATCAATCTGCTATTATTGCACACAGCAGATATGGCCCTGTCAGCTGCCATAGCTGTGAACTTTAACCACATTCCTTAGGGGTGATAGGATAACATCCAAATCGCTTAAGTACTTTGATACCTGAAGAGTATGTTGGAAAGTGTATTCAGAATACCATACCTGATAAAAGAGACTACAACAATTTGATTAGAAGTAATTTCTGTCTGTTCTTCTAGTTACTGATTATTAGAGAAAATAACAGCTAGTCAAAATAGCTCAAACAATTTAAATGTTTGAGCAAAAAATGGCTTACTGAGATGTTTAATTAAAAATTATGTTTTCACTTGATGTTTTCCAATATCTAAAAATGTACTGTAAGCACATTTATGATTTATGCTTTTTGTTGCCTTTTTTTTTTTTTTGAAAACAACCATGTGCAATTCTGGGAAATAAAGAATTTTTTTGTAGATGACATCATTGTATGGTTTTTAACATTGTAATAACTTCCATTTACTGACCATATTTCTTGATACTTTATTTTTTTGTTCTTTCCCCTGCAAGTGTTTCGTTTGAATTCAGGCTCCCTAAGAACTATAAAACCCTGCTCATGAACTTTTGCTCACAGAGCACACAAAGCATGGATTTCAGCATCATATGTCTTCCCTGTACTGCAGGTCCTGTTCCTGAATTTAGCAGGTATAGAAAAAAGCAGTGAGTGGCCGACTAAATGCTAACATCTTACTCAATTATAAATTGTCTTGGATAGAATTTAAACATACCTTTTAAAGTTGCATTAAATTAGGGCCTAGAAGAACTTAGTCTTACTAATAAGGCTGCTAATAAAAGCATCAATTAGTGTTAATTTAGGCAATGTAGTCCCTGAAAACTGCTTCTTAATTCACACACTTGTACGATGCCAGACAGCCAGCAGGCAGCAATAACATTCAGTTTCTTTTGCCCTGTAGCATGATTCTGCACTCTCACGTATACTACCAGCAATGTGCTTACCGTTGTGCATTAAACAGTCTCCAATCAATAGGCTGGATTTGAACTGACAGCTATGCTATATATTTCTCCATTAGCTGAGGCTGATTTTAACAGATACATGTACAAGCAAAGGAAACTAAAAGAATTTGGACTCTGCAATTTTATGCACCATTGAAACACAAACAAAGAATTATTATTTACCTTAGGCTTGCTAATGTTGGAATTAAATATGTCATTCTGCAACTACACTTCCCTCACTGCTAACACATTGGGAAATTATAGTATTTAAGACTGGAATAAATAACTTAATGATTCAGGGCAAAATCAGTGTTTTGTATTGAAAGAGTCAAGCTCATTCATGTTCTGAACATTCTTGCAAGAGCATTTAATTTCTTGAGAAGAAAACTTTGACATGAATGACAGAGAGTAGTTAGGATCAAGTATAGATCTCATCATCATGCTTCATTACTTTAAGGATAGTAAGTACTGTATGAGGTTTCCAAAGTTGGTTTATTTTGCACATTAGTCACAACCATGCTCTTTTTGATAGGACAATTAAATAGACCATTAGTCATTTTATAGGGTATTTATTCACCAGCCAAGAGGAAATTGTTATTCTGCTCTGAGATGAGCTGGGTAATTCCTGACAGATAAAATCAGAAACCTTCTTCAGAGATGTATGCATATCCAGATGCCCACCTTCAATTAATTCCAGCAGCAAGGTTTATTACCCTGTCCTTATAGAGTGCTTAAGTACCTCACAGTAAAGTTCCTTTCAGCTCCGTAGCAAATTAGTTGCTGGATCGCAAAACTTGCCTCTCAGGAAAGGCATTACAAAAGCTAAGGTCAATTAAGTTTGATTTGGCTTAGCTTACAGATTCACCTTTAAATCGGCTAAAATGACACCAATTCACAAACCCAATTCTGATCTCTTTAAAGTATGGTTTGAAAGATGCCTGGCATCCTTGTAGAGAGGTAAAATATTCAAGGTCCTCGAATTTATGTCTTCTTTGGCCAGGGCAAGCCCAGCTGTCTCTTCCCAAGGTCACAGCTAGCAGATTGCAACAACTTTAAGCAACAGACTCTCTATGAAATATCCATTCATACAAGTAGACTGTACATCTAATGGAAGAAGACCACGTTCCAGCCTGGTACTCAGCACACAAAAACAAGTGTAGTGCCTCTTATAGCTACCTCTTTTTCATGGAGCAATTGTACCGTACTCCATGATATTAGTGTAACATCAAACATACATTTGGAGGTTTTCAGTTGTGTTTGTTATACCCCAGTTTAGACAGCATTAATCTGAGAGAAAGGGAAAGAGGGAAAAGAAGGGGAAAAATGTACTAACAAATTTGTCTAGTTTATGAACAGATAAAAAGTTTTCCATCAGCCTGCACCTTACATAATGCAACAAGGCCTGATAAATAACTCCTTGTGAGGAGTTGACCTTTGCTGGCTGCCAGATGCCCATCCAGCTGCTCTCTCACTCTCCCTCCTCAACAGGACAGGGAGAGAAAGCAAGATGGAAAAGCTCATGGGTCACAATAAAGACAGGGACACTTACCAATTATTGTCACGGGCAAAACAGACTCTACGTGGGGAAAATTAACTTGATCTATTGCCAAAAAAAGTAGAGTCGGTGAGAAAAAAAGACAAAAAGTAAAACACCATCCTCCCCATACCCGCTTTGTTCCACAGGTTCAACTTCACTCCTCCATCCCCGACTCCACTACCTCTTCCCCCTGACAGAGCGGAGGATGGGGTCGGTCCATAACAGCTCCTCCCTGCCACTCCCTCCTCCTCACACGTTTCCTTGCTCCAGGCTGGGGCCTTCCCACGGGCTGCAGGGAAACCCCTGCCCCAGCGGGGTCTCTCCCGGGGCCGCAGGGGCGTCTCTGCTGGGGCGCCCGGAGCCCCCCCTCCCCTCCTCCTGCTCTCCCCGCGGGGCTCGCAGGGCTGGTTCTCACACGGGTTCCTCAGCCCTGGCTGCCGGGCAGCGTTTTGCCCTTCCTTACCCGGGCTCTCCCCGGGGCGCCCGCCCGCGGCTGCGGGGGCTCAGCTGTGCCCTGCGCTGGGGCCGTTGGAGCCGGCTGGAACCGGCTGTGCCCGGCCCGGGGCAGCCCCGGCCGCGCCTCGCAGGGGCCGCCCTGCAGCTCCCCCCTGCTGCTGTTGGCACTTGGGCACCTGCACTCGGTACATCCTGCTCTTTCTAAAGAGAACAGCAGGCTTGAGTTTTCAGTACTGGCAAAATGAAAACAGGCATTGCTTTGGAAAAGTCTAAGGAGGTATGCTGGTTATTGTTGACTGTAACTAATGTGATGCTTTGGTGTATGCAATGGAGATATAGTTAAAAAGCAGGGGAAGGCTATTTTACTGGGAGATGAGTTGTTTGTATCTTGTTGACCTAAGACAATTATTTAGGTAAAGTTCAGAGAAATACTGGAAGAAATAAACTTCTCAATGATGGAAATGCTTTTGTTCAGTTTTAAAAGCAGAAAAATATATCTCATCTTAGGCAAGATTCATAAACTTTCCTTGGTATTTCAAACAGGTGATGCCCTTGATAGTCGTTAACTGGCAGAACTTCTGACAAATGAACATTAAGATGTGTTTGATAACACGAACCAACCTCTGCTTATCTCAGCCCAGAATACAGATACGATACATTCACAGACATGTGATGGCTGTAGATCCTCATTAAGCCCCTTCTTACTTCCAGGACTGAACCAGACACAGAACCCTTGTCACATGAACACTTTCTTACCCTACTTAGCTATAGACCAAGACACGCCACCACCACCTATGACCGAAGTTACCTTAATCTGATTTTGAGACCCTGGCTGTCTATATTTCTAGCTAGCCATTAACTAGTTCAACAAGCAACCAAGTCAGATACCATTCCTGGGACTGGTGGCAGCCAGTCCCTTTACCTGGAATCCATGAAAAATGCTATGCTGCAGAGGAAATTCAAGAAGCCCTTGTCACCCCTTCCCCTTGAAGGGTGCTGAAAATGGCAGAAACAACACTCGGGAAAGAACTATGATAAAGTAGTACTCTGGCAGCCTGTTTTGATAATTTGAGACACTGGCTTCAGCCCTCCAGCAAAGCTAAGATTGCAGGTGGTTTGAAACAACACACCATGCCAGACATGCAATATTCCTGAGGACCTACAATCTATGCCCAGGTCCACTAGTACACTTACATTAGTGGAACTCAGAAGAATGAATCACACCATTAAAACCAAATTATGAATACGTGATTTGTACTTAATGTTAATTTAGTAAATTAGATCTTTTTAAACATGCATATTTCATTTGTCTGAGTCATTAACCCTAAACTAATATTTCAAAATATAATCTTTTAATAAGTTTGATTATCAGGCATGCTTTATTAGAAGGATGCTCAGTTTCTGAATTAACAGCCCTCTCTTCTTCAAAGTACTAGCAACATTTAGCTGAACTTGTGCTTTGAAATGATCAACAGTAACTTATATGCATGTTGTGAGAAAATTGGCACATACTTCCGCTAATAGTCACAGGAATTAATCCTCAAAATTTCATCTCAGTGACATGAATTCTACCCTCATGAGTCCACTATATTCCTTGCAGCATTTCATAGGTAATTTTTCTTGATCTACGTTCATAACCTACTGAGTTCCATTCCGTTAAATTTTTGTTTTTTTCCTTAGACTGTCTGAGTTTCTCTCCATATTTGCTGCTCCTTGTGTCCTTCTGTCAATCCGCATTTCATATTTTGTATGAGCTCTATCCACAAGCTGATGAATAGAGTTTAGAGAAACTTAAAAATACATTTAGGGACACTGAACATTAATGCTTGTGGATTAAAGGGTAACATCCGAGAACAGGAGCTGTAATCAAAGTCATGAGGGTGGTTGTGGTCGTGGATTTCCCCCCCTCCTCTCCCCTGAACCACTCTACAATCTCAGGAGTTCCTGTTAGGCCTTGGCCTTTGTGTAATGAGTTGGGCGGTTAAGTGTCCCTTGACCGTACCAGGAACTCTTGCATGGCTAAGGTGGGGAGCGGCACTGACCGTACCAGGAACCTCTGTTGCCTGGCCAAGGTGGGGAACAAGAGCGGGAATAATTCATCATTTCTGACAGCCTTGAAACATTCCCTGTGAGGATCATAGCTCGAGTAGAACAGTACCATTGTTACTGTTCCGGATTGTGGCCAGTATTGACTAAAGTCAATCATCTTGCGAACCTATAAACAGTGGTCCTAAGTGAGACCCTTTGAGGTTTCCTGGACTGCAGTGGGCTGCGCCCAGAATCTCCCTCTGAGTGGGACGCCCCTCAGAGCTCGCAAACTCTCGAGGTTGTGATAATTGGAGCACCGTCACTGACAACGGGACCTGGGCTGAAACACAACTTGAGGCTCAACCCCTAGCCTGTTGAGAAGTGCCGGCACATTTGACGTGACTATTTCACTGGACTCAAGGGGAATTTTTAACAGGTATACCTTTTGTACATTTGTGTCTGTGTGTATGTGTGTGAATTGATGGAAGTACCCACTAGCTAGTATAGTATAAATATTACCATCTCAAATCTGTAATTAAGCTACTGTCATGACTGTACTAGACTCTACTAACTTACTTTGTAAATGTTAAATTAGTCAATGATTAAGTGTTGCTAAAATCTTGTGATCCACCTTAAAACTGCGAATGAACCATAGACTGCTGCTAGACACATGTAATCCCTTAAACATAAACCGTTGACCAAGTCTGGGACTAGGAGTGGATCCAGCCACACCTAAGCTTCATCAGGAGTTTAGAAAGCAAGGGGGTATACTCTGAATCTCGTGACTCAACGGGAAGGTCTCTCTTACCCTTTTTCGTCCTCAGTCTCTGTATAAATCATTCCAACACAATTTCAACTCGATTTTCCTTTGTATGGTTCATCCATGGAGTAAGTGATAGAGTGAACCTTGCCATCAAACTCTGTTAAGTCGCACTTTTACAAATTTCTATTAAAATCCCTTTCTACTAATACATTTGATGGTGATTCTTTAAGCGGCCTCTAAACCACTCATTCGCAACAGTGATCTACCAAATTGATTGTGATGTTTTAACAATGATGTCTTTACCCAAATCCTTTAACAAAAAGTCAACAGTAAGCTCTTTATTTTCATCAGTGCACTGATGAAGCCATTGATGAATCCACCCATTTCCTACAGCCAAGTCTGTTTGAATCAGATGGAAAGGCAGGTTCCCTGAACGCTAGTGGTGGCCATGTTGTGCAATCACTGTGTTAGTTTCAGCTTCATCCCTTAGGGACCATCAGAGTAACCATTACATTAAGCAGCACTTCATTCTTGGGTTAGCCTTTTTAATTATATTAGCTGATTATAGATGTGAGCAAAAATGGCAGAACTGATGACAAATGAATTTTCCAGCATGGTTCATTAAAATGCAGTTCATTCAGATATCTTGCTAAGGATGTCAAATAGGTGAAAATATGTAAGATAGGCAAATCAAAACTGATTATAAAAGCTGCTGAAGAAATAAAAGTGAGATAAAAGTTGACATGAAAGGTTAATTTAAGCAATGAGACTGGTCTAAGACCATTGGTCTTAAATGGTTCTGTAAGACCACTGTGCTGAGATAATCTAGTAATTTTTTTTTAACTTGCTGCAGTCTGGCTTCTAGTTTATACAAACATTGTGAAAATTGCCTTTAGGTAGCTTGGATACCAATGAAAATATCTCTGTATCTCAGCTCAGAATGGCCCACAAAGCCATTGAAGCAACTGACTAAAAATTGTGTAGGTAAGCTACAGGGATATCAAGTGCATGCAACCACACTGCACAGAGCCAGAGAGACTGGGGTTTGGGATGGGAACATGAAGACATTAAGCAATGTCTCCCTCTTTCCACGTACCTGAGCCTGAGTGACAGAAGGCATAGGCACTTCATGAAGTAAGCACAGAGGTCACAGCTCCTGACGGCAACACAGCACTATTTGGAAGCGTATCTTAACTTGAGATGCTGCTTGATGAACTAGATCTACCAAGACTGACAGAACTGCTTCCAGTGCTATCAGGGTACTGACATGGGCAAACTAATCAATACATAATCTAACTAGCATAAATGTAGTTTAGCTATTTCCGTATAGATTAAACCTTTGAGTGTACTGTGGACATACCCTAATTTATCCAGTGGCGATGGTAGTATTAGGTGTGTTGCATTTATAAAGATCCTTGCACAGTCTCACTACTGAAGAAAGTTTTTGTTATGAGAACTGTGAGGTGGTTTTCTTGTGGGGTTTTTTCATTCCACAGTTTATTGGTATTTTGATGTGGTTTTCTTTAAGAACGTTGTCTCTCTGAGTGGCTTTGATATAGTTAGAAGATGTGGAATGCATGTTAGATATTAAGCTGCCAAAAAGAGATTCATTGCTGTGATGGACAGAGGCAGGGGAATGTTCTGTTGTTTTAAGCAATGTGCTTAGTTTGAGGCAAGAAATGGTGCTTTATTATATTATTAGCAGTATTATTACTATAATAATACATTGCCTTGACCAATGTCCATATGATACTAACTATAGGGAACAATTCTTTAATTACTGGTATCATTAACATTCAGAGTCAAGAGTTTACAGTATACAATAACACTAAAGCAAATAATAAAAGATGGAATCTGTTGTTTCAGAGTACAAACACAATAACAGACCTTTAATCCAAAGAATTTACAATCTAAATAGTTAAGAAAAAATGTTATCCTTATATTTTGTGACTCATTCCTACTTTAAAGACCAAGGCTGCAGGAAAATTAATACTTTCTTAACTATCCATGTTAATTATGAAACCTGGATCTCTTTGAATTCAGTAGCAAAGCTCCTCCAGATTTCAGTGGGTCCAGAACTTTCTTCTGACAGTATTTTTCTGTTAGTTTTGGAGACTACCAACTCCAGAAGTCCTTCTGCACTTTCTAAAATTCAAAGTTTATATTTGTTCTCTTTTCACTCTCTTCTATAGTATCACCATCTAAGTATTGCTGTGTGGTACAGAATGAATGTCAAGTGCTCCCCATTTGTAAGGGATATAGATTTGAAGTGCTAATATACCAGCTATTGACATTTCTAAAGAATACTGCTGATTGGTATTGCAGCCCAGAAGCATCTTTAAAACACTAGAGCAAAGGGGATACATCAACACTAGCAGTACTGAAACATAAAATCTTGACAGCATGGGACAACAGAGATTATTTCTCCTACAAGTCACAGAAAATTCAGTTTGGAACCTAAGGGTACATGAGACCTCTGAAGAGGTCTGTTTCTTCGATTTTAATTTGTCTCACACTTTGTCCTTTTTTCTACCTGCAGGCAAACATCATCAGCACCTTATTATTTCTGCTCCAGTTATATTGACCCCTCAGTTCTTTGTATTTGCTAATCTATTGATATTTTTCTTAAATACTCTCCAAATAACTGTTTTGTCAACCTTGTCCTCTAAGGCAGACAAAATCCAAACAAATCATCAAATCAAATCAGCAGAGCTATGGATAATAACAAAGGGAATGAAGCTGACTACAGCTAATTTCTTCTTGCTGCTAGACTGAGCAGCCTGCTTCATTGCTCCACACCTCCTAACCATAGGACATGTATCTGAGAAGTGCAGATAAGATTATTGCAATAATTTCTTCCTAATCCTGTTTCCTTTGTTCCTATGATGAACTGCCTGGATGCAGCACCTGCCATTGCAGACAACCATGTCATATAATCCCTTTCATAAACTTATCAAGTACCATTTTAAAAGTATTTAGGCCTCTTGATTCTGCTATTGCTATTTTGCTCAAAACCATCACAGCTCTTTTTGTTAGAAACCGTCTTTTATTTCTCATCCTTATTTAATTCACAGCCAGTTTTTACCCATTTGATCTCTTGCCCAACATTGTATACTGGTAAATAAGGTAAAATGATAAGCATGAAGTAGGAAAATGAGCTATTTTAATTAAGAACAGTCAGAACTATCTCTGTTCAGATTGTGTTAGACTAAAGCCTACTCCTTGAAAGCCTACTGGGTGGTGTGTCTATTCTGTTTGTGGGGTATTAGGATTAGCCTATGCACACCAGTGTATCCCACATTGATTTTTCAAGTGTAACCTGTAGAAATATGCATATGACAAGAATCACACAAGTTACAGATTAAATCAGCTTAGTGACTTCTAAAGTAGAACTATTTCTTCTTGTTCTAAAGGAACAACTAGACTTAGATTTTCTTGAATCATATCTTACTTTTTCACGGCATTTTCATATAACCATCCTATGGTCAATTAATATATCCAGTTCCTGCTCTTTACATTAACTGAGAATAGCTGTCTTTTAATAGGAACATTTTTCCCTAGTTGTTAAGTACATGGCATTGCATTTGTACAGCTGAATTTCACCTCTTTTCTATTACTTACCTCTTCAGGATTGTTCCATTAACAACATCACTCTAAGTTGACGCTTATATTCAGTAAAACCTGCTGCAATCTTCCATTTTTGTCTGTCTACTTTATAAACTTCTCCTATGCCTCTTCTTGTTTAAAAATAACTTCTTATTCATCATCATGTTGAATTCTTTATGGAAGCTGTAACAGATAAAATGACTGTGAAACAGTCCATATTCTCTAAGAAAGCTGTAAGGTCAATCTAATACTATTTTGCTAATGCGTATCACACACACGTCAAGGCTTTTTCATTTGACTCAATTCCTATAATAATTATTTCCTTTAAGATTTATTCTAATTGCATAGCCAAGGTCATTCTGAAAGTCTTGTAGCTGCCTCAGCCATTTTCTTTCCTTTCCATTCAACCAATACGATTACTGAATATTGATACATCTTTTCTTTTTCTTCAAGCTTGCATTTGTTCCATAATGATTTAAGTCATAATAAAATAACACATTATCACTATTCCCTAAAAGATGGAATAGAATAGAATAGGATCATTTAGGTTGGAAAAGACCTTTAAGATCATCGAGAACCTAACACTGACAAATCCACCACTAAACCATGTCCCTAAGTGCCACATCTACAAGTCTTTTAAATACTTCTAGGGATGGTGACTCAACCACTTCCCTGCGCAGCCTTTTCCAATGCTTGATAACCCTTTCGGTGAACAAATTCTTCCTGATATCCAATCTAAACCTCGCTTGACGCGACTTGAGGACATTTCCTCTCCTCCTACCACTTGTTACTAGGGAGAAGAGACCAACACCACTTCACTACAACCTCCTTTCAGGTAGTTGTAGAGTGATAAGGTGATAAGGGTCTCCCCTGGGCCTTCTTTTCTCCAGACTAAACAACCCCAGTTCCCTCAGCTGCTCCTCAAGAACTTGTGCTCTAGGCCCTTCACCAGCTTCATTGTCCTTCTTTGCACACACTCCAGCACCTAAATATCTTTCTTGTAGTGAAGGGTCCAAAACTGAACACAGTATTTGAGGTGCGGCCTCATCAGTGCCCACCACAAGGGGATGATCACTTCCCTTCTCCTGCTGGCCACACTATTTCTGATACAAGCCTGGATGCTATTGGCCTTCTTGGCCACCTGGGCCTACCGCTGGCCCAACTCCCCCAGGTCCTTTTCCACTGAGCAGCTTTCCAGCCACTCTTGCCCAAGCCTGTAGCGTTGCATGGGGTTGTTGTGACCCAAGTGCACTTGAGCTTGTTGAATCTCATACAGTTGGCCTCGGCCCATCGATCCAGCCTGTCCAGGTCCCCCTGCAGAGCCTTCCTACCCTTGAGCAGATCAACACTCCCGCCCAGCTTGGTGTCATCTGCAAACTTACTGAGGGAGCACTCGATCCCCTCATCCAGATCATTGATAAAGATATTAAACAGAACCGGCCCCAACACTGAGCCCTGGGAACACCCCTTGCGACCAGCCACCAACTCAATTTAACTCTATTCACCACCACTCTTTGGGCCTAGCCAGACAGCCAGTTTTTTACCCAGCCTGTCCAAACTAATTTCTCCAGAATGCTGTGGGAAACAGTGTCAAAAACTTTACTAAAGTGCAGGTAAACAACATCCCCAGCCTTTCCCTTATCCACTAAGCAGGTCATCCTGTCATAGAAGGAGATCAGGTTAGTCAAGCAGGACCTGCCTTTCATAAACCCATGCTGACTGGGCCTGATCACCTGGTTGTCCTGTACATGCCGTGTGATGGTATTCAAGATGATCTGCTCCATAACCTTCCCCAGCACCGAGGTCAGGCTGACAGGCCTGTAGTTCCCAGGATCCTCTTTCTGGCCCTCCTTGTAGATGGGTGTCACCTTTGCTAACCTCCAGTCAACGAGGACCTCCCTGGTTAGCCAGGACTGCTGATAAATGATTGAAAGTGGCTTGGTGAGCACTTCTGCCAGCTCCCTCACTACCCTTGGGTGGATCCCATCCAGCCCTATAGACTTGTGTGTGTCTAAGTGGTGTAGCAGGTTGCTAACCATTTCCCCTCAGATTATAAGGGCTTCGTGCTGCTCCCCATCTCGATCTTCCAGCTCAGGGGGCTGGGTACCCTGAGAATAACTGGTCTTACAGTTAAAGACTGAGGGAAAGAAGGCATTAAGTACCTCATCCTTTGCCACTATGTTTCACCCCGCATCCAACAAAGGATGCAGGTTCTCTTTAGCTTGTTGTGAATGTATTTATAAAAACAATTTTTATTGTCTTTTACTGCAGTAGCCAAATTAAGTTCTAGTTTGGCTTTGGCCTTTCTAATTTTTTCCCTGCATAGTCTCACGACATCTTTGTAGTCCTCCTGAGTGGCCTGCCCCTTCTTCCAAAGGTCATAAACTCTCCTTTTTTTCCTGAGTTCCAGCCAAAGCTCTCTGTTCAGGCAGGCTGGTCTTCTTCCCCACTGACTCACCTTTAGGCACATGGGGACAGCCTGCTCCTGCACCTTTCAGATTTCCTTCTTGAAGAATGTCCTTCCTGGACTCCTTTGCTCTTCAGGACTGCCTCCCAAGGGACTCTGTCAACCAGCCTTCTAAACAGACTAAAGTCCAAGGTAGCAGTTCTGCTGACCCCCCTCCTTACTTCTACAAGAATTGAAACCTCTATCATTTCATGATCGCTGAGCTCAAGATGGCCTCCAACCATCACATCACTCACGAGTCCTTCTCTGTTCGCAAACAACAGGTCCAGCAGGGCACCTTCCCTAGGTGACTCACTAACCAGCTGTGTCAGATGTCTCCCCCGTTTCCTTGAAATACAAATTCCTCTGAGTTTTGGCAGTTCTGATTTGGAGAAATACAAGGATCTTTAGTATCTCAGTCAAGCTGATTTCACAATAGCTGTAAACACACATAATGTTATCAGGGTAAACTTTAATCTGTAGCATAGAGTATTTGTAGGCATACCATAAGTAGTTATTTTATGAAAATATAGTGTTTTTAAATCAAGAATTTGAGTTACAACCCACTTATTCTTCTATGTGATCTGCTTTAAAGCTGTTTTATAACTTTCCCATGTCTCATACATTACCACCACTCATTGTTTTATTAAAGTTATCACAAAGAACTTCATTAGTTATGATGACCAAGAATATCCAGACATCTCTATTTCTAGCACTTCTTTTGTGGGGAAATAATTACCAATAATGTTGCAATTTCTAGTAGCATTAATCTCTCTAGTAAAATACAGAAGTCTATATTTATAATCTTCAACCCTTGAGGCTTGTGGAGAACTCTCATAAGACCGCCAAAATAAAACTGCTTCTATCACCTTTCTCCAGAGTAACTTTGATCAAAGTAAGTTTCTGTTTGCTCCATGCTGTCTGATTTTATTTCTTTACAATTTATCATTTCATTAACCAACAACGGTCAGAACTGGTCAAAATTAATAAAACTATAAAGTAGTTATATGAAACTAAAGTTTAGGGATGTGAAGGTATGTATAATCACAGGTAAAACCAATTTAATAAATAAAAAAGTTGAGGTTATAAAAGGACCATTCAAGCACAGCCTATGCAATGCATTAAGAAGAACAAATTGAAAAATTATTTCTGTATTGATGTCTGGCAGTAGTTTTACAGTTTGTAACTGTAAATAAGTAACTGTTTGTTGCGCACAGACTTTACTTTAAACCTACCCTCACCTATTTTTAGCCTGGACTTCATAAAGAAAATAACAGAGAAGTTAAGAAATTAATGGAGTTTACCTGAGGACACAGTAGCTTCTTTCGTGTAATTTAGACAGGAATGGATTTTTTTTTTTACCCCAAAATCATGTTTTAAGCATGAACTAACAGGATCAAAGCAGGAATCACTTGATAAAATGCATTTGTTTCTATGGTGCTTAGACTAATTACCCTAATAATCCAATGAATATCTACAGTATCAGTGTCCCCCAGGGCCTTGGATGGCTCTTCAGACACCTGGCATCATTTCAGACCACAAATATAACCGAGACACACATAATTTTCAAAACAGATGTTGTCAACATTGCATCATCTAATTTTTTAACACCAATAATCTAACCCTCGATCTGGGTTTCCATAACTCAGCTCAGAGCCTGCATTTCCTGATCCAGCCTCTCTATCCTGTTGCTCCCTGCTCCTGACAGGTGCATTTCTGCCGTGCTTCTGCTGCATCTGCTTCCACTGTCCTGGTAGCTCAGGTGACCTCCTGAACTAACAAGGAAGAGCAGCAGGCAATCTTGCCTCACCTGACCTCACCAAGTTTCTGGTCTCAGATTTTTAAAGAATAACTGCTTTTTTCTCCTGCATGCTACTGAAAACTAAATTTCCTTATCTCCCAAGTTTCACTCTAAGTCACTAAGTATTTTCCACCCTCTAGCTACCTCACTGGGTGTTCAGAATGTGCTAATGGGCATTGCATTCCACCTGGTCTAAAATCAATAGACTAGTAATCATTTGCAGGGCTCTTTTGGCTGTACAATTTGTCAGGTAGAGGATTTCTAGCTCTTTAAGGCCTAGTAAGAAGGCATTATGAAATGTTTAACTGTGCATCCTCAATGTCTTCAAAATTCTATGTGCTTTAATACATGCACACTAGTTTCTACAGTCAAGTCAGTATAATGTTCAAAATCTCAATGGGCATCTTTGAACATGCTTCATAAGTCCTTTTCTATTTAAGAACACTTAACTGTTTAAAAATATGCTTTATTCACCATGTTCATCTTATCCATAAAGCTTTCTTTTCACAGGAGTCAAATAAAAAAACCCAAGCTTCAGGTGAGATCCGCCCAAACTGATATGCAATGACTGCAAACAGGGCTGCACACACTGTCTCTACCTGCCTTATAGAGGCACTCAGCATTCTTATTAAAAACTAACCCAGCATAAGTCAGCCAGTGTTCATAGGACACTGAAGTATGATGGATAGTAGCTTAATTTTACGCATACTGTAATTCTTAGAATAGTCCCCATGTATTCAAAAGACTGTTTTGAGGAAGATATCATAAAACTTTTTTATCACTACTTTAAACATAAAGTTCATGTAACTCTATGACTAATAAATCTATAGTAATATCAATAACATGTACATTAATAAAATAATAGTTTAAATACAGGAAAGTACTGGATTTTTCCTTCTCCCCTAAATAAATCAAGATCACGTAGCAAGTTTCTGAAATATTGTATCTTCAATAATGGTTGAAATTAGAAAGTTAATTCCAGCTTCCTCTATTTACAGAAATAATCTGTGCACTGTGCTAAAATAAACATATTTTCTGAATCAGAATAAGCTTTATAAGTATGCCTATTTTAAATTTTCATATTCTGTTGAGTTGAAATTATGGTTTTCACTTGAGGTAGGCCTTAAACTGGGCCTTAGCCACTTGTGACCTTTTGAGCACTTATTTACATATCATTTTGTGGCAAAACTCCTTCATTATTTACCTTATTGTAAATGCTGCTTATCTAGATGGTCAAATAAAACCATAGAAGAATTTTGTATAGATGTAATATTGTATAGGTCCAGTATAAAATAATATTACACAATACCATAGATCTATGTTCTAAATCCTTTACATGCAAAGAAATGGTGGTAGTGGTATTCAGGCTGAGAAATAGATGCATCAAATATATTATCATGAACCAGATTATTAACTTGCAAGTTGCTGTGAATAGTGGACAGTACACAGTAGTGATGTCCCTGGAGATCAAAGGAAAAATAGGAATCAGAAATAGAAACCATGTGGCCCTCACATCCTCCATGCTCCATGGAAGAAATAAACTAAAACTTGCTTTCTCTCTCTCCTAAACAGAAAAATGGTTTTAAAAGCCAACAGAAGCTTCCTCCTCTTTGTTCAAGGAGATACAGATAAGCCCCTTAATCTTCCCATGAAGTGTTCAGTAAGGGTCATTATCTGAACTTGTATAGAGTATGTAAAACATTTCAGAATCATTCAGTTTGAAGAACACTTTATAAGAGCATGGTATTCTTATTTTTTTAAGAGATGTTTAAAAGTTTCCTTCTTCTCAGTCATTGCAGCTGCATTTGCAAAGTGAACAAAAGTAATTTCAAAGGGAGTGAGAAAATGCACGCTCTCTCCTTCCACTTCTAAAATCAGTTATAGCTTGACTATACTGTGGTAGAAAAATTAATGTTTGAATGACACTTTCCACATGCAGTACCAATTGTGAACTAATAATTTCTGTGCCAGAAAACATGCTTGCATTTAGGGATATAGGAATTTTTATTGGATTAAATTAGGCATACACATAAATTTTAGAAGGAGCAGGCCTTTATGTTTGAGGAACGAAGGACGGCAATGAGTAATTCAGGAAATACATGGTAACTTAGGCTTATGACAGTTTTTTCATTTGCTCGTTAGTTTAGAGAACAGACTTACACTTTGGCTAAAATATATTTGTCTTTGGGTTAATTTGGAAGGTATATAATTATCTAGCTGGCTTGAGCGCTCAGTACTAGAATGGGAGATGAAAGTGCTTTTCTTTCATTTTCATTTTGCAGGAAATTATATACTTTTGTTATTATTCATATTAATTTATATGTTACTTTTACAGAGAGCTTTAGGATATTGGTGGATTATTTTTGTTTCAGCTGTTAACACTGATCATTTAAATATAAGTATTATCTAAATTACACTAATCTTAAGTGCTTCTTGTGACACTTTTCTCACATATGGGGAAAAATATAGCTGAACATTTCTATTAGTACAGGAAAGAGTGCAGGGTAAGTCTTCAAATA
This sequence comes from Calonectris borealis, assembly GCF_964195595.1. NCBI lineage: Eukaryota > Metazoa > Chordata > Aves > Procellariiformes > Procellariidae > Calonectris > Calonectris borealis. The sequence goes on along the minus strand of NC_134313.1, from coordinate 90,913,923 downwards.
CTTATGATTGACACCATTTAGTGGAAGCTTAGTGGCATGTATCCTTTTAACGCTTCATCATTCTGCGGTGTTAATGATATATTCAAAGACTATTGCAGACCCTTTTTATTGCTTAAACATTCAACGATGCCGAAAGTACCTTTGGCTCGTTCATGCCATACACTTATGAGTATGATACTTGAATCATGCTTAAATCCACACTATAACCATAAAAGATGAAGAAAAGCATGTTAGTTTTGTCAAGACTGTCACTCCTTCAGCTGCCTCTGCTTCTGCCCTTGTCAGTCTTTCTTTCCCTTTCTCCTACTTGTTCTTTGTCAAAAGGTAAATTGGTATCTATCACATTTAGTCAGTAAACTGAAGGTGCATATTGAAAGCGCTACGTTTCCATCAGGAAACAAGCAACAACCGTGAACCAGTGCTTGTTCAGTAAAAGCCTCATTTCCAAGTTTTTTTTTTCTTTTTTTCTATATCCTACTCAAACCATAACATGCTGCTTTAAGCCCCACATTATGTAGGCTGAATTCCTTGAAGTTCCTAAATATTCCATTTATGTATCACATGAGCTTTGGTGTCCTGATAGATCATCTTTCTATCCTTCATTTCAAAGGATAGTTCTACAAATACCGCCACAGGTCTTTAGAGCACAACCGAAATCCTCATACCTTTGGCCAGGCAGCCTCTCCCCTCCCCTCCCCTCCCCTCCCCTCCTCTGCTCTCCTCTCCTCTTGAAACTGAAGCTGTATGTCTCCTTGTTTCATTTCTCCAACCTCCAGTCATTCAGCTGTGCTAAAGTTTTAATTTCTGTTTTGAAGCAAAGCACACTGATTTCTCTTCACTGCTCATGCCCTTGCTCTTACTAACACTCGAAGTCCAGGCTGCTCAAGTTGCCACTGTCACAGCTGACTTGAAGAATGACTATTCTGTGCAGATAATGGAATCATGAGAGAACACAGCATTTCAAGGTCTTTCCTTTCATATATTCTCATTTACCACAAAGGTAACACTTGCAAATATAAATGGGCTCAAGTCTAGTTCCAGATGCAGTTTAACATTTGTCATGAATTTGCTATAGTAGACTCTCTTATTTTTAACATTTACGGTCATTTTGTCTTTCACATTCTGGATGAAGCTGAGTTAGTGTAACTCTACAATAACTGATAAACATTTTAATATTTCCATTATATTTAAAATAAAAGCAATAAACCTTGTATGCTAATCATCCAATATTTGACTAAAGAGTATTACTAAGTAGCCTTGCAAACTGTATGATTCCTTTAATTCCCACGATTTGAACATGTCTTTGACATTTCATCTGGGTCAGGTACTTTATATTATTAATCTTCTGAAGGGCTTCTGCAGGCTTTTCTCCCTGCATGCTATATATCATTCTCTGGTTTAGCTCACAGGTTCTTAGTACCTTTCTCAGGTTATCTTAATTCATCACTTGTCCAAAATACTCATTTTGAAAATGTATTTAAATTCAGTTAATAATTTATTTAGAATATACCATGCTCACTTCTAATATAGGTGAATTCATTCATTTCCCATAGTAACTGACAAAATTATGTTTTTCCTCCTTCAGGTCTTCCTATTTGGTGATTAAATTTATCACTGTCTGCACATTTTTCTTTTTCTGAGCGTTACTGTATGCCAGTGTAACATTATTCAAGCTACTAGTTGGCTGGGCTTTCACACATTTCAGTTAAAGGTACTTTTAGTGTGCCTTTTACTCACTTAACCTTGACATAACTCCAAGCTCCTTCCACTCTGTGTTTTTACAATTTTCTGCAGATGAGGGTAGATCACCCTTATGCTTTGCGGAGGTTGTCCTTGAAGATCAACAAGCTGTCATGGGCCATTATGCTCCTAAGAATGGGATCCCCTGGCAGGAGATAGCCTCTCAGGGGAAGCTGCTGGCCAGTTCCCAGGGCAATCCCAAGTCTGCTCCCCTGAAGGGTCTTTATCCTGCTATTTACCTTTCCTGTTTCCCTCAGAATTTAAAGTTGCACCATCTCATGGTCACAGCAATGAAGGCTGTCATCGATCTTCAACTCAATGATCATTTTCCTTATGCTTGAACAGTAGATGCAGCAAAGCACCTCCTCTAGTTTGGCCATCCAAGACCTGCATCAGAAATTGACCCTGACAGACTCCAGAAATCTGAGCATCTCCAAGTTGTCCTTTCAGCAAATGTCAGGTAGTGAAAGTCCTCCATGAGATCCAGGACCTGTTACCTGTTAGGCTGTTTAAAGGAGGTATCGTCCCCCTGTTCTTCTTGACTGGCAGTCTGTAGCAAATGCCCATTGCAATTACCTGCTTTTGGCCTCCCCTCTGATCGTGGTACATAAGCTCCCAACTTACCTGTTGCCCATTCCACAGGAGGGCTCTCTGCATTTGTTTTGGGTTGACCTTGGCCAGCAGGTAAGTCCCCACCCAATCTCTCAGTCACTCGCCCCCAGTAGGATGGGGGAGAGAATCAGAAGGGCAAAAGCAAGAAAAACTTATGGGTTGAGATAAAAGCAGATTAACAAGTGAGGCAAAGCTGCACATGCGTGCAAAGCAAAACAAGAAATTAATTCACTACTTCCCATTGGCAGGCAGACGTCCAGTCACTTCCTAGTTGGGAAGACCAACAACATAACCATGGATGTCCCACCCTCTTTCTCCATTCCCTGAGCTTTTATTGCTGAGCATGACATCATATGGTATGGAATATCCTTTTGGTCAGTTCAGGTCACTTGTCCTAGCTGCGTCCCCTCCCAAATCCTTGTGCACCCCCAGCCTATTCACTGGTGGGGCAGTGTGGGAAAAAGAAAAGGCCTTGGAGCTGTGCAAATGCTGTTCAGCAACAGCTGAAACATTGACGCGTTATCAACACTGCTTTAGTCACAAATCCAAAACATAGCACCAGACGGGCTGTTATAAAGAAAATTAACCCTATCAGACTCAGTACAGCATTTGAGACCACATGAGCTGTGCTGGGCACATCCCTCTGATTTTTTGTGACACCACAGCCATACAGCTGTGCACCAACACCTGTTTTCTCTTTACTTCCCATGCTGTATGTTTTGTGCACTAATATTTGAGATGGGGGTCCAGTCACGACTTTCTGAGAGGAATTGTGAGAATGTCCCCATCTCCTGTTCTCAGACTTGCCTCTACCCTTAGACTCCATCCCCTGAGGTACCTAGTTCAAAACCTTCCTCAGCTGGTAAGCAAGCTTGTTTTTGAAGATGTTCTCACTCCACTTTGTCAGAAGGATCCCAACACTATCCAGTAGTTCTTGTTCCTCGAAGACAATGACGTGGTCATAAAATCCAAAGCACAGCCTGCAATACCAGACAGATACTGATGTGCAGGATGCATCCCTTTCTACCTGAGTCTTCCCCACCAGGATCAAGGAGAACACAACCTGGACCCCACTGTCTTTCATTGTAGCACACCCCTCCCCAAGCCTTTGATCCAATCAAGGTGTCTTCCTCGGCATTGGTGCCCACATGAATGAGCAACAAATCATTATTTATCATTATTACATCATATTAACATAATGTCTATGAACTCCAGTTGTGGATATTGTGCTAGCCAGTGCATATAAAAAGTTCAAAGCTGAAAGAGTAATCTAAGAGAAGACAATATGAATATACATAGATGGGAAAATTTAAAAATACAATAGAGAATAATTCTTCACCATAATACATGTTGATGCAGCACGTAGAGCAGCCTGAAACATTACAAACTTTTTGTTTGTTTGTATGATGATAAAAGAATTTTGGGAAAGAATTTGAAAGAGAATAATTGAAAAAATATATAGATGGGGAGGCCTATTCAAACGTGGAGGGTGGCATGCATGGTAAAAGGCAGGAATTTGCTTGGTTGAAAAGGTATGCATACTGGAAAAAGGATTCCTCCTTATGAATGAAAAAGGACTGAGAAATGGGCAAAAAGATGACACTAAGCTAGGAAGAATAAAGCTGAAGCTTTATTGACTATAGAAGAGAAAACAGAAGGCCAGAGGAAGTTTTAACATGTCGAAAGTAACAGCTCAAGAAAAAAATCTTTGCAGCAGCATTCTATGTGAATGTGCATGCACAAAGTTTTATTTGCTAGAACTGTAGAAAGCATGTTGTAAAAAAGCAAGATACAATCAGAAGGAGCAGTATGAACAATAGTTATATAGGTGAAGACAAAAGGCTGTAGTGAAGTAATATAACCTTTCTCATCCCTATGCAACTCACTAAAACTGCAAATCAATGACTAAAGTGAAACAACTGCAGGCTGGAGTGACAGATAATTTTTTCTAAGATGTTTTTTGTGTGTAGATGTTATGATTTAACTAGGTAAATCTTTGATTGTAGGATGGAGAGGCTATAATTGATGCACACAGGCAAAGTAGTTTTAAGCACTGTGTGCACTAATAGTATCTATTTTATTGACGTCTGACAATCATATAATTTGTAGCATTTTAAGTACATAGTAAGACTTAAAAAAATGGTGGACTAAATACATAAAATGACCATTTTTTCTGTGATCAATGTAATTCCATAATTTCTGATTTTAATCACTTGCAATAAATATTTAATCAAAATGACTATAATCAAGTATCTTTTAAAGTATTTTTAAGTATTTTTAAGTTTTAACATCAAAGGTCTTTTTTTTAGACAAAACATTCTGTAGCAGCCTGCAAACTAACACATTTTTACTGCATTATTGAAAATCAGCCTAACTGCCCTTCAGATGAAGTAGATACATAGCCCTGGGTTCTTCCCAGAAAAGTGGAGTTTTACTAGTATAATTCATGAATAGTCAATATGACTTTCATTATAATGAAACCTGGGTTATGCCAGTTTTTTAAAAGCTTTGGCACAAAGATAACTACCTACCTGTCGGAGGTAGTTGCAAGGGATTACTCCTTTCTGTACAGGTGCATTATGATCGAGTTCCAGTGGTATGCATGCTAAAGAGTTTATTTTATTCTTGTGACAATGATCATTGCTGTAACGGGGATAGCAGAAGTTCCAGTGTGATTTCTACCTGTTGTGTATGTAGGCTGCTAAGGAAGCCTATTCATCAGCAGTCAAGACTTTTGACTCTTCCACCCCAGCAATCAACAAACTCTGAATAACAGGTAACAAAACCCCACAGACTACTATAGAGAATAGAAAGACTTAATAACGTCTCTGTAGACTTTTAAAACCATGGATGTGTGAGGATTTAGAAGCAACCTATCTAAAGAAAACAGAAGATATTCAGCTTCCCAGAAGTCAGTGAGCCAGTAAGTATTAGACCTTTGTGGGAAGGGACCTACACTTATCTGCAGATATGTAATTTGAAATACTTGTTTTGGTGTACTTTATCACATTGATGGCATTTTCAGTAACATTACCTTGTTTATGATCCCTCATGTGACAAGACAGCATAGCAGACGAGGATGAGGTCTCTGCAACATAATTCAGCATGTTTAGAGAGCAGGAAAACAACATAAAACCTCTATTCTAAAGATGATTATTATTATTTCTGTATTCACAGATGTGGTTTTGAATGTAGCTAGCTGGGTGAATATGTTCTGTGCAGATTTTGTATTTTGTGTTTGTACTTTAATTTGGGCAGCATTTAGCTGTTGCTACATTTAAAGAAAACCTATAAAATATATTTATGAATACACCAATTTTTCTAGTGTACGGGGTGCAGGTTCCCAGGTGCCAACAGCAGCAGCGGCGGGGGGGGGGCTGCAGGGCGGCCCCTGCGAGGCGCGGCCGGGGCTGCCCCGGGCCGGGCACAGCCGGTTCCAGCCGGCTCCAACGGCCCCAGCGCAGGGCACAGCTGAGCCCCGCAGCCGCGGGCGGGCGCCTCGGGGAGAGCCCGGGTAAGGAAGGGCAAAACGCTGCCCGGCAGCCAGGGCTGAGGAACCCGTGTGAGAACCAGCCCTGCGAGCCCCGCGGGGAGAGCAGGAGGAGGGGAGGAGGGGCCCCAGCAGAGACGCCCCTGCAGAGACCCCAGTGGGCAAGGTATTTTCCTTCAGGCTCTGGAGAGGACTCCATGGTGGAGCAAGTTTACCCTGAAAGACTGCAGCCCATGGGAAGGCCCCAGGCTGGAGCAGGGCGACAGTGTGAGGAGGAGGGAGCAGCAGAGAGGAGCTGTTATGGACTGACTGCAACCCCTCATTCCCCATCCCGCTGTGCCACCTGGGAGGGGGGAGATAGAGGAGTCAAGAATGAAGGATTAAAGATGAGCCTGTGAAAAGGGGTAGGGGAAAGGTGTTTTAGTTTTTGTCTTTTTTTCTCAAAAAATTACTTTTTTTATACTTGGCAATAAATTAAATATATTTTCCCCAAGTCAGGTCTGTTTTGTCCATGATGGTAGTTGGTAAGTAATGTCCCTGTCTTTATCTTGACTCACGAGCTTTTCTGTCTTACTTTCTCACCCTGTCCTGTTGAGGAGGGGGAGTGAGAGAGTGGCTGGATGGTTTCACTATGAAAATATAATGTATTAAAGAAATTACTTGTTAAAACGGATTTCTGATCACAGCCTACCTAAATTCTATTCAGAACTAACACCTGGATTCAGCTTCATTTTTTTTTTCAATCTTGAGTTCCTTATTAATAAAATAGGTAAAACTACATGTATTACCCACAATATACAGCCATTTCTTTCTCTAGAAAATACCTAAGAATTCATTTTGTCAGATTTCGCTTAACTGATTTGAGGTAAGCTTAGTTTAACACTGGAATAAAATAAGTTACTATGAAAATACTAACTAATTAAAGTACTGGAGGTCATTGTGCTTGGTTGAAGAAAAAGCATGATAATGGCATGAAATTGGACAGATTCATTAACATCTGTTCTTGTAGCCTGTTTTGCAGCCTTTCTTTCCTCGTTTACCCTTACAAATTTCCCCTCTGTTGTAAGGTCTCTCCTTATGCATTATTTCTTAGAAAGAGACAGAGCAAACACATAAGAGACATTTTCTGTAGCTAGGGAAGAAGAGACAATCATGGAGTGAGATGTCTTCAGTCTAAAACAATAGAGTCCTGTTTGATAGAGTCTTTCAGGAAAGCTGGGCTCCATAATGCATTTGCAAAAATAGTGAGTTATTGCCCATGACCAAAAGGAATGTATATTTATTGTAATTTCCATTTAAAAAAACCAACCACCAACCAAAAAAAAAAACAACAAAAAAACCCAGAATGAAACACAACAAAAACCCCAAAACAAACCACCCAAAAACAATAACAAAAAGACTACCAGAGAAAGCATTCTGCAGCTCTCTGAATGCTATAAATAGAGCATATTTGGCCTCCACTTTCTCAGTGCTCTGACCTGATTGGAAAAAATCCCAATTTTTCAATCCTGCCTGAGTGAGACTGCCAGCCCTACACTACCGCAGAAATGTAATGATAGTTCAAATTGAATGGAATTTGGTGTTTATAGACCTATAGGATACTCCCTTAATATTTTTAATGTTTGTCAGTGGGGTTTTGTGAGGGTTTTTTTTATTATTTTCAAGTTGAAGCCTTGTTTTAATATGCTAATGCTGGAACATAATGACAAATGGTGCCTGTAGCAGCTGCTTTCCTCAGCAGTTGTTCCAAGATATGGAGCTTATTCTGACACAGTTCAGCTCTGTGTCCTGACTCCACAGCTTAGACTAGTAAAACAGTTAAGTATATGCTTGACAATCAGTATCTGCTCAAATCCTGCTGATTTAAATTTAAAAGATTACCCTATGAAAGCTATAGCAGGGACACAGTCTGCTTCAGTTAACAGTACTAACAAAAATGTTGGTTTTGCCCATGTCTCTGAGTACAGACCAATGGTTTTAACCATTTCATGCAGGAGTCTGTGAGCCACATCTTGGCTACTCCTAACACCTAGGCTAGCTAGATTAAAGCTAAAACGGTTTTGCCTCTACAAGTTAAAAGCAGACTTTTATTTAGCTGTGTTCAAAAGGAACAGAGTATGAACACGTGCTTTACTGAGTAGGGACTGATAGAAAATGGACTTCAGAATTAAAAATACAGAAATGCCCCCGACTCCTCCAGGAGACTGCAAGACAGGTGATTATTTGATTTTTACAAGCAAAAACTTATTGTTCTATTTCCACAACCACGATTTTATCATTGTATCTTGGTTTTGCTAGAGAGGTGGTGGGTGCATGGAAGGTACTTACATCACACGGGTACCACAATCAGGCTATAGCTGAACAACTGGTGATGCTACTGCTTAAAGGGACGTAAGCAGCTGTAACTCTTATTCAATCTTGACTCTCTCAATTCTGTCTTTGTTTTGGCTGTTATACATCTATGGGGCTCTATAGTAAACTGTCAGGGGGAAGGTTATACTGCTGCAAATATCTAGGCAACTCTCAGAAAAAGATGTTCTCAGAATACCTTGGTAACCTCAGAATACCAGAATAAGATTCTCCAGGGGTGATATGAAAAACTTTGTCACGAATGCACAACTTGCTTATGGCGGAAGCTATATCCTTGTCCTTTCAGTCAGAAGTTAACTTACTCCTGCGTATAGCACTTGCAATTGAATAACGTCCTCAGCTTAGGTAAAATATTCAGCAGTGTGTTGGATAAGGATCTAACATTTTTGCTACCAATATCTACAAATTGATTGTCATAGTTGTTCTTTTAACAGCTACCCAAATGCGACTTTTGTAATATAAAACTTACACTGAAATGAAGAGAAGGAGCCTAAAGAAATGAGATTACTGAGTCACATATTTATCTCCTAGAAATCAAAAAGGTCAAAGTCAGATTAGTATTTAATATTCAAATTAAATTTCATGAGCATAAATATGTAAACACTGTTAATAAATCTGTGCATTTCATTTCAAGCTGTGGTGTAAGTATTGCTTAGGTTTAACACACTTGATAATTATTTTTTAAAATATCACTGAAAATATTATTACTACTGTATGAAAAAAAAATCCAGATTGGGTTTCTTTCTTTGATTTAACTAGCAGTTTTAAAAATCTCAACATATACTAATGGCTATTTTAGTATATGCTGGACCAGTTAAGATCTGCCTAGCACCTTGGAATTATGAAGGTTTTCTAAGAAATACATTCTTAAGAGAAATGTGTTGAAAAATAACTGTTCAGTGTACCAGGAAAAGTAAGTAGTGCAGTAGGTATATATTTGTATATAATAGCTGAACTTGTATCAAGAACTGATCCCCTGCACCTGATAACAGTACTCATGCTATAAATTTACTTAAACAGATATAAAACAAAGTTCTATTGAGTGAAAATTGTTGATGAATATTTAAAGGTCTGATTTGATCTCCGCGCTATGTTGTTATTGAGAAGGCAGAACTCTTTCCTGGCCAGGATAAAATCTTCACACTTCAGATACGATCATTCTCTGCATGGGTGTATGTAGCCAAAGGGATCATCATGAGCAGATAAGGTAGGCAAAACTTCTATTGTGTAGGAACAAGTAGAATTGAGACAATCTAACACAATTTATCCAAATACAGGACACCTAAAACACCTTTATATTCTGAATGCAAACCAAATCAAATGCAAATAATTGCTCAGTACTAGAATATTTAACCAAAGCTCATTTAGGTCTGTGTAAACAACGAGGGAGATAACATAATTTTGCTCACTCAAACTACCTTGTTGGTTTTCCTTTTTGTGAAAATACTTCAGGTCTTAGCAGAGAAATAAAATTTGAAAGTAAAGGATAACAAAAGCACAGCTGTGCAAAGAATACACAATGTTTTCAATTAACAATCAAATTAAAAATCAAAACTCAATGTATGACTGTCCAAAACTTTGCTAGTCCCACTATTGTAAACTACTGTTATTCCAGTTGAGTAATTCTTGTCTTTGATGTGAAATTAGTTACACATAGTGAATGGCAGATGGAGGACAGACCTGAAATGCTGTTCTCAGAAATGGGGAAAATATATTCAGTCATGTCATACTGATATCAAAGTCATTATTAGAGATTAAATGTTAACTCCTCATCATGCGAACAAATGGCATGAATCCTTTGGAACCTTTGCTCATTCAAAATTATTCTAACATTCAAAATTATTTTAGCATTTATACTACAGAATACATTTAGGAGATAAAAAAATGTAGCATTCCTTAGTCGGATAGGTTCAAGGAGTCAGGGAACATCAGCTGGACAGTGGGAGACCTCTACATTACTTTTGTTAAATCTTGTGACTTGTTTATCTGTTTAATACAGCTTAATTAATTGTTTCCTTTTGTTCCAAAAAGGTCTTTTTTCAGTGTGGAATAGACAAGCAATGGATACTAGTGCATGTGTTATACTGGCATATTTGTGTTGTCACAGTAGACAATCAAAAATCAGTGATAACTATGTAGCCTTTTCTAGCCAAGACAAGCCATCAAATAAGTTTCTAGTTCCACCTGATTTTCTCTAACTATAACAAGTTGAAATAAATTTTGAAATCCCCCACCCTACTGCATTGTTTCAAGTAAAAAAAAGTGCGGTTTTACTGTGCAATAAGTAGTTCAATTATCATAAGGGGTGAACTGCAACAGGGGTGATTAAAAAAAAGTGATTAGAGCAGAGATGAGTGGCCCAGGATGGTAGGGATAGCTGAAGCCAAATTGTAGTGTCAGAAAAAATGTTTATGAAATGACATTTTCTGTATGGCTCAAGGAAGAAAACTCCTTCTGGGGGTGTTTTTGGGAGATAGGCAACAGTTCAGCTAGTGACAGTTCCACTCCTCCAAGTGATGAATCATAAGATAAAACCCAGCAGAAGTTTTACGGTAAACAGAGGGCTTTTTGCTAAAGGCTAAGGGGGGACTGGTGCAGAACAATAGGAGGAAGCTGTTCGCAGAGGCATGAGAGAGAGACCTCCCAGCAAAGCATCCTGTATGGAGACCCAGGGCCCTGGGCTCCTGGGGAAATCCACCTGAGCCAAGAGGATCCTGCTGAGCAGGAAGAACAGTGAAGCAAGAAAATGTACATGGCATTTATTACTAAGCCATGACATTTTGGATATACAGGGACTTTAAAAGAGCATGGCTATTTGCTTGCTTTGTTGTATATCCCCAGAGTGACAAGCTTCCTAGTGTAAGGGAAGCAAGGCGGGGGATAAAACTAAGGCAAGGCCACTAGACTGATTAGGCCTCAAGGTCTGATTTTTCTTGATGGGGTAACAGAGACATGTTCTCTTTGTAGGATATATCTTTGGCTACAGAGACCAAAAACAGTCCTGAGGCATATGCAGATTCCTCCCAGAAGTCTGATATTGTGGGATTCGGGAGAATCAATCTAATGAACATCCACAGTGGGAGCTTTGTCATAACAAATGGGTCATTGAGGATGCTGTCATGATAGCCATGATGACATGAATCTTTGGAGACATGTGTGATGGCAATCGACTAGAAGTAACATATTATCATTACATCTATATCTCACTGAAAGAAAGTTTAGATGAATTTGATATTCAGAACTAAAAGCTATCTTAAAAACGGAAAAGGTTCAAGGAGGAGCCAAAATCGGTTCAGAGAGGGGAAAGAATGTGCTACTGTAAGAAGTTGGAGAATTTCAGTTTACATAGTTCTTCAAACAGAAAGTTAAGAAATGTTAGATTGCATCCTATAGGTACCTGGTTTATGAGGAAACCCGTCTGCTTTTGATGACCTCACTTTATTGAGCCAGAAAGTAAATTAGACTACCAAGGAAAAAGTGTGAACATCAGATATGAAATCAAAATATTTACAATACTATAATTCCTAGTCTTTTAAAATGCCTCTGGTTTTACCAGATAAGGAATTTGGGTTCTGGCAACACCAGGAGCAGATAAGTGAAAGTCACATTCAAAGATTACATTGCAGTTTTACTTTCTGGTGGAACAAAGTTTTCAGCATCAGAGAGATTAACCAAGAGCAGTAAAATGACAAAATGTTACCATGGGTGCAGAATATTTTTGTACTGTTTATATTGGTACAGAAAATTGAATTCAAGCTAAGTTGAAGAAAACTGTGTAACAAATCAGTCCATTGTTTTACATTCTGATCAAGCACAAGAGATGCTGCACATTGGATCATGTGACAAGAGGGATTCAGAGGTCAGTCTGCATAATACGGAGGTTCCCACAGGTGAGGACACATGGTAGGAAATGTGAATCATGACATGGCATGAGCCCAGGTTCTCTCCGGAGACTACATTCTCTCCTAGATGCTACACACTGCTCCTCCTCCATGCATCAGATTAAGTTTCTCAGCAGGTCAATCTGCTATGTCTGGAGAGGGAGAGAGATTGTAACTGAATTGGAAAAGCATTACCTGCAAACCCTGAAGTTGGCCAGTATGAGAGAAACACAGATGTGTGAATTGTGCATAATGCTGAAATTTGACAGATCTGAAAATAGGTTGCTGCGGGCATTGGCAGAAAAAAAAAAGGGAATCTTGTTGTAGCCTCTGTTTTCCCAGTATATACTACCAATAGATTTGGTAATTACATTCTGAATCAGCCAGCTTTGGTGCAGGGAACTGCCCCTTTATTGTTCATTAACAATGGTGCAGGTCAGAGAAAATCTACCAAAAAATGTAAAAGTGTACATTATAGAGGTAAGTAGAGACTTAGGCTAGTTTAACTTAAATTTTCTTAAATCTTGCTCCAACCAGATTTGTTATACTGAGAAAGTTTCGTATGTTTTCACACACTGAGACTGTGGTTCTGTTCGGAGCATTACTTCCCAGAAACCTTGGCCGTCCTGCTGGATTTCCTGTTTCTATAGATGTGACCAAGCCACTGTCATTTTGCAGAATGCTGGATCATAAAGTAGTTTTCACAAAGACTTAGAATATCAGACCTGTGCAGTACTGATTCAAAAACTAAAGAATAATTATCAACAGTTCAAGCAAAGCTTAAAATATATTTTTAGCCTTCACATACACCTGGAACTTTATAGTTCATAGCTCCTGGATTGTGGAGACCTTTCTATAAGGAAAAAGTTTTTTTCTTTAATGGAAAACTTGTAGTTTAAACGAAAAATGACCATGAGGAATTCTTAACAACTTATTTTCCCACCATCTGCTGGGAAAAAGAAAAGACATTACATTGCAGCATTGATTGAAATAGAAGGTAAAATATTTTTATAACAGAGTTTTTCTCTAGTTTAAAAAAATTGTAAAGAAAGCAATACAGAATTGTACTTTTCTGTATTTAGTCAAATATCTAAATTTCTTCTAGGGGATTTTGAGAAAAAAACCACCTAAATCAATGGAGAAATTTTTTGTAGATATAGTTTCAAAACCTCTCTATTATGATTAGGGAGTACAAGAGATGACTATTGATTGTTGAACACTTAAACTGATGATTTTATCTTCAAAAAATTTTGAAGAAAATTGCCAGAAAATGAAGGAACGTGAGTGTTATTTTGTTCCAGCTCTATCGACCTAAAAGTAGGTGTCTGTTTTGAGGCAGATGTCTTAAGTCAATGGAGGTAAAACCAATGCAGACAATGGAATCTAGAAAACAAGGCAGCTGGCCAAATGTGGATGACTGCTTTGAGATGAGCTGAATATCTCTCCAAACTCCTCTGGTGCTATTGACGAGATCTCCAGTGACTGTCATGGGTGCTTAGTTTCCTACATCTAAGTGTGTTACTGAGGAACTAAATCCAACCCGATACGTGTACTCAACGTTTGTGTACAGGGACAAGTGCAGATTGACAGACCTTCCTTCGGGTTCCTGCCTGGATCAGTCAAGCTCCAGTGTAGAAACATAATTGCGTTTGCAGGCACAGCCCCCAGATAAGAAGCAGGAAATGCTAGCTCATACAGTGCCACTGACTTATGTCCACCTGCCTTTGAATGAGAACAGAAAAGCAGGCGTCTGTCTGCACCCCATTGAAACATACTCATAATGAGCTACTCTAGCCTTACTATCTAGCAATTCAGCATATATACAAGATTTTATTGCCAGAGACTGCATTACAGGTTCAGTGCTCTTACCTCACTGCTTCTCCTGAAGATATGATCTTGCAGCATGGGTCACAGTGAGACAGGACTTTCAGTTGCTCATTGCATCCTCTGGCTTATTAAAAAGTTCCTTTTCTCCCTGCTGTTCCTTGGTTCTGGTGTTAGCCTGCTGCTCAGATGATGCTGAAGCAGAGAAAGTAAAGAGATATCTCTCTTCTAACTATAGATCTTGATACTTATACCATCATCTGATAACAGGAGTTCAGCTGATGTGGGAGCCTAGATGTGGAAGAGGCTATTAGCTGAAGATCAAACTTCAAGAATGAAGAATTCAAGGAAAAGGAGTATTTTCACTTCACTTCTCCTCCTGCATTTGACAATATCAATATAAACTGAGCAGAAATTGCAAATGTCTGAAAGATGGTTATAAAATATTCTCTGTTACTCACCTCTTATTTAAGTTGCACAGTAAACATACACACACCCCACCCACCCACCCCCACATTCCTTAGACCTCGCCTGTCCTGGACTTCTGGGTACCCTGAGTTGATATGGTTGGTCATTGTATGAGACAACATCTGTTGTGCCTGTGTACATGTGCAGCATACTTAGGCATTAATCCCTTGAATGACTGACTGAACTTCCAGCTGCCTTCAGCCAGAATGCTGCAGAAAAGCATCTGACAAATTTTTAGAGGAGGTCTCCAGGTGGAAATTTCAGACAGTCCCAGAGATTCCTCCAGGCAGCTCATGCTCTGTCTAAACAAACTGTTAGGCATGACCTGTGTGTTTGAGTGTATGCTTCAACTACCAGCCTGGGTGGGGGAATCTGCCCATCCCAGAGACCCCCCTAGGCAGCTCTTCACACAGTTTACCAAACTGTACATAGGTAAGGAACTTGTAAACAGTCCAAAGAAACTGTACCTACAGGTGCAGAAATTATCACATGTACATAGATAATCAATAGCAAACAAATCATATATATGCTGAAGCGGTCATGTAAGACCATGGATCAGCTGAATTATCAAAAATTACTAGAATGGCAATTCAGGGTGTCTCACCAGATCCAGCTAAAGATATTCTTCCAAGGACTCTTGCAAAGGAGACTCCCGTCATCATCTGGACAGTGACAGACCATCCTGTTCAGGAGATCTGATCTCTTATGCAAATGGCAAAGATCCCAATAAATTAAACTTTTTAGCAACAACAACAACAAAAGACCCTGGGTATCTGCACGAAAAAAAAACCTTTGCCAACACCAAGGAGAAAAGCTTCCTATACTTCAAGAAGTGTGTAAGACATGTATAACCAAAACCAGAGATTCACCTGTGTGGAGAAGGCTTTGCTGAAGGCTGACTACTGCCTTCCCTTATGAAGGATTTAAATCATTCAGATGCCTTGTACTGACTTACTGTGGAAGCCTTAATTTCCTCCTGAAATAAGTGTTTGCTTTAGAATTTATTTATTTTGACTGAAGTTAACACAGTCCATTTGTAAACTTATACATCTTGAATTTCTGTTTAATTTTTGTTATGTCTTCTCAAGAACCTTCTGCTATAAAATAATTAGGAAGAACAGAGAAAAAAGTGTGACAAAACTAGTTGCATTTATATTAAAAAGTGCTGTTTCTCATTCTGAGATTTGCCATTTATACATTTTAAGAGTCAACAGTTATGTGGAAAAACAGATGCTTCTGTGCCAGTTTTTACTGGGATGAATTGAGATACGTGCCAGAAGATAGGACACTTTATGAATGTGTCTTTTTATATGCTACAGTATGTGTCTTGGAAATTTTACAAAAATTATGCCATCTGGTTATCCATTTGCTCATTATCAGCCATACAGTAAGGGGAAAAAAAAATGTAGTTTGTTCAGCCTCACTAGGTTCAAACTAAATCAAGAGTGCAATTTGTTTGATCTATTATAGTAAGATAAGTCTGCTGGGATTGATTAAAGTAAAAATACCGAGTGCCACAATCCTAGAGTATATTTCATCATCAAAGATGTTTCATTTACTTCTTTGAATATAATATGAAGATAACAGATAAAGCCATTGTGTCATGCTAAATCCTTCAGACCAATATTTATAAAAAGTTATAACAGTGAAACAAATGAAAATGCCTGTAAATTAATTTACACACATAATAAATCCAGTACACTGGAGTGCCTAACATTGTCTGAGAGATTTAGGAATTTTTATTTTAAGTCATTACTAAAAGAGTGTTCGTGATGCAAAAGATACAGAAAGTTTTCAACATCTTTTGTATTAATATCATAGAGCAATTACACCACCTATTATCCATGACTGAAAGAGAGTATTTGTTGGAAAAATGATAAATTACCCAGCAGATATAGATTTCTATAATGCCAGTGAAAATGAAGTAGCTACAGCATAACCACTAAAGATCTGATTCATGTCTATCTTTGACATATCAAATTGTTTTGTGTTTTTTCAAATGTCAAATTTCAACTTCTTAAAATTTAAATCCTTTCTTCATATGAGCAGCTTTTCATAACTAGAAGTTTCTGAAGTAGTCAGGCTTTTAAAAACCTAATGAAGTAGTTCTCAAATTTACCTTTGGCAAATATACATTAGTTAGAATGGTATTCGTCTCACAAATACTTAGCCACCCAAAAGCTGGTGTTGCAACCCAGCTAGTTAAAGTTAAATTTAAAAAACAAGCAAACAAACAAAAAAATTCCACAGAATAAAAATGAGAATGATTGTTTTGGGTCACTTTGGATCACAAAATTTGACCTCAGATTAATTATTTGGGGTCTCTTGATTAGAATAAAATGTATAAACTATGGTTGTGGTAATGTTATTTACCTCCTTCTACTTTTAGCACTGCAGGCAGTACATCCATCTGGAATATCGAAGGCTAAGGGTTAAATTTCTCTTCTGCTTAATTTAGAGAGAAGATAATAAAATCCTGGAAGAGCTTCTTTCATCCAGCTACAAAATAAGTTTCTATAGGTCGGAATTTAGGCTGTAATTCAGGAGTGCTTTTGCTTTTTTTTTTCCCCTATTTGGCTAATTTTCCTTTTCCTATTCATCAGTCAACAATTTTGAAATATTGTGAAGTCTGTTGAAACCCCTTTTTTACAGGAAATGGGAAAAGAGAGTGTGCATCAGGCCCTAAAAAGAGAACTGCATCACAAACTTTGTGGCAAACTGGCAAGTGTGTGAGGCTAAATATCTGCTTACCACCTAGTGCCTATTTCTTGCATCTATTTTAGTCCAACATTATTTTGCACTCAACAAATAAAATAATTCTCAGGATTACATGAATCACTCATGTGGATATTGTTGTATGCTTATGAAACTGCACTTGAGGAGAAAAACTGAAGAGAAATTTTTCAAAATATGGACAGGAAGTACTTACTTATTTTGTCAATGGTCTAACACAGGGAAGTTCAGAAAAAGATGCTCTTTGATTATATTAATTTCCTATTTTCTATGCAAAAGTATAAGATTTTATTTTCATATCATGCCATGAATGTTAGTCATTAGCCATATTCACTATTAGTCATTAGCCATATTCACCATTATTTTAAAATATGAAAACACTGAAAAATAATTTTAGGGAGATGCCCTTAAAAGAATATGAGAAATATGTTAATTATGCCTGGCGTTGATTACATTTGAAACTAGTGAAATCCTGACTGCTACAAATCTCGTCTCACAGTTTATAAAGATTCCAGTTTGTTTCCTGCCAATACCTGCTTAACAGTGAACTAACACAGATGGCGTGTTTGTACCAACCATACCTACAATTTGATTTACATGAAGTTTTTGTCAAATCCTATTCTCAGATTAGTCTTTGCTCTTCATGGTGTTCTGCTACTTCAGTAAGACAATATTATCTTTGAATTCTTTGGTCTTAAGAGATCAAGCCTTTCTCCTCCCCCTCCCCTTCTCCAAATGAAAATAAATTCAAGTGATACTGATTTGTCTCTGTGTCAGTGGCTGAGGAAGGGAATGAAGAATCAGCTTGCTGCCACTTGAATTTATTTAAGACACAGAAGAAATATCCTTACGTGCTATTTGCAATATATCTCCATAACAATAATTCAGCTGAACAGTTTCTCATGGAGAAGTATGTTTTTACATTTTACAGAGGAAATAATAAAATGATACATCTTTTGTTTTTCACAGTGTCTCTCAAAACTTGTAAAAATATTTTAATCTAAAATGAACCAACCAACTTGAATACTGTGCACCTCGAATACTGTGTTCAGTTTTGGGCCCCTAACTACGAGAAAGACATTGAGGTGCTGGAGCGTGTCCAGAGAAGGGCAACGAAGCTGGTGAAGGGTCTGGAGCACAAGTCTTATGAGGAGCGGCTGAGGGAACTGGGACTGTTTAGCCTGGAGAAGAGGAGGCTGAGGGGAGACCTCATCACGCTCTACAACTACCTTGAAGGAGGTTGTAGCGAGGTGGGTGTTGGTCTCTTCTGCCAAGTAACTAGCAATAGGGTGAGAGGAAATGGCCTCAAGTTTGCGCCAAGGGAGATTTAGACTGGACATCAGGAAAAATTTCTTTACTGAAAGAGTGGTCAAACATTGGAACAGGCTGCCCAGGGAAGTGGTTGAGTCACCATCCCTGGCAGTATTTAAAAGACGTGTAGATGTGGTGCTTAGGGACATGGTTTAGTGGGCATGGTGGTGGTGAGTTGAGTGGGCTCGATGATCTTAGAGGTCTTTTCCAACCTTAATGATTCTATGATTCTATGATTCTAATGCCTGCCTACTATCGTATGTTGGTATTAAATAACCTGAAGATGTCATTCAGAAGCCAAATCTCCCTCCATAAATTGGGCAGCAGCAGTCCTATACATATAGATGCTGGCAGTGCTGTTGGAGGCCCTACTTACTTCTGGCACCTAGTACTTCTTACTCTGCCAGTGCTTGCTCCCATACTTTGTGCTGAACTGCCCTTTTAAAGGGGCTGTCCTCCTTCCTCCCAACTTGAGATGGCTGTACAGCTCCCAGTTAAATGATCCTCCTTGACATACTGCAGAAAAATCACGTGTGAGTGGGGCTGCTCATTTCTCTGCTTACCGCTGGCAGCTCGACAGTGAGGCTTTTCTGAGCTCTTCTTGCGCCAGAGGGATCTCACTGACTTCAGTATCAATACAGAGGTTCTTTTTTGCCTCTGATTCATGTAGGAGAAGGAAAGGATTCAGCCCACTGAGAAATGCCATGAGTAAGTTACCCCACTGTAGCTTCAAAACTTCTTATGATTGTAGAAAAAATACAATTTCACAGAATTCTCCGCAGCCTGAATTATAAAATTTTCATTCCCATCAAAGGATATTCACTGAAAAGAGTCACTAAGTTTATTTAAAATTTATCTTAAAATACTTTTATGTAACTTTTAGCAAGACAAAATCTATAAATGTGATAAACATCTAAAAATGTTACATATTTGAATACTGTTTCTGTTTTGCTATGTACACGTCAACTCCTTTTAACCAAATGGTTCTGTGCCAGCACCATGACAGTTAGGATCTGAGGATGTGGTGGTATAAGCACAAATAAGTAGATAACAGAGGCTAAACTGTTTTGTTCTAAACTCTGGGACATTTTAGAATTATAATCAGAAACAATAGGGTGCATATCTGGCTATGCAATTCCTCTTCTCGATTCCCAAATTGAATCATATTAGGTGCACCGTATAACATGACAGATATCTTGTCATCCCTTGTGATAGAAACTGCCTAACCTTTACCTCAGGCAAATTTTTGGGATGAAGATTTTGTACACCACTAACTGTAATGTACTTGAAGTCAAGTAAAAGTCAAGAAAAGGAAATAATAGTTTTACAAACAGCTCTTCAAGAAACACTTTTTTCCCCCTTCTTTCAGCACTCATTTAGTTCCAAATATTCCTCTCTATTGCCTTGTGATCTCTGTAGCAAAATAATAAAAACTGTATTGGGTTATTTTTAAAATCCACATTTTAAATTTCTTTTGCACAGTTCTGTCATTGCTCCTCACACAGTCATATTATGTTTATCAAGAAATCAGTCTGTACAAAGTTGAATCCTGAAATCACAGCAGATATTACACCTGCCTCCTGTGGGATCATAAACTTGATAGAACAAAGCCTCACTGGAACTCCATTGACTAAGCTAACATCCATACCTAAGTTGGAATGGGAAGAAAGCTGGCTGCTAATGGATGAAAAAAATGTGGGGAAACCAGCCAGCTGGACTTCTCTCTCCATTCTCAGGACTACCATATGCTCAGACCTTAATGGTACACTTCCTTGTTCTGGGAGTCATTAAAAACTCATAGCAGAGGTGCAAATGCTCTGTTAGTATAACAAGACACGGCACTGTGGACTGTGTCATGTTTGGACCAGAATTCCCAGTAAGATCTATTGCTAAATAGCTATATAATAGCTAAATGGCTTCCATATACATAACATGTGAGTTTCTTGAAGATCAATGTCCAGAAAATAGGATAGCTTGTCCAAATGTTAAAGAAAACAAGGAAAAAAAAAATACAAAAGTCAGTTTTTTAAATGAACAAGCAAACGAAAACAATTTTTAAAGCACTTCACAGCAGAAGACTGGGACTGTTAAAATTTGGACATGATGTCTTTATAACAGCATAAATTCTAAGCAGACATTATGCAGCTGAAAGTAAGAAAATTGTTAGTGACAGTAAAAAGCAGACTTTTTCACATATGTGGTAAGAAGCTGCCTTTCATTAAGAGTTATAATAAACAGGCATGGCAATGATCCACATCATAGTCATCATATAAATGTTTGTCTCATAACATTCCTCATTAACAAAGCCTCTTCATCTACAGTTAAAAAGTGTAAGAAAACTTACTAGTACTGAGTATACCACCATTCTGCTATTTCAGTATCAGAGTTGATAAAGCAGTCTAATATAGCAAAAAAAAAAAAGAAAGCTGTCAAAGGAATATTTCTGCCTTTTACCAGATGGTGCACACCTTGCATGTTTAGTGAATTGAATTTAAATAAAGACTTAGAAAATAATATCTTTCTAACTACCTGTAGGCTGCAGAATTCTTAAACATATTTGATTTAATATTAATATAGTATGTTTTACCAGATGATTTATTTGATGTAGTATGTAATTTATTTGATCCAGTATCTCCCACATAATACATGACATACTTGCTGTGACAGACAATATATCTAATTCAGTAAGGCAAAAGTTTAATTCTACAGCTTCTTTGTTCTTCTGAATCTCTTGAATAAAGATATATTTTATTAGATTACTGTGTATTAATTTCAGTTTAAACTATTTCAAGTCCAGTATTATGCACATCAGGAAAAAGTAAACCTAGCTCAAGAGTGAAGAGAAAAAAATAGAACATAACAGTTTTGCAAATGTGCTTGCATACAAACCACTTGACTTCAATATGCTACTCTTGATAAGTGATATTTTTAATTAGGAATATTTCAACAGCTGCTAGTATTCATGAAAATATCAGTAATTTTTAAAGTGTCATGGATTCATATTAGCATTCTATTATTACCCGTTAGTTAAAAATAATGTCATGTAGCTGAGGAACAGAAACATTATCATGTATCCATTCACATGCACTGAATTGTCAAAGATATTTGCAATTTACCTGTAATCTGAAAATTGGCATCCAAACTGTTTGATGCACAATTAAGACATAAGTGATACATTTGTAGACATCAGGAATGATCTGAAAAGACAGACGTAGCATGTTCTGGCTGATAATGCTCTTCAGTGAGATGTTGTCAATATATGCTCGTTCTTTAGTGCATTATTTTAAGTGATATATACATTGAAAGCAAAGTTGAATGGAATGGCAGATTTTGAAAGAATTCTTAATCTTTAAATTATATTTATTTCTGAATCACAAAGAAAATGAGAAGGTTTGCAGAACAGAATTTTTGAAAAATTTGAGATAGAAATGTGCTTGTCAAACAACATGAATTTAGAGCATCCAAAGCATTCAAGGCCGTGGAAAAGGGAGTCTGAAGAAACTCTAAGTAGAATTGGAAAGTTCAGTTTTGATAAATCACATTTTTCTTTAACAAGGTAGCAAAAATAAAGTCTTCACTGACTTTTTTTTTAATGAGCTCTACTTCAGACTTTGTGTATTGGCCTGAAATATGTTAATAGTTCCTGCATGTGTAATTGAGAAAATTGCAGCTCAGATTTTTCCCAATCACAATTTCTCCATCAGTAACAACAGTAAAGTAGTTCAAACATGTAGCATCAAATCCTCTCTATGTATAACTCTAAAAAGTATTGCCCTATGCATTTGGAATTAAGTGGAATGCAGGCTGTCAGATCAATAAACTCATTCCACATCCACAAGTGGATACATGACACTTACTCTGTTTTACTTGTGGAACCAGTACCTTCAAACTCTGCAGTGTCTGTGAATTTATTCATTCCTTCAACTGGGTACCATTAGAAGAGAAGTACATGGAAGGCCTAAGCTTCAGTCTCCATTGATCAGGACTTATAGCTGAACCACACTAAGAAGAGTGGGTTTATTGAGAAGCGGTTGTTATTCCAACATAGTTATACCTAGAGCTGTTACACCTAGTTATTACACCTAGAGCCAGCATTGAATGATATACACGCAGAAGCAAAAGACTCAAATCCCCCACATGTGTTCTCTCAAATGAAAACAGAACGAGATTTTATTCGCAATAAAATAGGTGTAATTTATAAGTCAGTTTCCTGGTTTTGGCTGGGATAGAGATAATTTTCTTCCTATTAACTGGTATAGTGCTGTGTTTTGGATTTAGTATGAGAACAATGTTGATAACACACTGATGTTTTAGTTGTTGCTAAGTAATGTTTACATTACTTAGTCAAGGACTTTTCAGCTTCCCATGCTCTGCCAGGTGCACATAGTCAGGACAGCTGACCCAACTGGCCAATGGGGTATTCCATACCATATGAAGTCATGCTCAGTACGTAAACTGGAGGTTAGCGAGGGAGGGGCAATTGCTGCTTGGGTATGGGCTAGGCATCGGTCGATGTGTGGTGAGCAATTGCATTGTGTATCACTCATTTTGTATATTCTACCATTATTATTATTTTCCCTTCCTTTTCTGTTCTATTAAACTGTCTTTATCTCAATCCACAAATTTTACTTTTTTTTTCCGATTCTCTCCCCCATCCCATTGGGGCAGGGAGGACTGAGCGAGTGGCTGTGTGGTGTTTGGCTGCCTGCTGGATTAAACCACAACAGTCAGAGAAATTTTATTAATTTTATAATAAGTAAAAAATATTAGCGATCTACTCAGAAGTTGGGATCTCTCCTGCCAAAGTTGTGCCAAATTAAAAATAAATAAATAAATAAGTAAATAACTAACTAACTAACTAAATAAAATCTAGTGCCAAAAGGAGCTCTGAATCTCTGTCATTCTGATTAGGAAACTTTCCTAGAAGTGGTGAGTCTTACGTGTCAGTCACTCTCCTCACTCCAGTTCATATTCTGTAATTATTACTGCACATATTCTGTAATTACTAAACCAAATCCTTTCAGGGGAGAAAGGGAACTGAGTCAGGTTTTCCTAAGAGCTGAGTGAGTGATTAAATCACTATGTGGAAGAGAGTAAGGAAAATCACAAATGTATCGTTGTCATTTTTCTGCACTTGTTTGCAGGAATATTTAAACACTGACATACTTCAGGCATGAGGTAATACTGCAGCTATTCAATGCAAGAATTATTCTGGAAGGTAACAGGAGTCTAAAAGACCATAGGAGCCTGGGAAATTTTAGTGATAAAAATGAAATAAAATGTAGATTTTTCTCAATGGCTGTTGGGCAAGGCCTTTTAATACTAATTTTGGACACAAGCAACTGAATTCTTCTAAAAATCCTCTTTAGGCTTCTCTATTCCTTTTTTGGGCCTCACCATTAGATCTTGTAAAAGAAAGTGATGCAATTAGGCAACAGCATCTTCTGGTTCGTTTAAATATAACTGTAGGAGTGATTCTTTAAAACCACTTAAAAAGCTAGAAAGCCTCACGTATAAAGTCTTTTGGAAAATGGTGCTTTCTACAGGTCAGTGGATTAGCCCATCAACTTGCAGTTTCCATCTCATTTAATAATACATATTCTTCATGCAACCCTTAATCACAGTCAAATCCACCCAGGCACAGAATCCAGTCAGTAGTGAAAAAGCACACCAGCAGCTCTATCACATCCTACTGAACACGCATGTGACTACCTGCTTTCTTTACAATGATTGTTAATTCGCTAAAAACTCATAAAAAACACCTCCAAACATACTTCTCATTAAACTACAGGAATCATGTAGAAAGATCTGCATTTATCATGAAAAGCAGCTTCAATAGTCTCTCAAGACTCCTGTTGTCACAAGGTCTGTTGTAAAAAAGCTACTCTTACTTTGCTAGGTAAACTGATCAACTATTAATGGTTCCCGGATTCAGGAAATCTTTTTATAAGGTTTATGGGAGTTCAGGAGAAATTGCTATCTTTATTTTGCCTGCTTGATGCAGACTGATGATGAAACTAGATATGGGAGGAATCTAGAGAGAGTGAACAACAGTTTTATACCACTTTCGAAAAAGTTACTTTTGGGATTTCTAGACCATGTTTTTTTTTCTCAACTTCAGCAAAACCAAAGAAACAATTAAACAATATCCTCCTATTGTGCTGACAATATTAACCTCACTCACAAGTATACAAATGCACGTGGCATATGCATTGAGTACGAAAACTTGACACAAGTTAATAGCTAAAAATCTGAGGTTGTATTCAAGGCTAAGTTGCTAGCATTCCTGGTTAAGGTAAGAGTAAAGCTGAAATGCTCCAGCTCTCATACAAGATCTCCCGACAATACTCTTAATACATCAGGCTTTTTAATAATAATTTTCAAGATTTGGGAAGACTGATGAATACTTTAAATGTTTGAGCAATGCCTGGCTGAGAATTTATGTTGCTGAACTTCGTATTGAGTAAGTGAATGATATTTATACGTGCTTATATTACTTACAATAAAAGAATTAAAATCCCTTAATTATTTGGGACAGTAAGAAAACAAATACACACATCTTCTCCCTGTGCTTTGTTCCAAAAAACTGACAATCCATTTTTCCTCCTTTCAACTAAAAAAGGCTTTCTGCATTCAAAAATCTCTTCACTATTTGCAAATTGGGTGTTCCTACAGACTAGTATCAATGAAATAATCCATTTTACTGTGTAATTGTATTTAATATGTTATACTTCACACAGATTTTTCTGTCCCTCAAGCAGCAACTTACACTGTAGAGTTGTTTTGCTGAAATCGACGACTGTATTTGTAGCATAAAATAATACTTAGCACCAGTAAAAAAGCTAGCCCATAATGACTAATATATTTATTTCTATGTCAATGACTGTCTAGAATTCATACATTAAAAATTAACCTTTTTAATAATAGATATTCCAATTTGAAAATCAGTGTGCTCTGCGTGCTTACTGCTCCTGAAAAAAAAGACACTCCTCATTTCTTTATCTTTGTATTTTAGGTGCTGCAGTCTTCTGATGTGGTCTAAGAATTATTTTTTCTCCGTTGAGAGACAGAGACCGCAGCTTCTAGCTATATACACTTCTACATTCGTGATATTAATATTCTGCTACCAATGCAACTAAGAGAGGATATGCTTTCATTGACATTTCCCTTTGAAGTGAAATCCCAAAGCTTTAATTTTTATTAATGCAAATCCCTGCTAAAAAAATACCTTATCCCTGGTCACATATGAGGCAATATAAGATCTAAAGGCATCTTTACTTTCAGACTTCAGTATAAAACAGCTGCTGCCTGCAATCATACAACCTTAGGCTCTGATAATGTCAGCTTTTATAATGCAGAATAGGCAGGGACAAATTGCTGCTTGAAAAGGAGACTTCCAAATAAAATCCTAAACTTCTGGAAGGTGGTGAAAGGATGATGGAGTGCTTTACAGAAGCTGAACCTGCAAAGCACTTAAAAGACAGGAAAACCTCACAAAAAATTGTATGATGGTTGTGATACTGCAAGGTTCACAGAAGAAAATAAGGAAATGGTGGTTTCTTAATGAACACGTTCTTTACAAGTTCACAATTACATGTCAGAAAGTTGTGATGTCTCCTGTCTATTCTGTACTGCTATAAAATAAATGAAGTCCTCATGATTTTCGTGTGGTTACAAAAAGAGGAAAGGTCAAAGACCAATAGCTAAATCATCATTATCTAAAGAAGTAGTACGGTTGTCAAAAGCAGCATTTTGGAGACTGGGGTACAGAACACAGTACAAGATTCTGGCTGCAATTCTGTTTGAGCTGGTCATGTTATAATAAAAGTACGTAATTGTTCAGTGCATCTTGGACGGGGCTCTGAGCAACCTGATCTAGTTGAAGATGTCCCTGCCCATGGCAGGGGGGTTGGAGTAAATGACCTTTAAAGGTCCCTTCCAACCCAAACTCTTCTATGATTCTATGATCTTATCACTCTTTGCAAAGGCCACTGTCCTGCTACCTAATGACATGTGCATAGACAGAAGAATTGATGTTACATATGTTACACATATGCCTGTTTAACCTTAATGGTTTCTACTTCTATGGGACTTTAGAAATATCTAAAAATATGAAATATCACATACATACAAAATAGTAATGGCAGATTGAATTTGGGTCTCTAGAAGTTAAGTTTTCTTACAACTTTATTATATCGGCTGAATTCTGCAATGACTTCTCAGCTGATGTAGACCAGATCAACCCACAAAAGTCCAGTCACCCTAAAAGGTGGTTGCACAGGGCTGATGGCAACTCAGTAGCACTCAGCAGCTTCTTTGTTAGTCACAGCCACGTACCTTATCAGTCAGCTTGGAATATGGGCAGACCAAACTCTTTCCTGATTATAGAGAACAAAATAGATACACCAGTATTTGTCCTTCCAAATGAGGCGTTTTTCCTCTAGCATCACTGGTATCAACAGTGTACTGGAAGCAGCAAATACTCATTTGTGCACATTATACCTGTAAATCGCTAAAAGTTTATGCAAAGAATCAGCTACATTCAGGCCCTTCGAGAGGGCTGAATTTGCCTCTGACAGAATAACTGCATTGTATTGTCAACCATTGCACACGTATGCGTGTTTAGTGTTCAACTGATCCACAAGGTTACTCCACATGAAGAAGAGAGCAACGTGGGTTTTATTCTCTCAGGTGTGCTTAGAAGGACATTTTCCAGTAACTCATAGCTTTCCCACAGATGTTGCAGCATTTAATTCCTCTGTGGTATACTTGTATACAATACTTCACAAATGAGAACTTGACTCTTACAGTCTCTGACAGAAGGAAGCTATTTTGAGGTACTTGCTCATGATCTGGTGGGTGGAAATATACCATTCAATATTTCTTTTGTAGGATGTACAATGCATGCTAAAATTATCTTTGAATTAATTGTAATAAATTCAGAATTTTGACAGTAACAAAAACCCTCAGGTGCCATAGTACATACTATTTCATATGTTACTGTCATCTTTTTTTCCTTTTTTACATATGAATGAAAGTTTTGAACTGTATGGGATTGATTTGTTTCTTCATAAAATATGAGGAGCTTTTACTTTGATTTTAGTTAATGTTGAATCAGGAAGGAGGGATCATATCCCAAAGTTTTCTCCAAGGAAAAAAAAAAAAGTAAGAACTTAATTTATCTTGTTGGCAGACACAGACATGAAATTTAACAAAAGAAAACAGAGGTGTAGCAAAGAGTGGTCAGTAAGCATTTCCTGGATAAGAGAGACATTATATGTAAGAAAAAGAAAACACCACCAGCCACAAGTACCCAACCATTTCTGTACGCAAAGAAATTCGGATATTTGTGATGACCACGGACGTGGATATTTCTGCCTTTGCATATTGTCCCAGACCTTTATGAGACTACCTTTCTGCAGTGCCCGCTGCTGAAAATATGCCTTAATGGTCCTATTTACAAATTAATCTGCTTCCAGTAAAAGCAGAAAGGGTGATTAACAACAGTACCCTCCATTTCTTCATAAATTAAAAAAAAAAAAAACACACACACTAAAATGTTAAGAGTTTTAGCCAAACTCGTTCAAAGCACAAATATGAATTTCACACCAGATTTATACTAAACACTGCGAACAGAAAAGTCTTCCTGTTCTTGTTTTAACAGCTATTTTATGCTGTAGCACTTATCTTGCCGCTTCAGTTCCTGTCTTGCTAACATGCTGCCTAGCTCTAAGGGCACAGCTATGCCTGAAAGACCTGTATCATCACAAACATTTTCAAATACAGTTTTAAGAAAGGCGTTTGACCTTAACACACTTTGCCGATACCATCTGTGGTGCAGAGGCTGAAGTCGAAGACTAGCTAACCTTCTAGTAACACATACTGTTCTCACTGATGGCAGTTTGTTACAGCGCTGGCTGGATGAACAGTAAATTTCAGAAGAAAGTCCTATGGAAGAGCTGGGTATATTTGGCACGCTGCTGGGACCTCTGTCCAAATGATACATTGAGTCATTGGAACAAGCATTACAGAAGCTGAGTTAGTGGTAAATACAAGTTAAAAGTGCAAATATTCCCTAGCAAGATAGAGAATTACTTTCTACATTTTTTTTCTAAGGCAACTTTGTAACCCCTGCCTGTAGTCCAGAACCCTAAGCATCTTTGCATGACATACATGTTATGTATGTCAAAAGCTTTAGCCAGGAAAATGCTTGTCAAAATGGCTGCAGTATCTGCAGTGGATAGCAATCTATTCCCTGTTAAAATAAGTGCCACTCACATATAGACAGAAAAGCTTTAAGAGAGCAGGAACTTTGTTAAAGTCAACTTATTTTAAATACACACTGTGCTGATGCCTGAACTTTGAAATTTGGAAAGTTACTAACTGTTGTTTTATTATTAATTAATATATTTTCCATTTTATTCATTTAAATGAAAATAACTTCTGTGGGAATAGCCACCAGCAGAGAAATGCATTAGTTTTCATTTAAATTCCGTGCTGAGAATACAGGCCTGTAAAGGAATTGGGACAGACTTTCAAAGATATTTAGGTAGCTAGTGATGCAAGTTAGATATCAGGTAGGAATTCAATATACCTAACCAATACAGAAGCTTTCAGAAATCCCTTTGCATGGCAGTCTGCTTCCTTTACATGGGCATCCCCCTTTACAGGGGCAATGTAAATATCTTTTAAAAGATTATTGATGGGGTTATAAGTGTTGTAAAAGCTGTGTATTTTCTATACAAAAGGGAATTTCACCATTCAGAGTTTATATTATGATTATTATTATTACTTCTGTAAACTAGAAATATGGAAATGGGGGGAGGGGGATGGTGGCAAGTGCAATTTGTCTTTATATATGAGGAAGACATGATTGAATAGCCATGCGCAGGACCCAATTTAAAAAAAAAGCAAAATTACACCTTTAACAACTTGATATCATTGAATAGAAAAATTATTTCTTATCCCCTGCTATAGAAAATTGTGTTGTACTTTAAGTTGGGTTCCTATGGCTTTTTTTAAATCTTCTTTCCAGCTTTAGTGTTACAATTAAAAAAAAAAAAAAAACTCAAATGAATACAGGCATTAAATATCTACCAAATTTATATTAATTGCTCTCAGCAGATAAAGATCATTTTGATCACATCTCTGCCTTGCTGAATACTTGTGGAGAAACCTATGAGATTTACAGAAAAGACAAAAAAAATAAGATGTTACCAATCTTTTTTATAGCCCGAGTTACTTTGCTGACACAAAGAAGAACAGACACATGTTTTCACTTGTGTTTGAGTATGCAAAAAGCTGTCTGCATAGTTTAGGAAAATAGGACTACAGAATTCACCTTTTTACTCCTTTATGATTCAGTGCTTGATGGTATTGTGGAATTCTAAGCAGAAATTTAAGAATAAAATGTTAGCAAATTTGTAAGCCTACATCACTTCTGTGATATATATTAGATTACCCCCACAGATTTTGTCTGTTCCTTAAAAGTAAGTAAGAAAACGTTTGGGCAGTTTTTGTTTCATTTTAAAAGAATTAGCTTATTGGAACTTTCAATAAAAGGAAGGAACTAGAGTGCTTTGACATCTAATCACTGTTTTCCTAAATAATCCTTGAATCAGGAAAAGGAATCCAGATTCCCCTCCTCTCAGGCAAGTGTCTATCAAACCAGGCTGCTCTGATGTTATCCCTCTCATTCAGGAATATCTGTTTTACATTAGGATGTAAATCCTGCTTACGATGGGCTTTGATTAAACTAAATTTGCACTCTTCAGTAAAGATTTTTGCTATAAAATGCCATCCATCTCACTCAAAGTACGTTTTAGCACATTATGGAATTGTAGCTAGTTAATGGCATCAGCTCCCTCTTCCTCTTTTTCTTACCTGGTCCAAGAGCCACATCATCAAAGGCAAAGGCATGTTTTCTTGCATTACTGAGGATTTTTTTTTTTGGTTGATTTGCATTCGATTTTTTTTTCCTGTTTGTTCCATGTTCACATTAACTCTCCAGATCTTGCATTTTCTGATGCTATATAATCGCAGAACACTTCCCATGTTGCTCTTTAAAAATATGATTTATGTCTATTTATGAAGTGTGATATGAAATTGTTTTTTTTTTCTAGTTTGTTCTTGGTCTCTAACTTTTTTAATATCATGGAAGACTAATTACAGTTGTAACAAATATATGTTTCGACTTTTGTAAAATGTCAATTGCTTAGTCAACTGAATATTTTGGTTTTTTATTGATTTGCCATCAATAACGCAATGCCAGAATCCAGTCCAAAGGCTTCATGATAGCTCATCACACCTCATAGAACTCAATGTTGTATAAAATGCAGTGAAGAACACTCCCATCATATATTCTCTTCTATGGCAACACTAAAAATGTTCCTTCAAAATTAAAGTTTTGTGAGGTTAAAAAAATACAGTGTTGATAATGTTATTAGAAATGAAAGAATTTTTAACATTTTAGCCATGACTAATATTACATAGAGGTAAGCATTACATCCAAGCAGATACTTCTCCTTTCTTAGATCAGTCAACAGAGTTTTGTTTGCATTATATTCTAATATGCAGGGGTACACAAACTAAGACTGGTGTTAAGTTTTAGTTACACCTGTTAGTACATAACTAAGGATGGGTGTCATCGAAAGCAGTGAGAGGCTAAACAAGACAAGAATACTTTGGATAGCAAATCTTCAATTACAATTTTAATTCCTGGTCAGGTGACAACTTAGATGTGCATATCTTTAAACAGCCCAGGGAGATCATTAGTTTCTATAATTTTGTCATAGTTTCATTGACAATAATGGAGCTTACAGACATTAAGTATCAGCTCTAAACCTCCCTTCATGTTTGGTCACATTGATTTCAGGCGTGTGCTCAAATCTTTCCATAGCTAGAAACTTGCACTTTGTTGGTAGGATATTAAAAATAAATGCTCTTTAATTGGTCTAGATTAATCATACAGAAGCTCTATAGATTTTTCTAACTTTTGTAATTGTACATAATGCTTTGAGATGACCTTAAAACTGATAGAATTCTCCTGTAATCATCTACTTACCGCTGGCATTTAAACAAACATAAAAACACTTCACAAAGCATACAACATTCTGTTGATTTCCTTTCAGAGGTGCAATGGGAATAGTGAAATACTTTTGTGATTTACATTTTACTTAAACTCTATCCTCACCACCAAATGCAAATCCACTTTATAACACATATCCTGATGGGATATTTAAGGGATTTTGAAAATTCAGTCTCCTGGGGATGAAAGTTACAGCCAGAACTAGATCTTGGTGAAAATATTTCATAAATGTAGGCAAACCCACCAGGTATAGTGTTTTCAAACAATTACCTATTTTCTAAATTTGTTTACATCCAATGATTTGTTCATTTTGATACCTCAGCCAAATGAAAATGAACCTCAAAACCAAAATGGCTCAATTCAATATACTAGAATGAATTTTTTGTTTGTTTAGTATTGATGTATCTTTTCATTAAAATGCAGCAGCCAAACTATTTCGTATTTCATCGAACTATTTCAACTTTAAAAACCAAACAATGTAAATGTTTGATGCATTTTGTTTGCCTACAACCTGAAACAATTTTTAAATAAACACTTCCTTAAGATATATTAAATGTTAGCAAATCAGAAAGCGTATTTCTTGCCCAGTTTTTAGTTTGGAGATATGACTTGTCCCAAATCTGACTGAAGGCAATAGAACAGGCAATGACTTCAGGCAGTCAGCAGCCATGGTCCATAATATGGCTTTAATATTAGTTAAAATAAAATAAAATAAATTTGGCCCTTCCTGTTTTGTTTTTTTTTTTTTTTACTCATAGGGGCACAGGACTGGTTATACTCCCTCATATAAAGAATGGTACAGAAATGCTTTTTCCAAATATTAGATTCAGATTTTTCAATCTAGTTACTTTTGACCACTTACAGGTTCATTTTCATGTTGTAATTTCTGACAAAACCAAAAGAAGTATTCTAAAAGTTTTTCTCATTGGAACCAGATGTTGTAAAGCAAAAAAGCTGCATCGAGGTAAAATGAGTAAAACCAATACTAGCAAATGAAGAGCTGTTTCCTGAAATCCAGGAAATATTTGAAATAAAAATGACAGGCATTCCTGTCCATAGTTTCATAGCTGGTGCCTTATTTCCATATATTAATTTTTCATTTTATGATACCCATTTTTAAGTACCTGACTTGGCTACCACAGCCCGGAATATACACAGAAATGTTTATTGGCAAAGTTTAATTCATTAAAACCAAAGAAAAATATCTTGACCATAAACTTCTTGATGGGACAATCTGAGAATTCTTCACTGGCTGATTCTACATGATGGTAATTTCCATATAAAAGCAAGGAGATTGCTATTATCTAAATTACCATTTTGTGTATATTCAATTGCTTCTACAGCCTTGGAAAGTACGAGGATGTACTCAGTTTTAGCTTCTTTTAAAAATTAAATTCATCAGCTGTGATAAGAGCATGACTGGAGATTTGTCACAGACCACTGAAGCATTTAACCGATATTCCGCTAACCTTTCTGCTCCATCTGAACTTGAACAACCTTCTCACACAGCAATCAATGAAATGAGCCTTCCCATTCCTAATGATTACTGCAGGGATACAAAGTTCCGAGTCCTGGAAAATTACAAACACTAAAATGTGCCAAGTTTTACCTGATACTTTTGAAGACACTTGTAGTATGCCATCATCTGAGATTTCGCATTTCTAGCTGGCAAATTGTCTGCTGCAAAGAAATATGGAAGAATGAGTGGTAAGTAATTCAATTAAAATTAAAATCATGCACCAAATAGATTGATAATGAACTTCAGCATTTTAATTTTTCTGGTTTAAAAAAAAAAAGGAATCTAAGAGGATTGTAGAAAGAGTGTTGACAACTTTTGGGTAGGAATTAATTAGAACATTTTATTGATAGCAGTTCAAAACATTTATAACAAAAATCTCATTAACTTCTTGATTCTATAAATTTTGAAAGTAATTTATATGGCTTCAGTTATGTTTACTTCTCTTCGATTATGTAAGATTTTTCCATGCACATGGTTAGTCAGGCCTCCTTGAGGTCAATGACAAAATTTTGCAGGGTTTAAAGGGAGGAGAACTTGGTCCTTCTATGAAGCACAGCGTGAATAAAATAGAAAAATTAAAAATATGTTTTCATATAATTTGATAAAATACTAGATGTGAAACGGTAAATACAACAGGATGAAGATCATCTTTACATACTCCATCAACAGCAGGATTCACAATCGATAGGATCATCTAACACTAAGACTGATATTTTGTGCTGATTCTTCCATACCAGCCTGGGTGATAGGTTTAATGTTATAGTAAGATATGCAGTAACAGCAGTAGAAAAGGGTTTACATAAACTTTATTTCTTGGAAAGCAAAAAGGATAATTAGGTTCAGAAAAACTGAGTTACAACTTTCTAGTAATTTTTTTTTTTTTTTTTTTGTATTTCATCAAAAGCCAGACCTCTTAAAATTTGGCATGTTTAGGTTTACATCTTTAATGAATATGCTATTGACATTTTACGGTAAGAACAAAATTACAATGTACGCTAAACTCACAAACATTAAAGCATCAAGAAAAACAATAAAGCATAAAGAAAAACGGTACTGAATATCTGATGTTAAATCATTAAATAACTTTTGTAAATTTTTCAATAGTAGCTAAATTATTTTCTAAGTTTAATTCAAAGTCAGTATGACTTTGTTTCTCAATGATTAATCACTTTTAAAATTGGAGTTCACATTAGTGAAGAATAATTGAATATGTTCTAGAAATAAATCACAAGATCTTAAGATGCAAGAGAATCAGCAGATCACTTAGCCCAGTTGTTTCCACACAGCTTGATATCCAAATTGCTGCGGTAAATTCTTTGTGCATGTGTATTTTAGGTTTTGAAAGGGTTAGCCTATTTTCCACTGTCTACCACATATCTTGGTTTCTGATATGTGGTCCCACAGGATCCACGACCTAGTTCACAGCTTGAAAGAACCCCAACAGACATGGGCAACTCATCAAAACTGGGCTGGTTCTTACCTATAGCATCGCACAAAATGTCTGAATCACTGGACTTGTGGTGCATGCACAGAGAAAAGTGATTTATAAGCTATGAGACCTAACTCATCATCCATGAACGTACGTTGTGCTCAGGGCCTCCAACATAAGGTAGCTTGTGGCATTTATTTGCACTTCTCAGCTCTGCTCTACTTCTGTTTGCAGAAGCAGCAGCCACAGCTGAGCTCTGTGACCTAAAACAAATCAAAACGAATGCCTCTGAAAGTTTGGCACATATAAGCCAACATTTTCAAAAGGAAAACATTTCATCCAGTTCCTCACTGGATGAAATTTCAAACATTTAACATACTTTTAAGTACCAGAAAGACAAATATTGAAACAGTCATATTATGAATGTTTGGGTTTTTTTTTTTTTTTCTGGTACCTATTGCACAAGTGACTAAGTTCATAAATACCACCTGATGTGTTCTGGTTTACTGTTGCAGTATTTTCAGTGATGTGACTACTTAGCTTGTCTACCTTTGCAAAGTCACACATAGATAGTTGCTAAATAGTGTTCACTCTTGGTCCCCTTTATCTGAAAATCAAAACAAAAGAAACAGAATTTTTATGATATTCTTAAAAGAAATTATTTGGGGCGGGGAAGAAAAGGACACAACAATGAGAAGCTGCTTGTATGCCCCAAAAGTGAACCATTAGTCATGTGTTTGTGCAAGTGTACCAGCTTTGAGAAGGTACGTATCTTTGCAACGTGTATTCAAGGGATAGGTAGGAAGGGGAGGGAACAGACTTTAGGTTTTCCAAGTGAGAGCAGCTCTGGCAGTGGATGTGACTTTATATTAACCTTCCCCATGACCAAGCCAAACGCAAGCTGAAATGTCACAGTCCAGAGCTAACAGCAAGTCCAGCATGCATTTACCCCGCACACCACACACTCCCCTAATAAATTAAACTTCTGTATTAATATAGTGTGCATCATCTATTTCATCAGTATAGCTGAAAGCTGACAGGACAGCTTATTTTGTTTTCTGGGTATTTTCTGCTGCATGCCACCTTGTTGAACACATATGGGTTTGCAGATAAACATTGCCTTGGCCTTTTCATTCTTTCTACCATTCCTCTTGTATTCCTGGTTTTCATTTTGCCTTAGATTTCCTAAAAGAGTTTTTAGTTCAAAAACTCTAGAAGAACAGTAATCTCAGTCTAGCCCAGTCCCTGCAACAAGAGAAAGTTTCCCACAATTTAACTCCCAAACTTTCCTCTAATGTCAAATTTAAGGAACCAGTTTTATTATGTCTTTTAGAGCACTATGCTTTCTTTATAAATTTTCTTCCAATGTTTAACCTAATTTTACTTCTGTTCTACCACTTGGCTCTTCACTTATATCACTTCTGTTCTGGTACTTAATTATGCTCTTTTTTGTGATTCTTAAAACAAATCCATGCTTTCATTTGACATTTACACCCTCCTAATACATAAACAGTTATGATATTTCAGTCTAAATCACCATTTTGCAAAGCTTTAAATGTAGTTTGTCTTAGCATTTCTTCATTTGTCTGTCCTTACAGCACCTTAATAGTTTTTTGGTGTTCTTTAATTTCCATGTTATTTGCATGAATAGTATTGAATTGCACATACTTCTCTCCATATACTTTTCTGGTCACTCACCTTCACTCCATAATTTAGGATAATAACTAGAATTCTAAATATCAAGGGAACTTTAAAAGGCAAAGCAAGTTTTTACATGTGCTGCTGTAAACATTTTCTCTACACGCCTTATCAGACTTCTCACTTTTTCCTACTAAGCAACAGTCCAGCATGTTTGTACTCTGAAATACCAACCAACAAAGCTTGCTTGTACTTTGGGGACAGTGGGCTTCATCTCCACCATTTACATTTTGAAAAATCTTTCTTTTTGTTTCATCTTAATAATGACATGCAATGACCTACGTTAGCAATAGGGTGCAGTGCAACAGCTTTAAACTCGTAGAAAATTTTTGCAACAAGTAGCAAGTTTCAATTTATATATATTTTTTTAAACACTTAAACAAATTGTAGATTTGTGGTGCATTTGTGGCCTGCAGAGTAGCCAGAGCAGATTTTTTCACTGAATAATCTCAGTCTTGCAGAAAAAACATGTGCTGTAACTTAGGTTGAGGATGGAAAGGAGAAGATAACAGATAGTTATAAAGCCCTCTATGAGGTAGAGGCCATTTTATTTGTTTTTCAGAATTTAATACCTAAATAGTCCTCTGTCCATGGATTTGACTAGGATTAGATTTGAGAGACAAAGAAAGCTCAGGGCAAAAGCTGGA
This sequence comes from Calonectris borealis, assembly GCF_964195595.1. NCBI lineage: Eukaryota > Metazoa > Chordata > Aves > Procellariiformes > Procellariidae > Calonectris > Calonectris borealis. The sequence continues at coordinate 90,877,114 of NC_134313.1, read as the reverse complement.
GTACGGAAAAAACTGGGAACGGACTGTCAAGGAAAATCAAGGTGTATAAAAGCTCTCTGCACTGAGGATTTTTAGTGGTGAAGGGCTGGGGTGCCTTGCCTGTGAGCCCACCAAGTGTTTGAGTTAAGGCTGAGAGAAATAAAATTTTCACAGCTGTCGTCACAGAGGGTCTGGGAAGCATGTTCCCAAGCCAGCCAAGACTGATATTCAGGTTCTTTTCCAAGGAATGTTTAATCTCTGGAGACAGCGGGGTCCCTGGCCTGTGGTTTAGCCAAGCTTTATGGCTAGGGCTGAGGTGGAGAACCTGGAGCTACAGTGGGAGGGGGCTGGGAAGAGTCTTCCAAAGTAACCTAAGGCTTGATGCTCATGTCTTGGCTGAGGGATATCGATTCCAGGTTTGGCTCTTGCCTTAGGGATCAAGTGATCGATCCCCACCAGAAATTTTATTTTATTATTTTGCAATAAATTGTCAAAATGAAAAGTTTACCTCTAAAGCAAGCAGAATTTATTCACTCTTTGTTCCTAATCAATACTCAAAGCTTAAAGGGCTTTTTAACACAATGGAAGAAAATTAAAAGCAAACATAAATCTATCATTCCTGCTAAATGTTGCAATTTATAGGGGCTAGTGGATTTCTTCTTTTTCTCACTGCATAAAATGCTTCTTTTCAGATCACGGTTACCATTCCTTAATTAAGAATTCAAAAAAGTGCCGTGTAAATGTACATAATTTATTCCCATCATATTGAAGGTCTGGGAATTTTGCCAGTGAATGAAACATTGTATTCCATAGGAAAAACGGAACGAATACTTCTGTGTCTGATATGAGAGATTCATTCCTTAAACTGACATAGTCATAAATCTAAATTAGAGCAAACAGCACAGTCAGGGTAATATCTAATCAGTCTTTCAGCTCGGGATTTCGGAGGCTTGAAATGCTGATTACTTAATAAGGCAAAGAATATCCAAACCTTTAAAGGCAGACATGAATGAGCTTTGTTGTCAACCTACTTTCCTCTTTAGAAAACAGAAGCTGGTTCTGCCACTAATATCTGCTTTTTTATGTGTACCAGAAGGCAAGTTTAGGGCTTTGATGACTTAAGAGGGCTTTTGTGATGTTAAAGTTGCCAACAGATGACTTAGAGCAGAGCCAGGGAATGAGGCAGACGTACGACCAGATGGAAGAGTAATCTCAGGAGGATTAACCTTACAGGAAAAAGTAAGGAGGAAAAAAAAAAAATAGTGCCTCAATATCTCTGGCTTCTGGCATTATGACCAGAGCATCATATGCCTGTGTCCTTCCAAAAAATCCCATCAAGGTTTCACATACACTTCAATACCAGTAAGTCCATGTCACAGGCTGTATTCATTTCTACCTGGAGAATGACAGTATGCCCCTCTTCTTTATTTAACAGTGACAGAAAATGCAGTCAGAGTATAATCTGGACCGCTGGGTTCTCACACTTATCCCTTCTTCTATTTCACATACGCTGTAACAAATTGGCTTTCTGTGCTATGCCCCAAGTGCCTAACATAAAGTAGAATCAAACTGAAGAAACTGTATAGCAGACACAGACGCCACAGTCAAAAGCTTCATACTTTACAGTGATCTTAGTATTTGTAACCTCCCTAATGCTAAAGAAAATCTTGTAGGGACTCTAGAAGCCAAGTAAGTAACAGTCAGTATGGAAATCTGGCTTAAATCTGGTGGGGAAAGAAAACATATCAGAGATCCATTTAAATTCTTCGTGCCCACTCTAGTCTTAAACAAACCCTCCTTCCCCCTGATGATCTTCCCAGTTTGGGAGAATTTGCCTTTAAATCTTTTGCTTTAAATCATCCCTCTGCATTGTGTCTATGGGTGTACACTAACAGCATGGTTGGTGTTGTAGGATAAATTAATGCACATCTCACGTCATTGAAACATTCAATGAACTCCACAGACATGCATTCTTACTTACGTCTTCTGAGGTAAAAAAAACCTCTTTTTTTAAAAGAGAATAGAGATGGTATTCCCAAGATCTTTAGAATACATCTTAAAGAAAAGATATCAAAAATGTGGAGAGGGAAAGGCATTTTTCCCCCTCAGATTTTGGAAGTTCAAGGTAGACTTTTCAACTTTGTCTCTGTAATCAACATATTCTAATTTAAAGTTAATTCGAAAAAAATAGACACTCATATTTATTATTTAGAAGTTCTGAAATTCATAAAAAAAACATGAAAATATGCTAATCCTTGAGATAAAATTGTAAGAATCAGTCATGACAGAGTAAATCAGGTATCTCTGCTCTGAAAACCTGGGTTATTGTACCCAGGGTTTGTGTGTTTCTTGTAAAATGAAATGTACTTTTAAGAAGTTAACTCTCTTAGCAGACTCTGAGCAGAGCAGTGCAGCAACGCCTCTTAGTTATGAACAGTCAGTGAGAAACTGACACCAAATAAAGCAAAGTTTTCCCAAGAACCTCAGGTACTCTGTGATAACTCAGCAACATACATCTGAAATCAGCTGGGAGCCTACAAGAAAGTTAATCACCTTGAGCCTCTTCTAGTTTTACAGCGGATTTTTTGTTGTGCCATAGAGTCAATTCTCCTTAAAAGCGAATGGCCAGTCAGGTTATTCTCATCAACAGAGTGGTAACTGCAGGAGGGGCTGCACAGAGAGTGCTGTGAATCAATGAAAATGTGCAGAACTGGTCAATTATTGCTGTACAGCTGTTTGGCAAGGCTGCCAGCATGGGCCGAGAAAGAGAAATCTTCTGGGTTTATACTTCAAGGGCACGTTTCTGTACCCTGGTGTAGATCACTGGTCTACCGAGAGAGGACGGTGGGCTAGGAACAGTCCTCCTTTCCGTAACTGGAAGAGAGGGAAAAACCTGTCCCAGCACACCTCCTGTGTGAAGGTGAGGAAATTAAGCAGGGGAGAGAGAGCTGAGAAGTTGTTTCTCAACCATGGGAGGGATAAATTTGAATAGTTAGGTCTTCCGACTGAACATAAGAAATTTAGCTTACTGTTGTCTTGGCACATAGTACAGCCATTCATTTCAAAATCTCTGGTTCACACCTGATCCTTTTTAAGGCAAAGCAAAATTTATCATGTCCCACATTTTACTAGATTACCTGAAATATTTTTGCACATCATAGAGATACCAATGACATAGCTGACACTTTTTTCTTTGATTTGTTCTTTTGGTTCTGGGGTTAATTAAACTCTATGCATTTTTCATCATAAAAAGTAATAATACCAACATCCAGTCATCATTTGAAAATTTCAGTTCAAAACCCAATGGATAAGACACCAGGATCTCTTCCATCTAGCCTGGTGGTATTTAAAGTTTATTTTGACAGTTCCAAAATATTCCAACCAATTGAAATGTCACCCTCTGTTAGACACTGCACAGTATTTAACAACAGTCATTTTTCAATGAACTTAAATCTAAAGAGAATGATAGAAGAAATAGAAACAGATATAGAAAAAAAAAGTAGGAAGGAGGTGAAAAAGAAGTAAAAAAAAATAACCCATACATGTCTACTTGGTCTTTTTTATGTTTCCTCTTTCTTTAATTCTGTTTCAAATCACTAATCAAACCCATTTCCCTACTAGTAGGCTGGAGGAGGAATTTAGTTGTTGCACTATATCTTGAACATCTGCTGATGGATGATGGATGAGAACTCAAAATGAAATATGTTGTTACCATCTGCCTCGCATAACACAAAGGAGCTGCTAACAGCTACAACATAGCCTTACCTGAAGACTGAGGTTGCTGCTGAAGGAGTCAAGCCCCTGCATGAAGTCAGCATTGAAACCTCACCCACAAATCAGCAATAACTGATGCAAATCCAACGTAGAAGAAAATTCCTACAAGGAATTGTGCTTTTAACAAGCCACCAGATACAACTTGCTGGTGTTTAAAAACCCAGTCCCACGTACTGCAACAGCACAACCTAGATTCGACAAAGTCAGGGATGTATGAAACTTCTAAAAATGTAATAAACCTCCTGCTAACTGAAAATGAAAAAAGCACAACATTGGCAACAGCTGTCACCAAAATAGCAGCAACTTGATGAGGATCTAATAAAACATGTAAGTCTAATAGTCTAATAGTTCAGGAGAATGATTTTATACTCTATACTCACCGGACCTCATACAGACTTTCTTCTCGCGGTCAAAGAGAGGAGACAAAGCTGTGAGAGCACTCAAATAGCACTCCCTACATGAGCACAAATGTTTTTTGATATCCAGCTTTTCCTCAGAGGCTGGCAATTTTGGTCCCAATTGAATATATTTTTAAATCACTTGATTTTTTGAATAGCCTGAACTTCTACCATTTAAAAATACATTATGAAAAGGACTGTTTAATCACCTAACCTAAAATTAACAGTGGCTTCTGAAAATTTACAATTAAAAAAAAATAAAAAAGATTAAAAATAAAAATTACATTGCATCTGATGACTTGATGACTAAAATGTCTATGAAACAGAAATGTAAGGAATCACTTAGACATAATTGGTTTCAATAGGAGTGAACCACACATTCAGATCCCTTTCATCTCTGTTTCAGATTCATTTCAGATTTCATTTTTAATTGCACAAATAAAACATTTAGAAAGTTAAAATAGAAAGTTACACCCAGTATCAAGCAGCTATAATTATTTATGTACCCTCTTCTGACTCCAGCAGATGAACAGAAGTCAGTGGAGTAGAATACATGTAAATTACTGTAATCTGAGAAGATTTATAAATGAGAAATCCCAGAGTTGTAAAGATGCCATCATATCTGTGTGGTCTGTTTGTGCACAAAGATTCTGGATGCTGCAACATTAATATGTCTCAGTGACCCCTCCTGTCAAAAATTCAGATATGTGGTACTGTCTGGTGAAAAGCCAGTAGAAAGATTGTTTATGTTTTCCAATTTAATTGCTTGTAAAACTGAATCAATATTAATCATACTAGCTGGCAAATAGGTAAGTGAAATCAAGGAAGTGTGCTGTAGAAACAGCAATATAGCATTAAATTCATACAGCTGCAAGCTTGACAGCAGTCACTGCATATCTGAAAATCCATTTTATTTCCTCTCATATGCATATGGTTCCAGCTCACTTTTCAAATAAATCTGATCAACATTTTGTGGTATTTGAACATTTTCCCATCTGGTGGATTGTTCATAAAACTCATTTTCCCTGATTTAGTGAGGCTAGGAATACACCAGCCTGAATGATTTTAGATTTGTATTTGGAACTTCTGGGTTTTTGCAATCCCTTATATGTCCCATAATATGTTCCTAATTTTATAACAGATTAATTTATGTTTTAAAGCTAATAAGCCAGGTGTCACGGTGTTTGGCTATTCTTTGCTGCATTACGGTATTTTATTGTAAAGGGTCATGCTTACTCATTTTATATCAAAAGATGAAATAGCTTTAATTTTTAGAGGCATTTTACTTCTTTGCTATAATGCTCAACCCTCTAAAATGAGTCTGACTATCCCAAAAAGCATTAATTAGTCCACACGCAGCTCTTACTTGCACAAAACACTGCTTGCAACCAATTACTCTAATGGTCCAAACTAAGCAATATTTTTTTAATTAAATGAAGACATTAGTATTTCCTGTACTGATTTTTACTTCAGCAATCTTATTGTTTAATGACCCCCAAATGCTGGCACAGTGCAGCAATTAAAGCAACATGGGAATATCTTAGTGAATATCTTAGCACCACACCTGTGATAAGTCATGAACACCACTCTTTCTGATCACTAGAAAGTATGGTAACACAAAGTGTAGAAAGCAGACATATTCAGTGTTCAGTTCAAACCCTGAATCTGTCCAGAGAAAAAAAAAGATACTTATCATCTTGTAACGGGCATATTTACATGTTACGTTTCTGCTTCTGATGCTTGAATCCAAACCATTTTGGTTAGCCTGCGACCAGTCAATCCAAGGCGCCAGAATGTATCCCATCGTTCCTTTTGTCCTCAGTCGTTTTCCTTCCAGGAATCTGGTATATTTCTGAATTTCTTCTTGTCTTGACATTACACAAGGCTGACAATACTGCCCATGTTGCCATCCTCCCACATGGCAGCCAGTGATTAGAGCAGATTCAAACAGATATTGAAGTCCCTCATTGGATGGCCTACACTAGGTGCCACCTTCACATTATTAAAACATCAATCATGGTAGAGCCCTCGTGGTGTGCAGGGAGCTGCTGAACTAAGTGAAGCAAAATGAACCTCTCTGTCAAGCCAGTAGAAAACATGCTAAGCTTATTTCAGGAGTTTCCCTTTGCCTCTCAGATATTACTCAGTTCTTCAATGCAATTTAAAATGTTTTCCTTATTACATTATGCAGTATTTAAACCCATCCTCCAATAGTAATGGTGGTAATATTTGCTTTAAAAAACCACCACCATCAGACATTTTCAGCTACTGTACATCATTTCTGTTTAAAAGGTTTTAACATTTTAATAGGAAGCATCTCCCTGATCTTTTTGGCAAATATTCTCTTACTTACTGTTTTCTCTCTCTTCAGAACTATGAATATTGCTGGTTCTCCATATTTTCACCCAATATGGATTCTAGTTTGCTCAAGTGGCAGGCCCCAGCAGGTTGGATGTAGAGAGCAGAAGCTTCATAAGGTGAGAAAGGCTTTTGAATGCAAGTCTCTTGCTCAATGGAATAACTGCTGTAATTGTTTAGCGGCTGCTGATAAAAAGCATGACTGATACCACCCCATATTTTTAAATGAAAGCAATAATGGCAGCTATGTCCTCTGTTAATCTGAATGTTGCTGGGTTGTGTAAAATGTGGTGTGAACATACAACAGATTGAGCTTCACAGAAAATGCAGCTGGGAAAGAGGCACAACAAGTAGATCACACACAAGCTGCTGTGTCAGACACTCTGTTTCTCAGATCAAGCAACCTGGACATGTACTCCATAAGAATTATAAATACCTAAGGAATTAAAAAGATTAAAGTATTGATGTGTATGGATGCTCTGAAGACTAAGCTGTGAGGCAGATTTTGAGCTAGCCTTATTTGTCACTTGGACACATGCATGTAAGTAATACTTCAGACATCAATAGCCTTTGTATCTGTCCCGAAATCTGATTTTTTAGGGGATTTGAGCTTCTAGGCAATGTTACTTTGAAAATCCTACTCTATGGTGTCATTAATTTTGTTTCATGGCAATTCTATATTCTGTTTAAGCACCATTTTATTTTTCCAAACTTTAAAAGGGTGGTGATTGTAGGGAGTGTTTAGCTGGAGAACAGTTGAAGGACAGCTACATTTAGATCTTAAATCTTGCTTATGAGGCAAGATAAAGCTTTAAAGAAGAGAAATAAATCCAAAAAAAGGCAATAAAAGGTAATTTAATTAGAGACCTGGCAACAAAAGTATGGTTTTTATAGCATCATCCATTGATAAGTACTCTTTCACCTTTCTCTGCATGGGAGGTTGCCAGTTTTACATCCAAGAATTTCTTGGCATCACTGAGCAAAAAAGTCACACATTTAATATAGACCAAGGCTGAAGGCAGTATAGCAGGATTAAGTATTAGCACATCAAAAACGATTGGAGTATATTTCTTCCTTTCATAAAGCAAATTAATGCAGGTAGTCATTAAAGAAACAGGTATATTAAAACAGAATCAAAGCCATACATCAAACCTCATTGCAAAAGTTGGGGAATATGCCTTTACAGTAATATATGACTTGACCTTCAGCTCCAAATATCCGTTAGACATTTCTAGCTGCCATTCATTCCAAATTAGTAAAGTATACAAAGTGATTTACTCCTGTGAATTGACATGGTCTGGATCATCACCAAAAACATATGCCTGTCTTATTAAGTACCTAATCCACTTTCCCTTGATAATGACTCTTTGCACTTACATTGTACTTTATCTTTTCAAAGAGATCCACAAAGTACTATACAGTGCTTCCTCTCCAAATAGAGGAAAAAAATTAATTTTCCCTTGGGACATTCTGTACATACAAATTGGACAGGACAGGCAGCTAGGTTCTAGTACTGGAAGCTAGTTGTTTCTGAAGATATTTTTTAGAAGTTCTCATATATTATATGACCTAGGGAGTTTGTGCGGGTATTATGAACTATGAAAATTGGTGATAGTTAGATCACCAATTCAGAGCAATTGGTGATAGTTAGATGGCTGGTGGGGAACGAATGCGTCCCCCTCACTTCACCACTGTTCAACTCCCTGAATTGTTTAGAAGGAAACAAGTGTTGATCTCTCACCTTCTTATTTTGGGGAGGGACAGCCTCAAATCTCCAAGTAAATGGCAATATCCAACTTAAATTTTAAGACAGAATCAAGAGACGAGAAAAAATACTTTCCTTTCTTATAATTGCAACCATTATTTGATTTGTTTAACACACAGTTTCCTGGAGAGACTAGCACGGCAGATAAACAGTATTAGCAATTTATTATTACTAGTTGTGATTTGTGAAGTTAAGGGGCTTAACTTCTTACTCAAACTTTGTTATGGAGAAAATGTTACCTACCTCCCATTTTCCTGAAAACAGCCAAAAAAAAGATTATATCAAATAAGATGGTATAATTGACTAATCCAAACCTAGCTCAGATTCCTTTTCTGAAGGTGCACTACAAATCTCTCCCCGGCTCCAAACCTTAGTTTCCTATGGATTTCTGTGATTAGAGATTGTATTTTGCTACTGTCTCAGTCCCTGGGCTTCTAGGCCCAGACCTGAGGTAGGACAGCCTGTCAAGTATTAGGTCTTGATATTTGGTTTCCTGACATGAGTCTCAAATCAGCTGTTCATTGCCTCCTATCTTTCACAAGCCCTTTGGGAATTTACCTGAATTTGTGGATACAATGAATTTGTTTGGCACACAGGAATTTTTGACAGCTAAAAAAGCAATATCCAGTTCTTCTAAAGGAATTTTAGTTTCACACACATGTTACTTAGAGACGTAGCATATGTTGTGTATAATAGCTCTGCAGGATAAAAACAAATACTTAGAGCACACAGCCATGTCGCTGCTTTCCCCCCTGATCCAGAAACCCTTTTGTTTTAATCAGCACTGCTAATGATCCTAGGCTCTTCCTCTTTCCAGCCCTCCTTGTGACCACACACTCTAACATCCCTCTCTATTACGACCTTTTGTTTGGCATTCTTCCACTTTTCACTCATCTGAAAAATGTCATTAGCAAATCAATGGTGTTTAGCACGGTCATACAATGAGTGATTGGACTTGGCCCATAGCTGAGTATGCCAATTACCTCATCCATTGTCAACATCCAATAAGTATGAAAAACCTCCTCAAAGTTCTTGTGCACAAGCTCTTTGAAAAGAAATCATAACAAGTATTTTATCAGATCCGTATTACATGTCACTTTTATTCTTCAATTTAATGACACTTCAAGGCTTCCTATTTCTGGAAAAGCTGGAGTTATATAACCACTATTTTAATACAACACAAGAGATACCTGTCTTTCTGGTTTAGGGCTCAACCCATGGGAATATAAATCTCAATCATAATAGTGAAGTAACCATAAAATGTTCAGACTGTGCAGTTTTAAGAAGCAGAACTAAACTGACATTCTTCTCTGGCCCCCAGCCCCAAAAGATACATGAATGCAGATTTGGTCATTAGCTTCTTGTGTACTTCACTGAGGAAATATCAGTTCTTGGTGTAAGAACACAGGAACCGTGCAGCAGTCGTACTGGATGAGACCAGGACACTCTCGCCCAGTATTTTCTCTCCTGATGTGACTGTGAATCAGTGCCTAGGCAAGAAGACAAGAACATGTCTCCTAGCATGCTCCCATGCTCCAACCTTGTCTCAGGGACTTCCTAAGCCATCTTTGTTATTCTGCAGCTCTTACTGGATTTCTTTTCTGTCAGCTCCTCCAGCCTCCCTTTGGATCAAAAAAACTTTAGTGTCTACAGCATATTTGACCTGGAGATCTCCAGCACTACTTGTGAAAGTCATCAACAGGAAATGAGATGAAGGTATTTAATAGCTTTGTGAGCAATGTCACCAACACACAGAGTACGTCTGCACTATTGTTAATATACAGACTAACTAAATTCACCCTAACTAACTGGATTAAATTCAGTCATGCCTCCTGAATGCTTGCACAATAACATTCCCAAAAGGAAAACAAAGCCACCGCTGGATGGGAATAGGATGTGGGAAATAATACAGGGAAGTAGCTGTCCAGTATTATGCAAAGCACAGACTGTCATTTGTCCATCTCAGCTTTACAGAATAATACTAAAACATGATTCAAAATTCAGCTTTTATGGCACAAGTAAACAACCAGTTTTCTTACAAAATCAACCAATCCATAGAAAGCTAATTATTCTGGGAGAGCAGCGAAATCATGAACCAGTCCAAATAATTTCACTCCCAGGAATGTGAAGCTAACATTTTTCTCCCCCTTTAATTTCTAATTCATATGTAGAAACTACTGTGACTTACCCACAAATACTGGAGTTTAGCCTTAGGACTTTTTTGTTTAGGATAGTCAGTATTTAATTATATTTTTTCTTAAAGGATTCACAAATATTGTCCATAGTTTGTATCATTGCTAGCTTTGACTCTTATGTTCTATATGAGTGATTAAATCTTTTTCAAATGATTTATGTACAGTCTGTTTTTGTACTAGCTTTCTGAAATGACAGCTACATATTTTTGCATCTACATATTAAATTCTCACTGAAAATAGTTGTTGTTATCACACATTTAGCATAGCGTAAAAAAGAGTATATTTTGCTACACCATAAACTGTTGCTGTGTAAACTTTTAATTATACAGCAAAAGTATAAAGCACTAATAAAAGAAAACTCATCTTCAAAGAATCAAGTAAGTTCTAATGCTCAGCAAAAACAATTCTCTTCAGGTAAGTATCAGTATATTGGTAAAATATTTAAAATATAAGAAGAAAAACAATTCCCAATATTTAGAATAAGACAGCAGCAGATCAAGTTAAATTCCAGTTCTAGATAATCACTACAAAATAGATTTGCTCGAGATGGTTCAGAACACATGAGCATTTCAATGACTATAGCAAAAGTGTTATTGCTCTGTTTATTTGATGAAGGTGTCAGTCTTGATCAATAAGGACTGCAAGGCTTAGGTAAATACTTGTCAATGAAAATGTCCTTCTAGATGATTATCTCTGTAGAACAAGTACTTCATGTCTCCATAGCACAAGAGCGAAAATGTATATCTGTGGAAAGTACAGGGTGAGAGTAGAAGACATTATCATTAATTACTTCCGAACAGCAGTGGAAGTGCTTCAAGGTTGTTTGCTGCCTGCAGACTTGTTAGTTTCTTCATGCAGTGTGTCACAAGGGAGAGATTTTTGAAGCAATACCAGCACTCAAAAAAAAAAAAAAAAATCAATATGATGTATGACTCTAATCTCTGCTTTGCAGATGTTAATGCTCGGTTTTCGATGGTAAGGGAAAAAAAGGATATCAAAATGTCTAAAGAAGGCAAAGCCATTCAGTTCATAGTGCAAAAGCAATAATATTGGTGTTAAAGCAAAACTATTACATAACTTAGGCTGATGGAGTACTTTGCCCGAAAAAAAAAAAAAAAGATGTTGCAAATCTGAAAACTTCTACATAAAGTCAAACCTTCTGAAGCTTCTGCACACAGTCCAAGGGTTGTGTCATATGTGATACTTTCAAAAGGCTGAACACAATAAAAGTGCCTTCCATAAACTGCTAGATGCAGTGTTACCCTCTGAGGTTATCATCTCAGGTTATGCTCATCAGAAGAAATCCTCCACTAAACCTGCTTCTGAACTCTGCTTTCATTCTACAGTGTGTGTTTCTACATGATGAAGCAGCCTTCAATTAAGCCTTAGAACAAGCTGTAGATTGCTACCTTCTGGCACCTATTCTGCCCAGAAACCTCATTTCTGAGGAACCTTTGCTTTAATAAAAAGTAACGCAACAGTGTTTCAGGGAACAAAGCATGGACTCCAATACCTGAACTCTTGAACTCTGGCCAAACAGCCTTGGGCATATCATTTTGCAGCTCCCTCTCCCTATATGAAGTGAGGATGACTGCATTCTTGAACAGTTTCACTGCGTTTTCCCTACTGCACCCTCTGTGTGAATATTATATTTCACTTAATTGAGAAATAAATAAATAAATAAATGTTCAACAATGAAAATCATGTGGGCTTTTCTTCATTTTGTTTTAGAATAAAAATATTTAGCCCTCTTACTTTTGTTAGCCATTTTAAACAAAACATGAAAATGTGCATATGCCAACAAGGAGACATGTAGCATTGAAGAGAGCCCATTCATGTTTTTTAAAATGTTATGAAACAGCAGGACAAAGATCGGTCCTCTGTATTTAACTGGGTCAAGGACTTCATGTTAAAAAGAAAATCAATGCAAAGGGTATAATAAACACATAAAAAATGACAAATTACTATGATACTTGAAATGGAAAATGACAGACTACTAACATTCTTGCTGAAGGAAAAGGTTAAAGGGGCAGTATAACACATGCATTGTGTAAGCAGGCAGAATGATGGAAAGCCTCTGTCCCTTCATTAGATGAATATAAAATTAGAGGTGTGTGGAGTAAGAAAAAAACAAATAAAATGCTATCTTCACGCACTATCTCAGGCTTTTTTCTTTTTTTTTTTTTTTTTATACCACCAGAGATTCAGCTTTTATAAAGTCTGAAATATATTTGTAGAAGTATCAAGTGTGGGCAGTTCTTTGACTATTTTTCATACTGAATGAATCTTCACCATGGGACAATCTTTTCAGCTACTCAACACAAAGTTAAAAGGGTTACATCATCAAGACAAACATTCCCTGGATGGTCACATCCCCAAGCGTGCAAAATGCTGGAAGGTGAGTCAGCTTTCTTTGCTTTGTACATTTTGGAAGAATTGTACACACCTTAGACCTCTGGCTTAGTGTCATCCCAGAGGTGATTTACAAAACAAACAACTTTACTGCTGAGACTGTGATTAAAAGATAAAACTGCAAGTTAATCCCTGTAGAAATTGGGTTTTCATAATTTTCTACTGATAAAGAATCAGTGCTTGCCAATTGATACTTCGAATTATGTAGCTTTTCTATCAAATTATACTTTCATGTTCTTTAAAATACTGGAGTACCCTCCACCCATGTGACAGACATGTAACCTTCCTCTGCCAGAGTGCATATTAGCTAAAGTTGTTTTTAATCTTTTGCTTGATAAAGGGTATATAATCCTTAGTAATGTGAAATGGACCATATTATGTCACCAGAACTTAGACAATTACTAGAGAGTATTTAGCATAGCCCTTCTTTTATAATAACTCATCATCTTTGTCTAGCTGATTTTCTTTATGTCTGCATTTAGCAACATCAAATACAGGGGAAAATAGGATTTTGACAGATTGAATAATATTGTAAGAAGCCAGTGTGTTATCAGCAGAGCTTGAACAGGGTGGAAAGGGAAGAGGGGAAGACATCTACAAAGTATTGACACATTAAATAAACCTTGCTACAACAGAATGTGCCTCCCACAATGAAACACAGTACGGTGCCAAAAATCACAGATGCACGCTGCAGGTACAGGTAAAGCCTGACACTCAAGACCATGAGGGCATTTCTGAATCCTTGACTGCAATGCTGTTACCCTGTAACATACCCACACATTTTGATGGACAGTCCTACTCCAGGAGCTGTAAAAAGTTTGTACATGGAATCAGTTGGCACAAACAGAAAACTGTTGGGACACCAGAGGCTGCTACAGACTTCCTAAGAGAGCTTGTACAGCAGCGAAGGTCCACATTTAACCCCACTTAATTTTGGGTTGCAAACTGAGGGGTTCTGTAGCTGAGGGCTGCTCTTAGTGTCAGCAAAGAGAAACAGGAGCTCTCAGAGCACGGCTCAAACCATCGGCTAAAGACAGAGATTACAGCAGTTGTACTCTTAATGTAGCTGCCTTGGCGAAGATGTATCTATGCCTTAAAACTCAGGCACCACACTGGTAAGCTTTTGGGTATCTGAGCACCACATCGTGCTCAAGAGTTTTCAGCAAAATGCAGGAGTTCTGTCAGAGTGTAACAAAGGAATTAGTGGCTTCCAAGTGGGGATTCACAGCATCCCAAATGCTGAAAAAAGAGGTGGGTAAAGCAGGAGACAGGAAACACTTCAGACAGGGTTGTGACCTGAAAGAAAGGAATCCTATCCCTTTTTTAACTCAAGCACACTTACCAGGGCTGCAGAAGAGTGCCTCCTTCTACTAGTACTGGAAACATCCTGAATCATCCTGGAAAATTAGACCACTAGGTCTTCCTTTATAAAAGTGAGAAAGACCCTTTTTTTTTTTCCTTTCAAAATATATCTGAAACAGAATACAGTAAGAGTAGCTGCCCTCCTGTATTTAATAGTTCAGTGATTACAATATTCCACCAAGACATGAGATGCTAGAAGTCACAGTTTCCATTTCCTGGAATGGGAATTTAAATCCCCATTTCCTGCCTTTCAAGGAACTTTCTGAATTAGCAGTACAGACTGTGCTGTTTGGGAAAAAGGATGGCAAGAAGTAATTTAACTTTTGTTATTGAAGCTGTTCCACATTCTGTGGAATAATCAGATGTTTGGAGGGAAAGAGGGAGACAAAGCTAGAACAAGAATTAATATGACTCTTTAGCCTCATGGACTAAACTCTCTTGGGACAGTAGAACTGTAGATCATGGTCTCTGCTCTTACATAAAGAGTTATTGGAGCATGTCACATTTCAGCCAGCAAAATCACCAAGACAGCAGGACATTTTATTAGGGAGGAGAAAAAAAAATGTTTAATCTGTCAAAGTGGAACATCTGGTCACTTTTGCTTATATTTTCTGATGCTGGATTAATATCATCACACATTTAATGTGCGTGCATTTAAACTGTAATCTAATTAGATGTTGAAACTATTCTGGTGCCACTTAGCCAACATGCCAAAATATTGGTTGTGATTGCAGTCAGAAGCTACTGCGTTTACTGATGCTGTGGTGTTGTACCAAGCTTTCCTTCACCGAGGTCCCATCTTCCTACAGTAAGCAGCAGGGGGGTACTAATCCTCTGCACTAGTACTTCAATTTTCTCATTACAAAAATTGGCTTCATCTTCCTGGCTTAGGCAAACCCTGATTAGCGTCACTCAGACCTTGGGGGCCACAGATTGGGAGCAGCAACAGCAGAAGAAGTGCCAACTGCAACAGCAGATATTTTAGCAACAGCTGTCTGGTTTTGCATGCTCCTCCTGGATATCAGTTTGAATGCTCCAGCTTAGCCAGCTTGAGGTGTTTGTCCCCACTATATATTACAGAGCCAAGTAAGAGTAGGATGCTCTTTAGAATGAAGCAACAAGCACTGTCATAACAGCTCAGCAGATTGTTAGCATCTTCATATATTCTCAAAAGCACTGAAAGAGTAATCAGAGTAATGATAAAAGAGTAATGATATAGGTACACAGTTATAAACCCAAATCATCTTACAATCATGCTTTGCATTTGTACTGAGGCTGGTACACAGTGCATTTCACTATTTTTAAGTTTCATAGCATATCTGAGAGGAGAGCAGATTTCATTAGCCCCATTGTGACAACGACAAAACTGAAACAGAGAAGTCCATCTTTCATGCAGTGTCAATGAGCAAGTAAATTGCACAATGGGAAACAGCAGCCAAGTCTCTTAACTTTCAGCTTCGTGCTCTAACCACTGGTCTATTCAAGGGAGTGGATGGGTCATTTATTCCTGAAGTATAGTTTCCACTTCAGTGTTCACATGCAGCTGCTGTGTAGAGAAGGAAATTAAAAACAGGAATTCCTATTAAATTCCTCCGTTTGTGTATGTCTAGGAAGGTATAGGGCTCCCTCCACCCCGAACTATGAGTACTTATGCATAATAGTGACACTCCAGGTAATCAGCCAATAGGTTAGATAATTATTTGATTTCCCTTGGCATCTCCTAGGTCTGCAACATAGGATTGTAATTATCATGAATAATTAGTATTTCTGCTTTGGAATAAAAACAGAAAAACAGAAGACACATGAAAAAATATATATATAACCCTTATTAATAAAGGAAAGAATCACAATAATGCTAATAGTTCTCCTATGGCTGTTGGTTTTACCTATGCTTTGTTGCTCTTTAGTCTCTGGTCTTGTTCAGTAAGAGCAGTGGAAACTCTTACAGGTTTCACATGACATCAACCCCAAATTTATTAATTTTGGCAAGGCTTAATCTTGAAGTTTCAACTTTGTCCACTAACATGTCAAGTAGAACATAAGTATTCATAATAACCTATTTCGCCTCTTCAGAAAAATGTTGCTTCTTTCCCTGAACAAAATCCTTTGTTTTTCAAAGCTCTACGAATAACTGCCTGTATGTTCTGCAGGAACACAACATAGCACCTGAATTCTAAAAATTGGAATAATGTATCTAATAAAATTCCCTACAGTTTCTACAGAGGTAAAATGTAATTACCTGACTTGGAATTTGTCCAAGGTCTAATATTAATTAGACGAAGGCACCAAGAGTAGTGTTTCAGAATTTCAGTTTTATAAAATAAAAAATAAATTATAATAACGAACTTAATATCACTGATTCTTGAAGTTCCCCTATGCAACAGAGATTGTCTCAATGGTCACCTGAAGATCTCTTCATCCCTCCCTGGGTTCATTTTCCTGGGAATATTCTCTTGAGACAATGTCTTAAAGACAAGGAATCACATGTAGGATTCAATGTTGAATGTGCCAAATGATATTCCTTTATGCTACTAGTCAAGTACTTGTCATAACATCACCACTTTCATCATGAACTTAGAAGTATTCTAGCCAGAGTTCTTGGCTGGAATTGCTCCTGACACTTTTAAAAAAGTAATTACAAATAAAAATGTTGAAGCTACAAGGAACCATGGCAAAAAATGTCTAGCATTACAAGTTGATGGAAAACAGGGAACTGAGGTACTTGTAGGACCATTCTTTATACTCTCCCAGGCAAGTAATGTTTAATGTGACTGTCATGCAATGCCAACAGTCATTGGTTTTTTTAAAAAAAAAATGTTCAAGTTTAGTTTTCCACAACCACTAATCACACACACAGAGAAAAGATGAGCAATCCTTTGAAGACAGCAACTTTCTTCGCCCCTTTTCCATGTTATCTGTATTATATTTTCAACTGTGAAAGAAAAAACAAAAGAAAAATCTGAATCAACTTTTCATCTCCTGAAAAAGTATCTACTGACACTCCCCTGATCAAAATGGGTAGTGATAAAGACACAGCCTCTGAAGAAAGTGAAGGGAGAAGGATATATGCTACATGTCTTCTCATTTAGGTTAATGCTAACTGTAAATTTTCAGAAATGCTGTGCATCTAGAGACCACTAGTAGAGGATTTCATGAGAAGCATGAACAGTGTATTTAACCACTTGTTCAAATCAAATAAAAAACCTGAAATACATTTTATTTTCAAAAGTATCTTTAAATTCTGTTTCCATTAACAAAAAAATATTTATAGGAATTCTGCTGTCCTGATAGTTTTTTCAGAACACAAACCAAAGCCCTTGTGGATAATAACTACAGATCTGCATAAAGACACACAGCACACTTCCTGATTGACTGTCTTGAATTTTTCATTTTACTCTATCTAAGGGATATAGTCAAGGAAAGACACAGTACTATATTGTCTTGGTGACCAATCCCAGATGATTAATTAGAACTTTGAAATAATTCTGAAATCACAATATCATTAATAAACAGTGCACAAACAACACCTTTGCTGAAATATAATCATATCAAAAGCTTCTCAAAGTACACTGAGTAACAATTACGGTCTTTTAAAAAATCTGCCTGATGATAATTCCTTAGCTAAAAACACGGCCCAGTGCTGCTTTTGAATAGTTTTTAATTATAGAATTTCTTCACAAACCAAAAGCTAGCATACAGCTCTCTGGATTCACTCAGGAACACTGACATCAAATTATTTTATCTTCTATATCACTAACGGGATTTTCTTATGCTGCCTTGAGTTCATCTGAGGGGCTCTTCAAATTCTAAGCCAGCGTCATCTTATTAACATGTGTGAAGTCATACCACTGCAGAGATGCTGAGTAGAAACAGAAAATCTTTCTGCATAAAACTCTTAGAGATATGATCTCTCTCTACTACCTATCCACCATGGCAGAGTTCTTTACAGGTCATGGTCACACCATGTTTCAGTTAAGGTATTGTCCTTTTCTGGAGCTTTGACAAATAAAATTAGCCCTGCACATATGTATTCAGAGCTATAAACGTGTGTGCCTTGGCAACTGTGTTATCATCCATTTAGTATCCAAGCTACAGCTTCTAAGTGGTCATATTCCAGGCAGACACTTTCTAAACCCAATAGTATTTTTCTTATGTTGCACCAGAAAGAGCTTCCTGTACACACTGGTAAACCCACTTTTGCCATGATGTACAAGAAAAACAATGACAATAATTAGATTGCTGACACGCTCAGAATACAGAATTACTGATGGGGTGTTTTTTACTGTTTTCTACGCGCATTACGAGCTATCAGAGGTAATAGGCCTGTACGAAGGAGGACGGGGGTGTATTCAAATATGCAGATGGTGTATGACATGGCATTGAACCTGTATGATCAGGAGTCAGAGATGCTGTTCCAATACAACTAATCAATAACAGTGCTTGAGACATCCCTAGTCTTCTCAGTGTGCTTGTAGCCACAAGCCTACAAAACATTCTGTCTCCACGTGTCCTCCCTGGATCAAATAATGACCTTATATCTCCTTCCTGAAATGACAATGGCACAAATATGAAAAAATTATTGGCTAATTTTGTGGAATTAAAAAAATTGCTCTCACGTGTGCCAGGAATGTTTACAGAGCTACTTCTCTCCTGCCCTCCCTGTTTGGTGTGACGCTACTGTCTGGCGGCTGTGGCAGTGTAGCTTACCATCAGGTAGCTGAACCATCAGTTCAGCCAGAGGCATTCGGTCTCCTCTGTGCATCCGACCTGTTGTCACGGAAAAGGCAACGCACCCTGCCGGCGACCTAAAAGAGCAACACAAGGTTGGCTGGCAAAGAAACCTCGCTCAGGAAAGGGAAAACATTTGGAAATCCTGGGACAGCTGGCAGATGGGAGGCAGGCGGTTAGGCAGGACATTTCTTACAGGTCCACAACTTGCACGTCTGTCAATTTGACATGTATGCACTTAATGGCAAGCAAAACTTAGATTATAGCCAAGCTCAGAAGAGTTTGTTAGGGTTAGAATATGGGCTGCTAGTAGGAACTGACGCGGTTTTCAGCTCTGTCCAAATGATAACATTTTGTTTCAAAAGTGAATAATATCCTAGGATTACTGATGTCAACTGAATTGATTTCTGTAAGTCAACTGAGCTTAGAAATGAGAACAGACAGAGAAAGAAAATTTTACTGGAAAACTTTTCTTATTATTCTCTAGTCCAAATAAGAAGAGGAGATCATTTGACTATTTTGGCTTCTGTGTGATTATGTTTATTTAAAGAAACAGAACACTATTTAATTATGTATGTGAATACTTGGAACATATAATTACTACCCAACAGGCAAACTCTGTTTGGGTTTGTTGGAATGCCAATGGGCTTTTATTAGTTCAGCCCGTCATTCTGTTGTGAAATGGAAATGAAAAGTGGAAAATATGTTTTCCTTCTCTAGGGATCACTTCAGCTCCTTTTTCTCTTTATTTTATCAGACTTCTTGTTGCTATGGGGGTCTTGAAGGCTTATTATTAAAACACCCTGCAGTCCTAAGGGAAGAAAAGCAAGCTGGTGCTGCAGATGGGAACAATGTGAATGGAATAAACTATAAGCACCAAAGAATTCCAATAAATGCAGTAAAATCTATGTGTTATTCTCTTTTCTTTCCAAAGTTCAGTTGGAGTTTCTACCTTTTACCTTTCATTTTTTGTGAATATGAGGTAACTCAGAGTACCATCCAAATATAAAAGCACAAAAGTAAAAAACAAGTTAGTTATGCTGGCTCTTCTTGGGTCTCCTTTTGCACAAAAAAAGTTAATCTGTTCTGTACAGACATCCAACCTGCAGCAGGACTGGAATTAATATAAAATACTCATCATAGAAATGACATCTTCATAGCTCTTTCAGAAAAAGAAAGCAAAAGATACAAGAAACACTTACTTGCCAGTTAAGCACTAGTTTAATCTACAGGTTCAGCCTATTAAAAACTCACCTGAAAATAGTTTTTACAATAATTTCATCATCACATTCAAAAAAAATCTGGAAAATAAGTAAGATAGTCATCAGGATCTTTTTTATAATAGGTCTTGCAAGAATGAAAACTTTGACACAGATAACCTTTCTGGAACTTAATTGCAATTGATAGTATAAGTACTTGACATATTTTTATCACTTTTCTCTAGATGTATGCAGTAAATTTTTAACATGGTCAAAGAATATCTACGCACACTGATTAAGATGATGAAGTTGAACATCAAGTGAGCCACAAAATCTTCTGAAAATTGGGCAAAAGGCAAGTCAACTTATACAAGTGGAATGCATCAGAAGGAACAAAGACATTTCTTGTATTTCAAAGACAGCATCTACATGAACACAGAGTCAAAGTTTATTTTGTAATGACCAAATGATTCCTGATCAACTGTAGACCTGCTAGTGACACTAACTTTGAAGACTAAGAAAGCAAGCCACAGCATAAATTAGATTTTCTTTGGAACAGAAGGAGCATATTTCTTCCTAGAAAGTCATGTGAACATTTTTCCAGCATTTCCTTTAATTTCAAAAGACATGCTGGTTTGAGAAATACTAGCTTTATCCTGGCAATATTTCATTCCTCATTCATGTCATTGTTCTTAACCTCAGCTTTGGGACTGTATTCATTTCAGCCTGCTTCATGACTTCATATATCCAGAGACCAGACCTGCTTTCTCTTTATTTATTTATTTATTAACTGATTTGATTCTTTTTATTTCCTTTGATGATCTTGGCAGCTAGTTTTAGTCTATCTTGAGCTCCTGCCAAAAGGCTCTACCTGAAACTCATTCACTGCCATCAGCTGAAGTGTGTCAGGTCCCTGTAATGGAGTTGGAAAAATTTTGTAGAAGTTTCTAGAAGAATTATACAAATGCATGCACATGTATATACCTAAGCACAGGATTTTTAAGGTAGTACATTATGCATCAACAGAGGCAGTGCTGCTTTTAAAGCTATTCCTATCAAAAACTTTTGCCTGCCTGCACAAAACAACACCTGTTGCTACCATTTCTATATGATACCATTTATATAAACACACTGGCAAAATAAGTACCTGTTAAATGCGAAAACAGTGGCCACTAGGAATCAGAAGAGAGACAACTATAAAGGGCCCTGGGCTTACCAAAGTACATACATATATACTCCTATAGAAGACACAACGTGCTTTTTACACTTCTTTTTCTACAAGCCTCCATTGACTCCATTTTTGAGAGCATTCAACTTGAAAGGCATAATAAGCACATCTTTGTGGCTCCTCTTCTAAAAATGCTTTTAATATGGGTGGCCATCAGGACTATGTGAATAATGGAAGGTATTTTTTTGCAGCTGAACTAAAAGACTGGAAGAAGAAAAAAAAAAATAGTCTGTGTCTGGCCAGAATGAATAGCCTGTCAGGACTCCTTTGTGATTTTGGTTTTTTGAGAGAAACACAGGCACTGGTGAAGTGATACCATAGTGGCTACACAACTGCTTACTCCCAGCTTCATTCAGATTGAGGCTGGATATACTGCTACAGCATTAGATACAATACTTCCCATCCTACCCACTACATGTCCATGTACACTTTATTCATCCTCTCCTGATATGGAAATATATTACAGATTTTATTACAAAGTACCTTATGCACACTTATAAGTTAGTTTGTTTCACTGTTCCCTGACCCACAGAGGCCTAAATCTTTACAGCGTAGTTTTTGGTTTTGATTTAATTGAAGTACATTAATAGCTGCAAAATGCTGTAATCAACATATTGCTCAGCTCCTTCCCACAGGCAGTGTCCAGCTCTGAGGTCTTCTGTGGAGGAAAGCTCTTTCCTGGCTGACTGACAAGCACTCGACATGAAATTGGTTCGTGAGAGTCATAAATGCAGTAATCTTGCCCCAGAGTCACATACATTATGTTCACAGTACATACCTGTCATTATATGGCACTAAATCATAGAATCATAGAATCATAGAATCATACAGGTTGGAAAAGACCTCTAAGATCATCGTGTCCAACCGTCAACCCAACACCACCATGCCCACTACACCATGTCCCTAAGGGCCTCATCTACACGTCTTTTAAATACCTCCAGGGATGGTGACTCCACCACTTCTCTGGGCAGCCTGTTCCAAGGCCTGACCACTCTTTCAGTAAAGAAATTTTTCCTAATGTTCAATCTAAACCTCCCTTGGCACAACTTGAGGCCATTTCCTCTTGTCCTATCGCTAGTTACTTGGGAGAAGAGACCAACACCCACCTCGCTACACCCTCCTTTCAGGTAGTTGTAGAGTGCGATGAGGTCTCCCCTCAGCCTCCTCTTCTCCAGGCTAAACAACCCCAGTTCCCTCAGCCGCTCCTCATAAGACTTGTGCTCCAGGCCCTTCACCAGCTTCGTTGCCCTCCTCTGGACGCGCTCCAGCACCTCCATGTCCTTCTTGTAGTGAGGGGCCCAAAACTGAACACAGTATTCGAGGTGCGGCCTCACCAGTGCCGAGTACAGGGGCACGATCACCTCCCTATTCCTGCTGGCCACACTACTTCTGATACAGGCCAGGATGCCATTGGCCTTCTTGGCCACCTGGGCACACTGCCGGCTCATGTTCAGCCGGCTGTCAACCAGTACCCCCAGGTCCTTTTCCTCTGGGCAGCTTTCCAGCCACTCTTCCCCAAGCCTGTAGCGTTGCCTGGGGTTGTTGTGGCCGAAGTGCAGGACCCGGCATGCATCGGAATGAACTGATTTCATTAACTTCCCTGGAGCTAGATTGGAATGGATAAAATAGTCTGAAGCCTTCATCATCAAAGAAATGTTCTTGAAAGCTAATATTTGCATTATACCTTCTCAGTACCAATGTGTAGTGCAAGACTCAGGAGCTCCTTGACTATATCATTAATTTGCACCAGGACTGGATTAACAATATTTAATCTAGATTTAATCTAATCCTAGCATAGCTGAAGGGAAAACCTGAAGGTGAAGCTGACATTTTGTGTTTTAAAAAAATGTTATTTAAGAAAGTGGGGGGGAAGGGGAGGTGAGGATGGGGTGTTAAAATGTCATTAACACCAAAATTTTTACATAACTCTATCTTAAGGCTGAAGGAAATCCAACAATTTCTGCAAGTATGCTGAAAGGAAGGAGTTCCAAATATAATTGTAGAAGAGTAGGAAGTCTGGACAAGTTATTACACCCTTTATTATCTTATCATTGTGGACACTTCGACAGTAAGGCAGAATTAAAAAGGTCAATAGAAATAGAAGCATAGAATGTTTCATTCAAATCTGAATTGATAATAAAGGTAAACTCTCCCTGGGTAACATGAATCAGTGATTTCGCCAAAGTTGTTTCAACTCCTGCCATAAAATATCTCCTTTTTCAAAACTTGTGTGGATACTGGGCTGAGTATGGATTTCAAGTTGTGCTAAAATAGCTGAGTCTTTCAAGACTGTGGCTACCAATATAAATACACGAAAAATAACACTTTTTGTTAATGCTTCAGGGATTTCTTCTAGTGCAGGGATATTGTAGTTGGCAACCCTATCAGGGGAATTCTCCAACCTCCATAAATTTATGGGGAAAAACATATAATATTCAGATGAATGAACCACTCTTTTATGTCTATATACTAAGCCATTGTTACTTTTCCTTAGCATTAATGAATTAAAATAAAAATTAAAAAAGTTAAATAATAAGTGTCATGACATTTCAAAATTCAAAACTAACACAAGAAGAATGATACAAGTTTAAGGAGCCCCTTAATGACAAAGGTTTATTTAGAGTGGTAATAAGAGATCACAGGTACTTACTTTGGAACTGGAGCTGGGCAAAAAGTCTTTTAATATCCAACTGGTAGAAGCGTCTGTGATTTCAAAAGCTACTCTGCTTGTCTCTTTGTGATGTAACTAACATCTTACAAAGTTTTTTCAGCAGAAAAGAGAAATATATACCAACAGCTTACACGCTGGTTCTTACAGCATACCTTTGAAGTGACAGATGGCAGAGTTCAAGTTTCTAGAAATTGAACCTACATTTCAAATGAATACACTGGCCAGTACACTAGTGATAATACTGATATGCCTTTCTTACCTAAGAAACTATCCTAAAGACAGTTTCCTCAGAATCAAGTTTGTCTGCCATCACGTAACACATTTTGTTGAAAATTTCCAATGCGTACTTCTCAAATAAAGTTAAACTTTCCTTGAACAGTCTAACAGAGGTTAACGTATTAACAAAAGATATCAGAAACCAGAGTTCTCATTCAAAAGGAAATTCCACTATTTCAAAAGCTGATTCCATTATGATTTCAAAGAAAAATCTGAAACTTTAAACATCTGGATTGGAATTATATCAATATGTGTAAAACAACAAGTTAGAAAGACTGCAGTTCCATTCAATTTTATTTATGCTAGGGGACTGTAGAATTGAAAAGAAATTAAAACAATAAAGTAAAACTAAAGTATTTTTCATTAAAATTGAGAATTTCGGCAATATTGAAACAAGACAAACAATGCATTTTGAAGATTTAAATTATAGTTTTAGTTATAATTAATATTTTTACATGGGAAAAAGTAGTTTTATCAAAAAAAGAGAAAGCTATGCCAATTTTTATTGAGCAATTATCAAGTTTTTCTCACAATTCAAAAACATGTATGGCACCTTACAAACTGTATGGGAGCAATATCTCAACTCAGAGAATTTACAGTCAGTATTTAACATG
This sequence comes from Calonectris borealis, assembly GCF_964195595.1. NCBI lineage: Eukaryota > Metazoa > Chordata > Aves > Procellariiformes > Procellariidae > Calonectris > Calonectris borealis. Next base: position 90,852,155 of record NC_134313.1, on the reverse strand, counting down.
AGTTTTGAAATGAAAAGTCAGAAAGGAAGGCAAAGGACCCATAAAGCAGAGGATGAGAAAACAGAGATAAGAAATTTGTTGTCATGTGTTGCACAACTGGTCAAACAAAGCGAACAAGATTAAATGATAAAATTATCAAAGGTCTCTATTTTTTCATTTATTAAAAAATGTTTCAATAAAACTATTTTAAACAGCTCTTATTATTCTGTAGCGTGTATGGGCTTCAGTTTGTTTGAATTTAATGCTACAGCTATTTTTTTTTCTAATAAGTAACACAAAGTGGAGACTGTTTTGTGTGCCCTCATACCAATACAGAAGCCTTTTATTACTCTGCTTTTCTCCTGCCTAGCACAATAAAACAATTTTATCTTTAGGATGTTTATTTCTGCAGATAATGAGTGGAATAAAGTCCTAGTCCCTTAATAAGCAGCTCAGCTACTACTTAAATTTTGCTGCTATGCTTCAGAAGTGCTGTTGTCTCTTTGCCTCATTGTCTGAATCTTACAGGTAAGTACATAAAACTTCTAAGAACTGCATGAAGATCCCTGTAGGGAAATAAAGTTCCTTGTGCTAAAACTTTTGAAATGAACACTTAAAATGTTTCAGGCTGTTGGCCTTCTTTATCAATGCCCTAAGTATCAATTTGAATGGATTTATGTCTATCATTTGAATCATTACCAGTCTCAGTAGGACTGTATTTATGAGTTAGTTGCACTGCATTATAACCACGGCCTAATATAAAATGGAACTCATTAACACAAATCTGAAAAAGAAAAATCAACATTTTTCACATTTTTCATTTTTTCTTTTGCCACTTTTTTGTTAAGAAAAGGGGAGAGGTAACCTGCTTTCTCTTTCTTTTTTTTTTTTTTTTTTTTTTATTTTTTACATTTCAGTACCTTACTGTGACAGCTGTTGGTTTCACATAACCATTAAAATCTGCGTATCTATTCTTTGTTTCTTCCAATTTTGCTATAACTAAATTTCATTAACACTTTAGGAAATGTGAACATTTTCCTTCCATCTGCTAGATGGCTTTTAAAACCCATTTACTTTGATTTAGCAAATCTGGAAACAGCTGGCAAAAATGTATTTTTATTAAGTTCCTCAGTTTCATATTTACAAGATATGTGACTTTCGTAGTCTTTCTTAAGGTCTGTAATTGGTTTCTATTTCTCAACTGTACAATTTCTTTCTAAATGCTAATCAACCAGGTGGTCAGATGTTTAGTTATCATTCTGCACATTAACCAGTTTAATGCGTCTCAGTTTAAATGTCTAGAGCTGATGATTCAAATGATGTCCTTAAAAACTATAGGAATGGTTATTTCGTTTTCAGCCATTATCTTCTTTTTCTTTTTAATTCTGAAAGTTGATTGTGACAATTAAGTAACCTAAAAAAGAATGTGAAAAATAGCTTCCCTGCACTGGGTGCCTGTATACAACAATGTTGATATTTCGCAGGCTCTGATCTACCGTCAGGGTAAAAGACTGGGGACAGGGACTGGTTTTGCCCTTCTCGTTAGCTCTTTCTGCTTAGTTTTGGATGTGAGAGCCTATATACGCTATTCTCATTCTCCCTTAACTTGCTCCAATTCTACAACAGGAGGCATTCTGCAGCCAGCGAAAACCACCAATTTGTTTCTGCAGTGACAAGTCCGGGATTCTGCTCTTTCAGAGCTGCAGAAGATTTGTCCACGTGTGTGAATTTATTGACACAGGAAAATGATGCTTTTGCGACATATTCTTTGATCTGCTTAGGGCTGTACCCTGCCAGCAGACTTCAGCTATTAAAGAGGAGCTAACCTAGCCAGGGCAAAATGCTGTGATGGTGTGAAAGCAGATTCCCGACAGAATAATGCTTAAAAAAACAAAACCAAAAACTTTCATATCACCTGCCCACCAAGCTGCATACAGCTGTAGTAAAACAGCATCACTGAGATGCTTTGTATCAAGCCATACCTGATGGGGTTTTTCAGCTCCATGAAGATATTTCAAGTTGTCATTCTGAGAACATGCAATAAGGAGTAGATGTCCACAGAGCAGTGCCAGGATCTGAGATACCAAAGATAAGGCTTGAGTCACCATTACTAAACAAATTTCATCTGTGCTTCGCTTAGATCATTCACATTTGTAAAAAAGGGCTCTATGTTTTATTTTTATTTTTCTGTGACCTGACCCATAAAATATATTTATGACATCTTCTTAACAACCTTAATTTGTGATCAGAGTTTCAAGAGATAATTGAGTTCCAGGAAAAAAATACTACTATAAACATTATCATTTGAACAAGCATACATAAATCAGAAATTTGTCATAATATTGTGGCAGTGGTGTATGCATCATCTTCATGCTCAATCTATTCCCATAGATTCTTTCATTATCTCCAGTAGATGCCATTGGCATGAACAGAGTCAAAGACTTCCAACACATTTGGGAATCCAGACAGTACAGATAAATCCTCACTGACATTCTGCTGATGAGGTTAGCTTCTTTGAAATGAGGGAAATATCTGTGTTCCAAAATAGCCTCTGAAAAATGTCACTACACACTTTTGCACAGAAGGTTGACTAATTTGAGTGATGTTTCCAAATAAAAGATTGAAAAACTGAGTAA